>NC_135276.1:6101000-6740000 GCF_051311805.1 Agelaius phoeniceus
ACAGTGGTACCAAAGTCATTACAAAATGTGAATTAACATCAGTGGCCTTTCTCACTGGAGTTTCTCTCCTGATCTAGCTCATGTCACGAGTAAAGGCCATTTTACATTTTTCACATCCTGTTTTTGGAAGAAACTAAAAAGGAGAAAGGGAAGGTTGTCAGGTTTTTTCCCAGTGTGTTGTCATTACTCAGTGATGCCTTTAGAAGAACTGTTCTTCAATCACTGTTTAATTCATGATTATATTAATCTTTCCCTTTTTTTTTTGTCATTCATGGGTAGATTATATAGAAATACTAAAAAATGTGTAGAAGGTATTTTGAGCAAGAGCAACACAGGCATTTTAGACATTAATTCCTTAGAGTGAGAAGCAGGCACCTCAGTAGTTATGTGGATCTGGTCCTTGAATTCCCAGTCAATATCTTTGACTTGCAGCCAGAAAAGGTAATGGAGTTCTGGGGTTTTTTTCATGCTGCAGTGATGGAATATATTTTTTGTATAGAAGCAAATTGCAAGCTTAAAAGCCCTCCATCCTGCCATATGGTCCCAGAGACTGACACCTGGGAGGCAAATCCAGCATGGAGTGACCTTCTGTACACAGGGGCTGCCAGGCAGAGAGGAAGGGGACGAGGTGGAGCTGGGAGCTGTGCTCTGCAATGGGACACTGTGCCTGCTGCTTCTGCTGGCTCCTCACTGGGGGAATCCACTGATGGGAAAGAGGCAGAGGAGGGCAGCTTGCTCTTGGTTATCCAAGAATACAGGGAGACAAGGAATTTGGCATCATTCTTTCTTGTTGTCAGTCCCAAAGCCTGGAAATTCCTGCTTCCTTAAAACTTTGCAGGTCAGGCTACCAACAAGATGTCAAGAACTTTTGGCTCCTGCACTTAGATATTCTTGTTTCAGGGCATACCTCTAAAACTAGTTAAAGGTACTGTATACCATATTATGTATTTGTGCTGGTCTGTAGCAAATTAAAATATTTTGATGTCAAGATCATAGTCATGATTAATTTACCTTCTCATTATAGTACAGCTCAAGCTGCCTGCCTGATTGATGAACCTAAGCAAACAGGACAGTATAAATACCCTGACAAACTGCCAGGGCAGATCTATGATGCTGATACCCAGTGCAAATGGCAATTTGGAATGAAAGCAAAACTATGCAACCTCAGCTTTGTAAAGGTACCTATCCATGCACTTTTGGGAAGTTACAATGGCATGAGAGAACTGCAGTACACTGAAAAAGTACAAGTACAGGGCTCTTCTGAGGCCTGGGCTATTTCTCTGCCTTATCTGTCTTGGCAATTTGCTTTGAAGGTACTGGCCTCTTTTGAGGAATATCCCAGCCCCAGGGGAGTTTCAGAAGGAAATGTGTTCCTTCCAGGAGTCATAAGGGGGGCACTTGAATCCACATGAGCCATGAACCCTTGCCTGCTGTGCTAAGGGAAATTAGCAGGCAGTTGAGTTTTGATCAAAGCTTGTGTGGGGTAAGAAGGACTCAGTTTCTTGTGTTTTACTTTTATGACAGCAAAAAGTCTGGGAGAGATCTATGGGGTTATTTTAGAGCAATGAAATGTAACTTATACTCTTGACTTCATGATGAATGATTAATTTAGATTAACCTATTGTTTTAATGACTGTTACATTCCTTACTGGTCTCTTCAGAGAGGGCATTTTTTAAAATAAGCTGGAGTGCTCATTCTGAAAAAAAGGTATGGTAATTTCTTTTACTCCTGTTATTATCCTGGAGTATTTTGATTTATTACATACTAACTACATTATTCAAGGGGTGGCAGCTGTGTTTCTTCCACAGCTAATAGACAAGGAAGAGGGAGTGAACAGCACTGTGCACAGACTGCCTTTCCAGATATCTTCTGTGGTTTAGAAAAATCTTGTCTCTTCACAGTGTTATAGTCCCTGCAGACACGATGAAATTTTAGCCATGAACTTTTTAACACTGTTTGTATTCTATTATAATCTCACACTCAATATAATTTTAAGAAATATATAGTGAAATGGTGCATAAACAAGAAGGCAATATATAGGGTACATCTGTGCTAGGAAACTTTAACCCAGGCTTTTCCACATTCAGAAAAGTTTATTTATATGTCTTTTAAGGTAGCAAAAGCATGTTTCATTGGTTACTCTTTTAAAATACCAGGAAATAATGGAAATTATGAGCACAGCAGTGAGTACTGTTTCCTTTTCAGGATATCTGCAAATCCCTTTGGTGTCACAAAGTGGGTCACAGGTGTGAGACAAAGTTCATGCCCGCAGCAGAAGGAACAGCTTGTGGTATAAGTATGGTAAGTTGTTTTATAAATAAAATATTGTCATCCTAACTTGAGTTTAGACTGTGTTTGGTCAAATACAAGGTCCCATCAAAACCAGTTTTAGCCATATCCCTCCAGATTTGCCATCCTAGACTTTGAGATTGCTTTGTAAATGATTCCACTGTGATGCATACTCAGGATGTGGCCTCCCAGCGGTACCTGGCTGATGGCAGGGCCTGGTGCCTCTCCCAAGGAGCTGTGGGATCAGATATTTTCTGGCAAATATAAATCAGTAAGAAAATACATGAATTATAACAGGAGTTAGATCAATGTTTCCAATTCCACTCTGATATGAGCATACCTTAAGCGATACTGTTTGCTGTACAGACTAAGACCATATTTTCATCAGAGATCACCACTAAAAGAGCTTATTTGTTAGAGTCAAACCTCCTAATTTAAACCTCCACTCATCTTATTTGTTTGTATTTACCCTCATTTTTTTTGCATTTATTTGAGTTGAACTTTCTAATTTATTCTTATCTATAGTTATAGATATTTATCTATATATCTATAGATATAGATAAAGCAAAATATTTTCTTTACCTGAAAAATTTCTTCCAGCAGAACATTGTTTTGATTTTGAAGTTACTGACAAATATTCTATTTTGCTTTTTCTCTTTGTACAATATTTCCAAATTGAATCATGAAAGGGAGACATGTTAGCAGAATTCTGGGAGGCTGTGTGTAAATTCCACGGGAAGTGTTGAGGCTCTGCAGCTCAGGATCATAAAGTAACATGGATTTTTGGGGGAAGAGTAAGGCCAAAAAGCACTCTTCAAGAGAACAGTTTTGAAAATTTGCTACCCTAGGGATTTTCAGCTCAAAACTTGGACAAATATTAGAACATTAGTTATGTGTGCCACTGTATGGATCAATGTCCCACTGCAGAGTCCTTGTCCTGCTGCGTGCCGTTCTTTGAGTTCAGTGGTGACTGCATTCGAATCAAGCACTGGAGCTTTTAAATGTTGGGTGTTTTTTTTCCTTTTGTGCATGTCCCAGGTGGTGCTGACTGTGTTTTGTGTGCCTGTCTTGCAGTGGTGCCGCAGAGGACAGTGTGTGCAGTACGGGGAGCACGGGCCCAAGCCTGTCCATGGCCAGTGGTCTGCCTGGTCCCAGTGGTCCGAGTGCACTCGCACCTGCGGAGGGGGGGTCACCTATCAGGAGAGACACTGCAATAACCCAAAGTAAGACACAGATATGGAAAGGTAGTGTTTGTTCTCCATTCATGTTCCTAGGGCAGAAAACAAGCAGGGTCCATTTCTGCAGGGAAATGTTTGTAAGGCTTTCGCCCGTGTCCTGTACGAGCAGCCCATGGGTGGAAGACACTTCTGTGCCCTGACACCAGAAAGCAGAGCCTGGCTGCAGACTGCTGCAGTTCCTCAACATCTCCAGCCCAACTTGCTTCATTTATTTTGGGATGCTGCAGTTTATCAAATACCTGCAGAAGTAAGGAAGCACTGTACAGACATTTTTACATTTTACACTTTTAAATTTGACATTTAAGGAAGCACCACACAGACATTTTTTACCCCTAACAGCCTACAAGCAGGAGAAAAAGATCTTAAAAGCTATTAAGACTTCTACTGAGATCATATTATCCAGGATGATAAGGACAGATGTCTTTGCATGTCTGTCTTTGCATGTTCTTTGCATTCTTTTATATTTCATGAGTCAAATGAAAGTTGCTGAACCCTGGAATTGTGTGCTAGCTCATGACACATTTTTTCATTTGCCTCTAATTAATATCTTATCTCTGTAAATACTATTCATTATAATAAGCATTTCAAAGTAGATTAAAAGAGTTAGCTGACCAGCATCTTTCCCAAGTACTCAACTCACTGCAGCTTACAAGAAAAGAAGGATTTCCCTGTTTTATTTCATACACAAATTCAGCAGGCATAGACACATGTATTCCTCATTGCACACAGTAAAAGCAGCATTTAAACTGCAGTAATAAAAAACAGAGAAAATATGACACAGTTTATATGAGGCTGTAAAGAAGCCTCTCTTCTACCATACAGTGCTGCAGTATAATATCCATGCTTCATATACTATGTTATAGGAGAATGTGAGTTAGTTAAAATAGTCTTTATTACCCTCAGTCCAGCCAATTTTTGCAGATCCGTAGCAGAGTGTTTTGTCAACCTTTTTTGCTGTTTCTCAGCTCATTTTCATAAATAAAATTACTTGGATATTTTCCTTTGTTAAGCAGTTTAGCACAAGAATGCAGGGTCTCAGAGGCCATATGTGTATATTTTGGTTTTCCTGCTTTGGTCCCTGCTTTTCTTGCTGAATGGGTATGGCTGCACATTGTTCTCTGCATTTATGCATAAACTCCTCCTTGCTCTCCTTGTGTGACAGAAGAATGTCCAGTAGTGGAAATGGTTCAGTTTGGTGCATAGTGTGATTGATAAAGATTTCTGGGACCATCAAGCAGAATCTCTTCAACATGAAGTTGTCATCTGCTGTAGCATTTAGAACTTTCCTTCAGAGTGAACTGTCTGTTCTAGTGAAGTAAGAATTGATGTCACCAAGTCATACTTGGTACCAGAGCTGGATCATGTTTTCACTAGATTTAATTCCATTGTCTTAGGGGTAGTCCAGTTAGGGCAAAGAGAAAATGGTATAATTCTCTCCCAGAGAGAGAATTATTACACTGATGGAATGACAGGAGTATAAATAAGCCACACAACAGAGCACAAATGTCCAGGTAGATGTATTTGACATCACAGCATTCTGTATGAATGTGTAATCAAAAGAAAAATAATATCATCTATTTTCAAGGCCACACAGAATGATTTAAGGACTAGTCCCTGTTCATTGTTAACCTCTAAAAATTCAGAATAATGATTCCTTTCTTTCTGAATTTCTGAGACGTGTTTCAGATGTTTATATATTTTGATACATATATGTATGTTATTTTATATGTTATATATTTATGTCACTTTTCCTAATTCCGATTTGTGTAGGAGCTGATGTTTGTTTTGTTCCAAAGCTTGATAGATGATTTTGGATAGCAAAATTTTGAAAATGACAAAGAACAACATTTCTGAAAATTAGATTAGAACAAGGGTGTGGATCTGTGAAGAACTGACTGGACTCTAAAATGAAATCACAATAATTGACACCTTATGAACATTGAGGAAAATATCTGTTTCTGGTGATTTAGAGGTGACCCATTACCAGAAATTTAAGGGCAAGTGAGGAATACAGCATGAGATTGCTGTGTGTGAAAATCTTGTTACCTGTGTGAGTTTGTGAAATCCTCCTCTTGCAAATAATATCCAAACAATTCAATTCCCATCCTCCTGCCAATTTTCAGGCAGCCCTTGTGACCACACCCAAGCAGCTCTGGGTATGGCTTTGGAACTCCCACTGGAGCTGTGCACAAATTCTCACTGAAAAACACCCATGGGGATCACCTGCAGTCCACAGAGCTGGGCAGATTTGCTAAAATCATTATGTTCTTGTAAATTGTCACAGTGTAATTTCATGGATCTGGTTTTCATACACCACAGCACTTTACAGTTGAGGTACTTTTCCAAGATAGAAATTGATTGCATAATTTAATAGTTTGGCTGGGAAAGAACCCGAAGAGTGCCTGAGAGATTTAAATTAGTACCTGAATCATATCTGTGGGACTGCATCCTACACCTCACAATAGTGCATTGTTCAGCAGAGCAGAATGGAGTTGTAGGCGTGTGTGCAGTCAAAAGACTGGACCAAAACTGCTTGAACACACTTTTTAAAACTTTCTGTATATAACATCTGTAACAGTGATTACAGAAAATGTGAGATGCAAACTGATGCAAATTAATGATGCCATTTAAAATACTTCTAAAAAACAAATACTGTGAAAGTCATTGTAGACCTTTCAGATTCATGCAGAATAATAAAGCTTTGTAATACTATCATAATATTGGCACAAGATGAGCAGAAGGGTTCTTACATGAAATTAAATTATTACAAAAAGTGAAAATTAGGAGTCTGGAATTTCAGAGTCTTAATTCATTTGGTATTGTATGAAATACTTTCATTGATCACATGAATTTCAGGATTTCTCACTCTGTGTTGTGTTTCAGTTAATGCCATGGTTTAGGAACTCTACCCTTAAAAGGTTACTCTAGAATTAATTTAAGCTACTCTTGTAGCATTTTAATATTTGAGTCTTATATGGAGTGGAGTACTTACCATTTTGCACTCAGACTCCTTTTCCAAATCTGTATTTGGAGACTTTTTCTTGTTGGCCTTTCTCACCAAATTTCTCCCTTTTCCAATTATCCTCAGCCAGACCTCGTGCAGATCACCCTGTTTATGTCAGTTCTGGAGGGGGTCACAGAGGGGTGAAAGCTTCAGGCTGTATCTGTACTGGGGGAATTGTACCACCACAGAAATACTGGAATGTCCTTTGTGCAGGGTATTCCACTGTAAGTGTGGATACACCAACAGCTTCCAGTCCCAAAACCTGCTGGTGTTACAAACATCCTGAAGAAAAGCATGATTTTCTCAGTGTGGATAATAGTATTTCCACAGGAATATGTATTTGGAGATCTCCATCTCTTTTCCTGTGAATTACTTAACTCCTACTGACATCTTGTTGGTAAAAATGAAGGTGGAGAAGTTTCCATCACTCTCAAGCCAACAGTTTCAGTAATGGGAATGTACTGTAATATTAAAATGCTGTAATGGAGCTGGGAAACAGAATACCTCTTTCAGAGCTTTCTTAGTTTGGAGGAATTTTGTCCTATCCTTAAATGCAAGAGTGTGGCTGGAAATCACGATCTAGCCATAAATAATTCTATTATATTGCTTATTTGGTGGCGTTTACTTGGAAGGAAGTTGCTTCTTTTCCTTACACTAAAGCAGATTTGTTCTCTGGGGTTGAAGGAGGTCAAAGATCCTCCATGTGCTGAAGCTGTAAAGAAAGTCTGTAGGGAATTGAGTCAGCACCCAACAGTTTGGCTGCCCTAACTCAAAGCTCTCACCAATTGCACAAAGTCAACACAAACACTCCCTGATTTCACTGATGTTCCATATCCTCCCTGCCCTTCACAGGCTGGATTGCCACCAACTAGGACAGAAAATTTGACTTTAAGACCTTCACCATCATATCCAGTATCAGTGTAGATGGCAGGTGACCTCAGGAAAAGTCAGTGGAAGTTGTTGTGGTTTTTTCCACAGCACTGGTGAATTAACACAGTTTTAAACACTGTAACAGGTGGGTTTCCATCTCTTTCTCTGAAAGACTGTTTTGCAGCCCAGAATTCTGGAAAAGGCTGATATTGTGTAAGTAAAACATAAAAAAGGCAAGTCCCAGCTTGGTTAGAGGGTTAGACAAATGAGAGTTAAAGCTGATACCACAGCAAACAGAAGCACCTGGATTTTCTCCTCCATGTTGCACAGAGCTGTCTCCCTGCTACTCCAGGCATGAGCAAGTCAGGAGTTGCATGTGATCCTTGGATGTGGGGAATAATTACAGCATAGTGTTTAGGGATCTCAACAAACAATATTTTTCAATTGCACATTCCATACTCTCAGAATTTTAAATTTTTGCTTTTAGTTTATATATTACTGTTATTCAGTATGTTTTATATTATTCTGAGTTTTTTCCTTACTGTGTGTATAATATGGGCAAAGCTGTCCACTCAAAGTTTATATCTTGTCCTTCAAGTATATAAGTTCCCAAATTTTTAAAAAAGTCATTATATAAATAAGTGCAAGCATAGCATTGGTACATTTCTTTTCACTTGATGCCAGACATGTATAATACAACAAAGGGTTCTTAGAATTTGTTATTTTGAAGACTTGGCTCAGTGCTTGCAGATGTGTATCTGAGCATTGTGAAACTGCCCAAATGACATCAGTGAATTGCTAAGTTCAAAAGAGCAACTCTTGCATTTTACATTGTTTAACAATATCTGTGCACAGAGCAAATGGTTTAAAAAATAATATTCTGATAATTTGAGGTATGAGCAAAGGAATAGAATAGGCCCTTTCCATTCTGGACAAGATGAAGGGAAATGCCCAGGTGAGGTTTGCTGAAGTGGATGTGACATGTTTAAAATTACCTCAGAATTCCGGCACTTTCCTAAAGCAGGACAACTATGCACAGTCCCTGCTTCCTCTGACTATTTAAAAGCACATTTTTTCAAAATGATTTACAAAATAAATGAAAAAGCAAATGTAGTCATTCATTCTCTTTTTGTTTGATCAGTGTTATGTTATCCTTTATTAACTCTAATTGTGATAGGTAATTCTTTGCACATGTTCATTCCTTGGTTACAGCAGAGTAAAAATAGCTGTATAAGAAGGTTGAACCCGGCCAGTACCAAATAGCCCTATAAATTTAAATTAGTGCAAACATGACTCACCTCTAGATGGTTGCATCTTTGCTGAGTCTGCAGTGATCCAAGTAGATAATTCATGTCAACTGCTTTGCTTGGTTTTAGGAACCATGAAAATTAATGGCCCATATAAGAATACTGCTCTCCCAGGGCAGAATGTCCTCTCCTGTTCCCTGTATGCTCACACACGTGTAACATGCCAATCACACAAAAGGGAGGCTTTGCAGAATCACCCTTTTCTCTTTCCCCTGCAGGCCGCAGTACGGGGGGAAGTTCTGCCAGGGCTCCGGCCGTGTGTACCAGCTTTGCAATAAGCAGCCTTGCCCAGCAGGCAGCCTGGACTTCCGAGCCCTGCAGTGTGCAGAGTACAACAGCAAACCCTTCCGGGGCTGGTTCTACAAGTGGAAGCCCTACACCAAAGTGGAAGGTGAGAGTGGCCCTGCTCTCAGGGACAGGGAGCTCTGAGCGCCCATTCCCTCCTGGGCTCTGGGTGAGCATCACCCCCTGAGAGCAGACCCAGGCTCCTGGGGCTGGCTCAGATGTGTTTGCTGTCTGGCAGAGCTGGAGCCAGGCTGCTGTGGGATCCTGCCTGCAGGGACATGCAGGATTGATTTGGGCTGGGAATTGGAGTCCTTGTCCTCACCGTGACTCCCTGGCTGCTGCCGCCCCTCTCTCTCTCATTTTATATTCCATATTGCTTAGTCTGAAACCCAAGCAAAACAATTTCCATGGAACTTCCAGCATGGGAAATGTAAGCTTCCACAATAACACTACCAGAATCTTCCTTCTTTTGGAATGTTCTCAGATTTCAAAATGTAACAGTGAATCAACCTTTTGACTTTTCTGCTGGTATGGTCCCATGAGAAGGGGAAATGCAAACAATGTACCGGCATACATTTTTAAAAGTCATTTTTTACTAAGAGATCTTTATCAAGTTCAGGTCTCAATAACTATTTCTGTTATTTTGCACAAGCGAGTTTATTTTTACTTTATGCATCTTAATTTTGCAAATATTTTGAATCAGTATTCACTTTTATCAGCTAAAACAAATATTTTCTCCAGTTTGAAAGCACTACTTGAATAAAAGTGTCTGAATTTTCTCACATCATATCTGCTTTGTTCAGCACATGAAACAAATTTGCTTTTGATGATAATGTATATAATTAAATGTATACATGCACAATCATTCATAGCATGATTATATTTTCTTCAAAAGTTTTTGTGGTCATTTTCGCGGGTATTTAAAATATCCTAACAGGCCAGTGAACAGAGGAAAGACGTTTCACAGCATGTAGCAGTGGATGTTGTATAATAAGGGACAAAAAATACATCTTGTTTAATAGAAATTAAGGTGGCCTACATTGGCTTTAAAGGGAGAAGTAAAAAAGTTTAGTGTTTAGTAAAAAAGTCCTAAAATTAGGGACAAGGGGCATAATTGTCAAAAGCAAGATGTCCCCAAGTGATTCTGAAGTTAACAATGCCCATCGTTCCTCTCAGCTGCTTTGTAAAAGCTCCTCCAAGATCTGCATTTATCGTCCTGGAAACATGATCTGGTTTTCAAAATTGCCACAGATTCTTTGCCTCTGTAGAAGGGAATACTGGAAATCCAGCTACTGATTTAAAAATAAAAGGATTTTCTTTTGAATCCAATTTCATGTTCTTAAAAACTGTTTTATTTGTTGCACTTCAATTTGTATTAAAGCTCTGCTTTTCAGCAGTTGTGATAATATTTATAATTTCATGACTGGTTTTGCATCAGCCCTTTATAAGCATAACACACTACCCATGTGTGAGGACAAATTTGACAATGGTTGGGATTTGTTGGAGGAAAAATACTTTTGTTAGGGGGAAGTCTGGCTGCAGTTCTAGCTTTCAGCTGAATTGGTCATTTGTGCCATGTTATCTCTCTCCCAAATTTTAAATAAACTTCAGATAAAATTATTGCAGTCTCCCATTTATCTTAATAAAAGTGAAATTTGATCCTGTGAGGCAGTGGAACTGAAAGCAGGGTGCAGCAGCAGGGCTAAGGCAATGCTTTTACATTGAGTTTGAATTCTTAATTCTTTGTGTGGACAAGCAAACTCACATGTGCTTTTAAAAAAGCATAATATAAAGTACTTTATTTAGCTATATTTCTATTTAGCTACATTCTGGTGTCCTAAGTTGTCATCATGCACAGTTCATCCTTGTAGCTTATCTTCTAGAATACAGGAAGAAACAACAGTCAAGATGCTTTTTATCTCTTTAACAGTGCAGGTGTGCTAATGCTTCCTTGTGTTTGTTTGTTTGTTTTCTCCCCAGAGCAAGACAGATGTAAATTGTATTGCACAGCTGAAGACTTTGACTTTTTCTTTGCAATGTCCAGCAAAGTGAAGGATGGAACTCTGTGTTCTCCAAATAACTATGATGTTTGTATTGATGGAATATGTGAAGTAAGATAAAATTAAGTTCCTTACAATCCTAATGTCTATCTTTTTTTTATTAGTGGGCAATTGACCCCTTTAGGGAAAATGCAGCTGTTTCTTCAAATTCCCTTTTGTCTGAGTCCTTCACTTGTGCCTTTTGGTTGCAGCAAGTAGGGTGTGATCATGGACTTGGTTCCAAAGCTGTGTTGGATGCTTGCGGAGTTTGTAAAGGAGATAATTCAACGTGCAAGTTCTTTAAAGGCCAATACTTGACCCAGCACAAAGCTAATGGTAAGGAAAACTGTTCCCCATGACCATCAACTCAGTGCTCTGCTGTGTCCCCATGCAATATATACGACTCCTTACTCATTCAGGCAGTGGCTGAGGGTCCAGATGTGAGCAGAAAATCACAGGGAAAGTGAGAGGAGAGTTCACATTTCTCCTGTTTCTTGGTAACAAGAAGGCTCTGAGCATAAGTCTTGGTCAGTTAAACAATTCTCTTGTTTCTTAAGCCACATTTTCCCTTTACACATGTGAATTTCCTCTGAAAAGAGATTTTAGGATGCAGGCAAGTGAAAAAATAGCTGTCAGCAACTCTGACTGGGATGGGACTGTGGAACACATACAAAGTAATACATAGCATAATGCCAAACATGACAGTATTTCCATGTCCATTTTCAAATTAAGTAGTCTGGAAGCTGTTTCAGTGGAAGCTCCAGGCACTGGGAGGTGGACTTTTCCTTAGTCAATGTCACAGGCTTCTTGGGAAATCATCTCACCACTGCAGTTTTTCAGGCATAAAACTCAGATAAGATTTCAGTATGCACAGGGTATTTTGAGCATCTCTTTGCTGTTGGTCACAAGACATGTCCTTACTGCAGTAATATAGGCCAGGAAATTGTCCAGGATGTAGTAATGGAGCCCTGGCTGGCAGCAGGGAGATCCTCTGGTATCCAGGGCTTTGTGAAGATCTGCATCCCAGTGCACCTCACCTCACCTCACAGCCCTTGTGCTTGGCAGAAGTACCTTCAACTACTGCAGGGAATGACAGCAAAAGCTACACTGGGGCCACCATTAGTGTGTTCTGAATTTTTCTGAGGTGAACTTGCTTTTTCTTGCCTTTAATCACAAGGAAAAATTTCAGGAATTGAAATACCTCAGAGTTCCTCTGGTTACAGGCTGCATGGGGTGGGGTGAGGAGGGGGATGTTAAAATCAGAACTGCTTTTTCCTGGTGAAAATGGTTGGTGGGTCAGAAGAGCTGTGCATCTTCTGAAGTGTGCTGATTTTGAAAGGGGCTCGGGGAGATGAGCCAGCTCAGTGTGTGCCAGCTGCCAACTCGTACTGCCTGCTCTCCTCACAGACTATTACGCGGTGGTGACGGTGCCGGCGGGCGCGCGCAGCATCCAGCTGCAGGAGCTGCACGTCTCCCCCAGCTACCTGGCCGTGCGCAGCCTGGCCAGCAGGTACTACCTGACAGGAGACTGGACCATCGACTGGCCGGGGAAGTTCCCTTTTGCCGGGACAGTTTTTGATTACCAACGCTCCTTCAACCAGCCCGAGAGTCTCTTCGCGGCAGGACCCACTAATGAGACGCTGGTCTTTGAAGTAAGCCTGGCTTCTGTTTGTTCTTGCCCTGATGTCCATTGCAGAATTGGTGACGACAGCTTCAGCTCTGCACTGGGGCTCTCAGAGAGATTAGAGAATAGTGTTGAGTCATGATAGCATTCAGACTTAATTGAGTGGTCAATCATGCTGGATTGAAAGGCCTTTCACTGCTTTACCGAGGTCTGAGGTTTCCTAAACTGTCACAAATTCAGTGAAAAGGAAGGTGCATAAAACACCCTATAGCATAATGTCTGAGTTGCATGGTGGTGATGGAGATTATGAATGCCTCCCATACATGTCATGCAGTAAAATCCAATAATGTAAAAATTAAAGGTACCAGTATGTCAATGCTCAATGGTTACAGGTTCAAATAATGCTTCTGAAACTGCAGGTGAGTGGAGCCATTTTCACATCCACCTTAGAATGCAGTCAAAATACCACACACAGGTTCCTGCAGAATGAATTTCTGTAGGTTCAGTTATTCTATTATATCTGTTTATCTCACAAACCTGCTTTGTTTGCCAGATGTCCTGTGTTGAAACTATTGTAAGCAGAAAGGAAACTTGGTACTTACATGGTTAGTTCAAGTCTTAAAATTTTAAAATTGGCCTTTGCTACTGCTGTTCTGAGAAAAACCTCTTTCTGCATTAGGTTGCTTAGTTAGATTTTCTTCTAAAATGCATCAGAATATATGAGGGGCCATTTCTGTCTGAATCATCCAGGGCTTTGCTTCCTGTTAGCTCCATTAGTTTGCCCTTTTCAGCTCTAGCAGCTCTTTGTCTCTGTAACTCAGCTGTTGGATCTGTTTTGGTGAATCAGGTGATCCTTCCCTTCTCACAGGGAAGGAAGGATCCCTCCCCAGCAGAGATTCAGTTCCTTCCCACACATTCCAGCAGCACTCTGGAACATGCATGCACCCCTGGGTGCTGTGCCCCCTGGCCATGGCAGCATCCTGCTGTCCTTGCCCCCATCCCATATCCCAGGCTGTGCTGTGCCCCCTGGCCATGGCAGCATCCTGCTGTCCTTGCCCCCATCCCATATCCCAGGCTGTGCTGTGCCCCCTGGCCATGGCAGCATCCTGCTGTACTTGCCCCCATCCCATATCCCAGGATTTGCTGTGCCCCCTGGCCATGGCAGCATCCTCTGTCCTTGCCCCCATCCCATATCCCAGGCTGTGCTGTGCCCCCTGGCCATGGCAGCATCCTCTGTCCTTGCCCCCATCCCATATCCCAGGCTCTGGGATCTGCTCCCTCGCCCAGCTTGGGCCTGTTAAACCAAGAAAGAGCAAGCACAGACTGGGACATGAAGTATATTCTTCAAGGATTTTTAAAGCTTTCACGAGTGTCCAGAGGAGTGTGTGTTTAGAATACTGAAGAGCTTTGCTGCTCTTCCTGCTGGCTGAGTAATGGACTGAAATGTGTCCTTGGAACTACTGAAGGCCCTGGAGCATGGGCGGGCATGTTAGACCTCTGTAGAGGGAGCACAGGTTTTAGAACAGGCAGTTTGACATGGGCTAAGGGTTTGTCTCTCCACAAATTGCCATCAGAATTCACAATGGCTTTTGCAACATTTTTCTTCATTGAGGAATTTTCATTTTGGGTGTGTGTGTTCATAGGGATCTTCCTTTAGTCCAATCAGTTTGGTCTCCAAAGCTCCAGACATGCTTCCCTCCCTGCAAACCATCTGCCTTACACCAAAACCACCACACTTACAAATACTGTGAAATGTTAAGCTGAACTCCCAGGAATCTTATTTGTCATAACCCAAAGTAGATTTGAGCTCTATTATTATTATTATAGAGCTGAAGTATGAATAATAAATCGCCTGCAGGAAGACTTGGCTGCATATCAGGCACATACTTTGCAGAATAAAGATTAAAGAAAAGAAATTAATGCCAAATAACACTTCTATTTTCATCCTTTCAAATTATGCTAAACAGTTTTATTAAGATGTAACATTTAACTGGAGGCTGTTGCTCCTTTCAGAGCTTATTTAACTTCCCTTTTATTTTTATTGAAATACCTACACCACTGGCATTGGTAGCTGGGGATTCTAATAACTAAAAATGTTATGTGTTCCCCAATTACACACATCTATGAACTGGATTTAAAATGTTTTTTCCCCATTTAATAATTTAGGAAAATTCAGCAAGCTCAATTTTGGAAAAAAAAAAAAAAGCAGAATTTTCTGTTCAGAGATCCACATTATTTATAACTTACCAGTAACTCTAAGAAGCAAAAATGACAGAAAACTGAAGAAATATGTTTTGAGAAACAAGATTGCTGAATGTCTGCTTGCAGCCATAATAGTGAAACAAATCCTGCTTCAGCTCTAAATACCAGAAACTGATAGTAGGCTGAAAAAAGGGGATGTTTAAGCATACTACAGTTTAGCTTTGTTTTCATTTTTATCTCACCTATTATTTTCAAAGAAGCACACAAAACTGTCCTGCTGCAATTTTTTATTCAACTAAATTAGCTTTATGTAAGATAAGGTTTTCCAGGGTTTGGACTTCAACTTCTTCCTGTAATCTTTAGATTTTAATTTTTTTTTAAATTAGGCTGTATTCAAATGATATTTAATACTTTTTTCCTAGATTAGGGCTGTTGTTTTTCTTCCAAAATAATTCAGTGTGAGCCCTAGTAAAATGGTGCACTGCAGGTATTGAGGACATGGATAAATTGTATGTATAATACAGGAGCTTTTATTATTCAGGTGGGCTGAAAATAAAAGGAAGGTTTTGCAGCTGTATTTATTGCCATCCACCTATGACTGAATGCCAGATTAACACAGCTCGTGCCCATTTCATTCTGCAGTTAAAATTTTGGTAGAGATTTGTGTGGTGGCTGAAGTGGTCCAGGTTTTTGCCTTTGTTTCTGCATGCAAAGCAGGCTGCAGGTATCCAGGAAGCTCAGGCTGTGCACGTCCTCTGAGCAACATTCCCAGGAGAGGATGGGACCAGACAGGTCTGGCAAGTCTGTGCTCAAGGCAATCACTTCCTTTGAAATGCAGTCATCCTCCAAAATATTTTCTGGAAAGAGACAACTGAAGCATGTCTTGAGAGAGCAGAGGGAGATGCAAATAAGAAAAAAAGAATCTTTAAATTTCCCATTGCCTTGCACACCACAAGTTCAGCCTTGCAGTTCTATGAGATGTGGTGTATTTATATTTTATTGTACACTGTGTTCCTATGCATCTGCTTTTCTGTCAGGCTTTTCTATAGTTCGGCTGAGCACGTTTCATTTCATCAGACATTGCCGTCCTCAACACTATTCAAAAAGGGGTGAGAGACCACAAAAAGATATAGAGTGCTCTTCTTATTTACCCTAGAATTTCACCAAACCCTCCCCTCCATATCTATACTTCTATATAATATAGATATGTAATTATGGGAATGAATCATACTAAAAACGACAAAGAATAGTGACTCTGTAATTTAACTGGGTTGTGGGAGAAAAAGTACAAACTGTAGTGGCCAGATATTTTCTGAAGAGGAGAACATTGTGAGATGAATGTGGAATTAATATGCATGGCTAGTATTTCCTGAGCACAACTGCTGGGAGGGTGAATGCATGATGAGGCTTTAGGATTCATCAGGATCCCTTCTGGATTGTTCAGGAATTGATTTCACAGAGAGAGGGAAAGGAAAACCCAGTAAACTGATGTCCTTCAGAATTCGTGTATCAGTGTCCTTCTGAAGTTAACATTACTGATATTTTTTGTGGTTATGGGTTTTCAAAAGCCAGTAAAAGCTGAAACAAAAAATACTCATAGATTTAGAAGACAGTCACTGAAATGGCCCAATTTAGATCACATGAAATAATGGTCAGTGGTCAGAGGGATAGAAATATGGTAGATGCTAACCTAGAAATTTATACCAGCTATTTAAAATATAGTTTTCGTAGCATATTTGCCTCATCTTAAACAGAAACCTTTTTAATTTTTTTTTAATGTAGCTGAATACCTTCAGCTCATTTATCTGTTATTTAGCCCTCAGTAATCCAAGGTCAGTTCTTCCTGTTTAAAGACCTTTTCAATGTTGTTATATTAACAGAAAGATATTTAACTTGAGGAGAAACAGTCAGTATATTTATCATTAATTATCTAGCTTTGCAAACAAGGGCTGCCAGTGGGCACCACCAGCTGCTGAAAATCCTTTGGAGAAGGAGAGTTCCCACAGGGCTCTGTCACCTGTGGGGCTCACTGGGGACACTCATTTGGTGAAATATTCAGTCACCCTCCACAACTCACTCCAATGCTGAGAAAGATTCTGAAAGGGCGCAAGAGAACAAAACTTTATGTGGGCATGAAAAAGGCTGCATGGCCAGGGATTGAGGAACTAATTTAAAAACATGAGAGTTTTGTAATTTTTGTGTTCCATTCTGTCAATAAGCAGATGAAGGAAGAATTGACTGGTTTGAGAAGTAAAATACAATTGGAGAAAGCAAAGTTTTCCAGGATGAGACAGGATGAGAATGCTCCGTGAAATTTACCTCAAACTTGGTGAAACATTAAATCAAGAAATTGTGACATCTTTGTGAAATAAAGAGAGTTTATTTTAACATCAATAAGTAACAGATGGAAAGGATGCTTTGTAAAGAGGCAGACATCCACAGGAAGAGAAGGTGAATGGAGCTTCAAGGCAGGAATACATCTAATTAAATCCAGTAAATCACTTCCTCTTTATCAATAGGGGAAAACAGGAGAAGGGAGGCCAGGTGGAATGGCTTTGCTGATGATGTAGCTGCCACTGGGAGAAAGCCAAGTTGCAGTTATAAAGGATTACATTTATTATTAGCTACTAGATGATAAATTTGTACTGATTTCCCCTGAAGAGAAAGTAGGCTAAAGGGACCTAAGATGTACTTATAAGATACAGATGTTGACTCAATACAATGGATAAAAGGGTTCTCCTGTAGTGAGGAGAGATTAGCTGGACAGCATCCCTGAAGGTTGTACATTTAGCATGTGAACAGTGAAAAAATGGAGCATAATAACAATGGAAGATAAATTTGAAACAGCTGAAGTAGAAATGAGATCATATAGGACCCTTTCAAGGATATGTCTTTTCTTTTTTTTTCCTTTTAATGACCTTCGTGGACTTGAAAAACAGTAGTTTGTCATAAGCTTTTAGTTAGGACTGTGTTTAAAGTTATTTTAGAAGTACTGAAGAGATAAAACCCCTTTTGTTTTAAGGTTTGGCTTAAGTACCCAGTGGGTAATTCTTCCTTTACTGCTTTCCAAACAGGTGTTGTCTCACTTTCCTTTGAAGCCCTGGTTCTGCCACTGTCAAGGATCCCATCCAATAACTGCCCATTGAGGACAACAGAGTAGTTTTAATACTTGTTTTAAACACTTTTCCACTAGAACCATATGCTGCATGCTTAAATGTACCAGAATAAATTCATATAAATCCATGGAATTAACCCTGATTGAACAGAGAAATCAGAATGTGGCTTAGGATATTGGATGTTACAATATTTATTAAACACCATGTAGATCCCCAGTGGATGAGAGCTGCAGGTGGCAAGCAGAGCACAGCCAGGCACGTGTCCTCACAGAGACTTCTCTGTCTGCCCTCCCTGCAGGCTGGTACATCCCCCTAAAGACATTATCCAAGGTCTCCAAAGCATGGGAATGAGCCAGGAAGTGTAGATAATGTTTGCAATGTAGGTGCAGCTTGAGGATGCAGATCAAAGACACTGTGGATGCTGGGATTCAGAGTTTGGGCTCTTGCCCATTTTGTGAACTGGGCACATGCAGATGAAAATAGTTCTTTTTACCTGCATTATTTTCCTCTGTGCTCAGCTTCTCTCTGTAAGTGACTTGTAAATGTCTGTTAGTCCTCCATAGAGATAAGAGAGATTTTTTCAGCATGCTACAAGCCAGGCATTAATATTCTTTCCTATACATGGAACAAAACATCGTGGAAGGAATAGGAACTTTGCTTGTATCAATTAATCTCTCTTAATTCAGTGTGCTGCAAGTAACTTCATATGCACATCTTACAATAAAAAACTACTGGAAAGCGCCAAGTCAATCATAGCAAAGCAATGTTAGTAGACTCTTTAAAAATCTGACCTGCAAAATAGAATATTATATTGGAAACTTAGGATGGCCGTGAGAAAAAAAAAATCTCAAACAAAGGAGCAGATGCACAGCTAATGTAGAGAATTTATTCAAAATTAGCAGCAAAAGGAAAAGGTTCTTTTCTCAGGAGAGTTCAATTTATCCATTGTTTTAACATTTTGTGCCGTAAGCTAAAGGCACAGCTCCTTTCCTTCGGAATAGATCCAGCAGATTCCAGCCACAGAGCTGTGGTTTTCCAGCTCAAGAAGCTGTAAATTTTATAACTCTGCGCCCTGCGGTCAGAGCTGCTGAGTGCTGTGTCTGAAGTCAGGTGGTTGGTGTGTTAAAGGTAGACATTAAACAGTTCTGTTGAGGAACTGGAAATGTTTAAGGAGGTTGTTTGCCAGCTGTAAATTTGGGAGCAAATGCCAGTTGGCTGAAAAGATGCTGGAATGGGTCCAGTTAAGTAGACTAGCGCTGGAGGTCTTTCCAAATTTGTAGGTCTGATAACTTGGCTGAATATGCAGACTTCAGTTATTGGGTTGTTAAGAAGGGGCTTTATAATGAATGTTTGAAAATACGATAGAAAACTTTTTATATGCTCGTTACTTTGGCAAAATTGCAACTTTGCAATAGTATTGCATTCCTGATGAAAACTCAGTCAGACATTATACACCATCTACTATTTTTCAGCTGAGCACCAGGGACTTCATATGTTTTTTGTGCCCTGCAATATTTTTGTCTCCAGTACTGCTTCATAGTTTGATTTTGCCCTTTTTCTGCATGGCTGGGATGATTCAGGAGGAGAGACAGTGATGCTGCTCCTGCTTGGTAAACATTCCCTCTTGTTGCCTGCTGGGTGGGAAGGGGCTCTGGCTTCGGCTTCTGGCCAGGAAATGGAGAGGAAGTTCCCTTCTCCTGCCTCCTGTTAGAATTGTGGCAACTTCCCAGCGTGCAAGGAGGGGCTGTGGCCCAAGGTTTTAAAATGTGTATGGCCCAGCTTGCCTGGTGTGAAGGATTTGCCCCCCAGGCACCCACCCAGCTGTGAGCTCCTTGCACCATTGCCTGCTCTCTGAAGGGAAGGATTCTCATGGGGCTTGTTCCCACTTGTCCCAGACCATCCCCTTCACTCTGCTAAAGCACCAGCAGAGTATTGCTCTAACAGGAGTAAAACTGCCACTCTTACCTTCTCATCCTCCCCCTTTCCTGCTCTGAACTATGTGTTCAGAATGCATTCCATCTGTTCCTTGCCTCCAGTGTCACAAAGAGCACTTTCAGAAGACAAATGTTCAGTCTAATACTTCAAGATATTTTTATTAGAAAAGTTTTAAACTTTGCTGCTTTTTGGCCACTGGCACAGCACAGTTTTATGACAGTTGTCAGAGTCAAATGAGATGAGGACTAACCCTTACACGAGGTTTTGTGGTATGGACAAAACCTCCTCCTCCTTTGACAGAACTTATTAAAAGGCCAGACAGAATTTCAGCCTCTGCTCTTGAAGGAACACAGAGCACCCACTGAAATGGGAGAAAGTGTTTCTGGCTGCCTAAGATGCCGAGATCTGTGCTAATACCTTAGACTTGGAGGATGAGTAAATGTAAATTAAAATATTTTGAGGTCTGGCCTGTAAGAAGAAGCAAGGAAGGCATTGTTTTAAATGAAGAATAGTGTTAGAGGGCTCAGTTCTTACTACAGTTAACACACTGCATATTTTTCTGAAGCACATGTTCTGAAGCTTTATGCTTCAGATATTTGTCTCAATTTGTCCTTGAGAGGAGTGAGCACATTGTTGCAACCTGTTTTATCTGTAACACCAGTGGACTTGGAGTTCAATATTCAAACTCTAGAGCAGCTGTTTGAACAGCTGGACTTTTTGCTGTCAGCAGTCTGATAGATTTGTGAAAATAAAAACGTTACTTTGGCAAAATTGCAGCTCTGCAATAGTTTTGTGTTCCTGATGAAAACTCGGTCAAACATTATACGTCCTATAGTATTTTTCAGAAGAGATGTGCCCCTTCATCTGAAGGGGCTGCTAAATCTTATCACATTTACATCAGATAATGATGAATAACCAAGGGGAAAAGAAAAGTCCCCAAAAAAGTGACACTGGGAATGGTTTGAATAGAGTAGAGCAGCTGGGGTGCAGAAGCACACCCTGGGGAAGGAGCCTGGAGTGAAATACAGAGGCTTTGTGAGCTGCTCCTTCGTGAGCCCCATGTGCTGGGCCCTGTGGAGGTGTCCTGGGGTGCCAGAAAGAGATCCTGAGGTCAGGGGTGCATCTGTGCAGGGCAGAGAGGAGTTGCACAGCAGTCTCAGTTCTCATGTTTCCTCATTCCAGAGTATTTCATTTTAATCCTGTTCTTGTAAAATAGCTGTGATATATATTTGCATCTATAACTCATCCCTAAAGCAGATCTGGTAATCCTATTTCTACCAAGAATTTTCATTCAAAAGAGAGGTCAGTGATCACTCTTATATCTATTTCTTCCATAACCTCACCGTTATTTTAAGGTGCTCATGAATTAAGCTTGGATGGCTGAAAAATTCACATGAAATACTGGATTTACCTGTGCTTGAAGGAGTTTCTAATATGAATCCTCCCAGGAGAAGGCACATACTCTTCAATTCACTTGGAAGTGTTTGCCTTTTGCAGCCCTAATTGCTGTTTTCTCAGTTTGGATCATTATTGAGGTTCCTTGACTGAAATAAAATCTTTGGCTACTAAGAATAGAAATTATAGCATTCATTTTTTCTTTCTTCTAGAAAAGTAAACACTGTGCAGTCCAGATCCTTCATGTGTTCAACATTATTGAGCTGCAGGTCATGTAAATTTGGTCTGAATTTTCACTGTCATGGGCAATTTCTGTGTTCCAATAGGTACATTTGCAGAACACCTTAAAACTCTTGGCTACATTTCCAAATGTTATTAGATTTCTCAGTCTTAACATAAATGCAAGTTTGTTGCTATTTTATGAAACCAGTCTCTACAGAGATGAGTTGTACTTATATGGATTGCTTAAGTTCTCAGGTCAGGTATTATGTAAACTTCACTGATAAGTTATTAATATTTTGAATGGCAATTATTAAACATAGACTTGAATTGTACTTGGAATGCTAATGCTTATGAAAAAGCAAATTTAGGAACTGAGGTTAACTGCACCTGCTCTTTATGTTACTGTGACAGGATCCATATTGGTGAAGAGTTAAAAGTCATTAGAGCTCTGTAACTGTAAACTCCCACACTGTTTCTACTAAGTGTGGATATGAATGCACTTTGCTGCCAAAAGTTTCTAAAATAAATTTTGTTAAGTAGAAATTTCTCCCCAAATTTAGGTATGTGTCAGTTGTTCGTGCATCTTGCAGTGATTATAATTCAATCTTGAAATTAATACAGTGAATGAAAACTGCAATATAATTCACCACTAAAATAGTACACCCTTGAGAGCTGGGCTCCCTGAGTTAGATGACAGAGATTGTTATTATAGTCAGTAATCACACTTTCTATAAATTTTCCAACACATTATGCTGAAATAGTGAATAAAATATTCACTATTGGAAAACAGGATTTTTCCAATCCTTTTTTGCTCTGTAGACACCCAAGGACAGGTTCTCTCCTGCACTGAAACTTTATCAGCTTCAATCACCATGAGAAAAATTCCAGCTGAGGGTCTTAAAAACAAAATTTATCACCAGTCTGCATAGAAAGAGTTTTTTTACAAGAAAGAGACTTGTGTTTCATACCCTTAGCCCCAAAAACTGAGGAAGCAACCTCCAGCCCCACAGATGCTGCTTTGCTCAAGCTTCTGCCAGGAAAGCATCTGAGTCCTGCTTGGTGGGCAAAGGCTTCCTCCTTGCTGGGTGTTGCATCTAGGGATAAAATAAAGGGATAAAAGAGAAGGCCTTGTAAACCATGGCTCAGGCCAGCTAAGTAGGAAAGGACTGTGGGAAAGTGACTCAGCTGAATGAGGCGTAGAAAAACAAGTTATATAACCATTAGGTGTTCACATCATGGTGTATGATTGTTGGTTGAACTATGTATGTTATGATTTAAAGCTGTGTAACTGAGAAAGGCCTGGGTTTTGCAATAATGCAACTCTTCTTTGTCTGCCTGGGGACTCTGTGTCACCAGGGACCCTCACCCACAGCTGGAAGGATCAGCCAGGGCTTTGCCTACTGAAGAGAGGAGATGCCTCCCATGCCCAGATGCCAAACCCATGTCCTGCAGTGCCCCAGGCAGAGTCCAGCCCTGCTCAAGGGTGATGTTCTGGGGGTGGTGTCCCACCTCTGCTGGAGGCAGTGCTGCTGCTCTGACCCAGTCAGGCGCCCCTGATTGTCAGGAGGGGATTCTGTTTCTGCACCCTCTCTTTCAGACCTGCAGGTGCTTTTCCAGGCAATGATTTGCTGTTTAGGAATTGCTTTGATGGTCTTTCCTTTGGGTCTCCTGAAAATCCTCTCACAAGCATGCTTTATGTCTGTATATTTTGTGTGCATCTCGTTTAGTTCATCTTCCTTCAGACTGACAGAATCCCTTCTTTTACCTCCTCCCCACCTTTTTTTTAAAAAAAAAAACAACCCCCAAATATCCCTCTACAGATCCTGTTACAAGGCAAAAACCCTGGAATTTCTTGGGAATATACCCTTGCCAAAAGCAGCATTGAAAACAAGACATCTGTCAGGAAGCACAGCTACTCCTGGGTGACAGTGCAGTCTGAGTGCTCAGCGACCTGTGGTGGTGGTAGGTGACTTTCCCATTGCCAAGCCTCTTCTTTCTCATTTTTTTAAGCATCTCAAAGCTTTTCAGCTGCCTTTGATTTTGCAAATATATATTGATACATACAGGGGTTTACACTGAACACCTGGTCCTTATTTTTTTCATCTGATAACTTAGAACACAGAGGAAATAACTTGGTATGGCCTTTAGAGTAAAAAATAGTCATGCCAGTGAGTCAGTCCTTTTTGTTTAGGTCAACTCATATGCATGTCATATCTTCTCTGTTGAAGTAATGTGGAAATTAATTATGCACTTTGATTTCCTCTTTTTTTGCACAGACACCTATTTCTTTTTATAAATCCTGCATGTTTTGTCAGTGAAAGTATATCTGGGATGTTATGAAAGCAAAAAGCTGGCATGTGGGAAGTCTGTAATACCAAAGGATACAACTGGGCACTGAAGGAAATGCTCCTGTATTGGCAAAAAAGTTCAGGTGAAATTCAGGAATAACGTGCTGGTGCAGTGTCAGAACTTCACAGCATCTCAGTAAATGGTTTATGGAAGAAAGATCCACCAGGAGCCCTGTAGCCATAATATATGACAGCTGTATTTTCTTCCTTCTCCTTAAAAGGCTGCAGCATGGATATAAAAATGATGAAAACAGCCTTGTTTCCAAATTTGATTCACTGTGCCCAATGAACCATGTGTGAGGTGAATGATAGATCTCAGTTAAAAGATAAATCTGTAAAATCACTTAAGGCATTTCTGTAATTGTCCTGCTGCTGACACTTGACTGAGTCTAAGGTACAGGTACCTGCAGAACTCTGGAGTCTGTAGAGATTCACTGTAAAAAGAATGTTAATTTATTATTTACTGAGTGTTTATTTGCAGTTTCCAAGTGTGTGAAGAGGGCTCTAAGCAAGCACTGTTAGTGTCTGCAGGGAATTAGGACTTGAATAATTACTAATTTTTGCTGGGGGAACAGTCTTCAAATCTCTTGTTTATAGCTAAAATATTTATCTGACTTCAGTAGTATCTGTGCTACAGAGAGGGAAATCAATGCTAAAAACATGTCGCCACTTAAACCCATATTTTATTTAGTTCAAGTCAGCGGATTTGTAGCAAGGATGAGTTTAGATTGTTTAGTTAAAATTGTTCCCTACTACTTTTTTCTCTTACATTTCAAATACATGTTTATTACAGTGTTTTCTTTCCTGACACTTCCACAGGACACATTACAGCAAAAGCAATTTGTTTGGAAGATCATCGTGCACGAGTCAACGCCTCCTTTTGTGGCCCAAGGACAAAGCCTTTGACTGAAACCAAGCTGTGCAACACAAACCCCTGCCCAGCCTAGTGAGTTCTCTGGGGTTTTGTGCCTGCTGCCTATGCCTGTCCCTGGTTGTGCCATGAAGGGAATCCTCTCAGGGGGAATTGTTTGCCTGCTGCATGAACCCCTGGTGCTCTGGGAACCAGGAATTGTTGGGGATGCTCTGCCCAAGGCTCCCAGAGGGGTTTTGGGTCTGGTGCCTAAAGCAAAGGCTCCTGAGGGCTCTGTCCCTGTGCTGGGGTGACACAGGGCAAATCCAGCTTTCTCAGGGGCTCCTTCTGCCACCTTTCCTCATCTTGAATCACTAAGCCCATTTCCTGAGTAAAGTGCTACTCCCTGTGTGGAAGCTCGGCCCCATGACTCACATTCCACATATTAGATTAGGCTAAAAGAGTCTTGTGCAGTGTAATTAGTGATTTTTTGGACAAAATGTCCCACAGAGGATTGTGATGCCACAAAGAGGACTATCTGAACCAAATGAGCTGTCAGCAAAGCTTCTGGTGCCCACAAAAATATCTATGAAGGCGTTACCTTTGTGAGCAATCTTATTTTCTAAAAGATGTAAGAAAGGCAAGATGCAAAGGGAGACATTGACATATAGATAAGCACTTAGAACCCAGCTGGTCTAAATCAATTTAAAAACCAAGGGAGTTAACACTGATTTATAGTAGCTGAAGTAGGGGTCCTTTGAAAAAAAAAAAAGTTCTGTGCTTATATAATTAAACACAGTATTATGTGGCTTAGGATAAAAATGGATAGATTAAAGGACACTGTGGCCATCTTTCTTCCACTGGTTATTTCTCTTTTGGATTCCTGAATTTGCAACCTCAGCATTATTTTAATTTTATATTAAAGATCAGAAGAGCTGTATTATGTTGGATTGGACATTTCAGCCTCTAAAACAGGAGATTTTCTAAAGGAATATGTTGAAAAAATTAAGAGTGTTTCAGTCTCAGTGGGAAGTAAATACACTTGAAGGCACATTGAAGCAGAAGAAGTGGAGGAAGGGTCCAGACCTGGCGTCATCTGCTGGTTTTACTCTGGGGTGATAAAAGCAACAGTAAAAGCAGTTGGCTAAGCCTGCTCCCATAGTTCATAAAATATTCCATTTTATGATGTTTAATAGGAAGCATTCCTCATCCCTCCCAGTCTAGGAGAGCATGGTGGGTCAAAGCAAAAAGATGAATATGTTCTGCAGTGACTTTGGTTTTACTTAAAAATCCATACTTTGCAATATGTTGAACATACTGAAAAATAATTCAGTAATAGTTTGGAATTTCCTGCAAATTTAAAGAGTACAGCAGAGTACACCAAACCCAAATGCCAAATTACACACTATGACCACAAAAGGATAGAGATAAGGTTTAAATAATGATACCTTGTGACATGAGAGCCCCATGTTACTGCTTCAGCAGTTCCTTTCGATTGCGTTTAGCCACATGATTTTCTCAATACCAATTTTAAGTAAACTTTGTAGCCAAACACAATGTTTTCATGTGCAACTTATCTTCTGCCAGGACTATTTTTATCCAATGAACACAGAACTGTATTGTCTGCAGGAGTCTGTCTAAGCTCTTTCTGCTTACCTTTGTTTTGATGTGGCATCATTATGCTATAAAGCCCCACCCAAATCAGATTTACCTTTATTGACCACACACAAAATTTCTGTTTCTGATTACCTGAGATCCTTACATATTTTGAACATCCTCTGATATATATTTACCATGAAAATGCTGAATATTCGTTTTGACACACAGTGCAATGTTTTTGTACTGAAATCACAGCTATTCTATGATTTACTACTTTAAAATAAAATTAATGAGTCAAACCATAAAAGGAATACAAAAAAACCCAAAAACCATGTAAAAGCCCCAAGGACTTCTAGGGAAAAATAGTTCAACTCACTAATTAATTATTCTTAAAATCCTTAGGATAGATTAATGCATGGAGGATCTACATGTAGGACCATGCCTTAAATTAACAGGTTGCCATTCAGCTGAGTGAAACTGTGCCAGGATATCTCTGCTGAGGAATCTGCCCAGAAACTCACAGCATGTAATATTTCCCATAAACCCAAGACTGCCAACAGAAAAAAAAAATAAAAAAAGGATTAATAAATACCATGGAGGAAACAAAAGAATGTTTAACAGCCAGCAAATAAAGCAAACCCAAATACACCAGGCAGAACAGGCAGGGGAAGGAGGTGACAGATGAGATACAAGTGTGTCAGTTTGGGGACATAAAAGAGGCTCCAGACTTGCAAAGGCCAGTGAGGAATAATTGCTGCATAAGAACAAAGGCTGATTAGTCTGAGAGGGCCCAAACTACTGTCCCACACAGACAGGCACCAGCACTGCACACTGCTGTTGCTGGATTTCAGAGCTGCCAAATCTGGTCATAATTATTTAGTTATTTGAACTAATGAAAGATACTCTTGGATCAGAGCCCAGATAATCTTGGAAAATGGAAGTGTACTAGAGGACATTAAAGTAGGTTTACTGCCCTCTGCTCTGTGAAGAGGGGAACTTTCTGGGCAGTTATGGTGAATAAACTCTTAAAATGAACACTTTTGGTCACTCCACCAATGGCCATTGTCAGAAACATCAAGGCAAACTAATTAGAAGTTGTAAAATGGATTAAAACTCTTTTTTCAGAAGTCTGTAGTTGAATGGTCCAAATATTTATAAATCAGACAAAAAGGAAACTTCTGACATGTTCTGGAATTACATAATGACTGACTTTTCACATTAATATTTCTTTGTCCTTAAATTAGTGCCTTTTACATTTCTCACTACTTTTGGCAGTTTCTGAAGTTGCTAGATACTGAGAGCTGGGATTTCTTCTATTCCCAAAGACATTTTTCAAAAATTGGCTTTTTATAAATTTTTTACAATTAAAATTAGCTTTGTTTTCAAGCAGCTGTGAATAGACAGGCAAATGGGACCCTGTGCATCTTTCACACAGGATGAAGAAAGATTTCTTGTCACTAAAGCTTTATGTAAGCAGCTATTCCTGTGGTCACAGGATTGATGCTGTGAGAAACTGTGGAAGCAGGATCGGCCAAGTGGTCAGATGTGAGAAGAGAACCTTTTCCATGACATAAATTACTAAAAATTTGTCAAACTGTTTAAAAATCTTTAGTTTAATTTCAGTGCTGGGTCTTTGAATAAGAGTTCTCAGTAAGTAATTATTTAGTCATTCATAATTTCTTCTGCTTTTTCACTTCTGTTCTCGTATCTGGCTGTGATTATGGTCCTTCATTGGAAGCCTTCAAGGACAAAGACACTTGGTTGCATGTTTGCAAAGTGTCCCACAACGCCTGGGGACCCTCAGAGCTTCAAGAATAGAAATAGTGAGCAGCTCCTGGCATTTCAAAACTGAACTTAGCCTAAGCAATTGGCAATAACTCCTCAGACTTTGTGTCACTTGAGGGACATGGCGTGTAAACTGCAGTGTCCCCGTGCCTGAGCACACATTGCCCAACAGCTTGTGCTGGTTAAATTGCCTCTGTTTTATTTAGATTCTGCATCAACTGTCTGCCAGATTTATTAGTCTGAGGATATGTAAAGCATTGAGTTAGAGAATCATAAAGTCACAGTGTGCTTTGGGTCAGAAGGGACCTTAAAGCTCATCCAGTGCCACCCCTGCCATGGCAGGGACACCTTCCACTGTCCCAGGCTGCTCCAGCCCCAGTGTCCAACCTTGGGCACTGCCAGGGATGCAGGGGCAGCCCCAGCTTCTCTGGGCACCCTCCCAGTGCCAGGGCCTGCCCACCCTCCCAGGGAACAATTCCTTTCCTTCTATCAAATCTAAACCTGCCCTTCTTCAGCTTAAAGCCATTCCCCCTTTTCCTTGTGCATTCCCTTGTGAAAAGTGCCTCTCCAGCTCTCTTCCAGGCTTCCCTCAGGTACTGGAGGGATGCACTTAAGTCACCCTGGAGCCTCTGTTTTTCCAGGCTGAACAGCCCCAGCTCTCTCAGCCTTTCAGAGCCTTTTCATTTCCTCAGGACATCAGGGACAGGACTGCTGCTTTTAACAAGCAAGTTCTTTTTGATGAATACCTGTAGGGCCAGTAGGGTTTGACAGAAATGCCAACATTTGTCACCCTGTGTGAGTGGAGTGTATCTCAGCACAAACACAGTCGTACATACTCAACTAAATTCTATCTTATCTAATTCTACCTTATCTAATTCTATCTTCTAAGTACTCCACCTGCCTCAATAGCAGCATCTCTTTCAGTCCCTGTGGAATTCAGGATTCCAGGTCAGATTCATAGGAAAGCTGGTTCTAGTGGGTAAAAGCTATAATAAACAATACTTGTTTTTCTAGTTGAGTGACTTGTATTTCATCCCTAGCAGAAAGTTCCATGCTTTGAAAATAGATCATGTGACTGCAGCTTTTTGATTGCTTGAACAGATACCAGTACACCAGGAGACAGGCTGAGCAGGATCCCTGGATAATTCACATTTGATAGGTGGCTGTTTTTATTGATTTTCTACAGCTAATTGCACTCCTGTGTTTCTAACACACGTTTCCTCCTTTAAGCTGGTCAGCAGGTGAATGGAGCACATGCAGCAAGTCTTGTGGAGGGGGACAGCAAAGTCGTCTCATTCAGTGTGTCCAGAAAAGGGCTTTCCAAAGAGAGGAGGTGGTGGCCCATTCCCTGTGCCCTGTCAGCACCCCAGCTCAGGTGCAAGTGTGCAGTGCTCAGGACTGCCCACCCGAATGGAGCCCTGGCCCCTGGTCTCAGGTAATTCGGAGAAAAACTTACATTTTTGTCTGCTGGCATAATGAAAACACTGCAAAAAATTCTCCCCCAAAAGAACATAGCAAACTTTGTGGAGATCAGTGTTTTGCATGTAGTTTTTTTTTCTTGAAGATAATATATAAACCATGTTTGTATAAACATGTAAACTAAATGTGCATTGTAACCAGCCTTCAGAGGAGCTGGCACATGAGGGCTTGCCAGAAGTGGGCATGTGGTGTTCTTTTAGGTACATACAAACAGATGGAAAATTCCTTCTGGATTCATAATTTAAAGCTCTATCACCAACAACCATCTATGAGATTAGTTCCCAAGCAGTATTGACTTCTCTTAGAGATGGCAGGCAGTCAAGGAATGGAGAAATATTTGGGGGTAGAGTTGCATATTAATGCACATGTGTCTATGGATTGTGGATTGATAAATTTGTGATTTATACATTGACTACTCACTTCTGTGCTTGTGCCTTTGCTAGAGTAACTCTCCTGCAAGCAGTGCTGCTGCAGCTATTGCCATGAGGGCAAATTCCTTTGTGCATACCCTGCTTTACACACTTGACACTGAAACACCTAAACTAAAAACACACAAAACTCAGCTCTGCTCCATCTTTCACTGCTGTTGATGCTGTTCATATAAAGATAAATTAAATTATCCTTCAAATAAATCACACATCTGGGTTTTAAGAGAGAGCTGACAGTACCCTTATAAAAGGATCTATGTTGATTTTATTTTTCTGTCTTCATTTAGTGAGATTCAAGTAATACATTTTTCAGCTAATTGAAATTCAATCAGCTAAGTGAATTTCAATTAGCTGGAAAATGTATTACTTATGTGTTTTGTTCTTGGTGCTGTCACTCTTTAGGTGTTCAAGAACATCTTGATCTCAGCACCCCCAACTGAACACAAAGTGCCCTGTAATGTTCTAGAACAGATGAGTAACTATTCAGTAGTCCAGCACAACTCTCAAAAAAGGACTTTTTCTTTCAGTGTGTCTGAAGAAAATCTGAGTGTAGCAGAAGATTTTATAAACCAGGTCTTCAAATACATTCACACTTACAAACTTTCTTTCTTCTAAGGCAAATAAATAAATAAATAAGACCATTACAAAAAAAAAATCTGTTTTCCTCCTCTTTAAGAGGTGTAAAATTCAAGTTGCAATTCTCAAATAAGGCCATAAAAATTAAGTTCACCAGTCCTGCTGAATATAGTGAACAGGCTTATTGCACAAGTTAGTAAAGGTTTGAAGATTCAGCTGAAAACTGTTATATTACAGACTTAAAGGTGGTGAGAGGAAAAAAAATGTAAAATCATAGAATCATAGAATGGTTTAGGTTGGAAGGAACCTTAAAGCTCATCCAGTCCTGCCCCCTGCCATGGCAGGGACACCTTCCACTGTCCCAGGCTGCTCCAGCCCCAGTGTCCAGCCTGGCCCTGGGCACTGCCAGGGATGCAGGGGCAGCCCCAGCTGCTCTGGGCACCCTGTGCCAGGGCCTGCCCACTCTCAGAGGAGGAATTTCTTCCTAACATCTAATCTAAACCCAGGCTCTCTGCAGAAATCAGTGTCATTTTAAATGAAAAGATCATTTTTTGGGGGGAAGGATTAAACCCACGGATTTTCAGCATGCAGATATTTGTTACACCCTCAACACAACGGTGCTTTCATGAAGTCTTTTAAAGACATTTGTAATTTGATTCACTGAGTGATTCTGCCTTGGAACATGCCCCATAATTATTAGTAGAAAGGACAGTTAGAAGAGGATGCAAGAAGGTAGGAAGCTGGCAGCATTATTTCAGGGCTCTTTGCTTCATTTCCTCACAAATGGCTCATTCAGGCATTTTGTTGTATGAAAGGCAGTGCAAACCACAGCATGTCTGTTCCACTGAACCACGACTCAGCAATGCATATTTATCCTGGTGACTCGTCCTGCACTGCAGTTGGCAACTAAAGTATCTCCTTAAGCATTGTCTGTATCAGAATCTGTCTCCTTTGGTGGAGTTATGTATCAATTCCCTGGGCAGTTTCCTCTGCCTCGGTCTCATCCCTCTAGGCCAAGGTGAGGACAAAATGACAAATAGCTGAGAGCATCTTGCCATGGAAGATTCTGTGGTGGGAGCTTGGGACCAGCTTTCAACTATGCTGAGCAGGGAAAAAGCATTTTGCTCACAAAAGCATTTTGCTCACAAGTCCAACTTACCTCATCTATGGAAAAGAGATTACTTGTCTGTTCTACATGGGGGCTGAGAGAGTTCACAGCTTACATTTAAGAAAGCACTTAGGACAATGTTTTAGAAGTGACACACAGATGTTGCTGTTACTTATTTACCAATAGAATTTCAGGTTTACTTATATCCCAATGGCAGCTGTACAGCACATTAGCCATCCTTTCTGTGCTCTGCTGGAAAATGCAAATGATGCCAGTTTTCATTTCCTCCAGTTCAAAGAAGTGTTTCTTCCCATCACAGTGCTCCAAGACTTGTGGGAGAGGTATTAAGAAACGGGATGTCTACTGCAAGAGTCCTGGTTCTCCCAAGGTGAAAATCTTGCCTGAAAGCATGTGCAGCACAGAGCCTAAGCCTGAGTCCCAGCAGACCTGTGTGCTCGGACGCTGTCCCAAAAATGACCGGCTCCAGTGGGTGATTTCTTCCTGGAGTGAGGTAAAGTGGTGCAGTTTCATGGCTCACTGCCTTCCCTGGCTGCTCTTGGCAATACTGGCTCAGGGACAAACAAACCATGGGGAGGAAAGGCAGCTGAGCTGTGGTTTGAAAATCAGGTATTCTAGGTGAGGGGCTGTAAACCCCAGATGTAGATGGATGGACCCCAATGTCTTTGTTAATCACTGTCTGGGGTTCATATTTCAGTTTACCTTTTACAGAGCATGGGCTTTGTGGGATTAGTTCTGTGATGCTTTTACAATGCACAATTTGGGGTGTCTGACACATCACAAGTTCCCCTTTATCTGCCTGTGTTTGTGAGGCTGTAGAAGCTGTGCTTTGCCTCTGCAGTGCTCAGCCTCCTGTGGGCCTGGCCTGCGGCAGCGAGAACTCAAATGCGGCGAGAAGAGCGTCCACGGGAAATTGGTCACCTTCCCCCAGAGGAGATGCAGGAACATCAAGAAACCAAACACCAGCCTAGAGGAAGCTTGCAACAAGGGAGCCTGTCCATCACAGACATTGTATAACATGGTGTCTGGCTGGTATTCCTCGCCCTGGCAGCAGGTAGGAATGGGCAATCAGAGGTGGCATGGCACAGAGGAGCTGCCTCCAGTGCTCACAGGCCCCAGGTGCCTCCTGCACGGGGCCATTCCCTGAGGAGGACCACACCACTCAGCCACTGAGATGGGATGCAGCTGGTCCACATCCATCACGTACTTTGGTGCAGCTCAGTGCTTTGTCTTGAAACTGAAGAATGTCACTTAAAAATGTTATTCATGCTTGAGAGGCACTACATTCCACACCCATTTTCCAACACTTTCTTCTCAGTCTTCTTCAAAGTGCACTGTAGTTTAACTACTGCATATCTCTATGCACAGTGTATTTGAGCATCTGCACAGATTGCCTGGAATTCCCTAAATACTATGATTAATTGTGGGATCAGTCTGTATTTGTTTCTACATTCTTGCAAACAAGCTTCTGTATTTCTGGAACTTATCTACTTTATGAGTCATATATCAATGAGACACGCACCCATTTAATAATATTTACATGAAACAATGTATGCCTGACAATTGCAATCAGATGAAAATGATCACATTTATCTTAAAGACAACTTTTCATGAAACACATACAAGTAAAAGGCTTATTAATTTTAAAATACTTCATAGCTCTTCCTACAAACCCATAGTGGTTTTCCCCAGATACCGCCATAATTATGGTTCTGATGGGATTTTTATCTGTGTTCAGGCAGCAGGGTTGGGCCCAGAGGCTTAAAGATCAAAAGAAATCCATGCAAACAATCAGGAACAGGTTTCTAAAATGTTCAGTTTCTGTCTTGATGTCTAAGTAAGGAACCAGATTTTCAGCTGAGTCCTTAAATAACCACAAGACACACACATCTTTGAAAAGTTGGTCCTGATGGGGCTTGGACAGGTGGACAGCAGCACACCTGATCCTGACCTCTCTTGCTTTGAAAGTCTCACCCAAGGCCCTTGAAAGCTCTCCCTTTGGCTTTCAGGGCTCTCAGAGTCTGTGCAATGAAGCCAAGGTTTTGTTTTCCCTCTGCTCAGTGCACGGTGACCTGCGGCGGGGGAGTGCAGACGCGGAGCGTGCAGTGCCTGCGCCAGGGCAGGCCAGCTGCTGGCTGCCTGCCCCAGCAGAAACCAGCTGTCCTGAGAGCCTGCAACACCAACTTCTGCCCAGTCCCCGTGAAAAGAGGTAAAACTCAGCTCAAGACGCTGTAGCAGGCTTGTTGCTTAGAGTTCTATACCCAGCAAACATCACCTTTTCTCTACACCACTGATCTGGCCTGTCCTTTATAGATGTTTTTTATCCCAGACTTCCAGGTTTACAGTAACTCTCTGATATTAACAGCATCTCTTCTTCACCAAGTGAGCCCTCTTAAAGCAGACTTGGGAGTACAACTGGTACTGGAGATTTTTTTTAAAAAGCATATGTTAAAAGAAGTATGTGAAAAAGTCATGCTGTTTGGTTCTGAACTGCACCTTTATTACTCTCTTGTCAAAAAACACAAGCATTCTATGCTGTTGGTAGTGCTTTTGATGAATAATAGCAACTTTGGAACTAAACAATAAGAATTTGCCATATATTTTTAGTCTTCCAGATTCCACCCAGCTCCTGGGATTCCAAAATTGCTTTACCTAGAATGTCCTTACTGCTTCTGACCAGTGCATGACAGGCAGTCAGAGAACATGAAATTAGGGTCTGTCTCCACTTTCATGTCTACTCTATCTCTCCACCTCTTCAATGTGAGAAGGGAGGGGGGAGCAAGGGGTTTTGTGTCACATGGAATGAGGGAAGGGGAATTCTCTCAGCACCACCACAGACAAAGAGTGGTGCATTACCCTGTTCCAGAGATTTGCTTACAGGGTGATTACTGTTTGTGACTCTTTCCTAACTGCATGAAAAATGCTCATGGAGGTCCATGTTTGTCCCACATAATCTGCTTATCTAGGTATGCTATAGCACTTTAAACTGTGACTTTCAAAATACTGCACATTAATTGACCTTTTTCAAACTGAGAGCTGAAAGCAACCTCTATAAAATCTAGGCTGGACTGCGTGAGGAAGGTGGTAATGGAGCTGGGAGCAGAGGTCAAGCTCTGGCCCTGCATCTTGTAAACTGACATTAGCCAACCACCCCCACATCTGTCTGCCCAATTCCTGGCATTCCCTGTGCACAAAACCCCTGTGAAACCCAGTGAGATCCTAGCAGACCTTTCTGCTGCATCAGCCTGAGACATGCAGGCTATCAGACTCATCTATCAGGGGACCTGAATCCAAACAAGAATATGGAGATGAAATGGTCCTAAAAGGGATAATTAAATAGTTCTGCTGTTTTTATCAGTAAATGTTCCTAACACTTCAAATTAACATTCCTAAAAGGTTCTGCTGTACTTCAGAGTTTCTGTATAACTTCCTTTTCTGTTAGGATATAGCAAGGACTTTTCTTTCACCTCTGTTTTCCCCTGCTATATTTCATGTCTGAAGTACTGTCTGTAATTAATTTTGGCCTTGGCCTGCTTCTCTCTCTCCTCACATCTGCAGGAGCCCTTTCCCCTTTATTATACCTGGGCCTTCAGGCTCTAGAGATCAATTATCTCCTTGCTGCTCTCTAACTTTCTGTCTAAAGCAGCAAAAAGAGAGGAAACCAGCTGGGCTGGAATCACATTGAAGCAAATCAGTCTCTATTATCAGCCACGCAGCTCCAGCTCAGTGATCACAGGCAAGAAATTAATGTTTCAGGGAGAGTTTGCACACTTTCCTAGACAAACTGGGTCATTTCCATCCCTCTCTAGATGCAGTTAGGGTCACCGTAACTCAAAGTAAATCCAGCTGCTTCAAATGAATGAAAATCTAAACAACTTATAAATACTTGGGTAAATAGAAATAAGGACCTGACTGCCTGATCCCCACCCACTGAATTCTGTGGGACTCTTTGTATTCCTTCCAATAGTCCTTGGATTAGGTCCCAATTTCAGCCATACCTCTGCAATATTAGCATTGCCCTCTGATCTTCAAAGGGGACACTTAAGATTTATTAACGTGGCTTCCTTAGTGCTTATACTTTTTTTCTTAAACAGTAATTTCTAATTTTTTTTTTTTAATTCACCCTTTCATGGCAGGAGAGCTCCTTCCTGTCTTCATCAGAACAGCTTTCCTTCCTTGGTGTGGTGTGCGCTTTTCATCTCTTGTGTGCTTTGGGCCCTCCCAAATTCTGTCTGGTGGCAGCAGGTGAAGGAATGGGAAGTCTGGTGCTGAACTCCCAGCTGGATCCCTCCTGACACTCCATGCAGAACAGAAAGGCAGTGCAGTGGAGTGGGAAGGCTGCAGTTCAGTCCTGAGCTCCCCAGTTCCTGTTCAAGAACAATATTTTTCTTCCCTACCATTAGAGTTTAAAGACGAGCTAATGTTTTTTAAACCTGAGGGAAAATGGCATTTTAAAACAACTATTACTATTAAATTATTTTCTTTTTCACTCAAATAAATTTTAAGGTGATAAAGGTAGGGTGATAAAGGTTTGCCATCATATAAAAGGAAATAAAAAAAGAGCAGTGGTGATTAAACCAAAGAAGTTGCTATAGAGAGATGGAGATGCCTCCTGGCCCATGGAACACGCAGAAGTGTCTGTGCTCTGTGAGGGAGCATTTATCTACTGACTCAGTAACTGATCTAAGAATGCAGACAGTGGTGGCTAGATTTTTGTTCAGTCTCCTTGTAAATTCCTTTTATTGACCATGTAAACAGTAGTTCTGAGAGCTGAACAAAATCTTTACCCATGCTCGCAGGAGATTTCAGTTTAGCTATAAATTTTGCTAAACCCCATTGAGTCTTACTGCTCTCTCAGACATGGTGAATTTGTTTATAAATCACCCATATGAATAATCACTCTCCTCTTTTAAAGAAACATAAAGCATCCACTGCAAAGCAAGAGAGAAGCAGCTATGAGGTGTTTTTAAAGCCATGGAGCTGTGTGTATAAATGATATCTGTACATAAATCGAAGAGTAACAGGATTTTAATTGAAAACTATAATTTGGCTGTATTTGTAAAGAAAAGCTGGGCTTTTGAGAACTAAACCATGGTTAACAAGTCTCTTCTCCCATTGCAGTTAATTAAGATTTTGCCAACATGGCATAGTCAAGACCCTAAAAGCTAAACCATGACACCTAACTGAAGTGTCTGAGAAAAGAGATTTCTGAGGTTCCCTGCAGAGTAAAAGGGAGAGAAAGAAGTGTCTCCAGAAAGTGCAGGAATACAAGCACAGAGCAGAGCACTTTGTGCAGGGCCTAGGCATTCTGAGTTCCATGAGGTTTGTGTGCAAGTGAACTCCCACATGATGATGATGATGATGATGATGATGATGATGATGATGATGATGATGGCAGCCAGCAACTGGTACCAAATATGGAGTAGGCTCATTTGTATGAGTACCTGGGTTTGGAGCAACTGTAATCAGAGATGTAAACACAGATGGCTTTTTTTCTCCTCTAATGTGGAACTTCCTCCTGTCTTCCTGAGCTACGAAGTGTGATCCAAATTTTTTAATTCCTTCAGCTTTTGACCCCCCTATAATATTTGTTCTATCTTGATCAAGTTAACAAATCTCTTGGCAAAAATTTAATGGCTCTTAAAATAAAGCAAGAACTAGTATTTTTGAGATGAAAGCTCATTCATGTTTCTTCTCCTTTGAATCAAGTCACCCATCATGTTTTTAATATTATCAAAGGCATACAAGGGTGTGGGACTATTGCCCGACTTGCAGACTTGCTAAAACACAGTCTTACCACATTGCTTGGGTTTCTCTCCTTCAGATGATCCTTCTTGTGTGGATTTCTTCACTTGGTGTCATCTGGTGCCCCAGCACGGTGTCTGTAACCACAAATTTTATGGCAAGCAATGTTGTAAATCATGTACGAAGAAGAACTGATAGCAGCGTGTTATCTGAACCCTTCAGTGACAGGATTCTCTTCTTCAAGTTATGTTGGATTTATCTCTGCTTTGAGGCAAGACATGGTGCCACATAAACCACTGATGGGAGAGACATTTTTTCTGAGGGAATGTCTGAGGTACAGTAATTGTTGGATTTATGTTGAAAAAGGAATGTTTCTTTCTTATTTTTTCTTAATTTGCTGACCTCACTAAAGCACAGGGTACTATGGATCACTTGAACACTGAGACTCAAGGGGAAGTTCTTCTTTCTTTCAAAGTGTCATTTTGCACTGTCACATGTTACAAGGAAGAAATTAAGGCAAGGGAGCCTTTTCTGGCTAATTTACCAGAATGCAAAGCAGGAGAGCTTGGCAGCTGGAGGAGGAAGCAGCGTGGCAGCAGGACAGAGCACACCATCAGAAGCGTGTCCTTTGCTATTTTTTGTGACTGTTGTCCCAGGGTGAGGAAGCTGTTTGCTGCCCTGGAGGGACATCCATGGCTGAGGGCTGGAGAAGGCAGTGTCACACGTGTGGCCACCAGAAGTAAATAGTGCACTACAAAGATATTATGGTGCTTCTCTACCAGACTTGCTGCTGGAAAAGCAAGTTGTGCATCATGCTAATGTTTTTTATAATTTTTGAAGAATTCATTTTCTGCTTGGTGTAGAAACTCAGAGGTGTAACTAGTAACTTGAAATGTATTCCTAGAAATATGCAGCAGTAGAATATTTGGACTTTTAATGTTGCTGTGTTACAAGTAAAATAGAATTGCATATTTCAACTAACTCAAGGAACTCAGATTGATTGAGCTCAATGGTTATGTTTTCAACTTTCTAAGCTCATTAGATATGTAATTTTAAATTTTAAACTTGATATTTTAAAGTAGTTTTGTTTCAGAAGCTAGATTGTTTGAATGCCAAGATACTGAAGAATGTCTTCCTTCTAATCTCAAATCTCTCTGCAAATTTTGATTCATCCATTACCCAAAGCAAATAACAAGAATACTGCAGTCCATTAATTCATGCTGAACTTCTCTAAACAGTTATTTATTCACGTTACACAAAAAAAAAAAGCATGAAAAGATAAGTGGATTATTCACTCTTACCAAATAAAAGTCAATTCTATTTTTATACACCCTCCTAATACTTGTATTTAATTCAGAATCTACCAGCAAACTAAAGAATTGTAAAAATGCTGATATTTGTGGCCGTTCAGTATCGAGATGTTTGATGGCACCATGTATCAAATGGTGCCATTCAGAAGGTTTCTGCATTGAAAAAACCCCAACCTATTTGCCAAACCCATTCCGAGACAGAGCTGTGTCCTACTGTAATTTTCTGGGGAGTGCCTATGAGGGACATATTTATCTAATTCCACCCTATCCCACAACTTTTTTTGATGAATGTAGTTCAGTTTGAGTGTTTTTTTAAAGTATGGTTTCAGTGTAGGATTAGCCAGCTCAGCACTAATGCCAGACAGTGGTCACTTAAAATTAGCAGTTCCTTCTGAAACAATTTAAATTAAAAACATGTATTCTGTGTTACTTTAGGAAATGATTGGAAACATATCTCAACCTACACTACTCTGTCTTGATATTGGACATTGTGTAATTATAACCTTTTTTCTAGGAAAACTAAAAGGTTGTTTTTGTTTTGTTTTTATAATTGTGTCCTTTTTATTATTTGATGTAAAATAATTAATTTATTAATGCATAGCTTTTCCTTTATATTTCTTTGCTCACTTCCCTAAGTGAGAACTGAGGAAAGAAAAATGGTAGTGTCACAAAGTATGAATTATGGTGTAAAAAAAGCAAAAACTATAAGTGTAATATTTAATTATTTTATAAGCTTTGTAATAAAATACTCTAACTGTTTCATTATATTTGGAATTGTAAAATTCATGAATAAAATATGGAGGTTATAAGTAAACATCAAGTGTTACAAGTGCTGTGTGCATTCCCTTGCATCTTTGTTGGCTGTCCCATAAGGAGAAGGTTATCCTGTTTTTCTGCTGCTGTGTAATGGGGAAATTGGGCCCAAAAAGGCAAAACGGAGCAAAACTTCATGGTTTTATTTGTATGACAACACAAAAGCTAAAATACACAACAATACATGTGCAAGACAAACCTGAGCTGTCGCTCCTCTCAGCAAAGACAGTGGGAATTTGTGTATCCCAAAACCAGCAGGATTCTTCCCTGTCTTTATCTGCAAGGTGGTATTGGAGATAAGGAGCCTCACTCAACACAGCAGGAGGTTTTACAGCCTCTCCCATCTGCCTGGGGACACTTGATTTTTCTAAAACTGGCTAAGAACTTTCCAAGCCAATCCCTAGGAGGGAGGGTATAATTTCACTGATCGTTTCAGATATATTCTCCAACTGTATATTGGTGCTTTTCCCTTCATTCACAACCACTCAGTGCTCTCACAAGAGCCAGATATCCAGAGGGCTGTTGATAGAAATACTGAGATGCCTCTGACACACAGTACAATCCAGTAAGCAATAATAGATCAGTCTGCTCCTGAAGGACTCCCAGCAAGAGATCTTTGGAATGGGATTTGGACTAGTGATTTAAGTAATTAATATGCCCACACAGGAATTCAGACTATAAACTGCTTAGTGTTTGGGGCTAGAATTTTGGAATTCAAATGAACCGATGGTTGTCAGTGAATTACAGTGTTGGAGGGGGATGTTGAAAGAGGAAATATTGCATAAAGATGTGCTATTGTGTGCTTGGATCCCCCCCAAGTTCATAACTGTTTTATTGCTGAGCCCTTACAACGGTATTTGGTACACAAAGCTTGGCAGTTTTCTGGAAGTGTATTGCTGCAAGGCTCACTTTATAAAGCAGAATGGGGTCTTTTCACAAAGGAATAGATCAATTTCCTGTGGTCAGATTTCATCACTCAGGTAAAGGATGCATCTGCCCCAAACTCAAACAGATATTTAATGAATAGCTTGATTGTGTAAATCAAACTCAGCTCTCTCAGATGCCCAGAAGACATGAAATGCTGGAGACAGATGAATGTTTCACTGCATGTGGTTTTATGGTAACATGATCCATATCCCATATTTCCTTTATTTTTCAGCAAATCCCATTCAAAAGCATCAAGAAAATAAATTAACATTATTCTTTCTATTGTAATTGAAGTGCAGCCTTACAGAGTCACTGGGATTCCGTTGTGTTCAGGGCTGTGTGCACAGGTCAGGAGGGGCTCAGAGTCCTGAGTGTGCCACAAGAAACTAAGGAAAAGATCACGTTTTTAGGGAGTTCATGGTCATTAGGAGAAAAAGTGCTGCTGGTGGCTCACTGTCTGTGTGGACAGTGCAGGACATCTCCAAGGCAGCTCTGTGCAGGTGAGATCTGAAGGAACAGTGCTGAGGAACTTTATCCTGACGCTGCTTTGAAAGCAAAAATGAGGCACGTTCAGTGCTGAGTCCTAACCAAGATAGGGACTGTTCCAAGAGGAGGGAAATCCATGAAATCACTCACCTGCCAGTTACTGGGGACTGAGGAGTGAGGATCTGGCAAAGCAGTAAACCTCCATCTTGCTGAAAAAGTCCTGAAATAAGGAGATGCAGCTTCCAGGAGATGCTTTAAATTCCTCCCCAGGCACTACTGTATGAACATCAGCCAAATCAAGCTGACCTCCCTGCCTGCTTCCTGCTCACTGGGCACCACCACTGTGGGTATTCTTCCTCCCTTGCTCTTCAGGACAAATCCAGGTCCAGGCTGGACTGGAATGTGTCCTTTGATGTAGATCACACTCTGGAGTCCTTCCCCTTCCCACGAGTACAGTCTGTGACAGAGGGGCAGTGGGACCAAGCTGATCCTCAGCCCTGCAAAGGTTATTGACAGCATCTGCCTCCCAGTGCCATGGGGAAGCCACAGCCCCTGCCTGGAGCACAGGGAATCAGAAACACACTCTGGCCTTCCAGCAGCCAGCACACACCAGGCAGGGCTAAGGGAAGGGGAGCAAACATCTGCCAGCTGGGCTGAGCTAGAGACAAAATCTGAATTTCTCAATTCACCATATGTAGTAACATCAAATGCAGTATTCCTTATGTTCCCTGAAGAAAAACATCTATTATGGGGTCTATGCTTCAAGCTAGTAAATATTTTATGTACTTTCCATTCAATAATAAGAATTATTCAGTCATGAACAGAACCTGTTTTATAATTTCTGGATTCTGCCAATGGAAGCAGGAACCTTCAGCTAAGTTCTAACTTCCAGGCTTTGTAATCATTAAATCAAGCTATACATGTCAGCCTCAACACTGCTGTGTGCCTACTGCAAATAATGACAGATCTTTAGTATCCCTTGGGCTGCAAAACATTAATTCATTATGTTCTGTTGTGATAATGTTCACTAATCCTTTCATAATAACATAGCAAAGCTGACAAAAAAAAAAAGCCCATTAAAGAGGACTATAAATGGATTTTTATGGGAAATATTTACTTCTGAAGCTCTTACCTGTGGAGACCAAAGACACTTTGGAGGAAAGCACACACAAGAATTTTGTTTTTTGGGACCTTCTCAAATCATCACATCTGAATTTTTCTGTCTGATAGCACAAACTGAAGGGATTCTCCCCAAAGCAGGAATGCCCTACCAACACTCTGCTTCCATGGAAATAATGGTCCTTTACTGACGACCATCTATGTCACTCTACTGTCTCTGTTTAGATTAATTGAAAATAGTCAGGATATCTATTAAAGGAATGTTCACTTCCAAAGACCTTAACTGTATAGCTCTCTCCATTGATATTTTAAGTGGATCAGAACATTTCACTCTTAGAGAGATACTGCCTGTCAGCAGAAAGCTCATCAGCTCAGGTTTTGTAAAAATAAACTGCAGATGCCAAGTTGCCCAGAACTTCCATAAGCCTGGGCTTTGCTGGTGTATGAGGAAAAATCAACCAACACGGACAGTAACAAGCTGTAAACACAGCTCTTTCCCATTAAATATAGGATATACTTCATCAAACTGTATCATTTCCCACAACTTTACTTGGAAGGGTTTGGTGTCCACTTCCAAACTACTAGTTGCAAACCCAAAATTGTGTATAAACAAACTGGAACATCTCATTTGAAAAGCATCCAGCTATTGACTGAGGCTTTCAGAGGGTGCAAGTGACCATGTCACACAAACCTGAGCTGGCCTCGTGTCCTGTGGCCACTTAACATCTAATGCTGACTTTTTATTTTGTCATTTCTCAGTTGCAATGGGACTTTTAATGAAAATCATGAACTTGGTATAAGGTTATTGCTCAGGTAAAATCAAGTGTCAGGATTAGCCTGTTAATCTCCACCTCCAGCAGAGCTGTGTGACATTTGGCACATGGACTGGGGAGCAGAGCAGTGCAGCTCCCACAGGCTGGTACAAGCACTGAGCTCTCTAAGACATGCTGTACATCTGTCCCACTCATCAGCTATGCCATTTGCTCCTTAGCACAGTGACTCCACCCTAGAACTTGCACACTGTTGAGAATCCTGCCCAGCTTCACCAGCCTTGCTACTAAAGACGTGCTAAGGCAGAGTAAGGTAATAGTAAGGTAGTGCTGTGAACAGTAAGGCAGAGCTAAAGCACCTGTGCCTTCATGCTTCAGTGCAGGTTGGGTGAGAGCACCAGGGAAAAATCTCCACCAGAGGATACAGAAGTTCACAGAACTGCTATCCCTGCCCTTGGTCAGTGGGCAGCCATTCCCCCATGTCCTGTCACTCCAGGCCCTTGCCCAAAGTCTCCTTCCAGCTCTCTTGGAGCCCTTCAGGTACTGGAAAGCCTCAATAGGGTGATCCCAGAGAGATTCTGGGTATTGGTGCACGTATTTTAACCTCTTCTAGAATCTCCTGTGAATTGGAATCTTTGACCTGCTGCATTGACTCTCCTGTAGGGTGGCAGATGGTGTTTTTGCAAGTCCTTCACTTTTGCTGAGGAAGGGAAAGGAGAACTGGAACAGAAGAGTGGATCCTATTTAAATTCATTCTTTTTATTCTATACCTGTGACATAGCAGCCTGCTGTGGTCAGAGACAGGATTTACTAAACCAGTGATCACCTTCAGCATTTAACCACCTCTCTCTAGATCACTATATCCAGTATCCCCTTTGGTTAAATGGTTCATTTTATTTAGGGCAGAAGCAATTCACACCTCATTTCTGTATAAGGGCAAGTGCTGTGGGTCCTGGTGTTAATGTGTAATCATCCTGCTGGCAGCCCTGATCTGCTGAGAGATCGTGACTTAGAGGGAGACTAAAACTTTTCTTTTAGTTCAGAGATTCCTCTAATCAGGGCAGTTTTAGAAACTGCTATTCAAATTCATCCACTTACATATATATACAAGATATAATACAAGATGTATTACAGACTGCTTATCTAGATCTTGTTTTATGTAAGGAACAAAATTAAGGTGGAAAAAACACCCAAACTATTCTTTATGTGCTATGTCTTCTTATCAGGAGACAGCCAGACTGAAGTAATTCCCCAGCTTCCTAGATTGCACAATCCCACTTTGCCCAACAAGAGAGTGCTGCAAGAACTGGATTGTTCTTGGTGCTGGCTTTTGTAGACGCTCTTCCCTGAACTTCTCATTAACCTTCTGAACCTCATGCCTACTGGATGGATCCCAGCCAGCATCCTCCACTACCAAAGGACTCTTTGAAAGGAGAGTTTACACCTCAGATTCCAAACTGATTTACTGCGGCACACTAATAACACAGAAGAGGAAGGCAAACAGTGGATTTGCCTTTTTAAAAACAGCAGTTGATTAAAAAATAAAGTAACAACAATGTGAGAATCATACTGTCCTGAAACCTTCAGACATTTTGGCACATAGCTCTGTCTCTCTCGGACAATTGCATTCCCTTTTTCACTGCTTCCCTCCTCCTGTTCCAGAGCTCCCCCCTGAAGCCATTGGGGGGTGAGAGCAGAGTGGGTTGTGAAGTGTCCTGGGATAATCCACTTTGACAGGGAACTGCACTGATTAAAAGTTATGGCTTTGGAACAGTAAAGCTCCCACTGCTGTCCACGTAAAAGTTGCTGCTTTCTATTCAAACCTTAACCGTCAGATCTAATCAAGAGAAAATAAGGACCTTTTTATGAATTCCATGAGAAAAATTCCCCTCAGGTGTAGGTTGCACGGTTTGATCAGCTCCAGTATCATGTTTTAGCGTTTCATATTAATCCGTCTGACTCTGAGCCAAGAATTTAACTTTCAAACTTGCCTGACGGCCAGGCAAAAACATTTTGGCAATTTGTTATTATTTCAGCTAAATTTGAAATATGCAAATTAAGATTTATGGCAAATGAGGGCTTAAAACTATGCATTTATCTCCACGTGGAAAAGGTATCGTGTAGCTGCAAGGTGCCAAAAAATACCAGAGCTGGGCAGAGAACAAGCAAATTACAACTCCCAGAAGGCACTGGAGAGTTGTACATCAGCATTTGGTGTCCTGATGACAGGAAACAACTATTTCACAGTCTGAGATTTTCTGGAAGATATGGAGTTGACCCAGCCCTCAGACTAAGTATCTCATGTCACCGTTTCCAACTGAAAACTGTTAAAGTGTCAGGTAAATCTGGGTTTTTCAACAAGGCTGAACTAAAAGAAGAATTATTGTTTCATGGAATGCAAGTATCCTGTTAAAAACACAGTGATGGGAAAAAACTGATCAAGTACAGATAATATTTGTATTCCTTTCTTTTCTCCCATCCTCTCCCTCATTTCTCCATGCATAAGCAATTAAGATCATTCCCATGTGCCAATTCAGCTTTGCTGCAATCCCAGTAAGGCAAAGAGACAAAGACACTGCCAATTCCCTGCCTCCTCTTTGTGGGGTAGTCCAGAGGAGCACAAACCATGCAAGTCAGATCCAGAGGTGCTCTGGAGAGATGCATTCATTGCTGTGTGGTCTAATTCCCTGCTCTATATTCTGTGGAACTGAAGACAATAGGATGACACATGGACTGGAGATAGATCCATGCATACTTTCCTTCACAAGTCAGGGTTTCCAATGAAAAGCATTGGAAAACTGAAATGCATTCCCAAAGTTCAGCTCAGCCTGAGCCTTGGGGTTCAATTCTCATCTTAATCAGAAATAATTTCCCTTAGGTTAAAGGATTCATAACCACACAGCATCAGTGCACACAGGCCAGACTTAAACCACATCTGGCAACAAGGGCTTGAACATCAAGAATGTTCAGTGAACAGTACAGATCTTTTCTCAGTCTGTCCCCTCACATGTAAACCAGGATTTCCAGATTCTGGAAGTTGATTTTCCTCACTGCCCTAGTTTACTGGAAGAAAAAAGCAGCCTTCATTATGCACCTCATTCCCTATTTTTACCTAACTCCTAGAAATACCTCATAGAATTTGAAAAATTGTGAGGAACTCATTCAAGCAAGGTTTGAACTTGGTTGATATAAATACATAATTCTGCCTTGGAGAACAAAACTGGTTTAATCCAAGGGATCTGGTGCCCAGGGCGTGTGGGGCTGGGTCTCCTGAGCCCTGCCCTGGCAGTGGCAGCCGGTGCCTGCCGTGGCTGGGGAGAGGATGCTCTCCAGTGCCCCAGTGGGAAACGCAGCAAGAACAGAGCAGGGCACAGCCCATGTGTGTTCTTAGACAGCCACCTAGTGAGTTTAGCGAGAAAATAACAGCTCCAAGGAAATGCCGTGAATTCTCACAGAGGCTGGAGTTACTCTACAAACGCAGTGCTAAAACACTGCCAAAACTTTGCCATGAGTGCAGAGGGGCTTTGCCTCAGTCAGGGCAGTAGCAGAGCAGAAGGGTGCTCCAGTTAATGAGCTGTGAGATAAGATTTATCATCCCTTTGTGATTCTTGAAGGTAATGTTGGGGGCAGTATTGAAATTGCAGGGCACCCCCACCACGGGAATGATGAAGCATCTGACTACAAGGCTGATGGAATTCTGAACACTCCCTTTATGAGAACTATACTTTGTTACAATAATACCACATTACATTAAAGAGAGATACTATACTATACTGTACTGTGCTATGCTATGCTATAGTACACCATACTATATCATGCTTAGTTACTAACTTCTAACTAACTGAAGAACTCCTGACTGTCTGCAGACCAGACAGTCGACACAGCTTGGACCTGATCAGGTAATTAACATAAACAATGTCCACCAGAATCCAATTAAGAACTGACTTCAGGTAAACAACCTTCCCAACACATTCCACTGGTGCAAAACACCAGGAGCAAGCAGAGATAAAAATTGTTTTCCCTTCTGTGCTTCTTCAGGAAAAAATCCTGAGAGAGAGAATTATGTCTCTCTCTGTTCAGAGAATGTGAATGCTATAGGGGAGAGTTCAAGCACTGAAAAACATGCCTAATGTTTTAGTGAATTTCAGAATTTTGTTCAGAGCAAGTATATGTGTATAGTTTTATTTATAGATGTGTGTGGGTGTGTGCGTGTGTGTATATATACACACCTCACCTTTTTCTTATGTACCCATTGCTAAATCATAACATTTCTATTGACTGAAAACAGGACATGATGGACATCATGCAATATAAAAAAAGGGGCAAAGTCTGGAGGGATAGAGTGATTCATAGAATCATTAATGTAAGGATCGACAGAAAAAATATTCAGGTATGATTTTCGGAGTTTGCTTCTGGAAAATTACCCCAGGGAGATGTCTGATAAAGCTACACACTTATTGTCTCATGCTCTGGGTATTCACAGAGCCACAACATGCAAATTTATCCCTGTGCTAGAAGGACACAGAATGTGTGGAATTATAATGAAGCAGCCAGAGTCAGCACCTCATCAGTCCAGTGGTAACCTATTAACCACTGCTTGCTAAATTGCCTTTTGCTATGAAGTTCCCAGATGGTCTCTAGTTATAAATGGGATCACTGAAAGGAAAATTTCAAAAAAAATAATCTGAAACAAAAAAATTAAGATACTAGTGGAAAACCTTGTCAAAATTGTGGTTCACCAAAGTTCCATCCAGCTTCAGTATGCCATAGATTGGGTGCAAGGGGGTGAGTAGGTCACAAAAGATGATGATGATTCTCTGTTTGGGATGCTGTAGAATTTCTACTTAGATATTTATTGCCTCCCAAAACTCTACCAAAACAGAGAGCTGCCTGGGCTACAGTTCATGTCAGTCCTGATCCACTGCTGCAGACTTGGCCATACAGTTTCTTTGTTCTTATGGACTTGAAGTGTTTGTAATCCCCAAGCCTAACAATGTAATAACATATTAAAAATAGCTATGAATGTGTTTTGAATTCCTCTTAGAAACATCAGCTCTACATGCCTAATTAAATATCCTTGACACACACACAAAATAATTGCAAGGAAAAGAAACCTCTCTCATGAGGGCCAGATGATTTTAATTAGGTCTCACTCAAAATATTCCTCAGCTCAACGTGGCTCGGCTCTCAGAAAACACTCAGTCACACTGAGGTGCCATGCTGTGCTCCCTTCCTTTCCCTTTCACACTGCTTGCTGCTCCTGTGTCCCAGTTTCTCCCTCTTCCTTAAGAATTTGCTGTCCTCCAGCCCTCAGAGCTCTGGTTCTGAACGCCCCAGGCATGTGGGGCTGTGGCCATTTACTGATTTCTTACTTTCCATACCCCAGAGAGCCGCTCTGCACATATGGTGTGATTTTGTGTACGAGCTGCATATATGCACAGAGGTTCCACACCAAATCTGTGGAGGAGCAGAAACAGTACTTATTTATTCATTCCAGAGGAGAATTACAACCCCTTTATCATAACTCCCACAGCCAGCAGCAGCTCTGCTCTTAGCCCAGCAAGTGGCATGTGAATTCAGATCTCTCTGCCTTCCTTGGAGGGCAAGAGGGGCTAAATCCTGATGGCAGCTCAGCAGAGCCCGAGGGCATTCCCAGATGGAAGGTGGCTCCACCCCAGCTGCAGAGATCCTGACAAATTCAGGCTGCTGCCTCCTCAAACTTCCTTCTTCCTCTTTTCTGTACCCAGGGAGGGATTTGCTGCCATGGTGTTCTGTGACAGTGCCCAGACAAGATTCAGGCACTTTTCAGTGTCTCACTTGCAGCTCAGATATTTAAGGTGTTGGCACTAAAGAATTGGGGTATCTCTAAAGCACAGTCCTTCACCTCCCCAGTTCCTAGCCATAGATATTAATAGTTTACAGTAAATTACTCCTTGAGAATTGAAATTATGTCGACACCCAGTTTGCTCTAAGGAGTCATTTACAAATACTAGAATTATTTAATCCACTTCAGCATAACAGATATTGGTTGTCATAGTTAGCAAAGTCCTGCAATTCTTTCTTGTGGGATTTCTCCTTTCTTGACCCTGAGCATTTTTAAGCCTGGGCTCTTGATTTGATATTTTTTATGTGTGTGCTATGGGTTTAAACATCATTAAGTGTCACAAGCCTCAATCTGGCCCTGAATGGCTTGTGTTCACTGCAGTGTTTTATGCGACATCTCAAGGGGTCATTCTAGATCTTGCAATGACTTTTGAATGTTTTTTTTTGTTTTGTGTTTTGTTTGTTGCTTGGTTTCTAAATGCCTGATCAAGGAGTCTGGAAAATTGTAACTTACAATATTAAGCTCCAGCTGTTGGACAGACTTACAGCCCATAAACCTTCTGAAATGTCTCCACTGCAGTGTCATCCTTCTCCTCCACCTGAGGCCACCCACAAGTGTCCCCCAAATGGCCACTGCTTCCCAGCACTTCCCTGCTGCTGGAATTCAGCACTTGCAGGTGCTGCCTGTGACATTTGGGCCTGAACTTCTGCCAGTCACTTCCACAGCCTCTGAGGTTTCCAGCTCGGTGCTGGGAGTTGTCTTCCCCCATGCTGGGTTTTTGTGCTTATTTTTTGTCTTCTTTCTAATAGAGCAAGGAATTTTACCCAGCAATACGCATCCACCTATTGTTAAAATACACACAAGGTTCTTTAAATGGACAGTCTCCACAGCCTTCATGATTCCTCCTGTTCAGTACACATATCCACACAGAACTTATTAGTAAAATCACAAGACTTTCTCTTTCTTTATGAGAAAGGCAATGACATTAGATTAAAAGTTGTATATTAAATTTGTCCAAAGAGGCAGAGCTACTCAGTGCTGTTGTATTAAGGCAGTGTCATACAAGTGATCACAGCTATCAAAATTCTCAGACCTGCAGCAGTTCCTCTGACTCTGAAGCCATGGCTGCACTGAGATTCCTGTCTGAACAGATCATTCTTGCTGTTATTCACCTGAAGCACGAGTAAAATTCATGCCAGTCAGACCATGAAGAAGATATTGCTTCTTGGAGATGTATAAAATATATTTCCTCTATGTTAAATATGCAGATACATTTTTCTCTCAGGTATGTATGACGCTAATTTCTACACTGTGTATTTAAAATCTTTTCAGTGATGATCCCTGGAAAAGTCTTCCCAAGTACCTAACCCCTGGAGTAGTGTGTCTGTGTGCTCCCAATATGTATCTAGAGGTCTCTGAAAGTGTGGGAGCCCTGTTCCTGACAGACACCTGCTCTGGTGGAACATCTCTCTGTGAAGCCTGATTCAGAGCTTGTTGTTTTTCTTCCTCCATGATCTTCTGTTCTCACACAACCTTGTCAGCAGAATCACCTCATGGAGTGCCCCTTAATGGCCATAACACATTACAGAATTACAAGAATGTAAAACAATTTGTAAGATTTTGCAGAATTGAAGCTTGTAGAAACAATGGTGATAGGTTCAGGCATAGCTGCAGGTTTGTTCTAGGGCTTCTGTTAATTTGACAATTTGTTCAATACCATTGCTCCTCTGTATGAAGTGAAAGATCTTGTCAGGGACAGAAAGGATTCAAGGAACTGAAAGCCAATCAGCTTTGTGTACCCTTGGAAAAATAGCAGACTTCTCATATGAATAACCATTAAGCTGCATCCATTTTTCTGTGGTTTGAAAATAAGGCAGGACTTGATCGAATATTTTGTGATTGTGGGTTTAACCTTTAATGATTCAGAGCAAACATATCTCTCCAGGGTCCTCTAATTTATAAAGAGATGTTCCATCATCTCCTGTGAACAACCCCTGTAAAGTGAAACTTGGTATCCCCCAAAGCCTCTGGAAAATACCCTGAGCAGACTGGCAAAACTACAGCCATGAATTCTCTTGCATAGGACAGTTTGGTGAATTTTATTGCTTCCCAGATTTTAACTACAGAACATTCCTTTATAAGTCTTCATTGACCTTTCATAACCCTGAGTTTGGGTTATATTATTGTTTCTATCCCTGATGAACTAACTGCAGGTTTATTCTTTAATTTTAAGGGCAGGCAAGAACATGGGAATACAACTGAAGCTGCTGGGAACTTGAAGCATGGAAATACTAGAAATTCACCTCTGATGTCAGAGTGAAGCCATTTTACAGGAATCACATTGCACATTGACAGAACGCTCCCAAGCCTAAAATATCAAATGTTTACTGGCAACTCTTTAACTATGCTTTAATTTTTTCAAATCTGACATACTGACAGCCTGTGGCAGAGTAACCAATGGTAGCAGGAAAGTATATGGCTTTTTTTATGGCTTTTTTTTTTTTGTGTTGTCCTGTGAACATGAGATACACAAGAACACAAATATAATTAGGATTTGCCTGAGTTTTTTGACAAATTCACTTGAGCTGCACCAACCACACCAATGCAGCATGTGCTGGGAAGAGGTGATCTGCAAGCAGGACATGCCTGAGGGGCAAAGCCATATCAAAAACACAAGAAACAAACCCTTACATTTGCTGGATTACTTGCTAGAAAAAAACTGATTTGTTCCATTTTCATGCAAATAACCTCTGAGACATGAAGCTGTCACAGTTTTGATAACCAGGAGGAAGGATGACCTACCTGAGAAGTTCAGATGGAGCTGCTGTTTCCTCCCACTGCCTGCACGAGTGGAGTGCTTGCATTGATAAAAATGCAGTGCTCAGAGGACAGAGCCAATGAACCCCATTAGTGAGCCTGCAGATGGCATTTCTCTCTGTCAGTGTTGCTCAATGCTGAGCCTACCTAGTTTTGAAGAAAGTCTCATACTTTGGTGAGGTAAAAAAAAGCCCAACCTCTGTCTCCATTTTCACAGATTTAAGAGATTCAAATTCAAGCTGTCTGTGAAATTTCATAGGAAGAAAAACTTCCCACAGCTCATCTAGAACTTAAAAGAGGTATTTGCTCATTCCATTGATGTTTTACAGTCTCCGTGTGAGACAATTCTCTCCAGTGATCTCCCCCAGTGGTCCTAATTTCAGCAGTGAATTGTTGTATCACAGAAACCAACCTTATGGGGAGATGTAGAATAACTTCTGGAGAAAGTCTTATGTCACATCCAAAATCTTTGAAAGCAAGTGACAGGTTTTAGGTTATTACAAAAGGAATGATAAACCCTTCCTTTATACATTTTTGGACACTATCAGAAGAAATGCTATAAACAACCATCCTCAGAAGTGTGCTATCCTTGCTGCTCAGTAGCAGTTGCCTGTAAAGCTTTTACCTTTTCTCCCCTTGTTGCTATAATTGCACATCAGGAGGGCTGTGGAACAGAGCAGGAAAAGGCTGACAGTAGCAGGCCCTGAAAACATGGGAACAAAGACCTTTTTGAGGTGCTGTGGCTGGAGCTCATTGCTGTGTAGGAGGAACTGGGGAAAGGTGGGGCTGGAAAAACACATCATGGGACACAAGGCAGGTGTGGAACCACGAGACAATTGTTCTGGTAGATCTGAGTGGTATGAGCTGCCTGCTGGATTAAAATGTGTCAGTGGAAACCCCAGCAGAGCAGAGTCTGTGCCAGGCACACCAGGAGGGCTGGCTTTGGTTCTGGTCTGGAGAGGAGATGCTCTGATTACAGACAGACACTTCTGGGGGCTCTTTTCTGAAGGGCAAATACACACCAGAAGTACCTTAGGCTTAATTCAGGTCATGGTGGAATAATCAGGATGATCCACAGGGGAAACCTTGCATGAAGGATGGCAAAACTCTTCAATTAATGACTTCATCTTTCTGCCTGTGAGATCACTGTAGCTCTCCCCAAGCCTCTGAAAGCACTAGAGATATACACACAGCAGCTGCACTGCTATGAGAAGCAGGATCCTTGTCTCTTTCCATGAGCAAAGTCTCCATAAACACAGTTCAAATGCTTCCTGCAGGTGAGGTGATAAAACCCAACAAGGAACCCCTTAACTCCTTCATATTATAGTGTATTTGTGAGCTGCCTTCACCAGCAGCATCCTCTCTGAGTTAATAAAAACTGAAGCAAGTTCATAAGCGTTATCACCTCCAAAAGGTGTTTAATGAAAGTGCCTTTCCTAGCCTGTGACCAATCCCAGTAACCCCACTGCTTCCCTGGACCAGGCACTGCACAATGCTTAAATGGGCAAGTGCATTTATAATGTTTGCCTCAAGGTTTTCAGCATGTGCTTAAGAAAAAATACTCCAACAAGTAAAAGAATGAATGAGTATTTAAAATTGCCCTTCTGGAATTAGCTCAGCCTATTTGTAAGAATTCTTGCAACTTAACACATGCTTCATCTTCAGCTCAGAGTGTTAGCCAAATAATAATCAGCACTCAGCAAGAATTAGAAAGCCAGTTTGTCACAGTGAGGTCATGGGGAAGATTATTCCTGCTTTATGACTCCATTTTTAATAAATATTCCATAGCCTGTCATGGAAAGGATGTAGAACATATTTATACTTCCAACCTCCCTTTTCACATGAAATTTATCAACTTGTCTGGTAAATTCAATAGGAGCCTATTCCCTTTTGTTACTTTTTACATGCCTCCTGCTCAGGAGAACCAATAATCTACGTCAGAGTGCAACAGAGATCTTGTCTGCCTTTGAAAGTTAATGTGGCACAGATCTAGATTAGGAAAGGTATTTAGGTATTTCCTTTTCAGGTAGAATATAACTGCATAAGTCTTCTTCTCAGAGTAAAGTCAAACATCTGATGCACTCACCTCATATTTAGGCTGCTTATTGCCATCTGTTGAGGTATAAAGATTTACTTTCACAACATCATCTTACTCCTCTCCAAGTATTTACTGCCAGATAAGTGTGGGCTTGGGAAATCAGCCTACATGGCAGTGTAATGCCTTTTTCCTCCTCCTTCAGAAACACTTGAAGGAAAATCCAGTACATTTCTCAGAACAGAAACATTCTCTTCTCTGAAAAAGGCAACAGGAAACGTGAGCTGTGTCTCACTATGTGACAATGAGACATTTGAGTCTTCACAGCCAGTGTAACCCTGGCTCCAACAGGACCATCCCACACCCAGATGGTCAGAGTGCAGCAGAATTTAGACAAAATTTCTCTATGTCCTCAGATTCCCTGAGGAAATCTGTCAAAGTCACTGGTTGTGATATTTTTACACAGACCAGGGGCTCCTCACACTGGGCATACCCTGGAGAATATTTGGAGAACAGTACATGCCAATGCCAGTCTCCTGCCTGGTGTTGCCAGTTTTGGAAGACAGGTTGGAAAAAAGCTCTAGGTTCCTTTCTTTTTTACTCTGTACATATTAGGAGACTGTGGTGATGACACAGTTTAAAAAATAAAATAACAAAATAAATCAGACTGAGGAATGTGTTATAATTTAAGACCCAGACCAATGAAATGTTATAAAAAGGCAGAAAAGAAAACATGTCAGCTAAGATTTCAACAGAATGGTGTCTCAGATAGACTTAGAGCATGGAATTGACCAGAAAACAGGAAAAGCATTTATTTGCAAGGCATAAAGACACACTTCGTACCTGTGTCCATGCTAAATATATCATGAATATTTAAATTCACATTGTGGAAACAAATTGAGTACAGATAGCTATTTCTTTTTACAAAACATATGGAAATGATCATGATGGAATTACTCTTTCCAGAAAAAGCTTCAAGGAACTAACAGTGGTACTACAACAAAATAATTGCTTAGAGAGGAAAAAAAAAAAAGAGAAAAAACCCAAACACAGCAATTTTTTTTCTAGTAAGAAAGTTTCTAAACCTTTTTTGCTCTCATAATTCTTATGCAAACATCTTTACTGAAGTCTATTGCATGAAGAAGCTTTCTTAAGTTAGTGAAAAATGATAATAAAAAAGCTAGTAACATAATTTAGCTTCACAAAGAAACATACTTGTTTTGAGATGGTAAATGAGAGGTTTGAGCAACAAACCTGAGAGAAATAACTTGCATATGAATTTTTTTTTTCTACACCAGCATAGCAGTTGCTGCAAGGGTTGTGAGGCATATCACAGGTGAGCTGATTCAATGCCTGCCCAACAAGTACATAGATATCTATATAACAATGTTTCATAAAGCTTTTTTATTTGTTCAATTAATATCCACTCTGCTACTTTTATCCAAGAAGGATAAAAATATTTAATGATATTGACTGTCACTTTTCTAGGCCATATTAATAAAAACAAATCAGTAGAGGGATGCTTCATTACACAGTATTCATTATAACTGCTGTACAGAGGGAGAGAACCATCCAGAAACTGTGATAAGGTTGCCCAGCAGCACCAGGTGTGTGTAACTCCAGGCAATTCAACTCCAGCACATTGTGAGGACACAAAGAAGTCAAATAACTTATTTAAAGTAGCTGCAGAGATTGCAAGCCCAAAACATCCCCTTCACAGAAATGTTGTAAACCCTTTTATGGTCCCTGCCCTAGAAGATCAGATGACACAGATATGCCTAAGTAAAAATGCTTGAATTGACACCTGGTGCTGTTTGAGCAATGTACAGATTGCTAAAAACAACTGTAAATGACAGAAACAAAACAAACAAGAGGCACAGAGAAGACCTAATCATATTTATTATCAAGAGACAGGCTTCAGACACCAATCACACAAACTGGATTCCTTCCAAGCAGTGCCTGAGAAAGCTTAAAAAAACCCCAAAACAACTAAAACCTAAATGATCAAACTAAGACATAAAGGATCATTCGGTCTCATTTGTGTAGCCTGCAGTTCACAAGAACAACAAGTAAAGATCATGTTTCAAACCTTAGGTCATTTCCAATTGCACACAACTTGCAGGGCTCCATCCAATTGCTTAGAAAAAAAATAAACCTAGTTAGATAAAAACCTCACATCTTGTTATACATGTCAACAGCCATGAGTCCACTTTGGTCAACAGTAAATGTGGACCAACAAAGAATGAACACAGTTAGAGTCACTGAATAAATGTAAAAATCCATCTTGCCCTGTGAGAACTGCGCAATAAATGTTACATTTTTCATCAGTTCTGGGTACTTTATTGTGGTTCATGTGATGACTTTTGTCAACACTAGACAAAATATTAATTTGTGTAGATATGTCTAATTAAGCAAGTTCATATTTTAAGAATTTTTTGATTGCAAGAGGAATGGCAAACTAAAATCTTCATCACTCAAAATGTGTTTTATACTGAGCTTAATTTTCTTGCACTCTCTTTTTCCCTCATGATGTTCTCCATCTCTTGAAGTGGCTATTATAGAACTTATTTGTCCTTGAGAAACTGTTAGATGCCAAACTAAGTAACATGTCTGGAACACAGCAATCATTTTACCCAGCCTCCTCAAGTGCTTTGCCATCCTTGGAGCCATTCTTCCAGCTTTCCACAGCTTTGCTTCAGTCTGCAGTTCTGCTAAGGACTGTCCTCACCATTAATCCAAATTCCAGTTCTCTGCACAATATTATCACAAACACAATATTTTCTCTTAAAACTCAATTGCAAGAAATAGATAAATCCCCCACTAGAGATGGATAAATACCATATGGGCTTCGGTGAGCTCCTAGGATCATAACTTTATGAATAAACAGCTCTTTTCAGTAACTGCACAGCCTGTTTCTTTCCATAACTTAAACCAAATAAACATTAGCATGGTTTTTCTATTCCTTAAGAATATGGATTTATTTGTTTCCATTAAAAAAAATATTTCCAACTTCAAGTTGGTCACAGTGCCAACAATCACCTGAATGCAAACAGCTGAGCCTCAAGCCAGATCTGGGAAATGTGTCTCAAATAATCAGTTTATACGTGTTTTAAGACAACAAGGATTGTTGAAATGCTTCTTCTGAATATTTTAGATAGATATTAAAATAGTTTTAATATAATAAAAAACCTGCTTATTTTTCTGAAATGAAACACCAAGGGCTGAGAAAACCACCTCAAAACATGAGTGAGACAGTGTTCAGAGAGTTTTTAAGAGAACAGCTGCAACATTTCCATTCAAAGCAAAAACAACTTCAATGAAAAAAATATAACTTTTACTTCAGTCTACATTTTTTAAGAACTTTTCAATCTTTACCTTGAAACACAAAGAACTCCCACTGAACAGGTCTCCTTTCCAAAAATGTGCAATTTAGAGTTAAGCTAACTGCTACTTACTGTAGCAGTTATACCACTCTGTTAAAATCAGTGCTGACTGGTGAAGTTGGTAATCATGTTTGCACTTCAAACCACAGAACAAACTTCATGTTTTTGTTTAATTCGAGCAGTTACTTTTAGTGCACTCATGAGCAGACACCAAACTCGTAAACGTTTGATTCTGTGAAACAAATAACAGCAAAATAAGCCTGACCACAAATTTAATTAGGATGGTGAAATGGCTCCAAAGGAAGCACAGTGGTCTGCTGTGAGAAACCACAGACCAGGGGAATCCACAGGAGAATTTAACTCAGTGCAAATCACCCAGCTGAAAAGGGCAAAGCTGAGGATGTCTTCAAGGAATGCACAGCTAACAGCTACAGAAAGTTGATGGTTCATTTTTCAAGTGAATATGAGTATGTTTAACTGCTGCATAAAGAAAAAAAAAATATATGATCCAGCTGCAGTTTTATGGTTCTTCTCCAAGGCAGGATGGTACATTTGTGGAATCCAATGAAAATGGTTTGTTTTCCTTTGCCTACAGAAAGAACGTGGTTGGTTTGCTTGTCTGATGTTTGGTGGTTTCTGTAGTTTTCTTTTTCCTTCCTTCCCTACTCCCTCTCTTCTAAGTGGAGAGGTCAAATTTAGCTGGATGTTTTATTGGAACTCATAGGGCTTGGCTCAAACACCAACCAACCGCTGGCTCTCGCTCATTACTGAAATGGCTCATTATTCACTCAGTCTGATTCTATTCAAATCCTGGGAAGTTAATATTCCACTTTACAGTTTATCACCTGCTATCAGAGCTCTGGTGCCTCTTTAAAGCTCCCAGGGTCTCCTTCAGTCCTAGGGGACAATGCAGCACCTCCTCTCTCACTTCCTCTGTGCTGCCTTTAATTCTCAATACACAGAAACACAACTCACTTCTGCAATCACAGCTTTCAACTTCAAGTTGTTTTTATTTTTCTTTTACATGCTTTGGAACCTTTTTTTTTTTTTTTACTCATATCACAAGGCTATCTGGAGTAGTAAGACCTGTGATTCCACTCACCACAATTTGTTGTATACCTGTGTGCCTCAACCCTCCTGTTTATGATGAGGTGAGCAACATAAAATTTTAGCTTATAAAACAAATCCAGTCAAAGAGTCAGGTCTGTGACAGACAAGAAGGGGCTTTACTGACTTGTAGTGTCAGTCACACATGCTGAGTGTAAAATATTTCACAGAAAACGGCTAAAAGTTCTTTTACATGGTAGTTATCCTTGTTCTGGGTTTTCTGACAAGTAACTAAATTTCACCTTACCAGTATTATTTTAATAATCTGTGCTGTTGTTCTTTTGCACAATATATTTCTCAAATTCCCTCTGCATTATCTGCAGGAAGGTGAACACACACAGTGTTCCTACAAAAACCTTTGCTGAGATCTCTACTGTCCCCAAAGCTTTAGTGCCTCCAATGTTACTCTGGTAAGTAAGTGTGCACTTGTTTCCTTGGAACACCATTCCCAACCACATCCCAGGATAGCACAGCATAACCCTCTCCATCAAGGAAAAGCTAGGGCCCCTGTCAGGGAGCTTTTCTTTAGGGCACTGAAGCATATTTTCTCCACCAAACCTGTCAAATCGTGTTCTTTATACTCCAGCTTGTTTTTTTCATTTCCTGTGCTTTAAAAATACCCAAGTAGATTTCCAAGCTCCTCTGCAATTGTTTCAGATCTACATGGGGTGAAAAAGCAATCCATGCTCCTATGGAACTGTGCTAATAAAGTGACCATTCTACACATCTACTATCTAATACATAAAACTATTGTTTTGTCTATTCCATATGTAAAATGTACCTCATGTCAGAGAGCCAATGACATTGGAAAATCCCTCCCAGCCCATGGAGTCCCAGCTGCGCCCGATGCCCACCTTGTCCCCAGCCCAGAGCCCTGAGTGCCACCTCCAGCCCTTCCTGGGACACCTGCAGGGATGGGCACTGCCAAGCTCCCTGGGCAGCCCCTGCCAAGGCCTGAGCAGCCTTTCCATGGGGAAATTCCTGCTGGTGCCCAGCCTGAGCCCAGCCTGAGGCCGTTCCCTCTGCTCCTGTCCCTGTCCCTGGGAGCACAGCCCGACCCCCCGGCTGTCCCCTCCTGGCAGGGAGTTGTGCAGAGCCACAAGGGCCCCCCTGAGCCTCCTTTGCTCCAGGCTCAGCCCCTTCCCAGCTCCCTCAGCCCCTGCTGGGGCTCCAGCCAGGATAGCATCCTAGTGCTATACAAAGAGCAGTGCCATAGGTGCCTTTATCACCACATTTTAAACTTTCATAAATACAGAAAGACTCTTCAGAAAGCACTAAAGCCAAGTCAGCAGCAAAAGTGCCAATGTCCTCTGCAAAGCAGCGCGGCCCGGGCCGGCCCCAGGCTCGGTGCCGCGGTTGCCCGGTAACCGCGCCCGGGCCCTCAGCGTCTGTGACGGCGCCGTGGCCTCAGCGCCCGCAGCCGGCGCTGCTGCTCATTCGCACTCGGCATTAGCCAAGCGAATGGTTCGCAGAGATTGGTCTCTACGAGTCCTGTGATTTCGTGGAGAATTGGTCTCTGTGAGCAACTCCAAAATTCGGAAAACATCGGTCTTTGTGAAGGACTCCTAAATTTGCAGAACTTTGGTTTCTGTGAGGGAGTCCTGAACTTGCAAAGCATTGGTCTTTGTGAGGGAGTCCTGAGTTTTGTTTGAAGGTAAAGATTGACTCAAGTTGTACTTTCTGGTTTTGACACATCTCTGCTCTGAAAGAGAATGCCAGAGGGAAATACAGGATGGGATAATGCCAGTCTTCAGTTTGGTGGCATGTACAGCTGAGGGGATGAACCATATATGGTCTGCTGATGGTGCTTTTTGTCTCACCGAAGAAATGCAACATTTCCTAAATATACTAGTCTATCCTTTTTTTCCTATAGTATTTATTTAAACTACTTATAGGTGAATGAGTTCTGTTCAAGTTTCAGGGGGTTGTTATGATCTGGTTATTAAAATTATTAAGGAGATGCCCCTGGATTAAGGTGCAAAACATGACCATGTGCCAAAGTCAATAGTTTGGATTTTATGGAACAGTAAATGTGAGGAAGAGAAAGGGAGAAAGAAATAGGAAAAGGAGGGGGGGAGGGAGGGAGCTGGGAAGGGGGGAAGAAAGAGAGCGACAGAGAGAGATTTAGTAGAAAATATCACCATTCCATGGATCCCATCCCATTCAATCCTCTTCTGGTCTTCTCTGTGGTGAGGCCTCACAAAATGGAAGACTCCAAAGGATTAATGCAGATTTGGGCAAGGTGGGACTGCCCAGGTACCTCCCTGGGCTGGGGCAAGTTTGGCTCTGTCTCTTGCTACTCTCAAATAATATAAAATCTTTAGCACTAGGATATCCTTTGAGTCTGCCCTGAATTGGGTTGTGGCTTTTCAGATCTGTTGTGTTACTTTGCATGCCCTGCAGTTGTCTGGTGCAAGGCCTCAGGAATGGCTCTGGGGGCACTTTGGAGGTCTTTGATGGGTTATGACACCCCCTCAGCTGCCCCTCATGGGAAGGTCCCCTGGATGTGGCCTTCTGGGGCTGGGGGCTTTTAGAGCTGAGCCAGTTTGTCTGAGGGAGGATGGGTGTCCACTGCCCCTTAGCAGAGGTTGTGCCACACGCCCAGAATTTCCTCCTCCCCCCTCTGTTGATGGGAGGTTTGAGTGCAAACCTGGCCTCAGCAGACGAGTCTGTGGCTATGACTTCCCCAGCCTGAAGGCAGACAGAGCTGATTTTCAGCACAGCTGCTGGGTCTGGCTTTAGTGGGGATGTATTTTTCTCCCTCAGCCTTGTTCACTTCTCCCCAGACCTGAGCTAATGGGACAATAGTGTCAGCTTTATCTTGTCTCAAGTTCCCTTAGGCAGCTTAACTCACAGTGCCAAGTTCCAGTCAGGAGGCATTTTCAGGGAAGGGTGGGCTTGGGTGGTCTCAGCTTCTTTATTCAATTTTGTCACAATGGGCAAAAAGTCCTTTATAGCAATATTTAAGCCATTAGCCATAACACTCCAGTCTCTCTCAAGTCCTGTGAGGAGCAGCTGAGAGAGCAGGGGTTGTTTAGCCTAAAGAAGAGGAGGTCCACTCAAGCTGTTTTTAAATAATATTTAAGCTACAGCTTTGATTATTCTAAGTATTTTTAATGTTGAGCATTTTAGCTCCAGGTTTCAGTATGATCCATCTTTGACTTGCACAAGGTAACCATGTAGTTCAAACAAAGTCCAACTAGAGGCCTAACAATACTAGCTGCTTATGCCAAACAAGCACATAGCTACTTTCAAATCATAGAAAATCTTTAGCACCAGTATATCCCTTGAGTCTGCCATGAACTGGGTTCTGGATTTTCAGAGTTCCATTGTTGTTCCTTCCAGTTCTGTTGAGGCACTGTCACTCATCTGTGACATCATCTCTTCACAATGGCGGCCGGATTCCAGGGAAAGGTACCGGAGCCTCTTTTGCACAGGGACAAACAGAAGCCTATTAATGTGAGTAGCCCCTGGGGCTGTGTTAAGGCTGGAAACTGCCCTGGTGTCCCTGCTCTCCCTGCCCCTGTTGTCCAGCAGTGCTCTGAAGCCGCAGATCCCCTCCCCAGCCCTCTGTGCCATGCTCCTGTTGCTGGAGCTGTCCTGGTGCAGTAGGGAACACTGTGGGATGTGTCAGGGACAGCCCAGTGCCTTGCCTGGCTGTGCCAGCAGAGCCAAGTGAAACCAATGTACAGCTGAAGCCCTCAGCATGGCCTTCTTTCCTTCCCCTTTGCCACAGCAATTCCTTCTGTCAGGCTGGGCACTCACCTGTGCTACTCTGACCAAGCTGCCCTTGGGCACCTGGGCATGTGAGGGGGAAAGCTCAAACTCTGCCCCAAGCCTTGAGAGCCACGGCTGGTCCCAGCTGGAAGAGCTTCCAAAGCAGCTGTTCTCTCCCAGCTCCTGGGTGGGCACAGATGCAGCCCTGCAGGCAGCACTGGAGCCAGGGCCACAAAGGTCCCTTGCTGTCTGCAGCTCACTTGACTGAAGATGCCCCACTGCTGAGGCTCTGCCAAGGACATCCCTCTGTTTTCTTCTCTCGAGGGCTCTGTCAGCCCAGACAGAGAAAACCAATGCTAAGTAACAGAGAGAGCTAAAACTTGGACACATTCCTGTGCACCTCACTCTTGGTACAGCTTGTCTTGCTTGCTTCTCTTGGACTCAGCCAGCAGTGCTTTCTCCTGCCTGTGAGTTTTGAGTGTTGTGCAGGGGTGGAGTTCAGGCAGTTCTGAGAGCTCCTCCCCACTCTCTGGAAAGGTCACTGCCTCAATCCAGTGAAATGTAAGAGGAAACAAATGCCCCAAGAGCAGAAATCCCCAAACATGTTCCATCAAATCACAGAGAGACTCATGGGACAGAGCCATGTGGCTGGAGTATGTGTATTGCACTCTGTATTATTAATTTATTGGTGCTAAGTATTTCAGCAGGCAACTTCCAGGGTTTCCAGAACTGTCCTAGTGGCTGTGATCACAAATTATTCATCAGTGCCACTTGTTCAAGGAAAGCCTTTCTGAACAAGCACATCTCTGACGTTCTTGCTGGTTTTTGTTGGTTTTGGGGTTTTTTTTGGTTTTGTGGGTTTTTTTTTTGTTTTGTTTTTTGTTTTGTTTTGTTTTGTTTTGTTTTGTTTTGTTTTGTTTTTTGTTTGTTTTGTTTTTTTGCCTTTCAGGTGCCTCCCAGCAAGTACCAGAGGGATCAGATAATCCAGATGAGGAAGGATGCCGGCATTACCTGGCGTTTTCTGCCTGGTCTTACCAAATTACTAAGCTCGGAAGGCATAGAAGTGTTTCTTCCAAAGGTAACCTTTTCCCGCTCTTTTCCTTTCTGTTTAACATGAAGTTTGAAGAGGGTGAGTGCTTGTGACAGGCTCGCCTCCAGCAAAAGACCTCAGTGTCCAGGTCCTGTTGTCATTGCAAACTGCTGGGAGTGGTGGACTGGGAGTCCTGATCTGCACTAAGCCAACACAAATGACCTCTGCTGAAGCTGCTGGGCTGTGCTGGAGTGTAGCTGCCATTGCTAAAACCGGGGGGGAAGGCTGAGGACGCAAAGGCACAAAATTGCCATTTGCCATTCTCCTGCTGAAGGAGCCACCTCTTGCTTTGGTGTGGTCACCATCAAATGCTTGGGGTCACAGCATTCCCTCCACAGTGGCAGCATTGGCCTTTGAGGCCGAGGACCTGCAGGAATTACTTCAGATTTAGCAAAACAAATTGCATTACTGCTTTGGGCTGGAACAATGTGTTGGGACCCTGACGGGGTGTTAGATTTTGCAGGCAGCCAGATGTACAGGGGACTCACCTCCCCTTCCCTCTCATCCTCCTTCCTTTTGGTCAGGTCAGGTTGTCAACCCCATCCCTCTCCCAGCTCACAGCAACACCCAACAAACCAACCTGAACAAATCCAAACTACAAACAACACATAGTACCAACAAATTCCATTCTTTCACTTAAAAACCTTTTGGCTTCAGCCAAATACCACCTCATCTCTCACACCTCCTCTAGTACTGTTCTCTTCTTACTGATGCTTAAGTTCTAGTTCAAAACAGGTATTTGCAGTTGTGTGGGCCTCAGTTTCCCTGTCTCAGAGTAAAGGACATCCCAAAATTGAATCTGATGTAAATTTGTGGGTCTTACTTACTCCATGAGTGCTCAGTCAGTGCTCCAGTGGGCACAGGGCTGTGCTTAAGGAACGTGCTGCCTGGCATTCTGGAGAAGGAAAGCTGGAGAAATAAAAAGAGCAACTTGGCTTGAGCCTGCTCTAAGCTGATCAAGCAGTTCTTGATCAGCTCAGAGCAGAGGTGGGTGAGCCAGAGTTTGCCCAGTGTGTCCTGGGCACACATGCTCACCCAGAGTCTGTGCTTCACTGGGGATCAGTGTAAGGGATCCTTCATGAACTTTCCTCCCAGCAGCTGAACCTCTCCCTGCTCTCTCACCTTTCCAGCCACCTCCGAAACGGAGCGTGTTGGCAGTTTCCCCACGAGAGCTGGTATTTCAGAACGTCGTTGCTCATGAGGTCTCTGAAATGGTGCTGTCTCTCATTAACAAGGACCAGGTAAGTGCTGGCACCTGGAGCTTTAACACTGTGCTGGAAGAGGAGAGTGCTGTCATTCCCCCAGTGTACAGCAAAGCAAGTTATCTGCTGCAGCACATCCAGAAGAAAATGTCTCAGCACCTTGTTCTGCAAGATTATGGAAATCTTCCTGTGCTGGGAACTGTCCCCTGATTTTGGCCATGCATTAATGGTATCTATGCCAAAGGAGTTTCCTGCTCTTGAAAGCTCTGGATTGGTAGGAATGTTGAGCCTGTACAGTTCTTACCTGCTCTCATGCTTTGCCTTGAGCTATACCACATCCTGGGTTTCCTTGGTTAATCTTGGCTCCTGGTAGGAATCTCTGCCTCTGTCAGACTGTTTGGCTCCCTTTGTGCAGCTCACAGTCAGCTCAGGGGCTGAGTCTTCTCCACTTTATGCTGGAATCACTTCTCATTAATGGCATTGGCACTGCAGGAAATGTGTTCTGAAAGAGCCCTGCAATCAGAGTGATGGAGCAGAAGCAGTGGGAGGCCTTTAGGTGCCACTTCAGGCTCCTGCTAAGTTTCATTCAGCTCTGCTCAGCTTTTCCAAAAGCAACACGGTGCTCTGCTTTCCCTTTGGAGAACCACATCACATCCAACGCTCCTGGAGGTTTTCACCTTCACTTGTGATTGTTTTGCAGTTTCCCAAGAGAGTTGAGAGGGAAAAAGTTGAAAAATGTCACCAGTTGTGTTCCAGTGTAAAGAGGAAAACAGAGACCATTGGAATTTCAGTCAGGGAAACATTTCTCAAATGAGCCTTGTGCCAAGAGTGGGCTGGTGGGAAGAGACAGGAGGGAGTCCAAATCATCTGGTTTAGACTTTCTGAGAGCATTTTGGTGCTCAGGGGTTGATGATATCTGTGTGCTAGAAAATGCATGTGTGCTGTGTCTGTGAATCCCAGAGGGCAGCACCTGGCCTGCTGGCTGCAGGCAGGAATGCCCAGCAGCCCAGCTTGCCTGCACAGGCAGCAAGAAGCCCTGGAGAGCCAAGATTGGCTTTGCATACTGGAACCACACTGTCACTCAGTGCTGGTCATGTTTCTCCAGGCAGAAAATGCCTTTGAAGCCCAGAGTCAATAGGCACAGCCTGTCTGTGTTTCCATCACTTTTGGCAAGCTGAATGCTCTCATGGTTTTATGATTCCTCCTTGCTGCTTTACTGCCCGTTTAAATTCTCTTTGCCATCTCCTTGTTTTAGGGATTGTCTTGCTGTGTTCCTTCTTTTGCTTTTCAGGTTTACCTTTATTCCCAGGAAGGCCACAGTGGTTTGGTCTCCTCTCTTGCTGCTCTGCCTGCATGACTCTATCTCCACAACGTCCCTACCCAAACCTCATCTGCTAGAAGGGAATTTTTTCCTTCCCCCCGGACAATTTGATGCTTTGCTTTCAGGTAGCACATTCGCCCCTGGAACATGACAACTTCATGGCTGTGTGCAGGCAGAAGCCAGCAGGTTTTTTGGCCTTGTTGAATATGCAGATGACTTGGTTCAGGTGCTCTGTCTCCATTCTGCTGGTGCTGACCTGCTTGGCCCTTCCTTCCCACCAGGCACTGCCCTACTGGCCCTGGCCACAATGCTGGAGCCAGATAGGAGGGATTCAAGCTCAGCCTTGTGAATGATGTGCCTGTGCCTGCACAGCTGAAAGTGCTTTGGAAAAGGGGCCAGGGAGGGATGTCAGCAGGGCATGGACAGGTCTCCTCTCGTTTCCACAAGTGGCAAAATCATCATGTGATGTCTTTGCAGCAGATTGCTCGGATGGTGAAGGTCTCCATGGAGAGCTCACCTTACTTCCAGCTGGCCTGCCCCAGTGATGTGTACCACATCGTGCCACCAGGCGCCTCTGCCCCTCTGCGCATCCGCTTCACCCCCGATGAGAACAAGGTGAGGCTGGAGGAGCCAAAGCACACAATGATCTCCACAGCCATTGTTTTCCCTGCACTCTGCTCCAGCCCATTGCATGCTGTGAGCTGGGCTCCAGGCCCTGGGCAGGCAGCCTGCAGCAGCCAGTCACACCTTGGCACTGCTGGCAGGCACTGCAGCCAGGCCTGACAGGCTCTGCTTCCCCTCCCTGCACATCCCTGAGCATTCCCAAGGGAAGATGCACAGGGAACAGGATGAAAATGACAAAGAGATGTTGACAGATATTCAGCCATCTCTAGGTCCAGTGGAAGGGGTTTCATTATTATGGAAAACACTCGAGGGACAAAGAGGTCAGAGAGCTTTCCTCCTTCCTGACTGCCAACAGCTTCCCTGCCTGCCCCTGGGCTGGAGCAAAGACGGTGCTTTTTCACCCCCTCTGTTCTGCAGCCTTGCAGCTGTGCTGTCCCAGAGCACAGGTGACCATGGCACAGCTGCAGGGGCAGGGCAGAGGATGTGCTGTGCCCATGAGCCCAGCCTGGCACAGGCACACTGGGCTCTGGGTGCCCTTGGTCAGCAGGAGGTTGCTGAGCTGCAGGGGACTTGGACACCTGCCTGAAGGAGCTCGTGTAGGGCAGGTACAAGCTGCAGGCAGAGCTGTGGGCCCAGAGCCCATGGCAGTGACACTGCTGGGGCTCTGTCTTCATGCCTGTCACTGTGCTTGCTCTGTCAGCTGGCACCCATTCCGTGCCAAAGGTGCTTCTGCATGGAGGTTTGAACAGCAGTGCTGAGGCCCTGGCAAGTCTGATCTCACTGCTGGCATCTGGAGACTTGTTCATACAGAAGGGTTTAGGACATGGCATGGAAGGGAGGAAGCCTTGCAGGCAAACAAAGAGAGGCCCTTTCCAACAGCATCCTGCAACCTCTTAGCACTGTTCTTCTCCTGACTTGGTTGGAGAGGCAAAGTTAGAGGGCAGTTCTGAGCCAACTGATGTTTCTGCACCAGGCCAGAGGTGCAGGATCTCTTTGGGTGCAGCTGTTTTCTCATCTTCCTCTTGCTGCTTAGAGTCAGTTTAACACTTTGTCCTATTCTCAGACAGTGGGAATATAGAAACCTAAAGAGGAATGTGCTGTGTTCCCTAGCTCCATGTTCCTTAGAAGGAGCTTAGGAATTATTTAATATCATTAAAATTTGTGAGTGAAAATTATGGTGGCCTAGGGCAATTATCCGTATGACCCAAGTGACACCAGAGCTTAATGCCACTGGGATAGCTTTTGCAAAGTGCACTGGTGCCTTTAAAATGTGACATATTAGAAAAACTCAGTGTTCATTTTAGGGTGGAATAGGTAAATTGATGCCATGGATGAGTTACAGGAAATGGTTTTTCTTCTGCCATGGGGATGGCACTAAATGCCCTGTGCTGAGCCAGTTTCTTTTCCTGCAGAATTATTCCCATGAGCTCACCTGCACCACTGCAAAGGAGAAGATCGTTGTGCCACTTCGGGCCATTTTTGCCCGAGCCATCCTGGACTTCCCTGCCCAGCTGGACTTCTCCGAGTGTCCGGTCAAGCACCGCACCCAGAAGATTCTGCTGGTTCGCAATGTCGGTAACCGGACAGCTCATTACCAGCTGAGCACCCAGAGGTGAGGCAGCTCATCTGTCCCTGTGCAAAGGATATCACCTTTGGGTGAGAGCAGAGTTGGGAAAGAGCAGCAAAGGAACCAGAGCATCAGAGCTGCTGCCCTGCAGCCCTGGCTGGAAGTGAGCAGGCAAGCCCTGAAGTCACCCTCAGGAGTGTTATTCCCATCCTGCCATCTGAGGGCAGGAACATGTAACATGGGGCAGCAGTGGGAAGGGAATGGAATGGAATGGAATGGAAGGTAGTACTGAAGTGTGGCCAGGGATTCCCTTAAATGGCAGCTTCTCTGTTCTGGTGGAATTTCTGGCAAAAGAATAAGAAGAAAATCCCGTGCCTTGCCCCCAGCAGGCACTGATCCCCCCGAGCCCCAGCAGGGACCTGCAGCAGTGCTGGCATCAGCCCCGGGGCAGATGCAGGAGCACGTGCACTGATCTGGCTCTGGGGCTGCTGAGGCCTTGTCTTTCCTCCCCTCCCTCCAAAGTCTCACGTCCAGCACATAAACATTGCTGGCCCAAGGCTTCTCCATCAGCCAGTGATGGTCTCACCAGTGGGAATGGGAACAGCTCAGCCCATCATTGCAGCAAGAGGTCCTGAATGAGCTGAACCTGAAGCAAGTGACATCAATCAAGCTCAGCTTGCCAGATGTTCTCTTTATTTCTGTGTGTGATGTAATCATCACCAAACTCCCCAGAACAGACTTTTAAATGACAGATTGACCAGCAGCAAAGCACCCAGGCCAGGAACTTTTGTTTCCTCAGTGGGGCTGGAGAAGAGCACAAAGCACATTTCCCCTGAGCTGTCCCTGAGCATCAAAGCACAGAGTCTTGTGCTTGTCAGGCAAGAGCTCTTTACCTGGTGACCAATCCTGATGGCTCCTGTTAAATCCAAAGTGCACCAACACATTTGCATTAACATTTCCAACACCTCGCACAGAGTTTCTCTGCTGGGCCAAGCAACAGTTACCAACCTGGATGACAAGCCACAGTCCCAGACTGCATTGCTGGTAAACACACAGAAACCTCCTGTTCTGCTTCCTTGATGTGCTCCTGCTCATGGTGCTTCATTTAGCTGGCATGGGATCCTTCAGACTGTAAATAGCATCTTCCTTTTGGGTTTCCATGTCACTCTATTGCTCTAATCTGCATTTGCACTCTTTCAGAGTTTTGACTGCTCCTTTTCTTAGAGCAGCTTTCATTGAAATGTTGATAAAATGTGCCCTTTTTAGGCTAAATCAGAATATTTTCAAGGCAAAATAAACCAAAGAATCACACTGCAAATTCAACTGTAACTATTCCTTGGTCTTCAAGGAAAAGTTCCTTCTCCCTGTCTGATTCCTAGGCTGTAATATCCCAGGACGGGTAGTGCCCTAACATTGCATCTCCTGAGATGAGGTTTATAGGCAGCAGGAAAAGAGAAATTCCTGAGGCAGTCAGTGTCAAGTTCTGCATGCAGATAGCTCTGAACCCTCTCTGTGCTCTTCACAAACCATTCTCTGATGGGATTGCTGGCAGTGGGACCCTTGAGCCTCATTGCAGAGAGCTGGATGCAGAGTATGGGGGAGCTGAGGTCATTTTACGCCCAGGATCTTGTGAGGGCTGGATCTCCTCAGCAGTGGCTCAGTGGCTGTTTCTGAGCCTGTCTGTTCTGTCCTCTGCTGCCTGTGCTTGGTTTGCTCCCTGCTTGCCCAAGGGAGCTGCAGGGAGCTGCAGTGCAGCAGGAATCTCCTGGCCAGGTGTCCCCCCAGCCCTGATCCCTCTCTTTGTGTTGCAGTCCTTTCTCCGTGGTGCCGATCGCAGGAACTCTGGGTGCTGGGGACACCATGCGGGTGACAGTGAGATTTCATGCGCTGACCAACGGGGACCATTTTGGGTCCCTGGCAGTGTGCTGCAACCCAGGTGAGTGCTGGGCCCTGCAGGGCACAGGACAGTTCTCCACATGGCTCCCTGTTGTCCCTCCCCCTGCATTCCCTCCAGAGGTACCTCCCTGTTCAGCTTTAGCCCAAAGAAAACTGAAAACTCCTTGGTGTTCAGGGGCTTGAGAAAGTGGATCCCGTCTGAAGGGTGAAGATTTTTGATTCCTGTTTTGCTGGGAGTTGCTGAGTGGAGGAAGGAGGATCCCTGATTCTCCACTACCATGTGGCTATGCCTGGGTGAAGTTTTATTTGATTCCTGGGCCGTGCTGGATGTGAGGTCTCCATCAGACTCTCTCCAATGCAATGGATTTCTTGCACACCTCTGTCCCATATGCTGCTTCTCCACTGGCTTGTCACACATCCTTTTTCTATGTGGCCCTTACACATATATGTAGTTTCTGTCTAATAACATTTTCAGGCCCTCAAGTTCCTGTTTGGTGACAAATCAAGACCAATTTTTCCCTGTGCCCATTTCCCAGGCTGTTCATGTTGTTACAAACCTCTCACATCTATCTCCCATTTGATTTCTAGACTGAGGAATCCCATTCAGTCTTAATGTAGAAGCTGCTCTGTACTTATTAATCTTTCTATTGTCCCTTTTTTATTTAATGTGCAATGCTCCAGCTTGGTTTTTGAGATCAGAACAATAGAAAATATTTCAAGACTGATGTGGCTGTGGGTTTGGACAGGGAGATGATGATGATTTTCATGGTGTTCATTTGAGAGTGGTTTGTCATATTGCAGAGCCAGGCTGGTTGTGTTTCCTCACCTGTGTCCCCTCCTGCTGTGCGCTGTCACTTCACTTGTTTCTCTGGGCCTCCTTTTGCTGCCCACCTGCCCCCAGGCATATTTGCTGGTCAGCAACAAGGGATCCAAGGGATCCAAGGGATCAGGAGAGATAGGAGTCTCGTGGGATGCCCAGGGAGACCCTGGGCAAGGCAGGGCTGAACAGGGCTCCTCAGCCCTGTCACCTGAAGGACTTGGATGCAGAAATCCCAGTGATCTGAGTGGGTCACCAGAGCACACTGACCAATCCCACTGTCCATCCTGTCACCTTGGGGCCAAAGCTCTACAAACACACTCAGAACTAAGGGGTTTAAGGAGCTGCCCAGGACATCCTCACCACTCTACACACAGAGCTGTCAGGATGTGACAAATGGACTGATCCACAGAACTGCTCATTCAGATAAAAACTGTGACACCTTCTTTTGTGCCCTGGGATTTGTTCTGTTCCTTGTGCTTCCATCAGCCAGTGAGCTGAGCAAAGACTCCCCTTTGCTTTGTTCCAGGTGAAGAGAGTATCCACACAAAGCTCCATGGAGAAGCTGTAGAGCTCGATGTTGCGTTGAGCACAAATTCCATCGAGGCTGGCAAGACCTTCATCACCATGGCATACCAGACAACCGTGTTCCTGGAAAACAGGAGTAACATCACAGCCCACTTCCAGTGGAAGGCTTTGCCTTCTGAGGAAGATGACTATGAAGAGAAGAGGAGGTTGGTTTGGAAGATGCATTTCAGTGAGATATATGGCCCAAGACTGAAACTAACCTATGGCCTCAGGGGGGTGTTGGTGCTTTTGAATGGTTTAGGCCAAGTAAACCATGCCTGGCACTGGGGTGTGTGTTCCTGGGCTTCAGGAGCTCAGCACTCAGCATTCCAGTTCCATTTATACTCCAACCAGGAATGGCATTTTGGGAAGGAAAGGTTGGTTGCAATGACTGATTTCCTCAGGTTCTAATTGGGCTCTTGTCTCTCTAATCTTCTTCCTACATGACCTGGCAACATTCCTAAATATTTTCTGAGTTGCCAGCCCCTCTTTCCAAAGGTGATGCACCCTCTTTTTTTCTTTTAGTTTCTTCAAAAGTTCCTTTCCCATCCAGGCTGGTTGTCTTCGCTGTCAGCTTGCCCCGTCAGTGTGCCTTTCAGCACACAGGGACAGTCTCTTCCTGTGCCTTCAAGACTTCTTTCTTGAAGTATGTCCATGCTTCCTGAACCCCTTTGTTTTAAGGTCTGTTTCCCAAGGTACTCTCCAAATCAGTCTCTTGAATAGGCTGAATCTGCCCTCCAGAAGTCCAGAGTGGAAATTTTGTTGATGCCCGTCCTTGTTTCACCAAATATTGAGAACTCTATTATTTCACAGTGACTGTTCCTCAGACAGTGGTGAGCAGATGAAGTTCATTTAGTTATTAGGGAATCTCCTGGTGATATCCAGTACCTGGACCCCAGGGAGCCAGCAGACTGCCCTGTGGAATGGATCCAGAAGACACCTAGGGCCCTCAGTTCCCCTTAGAAGGGAGTCACCTACTACCACTACCCTTCTTTTCTTCTTAATACTTGCGGCTGTGATCTGCTGACAGACGAAGTGCAACTGAGAGACTCTCCAGACAGAATTTTTTTCTTTAGTGTCGTCTGCCAGACCTTCTGGATCCAGGGCCTCATACCTATTCTGTCAGGACATCTGGGTAGGTGGTGGGGGTCAGGAAGGAATTTTATTACCTCCCCAGTAGAGACCCATTTCTATTCCCCACTGTCTTTTAGGTCTCCTCCTTTTGCCTCATCACAGAAAAGGCAGGGGTCCTCTGACTCCTGCTGAGCTTTTCTCAGGGTTAGAAGGGTGTAGCTCCACCAGTTTATTTCTGTTTTGCTCTCCCTAATTCTCCTCAGCTTTTCCATTTCTTCCTTCAGCTCTGCCACTGGACAGAGCAGATCATTCACCTGCTGACACCACACACAGGTGTCTTTTGCACTAACCTCTGATGTTAGCACCAGGTTCAGACCCTCCCTGCAGCCAGGGGCCTGGACAGCTGCGTCCTTCCTGGGGGCTTCTGTTTGAGTTAGTACACTCTTGCTGGCAGCAGCAGCAGCAACAATGGCTTTTCATCATTTGTAAAATATTGCTGGGGAAAAAAAAAAGGCAGAAAGAAGAAATGAAAAAAAAAAGGCAAGCACCCAAGCACCTCACAACCAGCCAAAGACACAAGGAAGATGGCTGGCTGCACCCTTTTTGTTCAGCCTGATTGTGCCAACTGCCACAAAAAACTGAAAAACCTGTGCCAACTGCCATGCCCAAATTGCCGTGGCAAGTCCCTGTTTGCTGTGGGCCAGGTCGCTCGCACTCCCCAAAGCCATTTTGCATCACCTGCAAAGGACCAGGAGATCGACCCTTGCCTGCTTGAATGGCTGATGAGAGGGTCATTTAGTGCCCTGGGCTTCTTGATTTTCCTCTGTTCTCTCTCTACTTCACAGTGTCTGACTTCCATACAAGCTCTGTGTGTATAAAGAAAATTCCTTTACCTTCTCCAGCTACTTCTCTGGACTATTGATTTCCATTTTTTCCCACTTGCCTGCCTCAGCCTGAGCCCCAGGTGATCCACTTTTCCCTCAGAAGCAACTAAGTTTCCCCAAAGTAAACTTACGCCTGGTTTTGGTTTTGTGGATTTTTGTCCAATTACATCTGTTTTCATGCTTGTTTGTGTCCTAGACTGTCACCAGGACATTTTGTTCTTCTTACTTCCAGTCTTTGGGATGGTTTTAGCTCCAAGACCACTGTCCTGCTGTCAGAGAAGCTTTTGAGATCTCAGAGCAGAGAGGACGTTTTTAGGAGAGGAGATAGTGCAGGACCAGAATATTTACTACCATGCACTGGCATGGGACCCAAAAAGCTCTGGATCATGAAACTCCAGGAGTTTGCTGTCTCCCTCCTGCACAACAAAGTCCCTTCCCCTCTCAAAGCCTCTGTTTTCTTGTATATAAAACCTGCAATGTCACTGAAGGGATGCGGTGCCTGAATTCATCAATTTCCTTTGGAAGTGCTCGGGGATGCTCTTGGGAAAGGCAGAGTAGGGAACAGGGCAGGTCCAAAATGGAAGAAACAAAGAGTGATGCTGGTAACATGTAGCTACAAGCCAGCTTCATCTCCCCTTCCCAGGGAAGTGCTGCAGTGGGTGCTCTGTGACCTTTATCTGCATCCCCCAAGCAGCTCAGTGGGAGGAAAAGCCAGCTGAGGTGGTCGGTGGATTCTCCCTCAGTTTTGGCAGAGGCTTTGAGCCAGGAGGTTTCTCTGGAGGGATGTTGGCTTTGGAAACCTCTCCTGAGCTTGCAAGTGTGGGGTGAAACTCCCTGCTGTGCCAGTGAACAACAAGTTATCCTCTGATCCTTGTGGGACCCTCGTGGCTTGGCTCAGCCTTTGCTGGGGAGCTGCTGCTGCTCCTCCCCAAGTGCTTTGCTCTCCTGCACTCCCACTTCTCTCTGCAAATCTGTGGCTTATTAAATGATCAGCTGGCCTTGTCTCTCCCTGGGGCTGCAGGCAGAGTTTTTTGCTGCACCCCTCAGATGAGGAGTGGCTGGAAAACTTCTTGGACGAGAAAGAAGTAGAGAAGGTGCAGGGCTTTTCTATAGATTTCACTACCCTCCTGAGAAGCAGGGTCGAGGAGAAGAAGAAAAGGGTGCACAAAGACCCCCTGCTGTTCGCCAGTGACAATTTTTTCATTGAGCCATTGGTAAGTGACACCCGAGAACCTCATTTTCTTCCTCTTCCTCTTCCTCCTCCCAAGCACCCTTCCCCTGGCTGCAGTCACTGGGCAGATCCTCAGCTGGCCCCATGTGCTGGCAGGGAGGACGTGGAGTTTCTGGAGCGGCTGCAGAGCTCCCTGCTCAAAGCATTTGTGCCCTGCAGGCTCAAGGCAGGGCTGGGAGCCTGACACAGCCCAGCTCTGCTGCCAGGCTGGAGCTCAAGGCCCTGTGTGCGTGTCCTTGCAGTGCCACAGGGAGCAGTTCCTGTAGGCAGGGGCTCCCCCCACACGTGGGGCTCAGCAGAGGCTATTGGAGCACTGCCAGCTCACACACTGACCTGAAGCTTGCAATGGTTCCCTGGCAAAAGGAGGCCAAATTCAGCCCAAGGTTAATGACAGAAATGCCAATCCCCTCCTGTAACCATGCCTTGCACTATTGCTGAGTGTCCCTTCCAGTGTCATCCTTGTGTGAGCCTGGACACAAGGGTGCAAGGCTGAAATGGGCCTTTGGAGTTCTCCTGCACACAGGGACAGAAAACCTTTTCCTTTTCTGGTGATGCAAGCAAACTGCCACGTGCTCCCATCAGCCAGAGCCCTGATTCTGAGTACTGGCATTGGGAGAGATGATGAATGCCTGGTGTCTGCACGGAGCAAAATCCCTTCTCATCTTGCAGTAAAGCCCAGAATAATCCCAACCTCTGCTTTCTTTCAAAACAGCTTAACTAATATCTGTAGTTCAAGGAAGGGGATCATGTTCTCTTCTTGGTTACTCCTATGGCCCATCTAAGGCCAAGAGCCACCAGTGCACAGTGGCACTTACATCCCATGGAGCTGACAGCAGCATGATGGGACCAAGAGCTTGTGTCAGAGCAGCAGGAATATTGTGGAGAGTGGCAGCTGATCAGCTGAGCATTGAGAGCTTCCAGCGCTGTGTTGAGCTGGGTTTGGAGGCTTTCCTTGGCTGCTTGTGTTGTTCACTCATCATTGATGCTCAATCAAGGCTTACAGGCCTGTGGTTGGAAACAAGAAATGTGGAGTTTGAAGAGCAATGCTTTGCTGTCTCTTTCTGTTGTAGGAGGGAGAAATTGAGCCCAATAGTACGGCTGAAATCACGGTGACCTTCGAACCCCTGGAAGCACTGGTGTATCAAACTGTGGCTTACTGCCATGTCTCAGGTGCAGCTCCTTTGCCCTGCTCCTGTCCCCCTCAGTGAAGCCATGGTGCAAGCCTGAGCCCACTGGGCTCCCATGGAAGTGCTGGGAAGAGTCCCTGGTCAGCAGGGCAGTGCTGGCACATCCCCCCTGGCCCTGCAGCCTCCAGGAAGTCTCCTGTGCAAGGCCAGGGCTCAGAATGCTGGGTCTGCCTTACTGATCCCAGAACAGCCCAGGCAGTGCAGGGAGAGGTTTTCATGCCACGGCTTTGCCAGCATTTCCTCAAAGGCCAGAGAACTCCAGAGCAGAACAGCTTTAGTGAACAAGCACTAAGCCCCTGCAGGCCCCTGGCCTCCAGGATGGGTCCATTTGCCATGGATCCATCATCAGGTGGAAGGAGCTGAGTTAGAAATGTGCTCCCTGGCCCTGGATCACCTCCCAGTGCCCAGACAGCAGCAGAGCAGAGGTGGCTGAGCCCCACTGAGCACAGGGTGTTTGTAGAGGGAGCACCCTTGGCCAGCAGCTGCTTCTCTGCCTGTGTGGGAGTTGTCCCCTTGCAGCTCTCACTCTGTGGAAACAGAACACAGTGCTGAGTGTCAGAAGGGGAGCACTTGGGCAACAAAGGCCTGTGCTCCTGGCCCAGGTAGTTTGGTAATTGCCAAACTCATCATGAGCTTTTGTGCCTGCACTGAATGGATTTCAAAGCTCCTCTAGGTGCATGGGAAGGAAACCACAGAATCACAGTAGGATGAGGGTGGGGTGGACCTTAAAGATCATCTAGTGCCAAGGCCCCTGCCATGGGCAGGGACACCTCCCCCTAGACCAGGTAGCTCCAAGCCCCATCCAGCCTGGCTTGGAACACTTGCAGGGCTGGAACCTCCACAACTTCCCTGGGGAACCTGCTCCAGTGTCTCACCACCCTCACAGTAAAAAATGTCTTCCCAATATCTCAACTAAATTTCCTTTCTTTCCATTTCCACCCATTACTGCTTGGTCTGTCACTCCAGGACACCAGAGATGTTTTAAACTGAGCAGGCTGGTGGCTCAAATTGGAAACTAGCGCAAGGAATGGGTTAGAAATTCAAAGTCAGCCCCAAGGGATATCTCCTGAGGGAAGAGAAGAGTCCATATCTCCTCCTGCAGCATCAGGAGCTGACTGCATCCAGCTCAGAGTCAGGGACTAGCACTGAGGCAGCCTGGAAAATCCAATGTGACAGAGGGAATGATTGTACTGCAATGGACATCTCTCCCCAGGCCGTGAGAGCAGGATACCCCTGTGCCTCAGAGGGGAAGGCCAAGGACCCTTGATTGAACTCAGCTCTCCTATACTGAACCTTGGGGAGATTTTTATCAACACCTCCTATGTCTATGAGGTGAGCAGCAGGGCTTGGGATGGATCCTGATGGCTCCTGAGGCAGCAGCAAGCCTGGTGGAGCTGTGGAATTGCTGCCAACCTGGGCAGCTGTGAGCAGGGAATATTTGATGTACTGCTCAAACCTGGGGGGTCAGAAACGTGTGTCTGTTGTTCCTGAAGCCCCAGTCCCTGCTTTTGGGCAGCCTTCCTTAGGGATCAGCTGGGAGGCTTCCTGCAAAACAACCCCTTGCCACATGAAACCAACACTGGGTCAAAAAGCTGCATGTTCAGAGGCTTTTGTGGCAGTGCCAGACACAAGGCACCTTTGGACTGGGCTCTGCAGAAGCAGCTGCAACAAACTGGCTGCCTTTGAGCTTCAGCCCACTGCAAACAGCTTCCAGTCAAGTGTCCCTGCTTATTGCTGAAGTCACAGGAAATCCATCCAGCCTCCTGGCTCAGTGCTGGCCATTGCAAAGGGCTTGGGAGTTCTCTCCCTTGCTGACCAGTCCCTCACCACACTTCAGCCTTGGTGCATCTCTGGCTCTGGAAGGAGAAAAGTGTTCCTGGGAATAAAGCAAAGGATTTTTCTACCTATTTGCCTCCCCCCCAATAGTGTCAAGTTTGCAAAAAATTCATGAGGGAGCAACTGAAAGAGGTAGAAAATGAGGCACTACAGCATGCCAGACACTTTCAAAAGCGCGGCTGGGGAAGGGAAAGACACGCTGAGTTTTCTTACCAAAAGATGGTGCTGTCTATACATTTTGATGCTGATGCCTCATTCTCAATGAATTGTTTCCATGGTATGGGAACAGGTGAATGAGTAGATGGTGCTGTTGGAGCTGTGCTCACTGGGGCAGCAGCAGCTCTGGGGTGATTCACTCCGCAGCTGCAATCACCCCACTCAGGGCTCTCAGGGCCAGCTCCCCATGAGCTTGGTGATGCTGAGCAGAGGTGCACTGCTCTGTGTCCATGGGATAAGCCCAGGGTGACTGCAGGTCTGTGGAGTTGCCACTGCTCTGCATGAAAACCCAAAGGCAGAACTTGTCCTGTTGTATCTTTTGACTTCTGCCATTCAGCAGCACAAAGCATCTTCTGCCTTTGTTGGGTGTTCATTGCATCATTAGACAATAACTCACAAGAAGGGAAGGTTCCACTGTATTTCCACTTTTCCTTCTTCTGCAGGTGGAACTGATTAACATAGGAGCTCTTGATGCTCCCTTCACCTATATCTCTTCAACCACAGAAGTGGACTTCTGCTTCATGGTTGAACCCGAGCGGGGCATGATTGCACCAGGTGGGACCCAGACTGTTCAGATCTCCTTCCATACCACCGTGCTGGGGTGGTTTGAGGAAGAATTTCAGTTCAGTGTGGCTGAAACTCCTACACCTGCGATCCTGACCATCAGGTAAGGACTCTGGGAGCTTGGTGGGCACATCTGTAGCTGTCTCTGGGACATCCCCCACCTACCTCATTTTGGGGTTGAGCAGAGAAAAAAGGTGATGCCTGAGGTCTTAATCTCTGCTGTGATCCTGGCATTGCTTTAGTGTGAGGATGCCTCCTGCCCTGGGTGGTACCTGGGAGCTGGAATGACTCCTCCCTGCAGGGATCTCCCTCTGCCTTGGGCCATGGCAGGCAGTGGGATGGAGCAGCTCTGGGCAGCAGCTGCTCTGGGATGTCCCACCTGAACACCCAGCAAGGCCCCCAGGGCTTTGCAGATGGGCCAGCCTGGGTGATTCTGCAGCAGCAGCAGTGTTTTTAAAAACTTCCATTAATAATCCATGCCAGATGGGCAGCAGCAGCCTCAGCTCCCCTCTCATGCTGTGGGGGACAAGCTGTGCTCCCAGCTCCTGTGCACAGAGTGCTCTGGTGCCTCCTTTGCACAGCCAGCAAAGGGCTGATGTGGGAGTCAGGGAACTGTGCAGCAGGAACTGTGCCAAGGACAGGGGTACCATCCCATGGGCTGGTGCCATGGCAGGAGACAATCCTGGCCCAGCCAAAGGGAGAAGGGCTGATCATAGGGGAGGCAGAGCTCAGTCCTCAGCACCACAGCAGTGTGAGGCCTTGTCCCTGCCAGCCTGAGCCACGTGCTGCTAGGATAATGGAGTGGAAGCAGGAGAGCTGATGCTGGCTGCTCTGCAGCTTTGGAGCTGGGCTCCTGCTGTTGGGGGGCACTGGCTCAAGGCAGTAAAGAAATGAAAGCAGTCTGCACTTGATTGTACCAATAAGATAAGGGCGATGGATAAAAAGGAACAAGGAAGTTATTATTTGGCAAGAGAAAAGTGGTGAGTAGGTCTGCCCATAGTGGAGAAACAATTATGCTAGCTTTGTTTTTGGAGGAAAAGTGCTGCTTTTTTAGTTTGGAAATCAAGAGGGAACCTTTCACCATCAAATAATTGATTCTCCTCTGTCCCTCCCCCAAACTGGTCATGGGGTGTTTCTGCATAAGCAGCTTTCTCCTTGAGCAAGGGCAGGTGTCTCTTGTTGAGATGTGCAGAGCAGAGCCAGGTGCAGTCCTGTGAGTGCAACAGAAGGCACAGTTCACTGGTCCTTGATTTTGAACCAAAAGGCAGAGTGGGCATTGATTGGCATCAATCATGAAATCAACTGGTGAGTGTTGTGCAGCTTCAAGTGCTGATTTCAGTGGATGTTGGTGACTTTTGGAGTGTGTCTGCTGAGTTCAAGGCCAGGTGAGGTGCTGTGCTAGATTCAGGACAGCCTGGTTTGGTTGTTGAAGCTCTTGCTCTTGTCTATGCCAGCTGGGGCGCTGCTGACAAACCATTCCTTTCCTCTAGGATTCACCTGTCCCCTGGGTAGAACTGTTGCTGCTCTTTTCAGAGGATGTTTGGGGCTCCCCTGGATTCATGTCTCAGAACTGTGTCTGTAATGATTGTGTGGGTCAAACTCTCCTGAGAAAGCTCCTCCATGGGAACAGCAGTTCCAGCTAAGAAGGAGCAAAGCAGGGAACCTGTGGCTGGAAAGGCTGGTTACAGAAGTTTGTGGGGACACCTTGATGTCCATCCCATTGCAGCTGGGGAAACTGAGGCACGGAGCCATGTCTGGGTGTGTGTTCAGGGTCCTTCATGGGACTCCCAGCATCCCAGGGGCTTTTCCTGCCTACCCATCAGTGGCTGTTGGCTGCTGGCCACTTGGCTTGAGCTGCCTCCTGTGCACAGAGCCCTGTGCTGAGCACACGGTGCTGTGTTGGTTGGAAACCCAGGGTGCCCTGAGCCCAGGTTTTGTGCCCCGAGCCACGACAGCCGGACCTTTGCAATGCCTTTAACCGAGCCCTTTCCTGCTCTGTCCTCGGCCTCCAGGGGCATCGTCACTGGACCGAATTTACACTTCGACCTCCCTGACCTCGACTTCGGGGACATCTCCTTTGGTGAGTGTTGCCTGGGCTGGGACACAGCGTCAGGGATCTGTGCCTTCCAACAGAAAAGCATCCCTCACTCCTGGTCTGCCCCAGCAGCCTCTTCAGGCTGTGAACTGCAGGGCTGCTGCTGCTGCTGCCTCAGGGGGCATTTTGCCATTGTGAGATCAAATAGAACCAAGGAAGAGAAAGGCAGTATTTTCTAGTGTCTCTGTCCTGCTTTAAAAGACAGATGTCTGCCAAGGAAGGTGGGAATCCTCTTGGAATGCAAAGATGACCCCATCCCTCCAAATTATTATACCTTTGAAATTACAGGGCTCCCAGGCAAAACTATGGGAAAAGGACTAACAGTTCTTTCCTAGACTATATCAGGACAGCACAGACAAGAAGGCAAGAACAGACGTTTCCCAGGGGCCAAGTCCCGTTTTCCCCCTTTGGTGTTGTTGTGATCACAGCAGGAGGAGCTATGGGGTCTGGCAGGGCAGTGATCCCCTCCCAGCCCGCACCGGCAGGGAAGGAGGGAGGGAGAGAAGGACGGAAATGCTCCTTGTGCAAACCCCCAAAGGGCAGGGGGATGTGGGCAGTGCCCAGGAGCAGCAGGCAGGAGCGGGGCAGGCAGGCAGGGTCGATGCCAGCGCTGAGCTGCAGCCAGGGCAGTCCCGGGGCCAAGCACACAACCTCCCGCAGCAGCAGCGGCCGAGCTGCGATCCCCAGCGGGAGGAAGGGAAGCTCCGCTCCCTGCCCAGCCTCAGCTCCCACTGCACAGACACAACTCCCAAAAAAAACCCGAACAAAAAGCCCACCCCAGGACCAAAACCCCCCAAAACCCCTTGGCAACATTCACTACCAAGCCTAAACCCAGAACAATGAAGTTCATCAACTTTTGAAGGAAACTCATTGCCTTTCCTGAGCTGCTTCTTCCCCAGCCTGCATCACCACGGAGGCACTTGTCAAGTTGCCGTGTGAAGAAATGAAACAAGAAAGGCAACAGATAGAAATATGCTTCTGAAGCAGGAGATTGATCCTGCTGAATCCGATTTCATTCCTAAGGTCTCTTCAGCTGAAGGCAGCTGTTGTATCTTTGCTTCTTTGTAACTGTTGACTGTTGTCTGCAGGTGCTGACCTCAGTCTCACTTGAGGTTTTGACATCTGGGTTTGTCCTTTTTGTGCCTCTCTCGTCTCCCTGCTGGAGTCCCTGCTGGAGCTAGCAGTGGTCACTTGGATGGGCACAGAGAAGCTCTGGGCTGCAGCTGCAGTTGTTTATTCTCCCCATCTGTGTTCCAGTGGCTCTTGGTGAGCAGGCCTGGGGAGAAGTGTCCTCCCCACAGAGCTGCCAGCCCAGCCAGAGGTGCACTGCAGAGCAGGCTGTGGCTGCTCTGCAGGCTCTGCAGGACATCCCCACCATGAGTGGCTGTGTCTCTGGCTTTGCAGGATGGAAAGCAAATCTCAGAGCTAAAGTGAGGGAAACCCTTGCAGGCAGCAATCACAGTGAGCAGCATGGCTGTGATGTCCCTGTTTGTTGGCTGAGGTGGGACATGGTTCCTAATTGCTAATCTCAAACCAAGGCTGGGGTGTGCCCCCAGTTGAGTGGACTCTGAGCTGTCATGTGCTCAGTCTGTTTGGCCCAAACCAAGAGATGCTTTAAGGGTCCTGCAGAGAGAAACTGCATTAAGGTGCATCACATTCTAGTCCCTGATTCCATCCTCATTTTCTTTTGCTGTAACTTCTTCTCAATGACAACTCACTGTTTGTGTATCTTGAAAACAATGGGAGTGTTGGCAGACTTACCAGGGAATTTTACAGCTTGAATTTTCAGAGTAAATGCTGGGTCTGGGTGCACACTCATCACTGAGAGATAACTGGTGATGGTTTGGGGTAGGGGAGGGAGCTCCTCCCCATCCCAAAGAGAGAAGCTTGCAGTGTTCAGCAGGGCTAGGAGTGGGCATTTTCAAGGCTGCAGTCTGGAATCAGTGTCAAAGGGAACTCAGTGACGATTAATTCCTCATGCAGCTTCTCGGTGAGCTGTAGTTCACAAAATAAAGAGCTAAACTCCAATCTCACTTTTATCCTGGCAGGATATTCCCACCAGGATCATGCCATAATGGGTGCCTGAATGGATATTTGTGTCCTTTCCTAGGCTTTCCCTGCACCAAGAGCATTTGCCTCACCAACTGCTCCGTGGTGCCCGTGACGTTCAAGCTCCGCATGTCGGACGATGGCACGCAGCCGGCTGTGAGCAGCTTTGATCAAATACACAAAGAAGGTGACCCATCCTGGAGGAAGGGAATTCATTTCTATGTGGAGCCAAGGGAGTTCACAATGAATCCCAGCCAAGGGACCATCCCCTCCCATGGGCGCCAGGACATTGAGGTATGGGAAGAATCCAGCCGTAGATGCTTCAGCACCAGGGCTGAAGCTTCACTGGAGTGTGGGAGGGCTTTAGCTCTGGTGCCAGCTTTGAGCATCCTGGGAGTGAGAGATCTGCACTGCTGGGAGGCCTCTGCTAGCTGGCTTACCCGGGATGTTCCTCAAGGAGCACTGGTTTGTTTCCAAAATCCTACACTGAGATCAATACCATATGGTCAAGTCCTGAAGCCATTCTTGTGTTTTTGAGAGCAATTTCTTTGATTGCAAGTGGGCAGAGCAAGGATGAGGGCAGAAGGTGGCTGTCAGAGAGATGTCATTGTATAAAGCAGTTAGCTTTTCTTCTTGGTCTCATTTCTCCCCATTGCTCCTGGGGAGCAGAAAAATTTGTGTTCACTGCAGGGATCTCCAGTGGAGACAAAACACTCTGCAGCCATGAACTGCCCAGCACCTGCTGGGCCACACTTTGACCTCAGCCTTCTGCTGTAAAGCTGAACTCAGTCTGTTCAAGTCAGATTTCCTCTGCATTTATGTCATTGTAGTCAGATGAGAAATTGGCCCTTTAATTTGAATACAGTGGTGTGTAGAGCTTTAGTCTAATGTTTTAATGAAGCTGACCTATGCTGTGATAGCAAGGTGTGTTTAACAAATCTGGTATTGCCAGAAGGCTTTTGTTACTCTGAGACTGTGCTCTACACATGGACCAGCAGAAGAATTAAAGCCAAATCCTTCCTCAAGAACTGGAGGATGTCACATGTGGGTAATGAGCTTTTGTAAGGAAGAATTTACTGTTCTTTTTTCTACCAGGTGACCCTGTGTTCCAACACCGTCATGAGATTCAAACGGAGATTGCTGGTGGACCTGGAGGGTATTGCTAAGGAAGTGGCATCAGTGGTCATCAAGGCCAGGTACCAGCCCTTCCTGGCCTCCCCCAGGCACTGCCTTGCACAGGCTTTGCTGGCTGCAGCTGCCAAGGAGAAGAGCTGCTTAATGGCCTCATGTTGTGCCAGCTGGACATGAGAACAGCAGTGCTTGGACAGCAGCCTGTGGTGAAAAGCCCCTGCTCACAGCCCAGCACGGTCCTGGGCCCTTTTCTAAAGGGACCAGCAATGATATCATTGATTGGCCTGGGCTTTGGTGCGTGAGGGGGAACAAATTTCCCGAGGGCCTCCTCTCCTTCTTCCTGCAAGAGATGGAGTTGTGCTGGTTGTGACCACCCTGCATTGGTTTGGGACACACCAGGCAGCCTGCTGAGAGTCAGGGTCTGGTTCTGTTCATGAGGGCACATGACAGGGGAAAGTGGCTCCCAGCAAGAGTGGGGAGGGCAAGGTCTTATGAGGGGAAAGCAGCCTTGATGTGGCAGGTCAGCTCCAGTTTTTCTCCTTCCCTGTGTTTCCCATTTTGATCTTTAATGTTCTCAGACTTAAACCAAAAGTCGTTCTTGCTGCAGCAGAATTCCACCCTGCTGTGCTGCTGTGGGTGTCAGTTGAATGCCAAGAGGGATGCAGCTCCCTGGTGCTGTTCCCTCTCCCAGGCAGAGCCATCCAGGCAGTGCCTGGGCTGCCATTTTGTCAAGCAAATGGAGCTGGGGCCAGTCAGTGCCTGGAGCTGTGCAGTGAAGGAGCCAGGGAGCTGCAGGGCCTGGGAGGGGGTGGCTGATCAGCCACTCTGTGGGGCAGCTGCTGTCTTGTGCCCTCCAAGGCTGGGGCCAGCAGCTGAGTTCTCAGGCAGGGCAACAGCACCATGGGAGAGAAGGGAGTCATTTTTATGAGACACTAGGGTTGTGTGTTCCTTGAGCCTTAGTGAGCACTGATCCTTGTTGGGATGGCTCCCCCAGAGCTCGTGGCTCACTGGGACTGTTCCAGGAGTCCTGTCAAGCCTTCTAGGGTAAAGGAGGGGCTGAGGCAGCTGTGGCACAAAGTGCTCTGCCTGGGGTACCTGGCAGCCTCTGGGTGCTGCCTCTCAGGGTTTGCCCCTCCTTGATAAGACATGTTGGAGTGGGAAGAAGTAGAAGGCAATTTATCACTGTAGGGTTGTTCAATGCCCATTTGACAGTGACCAACGTGTTCTGCTCCATTTCACAATCTTTGGGGGTAAATGATCTCCATTCTCTCAGTATCTCTGATTCCCTTGGGATCATCTCTTTGCCCAGATGTCTTGTTCCTGAGCTGAATGTGTTCCCCATAGTCCTGGCGTACCATGAGTGCCTCCTGAAGGTGCCATACGAGAGGAAGCTCCTTGTTACAAATCCCTCCAGCCTTCCTGGCTGCTACGGGCTTGTTCTCCAGGTTTGGCATCACATCCACCTCCTCCTGTCAAATATTATTGGGGAGACTATTAGTGGGAAAAAGGGTTTGGATAAGACCTTGCTGGTTTCTATTCAGTCTTAAAGATCTGCTGAGAAAAGGATCCTACCTGAATGTAAACCTTAGGATGCAGTTTAACCTCCTGAGGAAACAGTTTATGTTCTAGTCTAGTCTTCAGGGTGTTTTCTTGTGGGAGGTCTTAGAGGGTTGTGAAAAGCTGCTGCATCCACAGACACCAGTGCCTGTGCTGGCAGCCTCCTTGCAGGATCCCCTGGGAGTGCTAAGCCTACAATTCTTGCAGTTTGTTTGTGCCTTTACCTTTGTCCTGGGGAGTTTTAAACGTCTAAGTTGCTGTTGCAGTGGATGTTAAGGAGTCTAAAGTTTCTTCAGAGGTCCCTCTGAAGTTGCATTTCATTCTGTCCCTTCCAGCAACGCAAGGACGACTCTCCCGTGCTCTACTCCAGCCCCAAGCCCTGTGGGATTGTGCAGCCTTACGGCACTGCAGAGATCCCAGTTATCATCGAAGTGCAGACGCTGGGCGAGCATCGCACCAAGATTCTCGTTGGCGTGTTCGGGGATGAGAGAAACCCACGGGTGAGTGCAAGGGGAGATGTGAGCCTGTGTGCAACTGCTCCTGGCAGGGTGCACAGGGACAGGGATTCTTCCAGGGAAAACAGGCACAGGCTGCTGGGGAGAAGGACAGCAGGGATGGGTGGCACAAACAGCCCATGCCTCATAGGTGGTGATCTCAGTGTCTGACGCAGAAGGTAGTTCATCTAAGCTGGAATTGAGGGGAGTTTTAGTTAATTAAGCTTTAAAATGCTTAACTTTGGAAACACCTGTTTTCAAATGTCATCTCTCTGAGCACAAAAGAAGATGTCAGAAGACTTCTGGGAACCTTGAGCTTTGTGTAAAAGAAAGGAAAGCTGGCATTTGAAGACTGGTTGCAAGGATTTAAACTTAGATTAAAACATAATGAAATGATGATGCCAAATTCCCTGGATGGCACCAAACATCTGGGCCATTGTGGCACTGCATGTAAATCAGTGAACAGCAAGGACAGGCAATGCAGGCTGTGCCAGGGAGCTTGAAGTTTGACAAAACAGTTGCTTTCAACTATCAGGCTGCTTACCTTAAAAAGGAGGGTTTCTCCCTGCCAGAATAACCAGTTGTTTAACTGTCAGCCTGGTCTTAACTAGAGATTTCTTGCAAAGCTTTTACCTTTGGGCCAATAATTTGTAGTTTGAAAGGTTCTCTTACCTTAATCCTTTTAAATTTGGAGGTGAACATGTAATTTTCTTTTCCTTTTTTCCCAAAAGCCCAGCATTTCAGCTGGAGTGTGGTAGCTGTCCCTAAAGCAATAACTTGAGCAGGGTTGAGCTGTTTAAGCTTTTTTAGGTTTCCCTGTTGTGGTTTGTTTTGAGTGGTTTTTAATCTTTCTTGCCTGCTTCCTGGAACAGGGAGTAGAATTACGGAGCTCTGGACGGCTGGCAGCAATCTACCCAAGTCCAACTGTGTTAGAGTTTGGCAAGATCCCAGCTCTACAGCCTGCTTCACAAAGCTTTACCCTCTTCAGTGAATGTCTTGTCCCTGTAGACTTCAGCATAGAAATGGTAAGTATCTGTGGGGCTGTTTTCCAGGGAAATGGACTGGTCAGTAGCAGCCATGACTTGGCTTTTAAAAGCAAGATTTCCATATTGCCCTGTGTGAGAGGAGGCAAGATACTCCAATATTCCCTCTGAGCGAGGCAAGAGGAACCTGGCTCTGGAGTGGTTTTAGCTGGGGCACCCCTCAGTGAGGTCAGGTGCAGAGATGTTGGAGCAGCAATTAATCTGGGTTGCGTTGACAAGTTCTCCCTTAATTTTATCTTTTGTCTTTAGCTGTGTGTGTCACATTTTGGAGCTCGAGATCAAGAGAAACCTGTGGTCCTTTGCTCCCCAGAGCATGGATTTCACTGTGGTTTCCCTGTCCCATCTACATTTGCTTTGTGCCAAACTGCTGTTAATAGTAGAGAGCAGGGTGTGAGGTGTGTCCTCAGACTGCTGGTGGGGAGGCAATTTTCACACCTCCTGGGGGTCAAGCCAGCTGGGCAGTCCACACAAAGACAAAGGTGGGGGTTGTGCACCCCCCAGCCTGTGATCTCTGTGCTATTGAAGAGCATCTTTGGGGAGCAGCTGCAGAGAAAGGCTGTTTAATATGTGGGGGCTGCATAGGGCAGAAGGAGCTGGGGCTGCTCCCCTGGCAGGGGGAGCAGGGCTGGTGCAGCCAGGAAGGGCTTGTAGGCTGGGCCTGGGGCTGGCTGGGATGTCTGCTGGAGGGGGAGATCTGTGAGGGGCTTGAGGTTTCTTCTACTTCATGCTGGCTGTGTTGAACTTGTGGAGCTGGTTAAAACCTGATACCATGGATTTGTCTGTGTCTGTGGATAAAGCATCAGGCCATGTGGGAGAGTCCAGCCACAGCCTCCTGGGCCAAGGAGGAGGGGGTGTGACTTTTCCTCTTGCTGCTTTTCCAGCTGTTTGGGAGATAAATGTTATTCTAAAGCGAGGGGTTTTTCCAGGGCAGCTTTCCCTGACTCCACAATGGAGTTCTGCTTTCAGCCTCTGCAGGGAGCAATGCACCTTGGCTGGGTGCTCATGGTGTGTAAAGGTTGGGTTTCATGTGCTCCTGCCAGGGCCAGACCTGCAGAGCTGTGTCTGCACAGCTGTGCTGGTGCAAGGCCTTTCCTCCCTCCTTTGGGCAGCCTCCAGCTCTCTTGGCCAGTCTGTGAAGTCCATGAGAAAGCAGATGACAAGAGTTCTTGGGAAGAGTGGGCCATGCCCACAGAGCACATGTTGTCCAGTTTTCTTTCTGCTTCCTGCTTTCCTGCTCTGCTATAAGCATTTGGAGGTGACTTTTCTTTAGGCAGAGGGCACTGGGGCACCTCTCTACAGCTGATGATTGGTGGGGAGTGAGGGCTTCAGTCCTTTAGGGGGTGTTGAGAAGCACTGATGGCCCCTTGGGAAAGATTAGTTTGGTGTTGGGGTTTTGCTTACCTGGTTTTGCAGAGACATTCTTCAGGCTCTCAGCAGTGTCCTCCAGCCATGTGGTTTCTGCAGTGGGATTTGAGCAGTCCTGCCTTCCTCTGGCCTTGAGCCTTCGTGAGAGGCCAGGAGAGAGAAAGCAGCTTTCCTTGGCCCACAGTGCAGAGAAAGACTGGGGAAGGAACACTCTCCTGAGGATAAGCATCCCTTGGGTTGGGCAAAACGGGGTTAATTGGCTGAGTCCCTTAAAGGAGGGGAAAATACAGGTTGTATGAGCTCTGCTGTTGCCCAGTACTGTAGCTTAACTTTAGGGAGATTAAGCCTTCAGGATTTTTATCCTCCCCTCTTTAGTCTTTCCTTTTCTTATATCCCACAAGACACCAGGGTGTGTGGTTTCCATCCTAAATGCATATTATGCTTGTCTTACAGGCTTCCAAATCCTACTGCTTTGTTATTGAACCCAGTGAAGGAGTGATCCCTGTTTTGGGTGAGGTTCCTGTGACTGTCACAGCAACCCTGGATGACACTGTGGGTTTTGATGACACTGTCCAGCTGTTCATTAGGAACAGCCTTTGGAGCACCGTCTTTCTCCAGGCTTTCGGCATTGGCACCACAATTGTCATAGACAAACCATTTGCCCCAGAGCTCAACTTGGGATACCAATTCAGGTAGGAGATCTCTCCACTCCCACCTCTCCTCCTGTCTCAACAAGGAGCAGTTTTTCTGAAGTCCTTCAGGCAAGATCTTCAGTGTTCAAGGGCCTGACTCCTTCCCTAAAGGCAGAGATTCCTTTACAAACATGTGATGGGCACTTGAGAGTTGTTAGACACCCTCAAAAGCCACTGAAAGGGAAACCAGTTGCTAAATTGCCACAAACTGTCTGTAGTTCTAATACATTGATGTCCTCACTTGATGGAGTAATGATCTCACAGGCTGCCCCAGAACTAAAGGTTCCTGAAATGGTGCCCAGATGAGGCAGTCCCTCCATGTGGCTGAGGCACCAAGGGAAGATCCTTTCTCTTGCCCTTGCCCTTTCCCAATGGCACCTCCCAGGCAAGCAGGGGCCCTGGGAACAAAGAGACAGGAGGGTGACAACCCCCACCAGGAAGGCAGGAGCCCACAGAGCAGTTCCAGAGGCAGAGTTGCCAGCAGAGTTTGCAAAGTTCACTTCCAAACAGTTTCTAATTGCAAAATGAAATTTCTACAAATGGCTACCAGTGCAGAGCCAAGGCTGATACGAATGAGAGAGGTTCTGCTCCCCTGGTTTCCTCTCCTGGAGCAGGCAGATGATTTTTACCAGCTTGCTGGGATCATCCAGAAACTGCCTCTGAGCCGGCTTTTAGGAATGCCTGCAATCCTACCCCCACACACAAGGTCCCCAAGGGCAGCATCTCAAAGATTCAGTTTCAGCTTTGGGCACAGATTAATACAAAATACAGCAACAGTATGAATCACCCCAGAACAAACATTTTGGGGGAAAACACCACGTCCTGTTAGCCTCACCTGGAAAATGTTACATTACCATTATAAACATATTTCTCTTTGCAATAATGACATCAAAAGGGCACCTTATCAGACACCACTTCTGGTCCACATTAAGAGCTGGAAATGAAGACAGTCTCTAAGCAATTAACACCTCAGGTTGCTCACTGGGAGCAATCTGATGATCAGGGAAATAGCTACTCTCATACTCTTTTCCATCCTGCCTTCCATTCCAGCCTCGTGCCCTGTCTTCGTCAGTTCAAAGTAACAAACAAGGGCCGCCGTTACCATCAGCTCTTCTGGAGTGCGGAATGCTACAGCCCACCTGAGGAGGGGGGCCAGAGTGTCTCAACCCTCTGTAGTCTCCAAGATGATTCCCAGCGCCCCAAACGTTCCAAGCCTGCGTTTGGGGTGAAGTCACCGAGGATGGGCCTGCAGCGAGGCCAGTCTGAGGACATGGTGCTGCGAGGCTTCTCCCGCATCCCACAGGTGAGATCCCCTCCTCTGGGCTTGTTCCACAAGCCCTTGACATTTGCCTGGGGAAATGAGCAGGGGCCTTCACGAAACTGATTTAAGGCTACTCATTTCTGTGGCAGCACCAGTTGCTTTCCTTGCTGGCCACCATCAGACCAGCTGAGACTTTATTGTGATTCCACAGCTAGCAAAACCCAGTGCTGATCCCAAAGCAGGGGTGGATGGAAATATTGCTCTTTTGGGGCAAGCAGTGTTGCATGCTGAGTCAGCAAAGAAGGGCAGAGAAATAAGTTACACTTAGACTAGGAGTCCAAAAAGAAAGTGAACTAAACAAGTGCCGAGTGGTTTATCTGGGGTGAGCACGGAGTAAAACAAAAGCCATGTCAAGGGAGGGGGTTTCTCACAAGTGCCTTTTGTGCTTTTGGGGTGCAGTGTTACAGACAATTGAGCACAGGAAGAAAAGGGGGCAGGGACTGTAACTGTGGCAGGAATAGGGCTCGTGGTGGGTGCAGAGCCAATGCAGGGCATTTGCAGGGTGCCCTGCCACTACGCACTGGTGACAAGTGACTCTTGCTTGCAGGAGGTGCAGGATTATGTGTTCTGTGAAGCCATCATTGGGACATCCCCCTATATGGAAAGGATAATAGAAACAATCATTACCTGTGAGTTCATTCACCCCTCTATAGAAGTATCAGCCAGACAATTCTCTTTCTATGTGGAGAAGGTAAGTCTGGATTGCATGCTGGCATTTTAACAGCATGGCTGAGGGGGGTGTGTGCTTGTGTTAAAGCCCCTCTTTACCCTTCCTGAGGCACTTTGTAAAGTGAGTGAAGATGCTTTTAGAGATGAGACTGGTATTTGACTTCCCCAAAGTAAAAGTGCAGTTCCAGCTGCAGTGCCAAGGAGATGGTGGCCACCCCAGAGAAATGCCAGTTTCTGTGCTCACTGTAAAGGGAGGCTTTTGAGGACCCTCCAAGGCACGGTGATGTCTGTACACTGATGCTGCAGGGAAGCTGGGAAAACTGGAGATTCCTGTGAATTCCTCAGGCTGACAAGGAAAAACCCAACATCTCCTGTGTCTCTGTGCCTTCTCTGCTGTTGGCATGGATGCTTGATGGTACAGCTATATGGATCAGCTCTGTGCATTTCCCTAAGCCTCCTCTGCTTCAAACAACCCCCAGGCATCCTGCAACTGCAGTGATGATAACACTGAGGCAGAGCAGGTGCCCTTTAGTCTCTGGATCCCAACTCCAGCATCATCTTTCTGCCTCCTGCAAGTTGTCTGAAAAAGAGAAGATGGTTAATGATTTGGTTTCTGTAGTTTCAGGCCTCTCCTCTGGTTCCCGGGCTTCCAGTGAAGTACAGAATCCCTGGAACAGGCAGTTCAGATGTAATTGAGAAGCTTTTCAGCTCTCCCTGATTCTGCCTCGGTTCTGCTCGATGCCACACACCCAAACTGATTTATTGCATACTATAGCACAGCACCTGTTTGGTATCAGTACATGCAGAAGTCGTTTCCCAAAGTCTCTGGGTTCTCTAAACCATGCAGGAAGCCCAGCACAATGCTCAGACAGGAAGGAAGAGCCCAGGCTGATCAGAGCTTTGAGACCACAGACACCTTGTCCCTGTAGCAGGGGCTGCAGGACACGTGGTGCAGACAAAGTGCTTTTTGAGGCTGCTAGAGCCAGGAAGGTTGTGAGAAATGACTGTATGTGAGTGAAGATCCTCTAGTGCTGTTCTGCCCAATAGAGAGACAAAAGTGGAGACAAATGGCCTGGATTCACTTTCTGCTTTAGATCTTGGTCAAGCAGCCACCTCCTCTCAGGGGCCTATTCCCTCATCTGTACTTGGGAGTTTTCCCTGTCCTCCAGAGGATGCTGTGGTTTCTAAACATGAAAAGCATCTGCTGTCAAGAAAAACCTCCTGGAAGGGTAGAAACAAATAGAAAGAGTAAATAGAAATGTATGCACTCGTGAGGCTGAAAAATGTGAGCTGCAGCAGAAGCAGAAGGAGGTCTGTTTCTAGTTGAGGCTGTTTTTCCTTGTCTCCTGTTTCCATAGAAACCCAGCGATGTCCTGACACTGCAGTACCAGCCTTTGTCTTTAAAAAACACCTGCCTGCTGCCACTGGACCTCATGCTGCACTTGGAGCAGCCATTCCTGGTCTGTGATAAGGAGCAGCAGCCCCTCCCAGGTGGCCAGGTGAGCAGCCCTGGCCTCCTCCAGTGGGGTCTGAAGAGGAGGGATGTGGTGGTGCCTTTCTGTTGGGAGCTCCTTGAGTCAAGAAGTTTATTCTGTAGCATCAGCAGTGGGCTGGCCTGAGCTGCATCAGCAGAGCTGCTGAAGGAATCAAAATCTTATCTGAATTGAGAAGATCCATCCTGGCTTTAAGGCACAGGGAGAAGGGAGCAGGCAGCTGGGTCTGGGCAAGCCATGCAGGGAAGGTGTCTCCTGGAAAGCCATGCCAGCTCTCCAGCAGCCACCCCCTTGTACTGGGGCTGAGCACAGAAACGGGAGCCTGAGGGATCCTGGACTGGACTGTGGTGCCTGCAGCCAGAGCCCTGCTGGAGAGAGATGAACCATGAACTGAGAAGCCCGTGCTGGGGTCACTTGGAGCATTTACTGTTTCATGCTGTCAGACCTTGGGACATCATCCCACAGGTGATTAATTACTGCTCATCTCCTTGCAGCCTGTGAGAGTGGATGTAGGGGAGACCTGTCATCTCTACATCGTGTTTGACCCAGCTTATGAACTGGATTTTAAGAGCTGGAGAAAAGAGAAGGTTCTGAAGATAGACATGGTCAGGGGCCATCCTTTTGTGGAGCGTATCAGCCTTGAGGGAGAAGTTCACTTCCCAAATCTCCAAATGGAGCCCAGCTCTGTGGAGTTTGGCTTCATCAGGCCTGACACGGAAGAAGTGCGTTCCCTGGAGATGACCAACTGCAGCCCACTGCCCGTCCAGTACCGCTGGTCATTCCGTTCCGACAGCGAGGTGACCAGGTTTAGGTATGTGCACCTTTGCCCTCCCCTTGAAGCTCTTCTTGTTGTGTCCTGTTTGTACTTGGCCAAGAGCAAAGCTGTTTGCCTGGCATCTGACAAATGGCACTGAGCAGCTGTGCTCAGGCTGGATGCTCAGGGAATAGGTTTTCCACCACTTTGGTGCTGCATAGCCCCCACAGTGGTTTCCCCTGGGAAGGAAAGCTGGGGTGAAAGCTGCTTTCTCAGACCTCTGTGACCTGAGACCATGTCCACCTTGATGAAGGGCTCCTAGTCCCAGCTCCCACAGTGCTGCTGAAGGCCCTTCTGGCCCCTCTGCTTTGGGATGGGTCCTCTCTGCAGGAGCTGCTCTCTGCTCCTTGCCTTCCTCCCTCGCGTTGTGCTGGAGGATGCCCAGAAAGTCCCAAAAGCAGAGAAAGAGCCACTTAGCACCAGGGCTGATGCTGAACATCTTGTTACCTTCCCTTTCCTTCTTTGCTGAGACAACTCCTTTAGTGCCAGGACGATTTCTTTCCCAGTGGTCAGCTTTCAGTGGACACCTTGGAGTCTTCACTTCCATTTTTTGGTGTCACTTATTATCATTTTGACTTTTCCACCCTGCAACATGTCCCTTATGAGTTCTGAATTGCTTGTCAGCTGGGCTTGTTCATCACATCATCTCCTATCCCTGTCTCCCAGAGAGTTTCTACTTTAGAGTGAAAAATGTCATTGTCTGGGCACCATGGTCCTGGGAAGTTGCCTCAAACCATTCATAAAAACTAAAGACAGTGGAGTAAATGATTAGGGATTTCTTGGGGGTTATGATGAGAGAGCTAGAAATGAAACCCAGCCTTAGATAACAAGCTACAAAGCTGAAGACAGTGATTCTTTGGGGAGCAGGTCATTACAGGCCCTGAATGCCTGTCTGGGAATGGAGCATCCGGGTGGTGTTTGACTGTGGGGAGCACTTGCAACTCAGCAGGGTGACAGGCAGGCACAGTTTGACTGTGTCCCTCACATGGCATTAGAAACACAAGCAGAGTTACCCTGAGCACCTGCTTTAATTTAAAATGGGGAATGTGACCTGAGTCACCTGGGAGGGTTGGAAAATGTCAACCAACCCCCCACCAGTGTCAGGGAAACATTCCTGATAAATACCTGGTGGAGCTGCAGAGTTTCTGGCATTGAGCACTGGGGGGGCTGTGCTGGCTCATCAGTGGCTGGCTCTGCCCCTCAGTGTCTCAGATCTCACCTTTTGCTTGCCTTCTCTGTCTTTTCCTCTCCCACTGTGCTTTTTGCATCCCCACAAAGTGTTAATCCCTGTCCTCTGTAGTTTCTCAATGCAAGCAGTTGCAGCTGCTGCAGCACCTCAGTGTTATCCCTGGGCTGCCATTAGAACAGACCTGCTCCAGCCTGGATTGGGAAGGCCTGGATCAAACCATTTCTCAGTTCAACGTGCCAGCACCCACCCAGGGCTTGCATCCTGACCAGGAGCTGCTCGTGCAGCGGTCCCTCCCTCCCCTGCAGATCCCTGTTCATAGTTATCCTATTTTCCAGAGATGAGCTTTACCCACCTAAATTCACACCCCAACCACCAAAGGGGAAGGCAACCTATTTGATTCACCCAGCAACTCGATGGAGACACTTCAAGATGAGATATGAGGACACAGCCAGAATGCTGAAAACAATGCAGGATCTTACCCAATCTTTAAGAAACAAGGTAGATTTTCTTGTACATCTACTGCTTGTGTTTCCTCCCCAGCCTTCCACCACCAAGTCGTACTGACCTCCCTTTTTGCTGCCCTGCTGTCCTGTGCCCTGACAGTGGGCTGGGCAGCAGGGCCAGTGGCTGGACGTGGGCTGTGTGGGAGGGAGAAATAGGAGAGTTTTCCTTGGAGAAGCTCACTCAGGTCCTACAGACCTGTGTTGAGTGTGGGATTTTTTGCCTTCACAATGAAAGATGAGGCTTTTATCTGCATCATCATGGTAAGGCCTCCAGCTTCCTTCCCAGAGCAAGCTGGGATGAGTCCTGATCTCCATGGAGCCTCTTCCCAAGGCAGCCAGACTCCCTGTTTGCAGGGCTCTGCTTTCACCCAGAGCTGCTATTGCACTGCTGGCCCTGGAGCTGTCTTACAAACGGAGACTTTGCAAAATGGCTGTCTCTTCCTCCCAGCATAGAAAATGGCTTCTTTTTCAGGTGCAATCAGATCAACTTCCTGAATACCCTCGCCTCCAAGTAGGGTTTGAGGGAATCAGCATCTCCGTGGACGAACCACAGACTTCCCTCAAAGCGGAGGAGGTAGGAGGGAATCTGTCTCACTTGCACATTGTCAGTGTGGCAAGCAGGGCTGGAGCTCCCAGTGCCACTGGTGGCCCCAGCATTGGCCACAGAGGGGCCTCCCATCCCTGCAGGCCCATCACAAAGTGCTGCTGAAGCAACTGGTAGTTGGAGAGGCCATGCAGGACACGTTGTAGGGCTGCCCAAGGACACTTTGCAGCACCTATGGAGGGCACTGCTCCCCCTGGAACTCCTCAGGTGGTCCATAGGAAACTTTTGCAGGAGCTTTTGCTATAGCACCTTGAGAAAGCAGCATTTAAATCAGAGAGAGGGAAGAGCCTCAGGAGTCAGATGAGCTGGGCTGGAGTCCTTCGCTCAGCTCCGAGAGCTCTCACTCTGAGCCTCCTCCTTTTCTAAAAGCAGTAAGAAATGCTTTTTAAAGGCAAGTTGTGCATCAGAGAGAATTTCTACTGCCAGGAGACATCCCAGTTCACTTTCACGTAATGTACTAATCAATGCATTGATCTTGTGAGTGTGGGAGAAGATTTTCCCCATGGTCCCTGCACTGGTCAGTGGCATGGATGCAGGATGAGATGAGGGTGATTCTGGCAGTGTTTGGGGAATAGGCCCCTCCAGGTACAGCTGCACTTTGCTCCAAGATGCTCTTCTGCATCCATTGCCATGCTCAACAGCTCAAGCTCTCCTGTCTTCCATCCAGGCTTTCAGTATCCTGCCAATGTCAGGTGTGCTGCAGCCAGGTGAGAGCCAGCAGGTCTCCTTCACCTTCTCTGGCCACCTCAACACCATCTCTGATGTCACGGCGCTGTGCCACGTGGAGGGAGGCCCCACCTACGAGGTGCTGGTGACCGGGGAGATCTCACATTTCAGCTACCTCGTGAGGCCCCAGGAGATCAACTGTGGCTTACAGGTACCACACACATCCCTGGCACAGCTCCTTGCCTTGGCACCACGGCCAGCAGGTTCCTGCCCACCTCGCTCCAGGGCTCCCTTCCCAGCCCCTTTGTTGGCTCTGGGGCTTGGAAGCCCAACCTTTGAGGGACACATCTGGCATCCAAGCTGCTCTAAAATGGCCATCTCCAACCCTCTCCACAATGCTGGGAATGCCTCTTTTTCAGGGTACCTAACACTGCCTCTGGGGCAGGCAGGGTCCCAGTGGGGGTGCTCTGAGGGGTGTGTCCCTGAGACATCTCTCTGCTGATCCACACCTAAAGCCTGACCTCCAAGGAGATGCTCTTGTCTAAAGCTCTTGCTTAATCCACACAATAATCAAGGGAAGAAGTTGGGCTTCCAGTCACTACCGTTGGAGAGACTGTCCCAGAATAATCCCCACTTCACTCTTTTCCAGTCAAAAGCCCACAGATATTTCCAGCTGCTGGCCCTGTCTGTGTTGCCCTGGGTGACTCCCTTGTTGCATCTATGTTGCTTGCCAATACTTGCATGCAGGTGCCTTTTCTCCTGGAATGCCTCAGTGCTGTCTCTGTTTCTCCTGGCTGTGGGTGACCGACCCCTCAGAGGGCAGAGGGCCTGTGTGCCCTGGTTCATTTATTGCTGGCCCTCACATGGTTGTTACCACAGCTCTGTGTGCTGCCAGAGCTCCCTGGTGCTGTGCAGGTGCCCTGTGCCTGGGGGTTCCCCAGGTTCCCAAGTGCCCCTATCTCCTCCCTGGTCCCTGCTCCCATGATGTGTCTGCTTTCAAGCCCAGGAGGGAGGAAGGAGATTCCCAGCAGCAGGCCTGGTCTGTAACTTCCCTCTCCTGTGCCTTCTCTCCAGATGTTTAATGAAATTCATCACAGCGATGTCACCCTGGTGAACGGTGGCAAGATTGAATTCAAGTGGGTGCTAAAGCCTAGCCCTGCAGACAAGCATCTGCCTGGCGTGTTTCTGGTCAACCCCACCACTGTAAGTAGCACAAGTGACTGAGCCCAGCCCTGTGTCAGGTGGCCCAGGAGAGTGTTAAAGGGGAAAAAAGGGGGGGAGGTGGGGAAGGGGGAAAAAAGTCAGAAGGGAAAACCCCAAACCCAGCCATGAGAGAGACAGGGCTGTAAGCAATTGCTGGGGCCAGAGAAGGTCAAACAAGTGCTCTCCTGACAGACTCCCCCACGGCCTTGGCTGGTGGGTGGCTCTGCTGTCAGAGGCAGACACCGGCGGGAGGCACAGGTGCGTGGGTCACTGTCCTGTCCTGCTGGAAGGGGAGCAGAGGAGAATTCTTTTTGATAGATTTCTCAGAGGAAAATAAGGCACAAACCCAGCAAGTAGTGTATCTGAAAACTGTTTGTTGATAAAGAAATGGCATGGTCCCAAACAGAGGGGGGACAGAAAAGAGAGAAAATGAGAAACAGAGAGAGTAACACAGGACAGGGACAGAGCGTCACCGCGAGAGCCCTGAGGCGCTGTGTCGGCTCCTGCTCGGCAGATGGAGCAAGTGCAGTTGTCCTAGTCCAGGTCATTTGTAACTTTTCAACACATTCAACAGGTTTCCATTCCTTCATTGGTTAAATGTTAATATTGCAACAACTCTTCACTAACATTGGTATCACAACGTAACATTCTCATTAAAAGAACTCTAAACTTTAGCAAAACTTCTTTTACAAAAGTCATCATTATAAAACACATAGTATCTGCTCTAACAATTGTGAAAGCCAATACTGTAATATATTTATCATGAAGGTGATGTGGTTCTGATGGTTTCTTCTAGATGAGAACCTGTCTCCTCAGCCTGTCTGTCCCCTGAGCCATCCCTCATCAAACACTCTGATGCATTCCCTCCCTCTTCTCCCATCCCTGCAGGGTTCCCTTGCAGCTGGTGAGACGCAAGTGCTGAAATTCTCTTACATGCCAGGATTACCAGGAGCCTTCAGCAGGACTTATCAGCTTAAAGTGGGTGACCAGCAACCAGAAAATATCTGCCTGAAAGGAGAAGCATCCTTTCCCATGATCAGTCTGGACCTGCCCTGGAGCATCAGAGGTGGGCACTGCCTGTCTGCCCTCAGGAAAGGCCCCTCTGGTTTTGTTCCCTACCATAGGCCCTGAGGGCAGCTCATGCCAACCTCCACCGAGCCTGGAGGGTTGCAGGACTCCCAGACCAAGTCAAGCCCCCTGGTTGCTTCATGAGTCTTGAGCAGAGGATGCCATGTGGACTTTGTCCCAGGAGCCAACCTGCAGAGCCTGCCATCCTCATCCCTGAAGGACGATGGCTAGAGTGAAAGGCTTGGGAAAGCTGTAAGAGAGGCTGGCAGGGCTTCTGGCAGGGTTGGATCTGTGTGACATTGCAGGGGATGAGATTCAGAGAGGAACAGCAGCATCCACTTTCCATAGATGGCTTGAGGGATTTCTTTCTGGTAGAAACCAATGTTGGGAGGCAGGGACTTCCCAGCTTCAATGGGACTGGCACTTTGCTCACACTTCTCTTTGTGGATGTTTTCTTTCTTCAGGAAATGAAAAATATGAGAAGACACTGAAACGGCTCATAAAACGCCGGCAAATATACGATCCCAGCTATAAATCAGTTGTTCTGAAGAAGCCTCAGAGCCCAAAGATTGAGACCTTGAAGTCTCAGACCTTGAAGACTCAGAACCCAAAGAGTCAGGACCTGCAGCCCAGCGTGCTTGCCTCTGGCACTGTAGTAAGAACAGCTGCAGCCCCGTTTGGCACAGGCCACCCTCTCCATGTCACCTGAGCCCCTTGCAGCCCACAGCAGCTCCTGGTGCCCTGATGACACTTGGGACCTCCCTGCCCACTGACAACCTTGTGTCACCTCAGCATTGCCCCTAGGGCTGCCCCGCTGGTCATGTCTCTTCTGGGGCTGCACCAGCTTCCTGGCTAGCCCAGGGAGAGATCCTGAAGGCCATGCTCCAGGGATGGAGTTGATGGTGCTTTGAGGGAGATGCAGGTCATTGCTGGGGAGTTCATTGTTCCCAACCCAAGCCCTGCCAGATTTACAGCCCTTAACAGCAGCTGCCTGATTGTGCCCTGGGGCTGTGCTGGAGGTGCTCATCTCCAAGAGGCACCAGCTTGGTCCCAGTTCCCTTTCAAGACAGCTGCTGTCCAAGCTGCCTTGGTACAGGCTGGGGGCAGGCAAGTATCTGGAGCTCTGGAAGGTTCCTGGCTTGTCTGTCTCCCTGGCCAGATCAGCTTTGCTGACAGTGTCTGGGCAGGCAAAGATGCTGGAGTTACTTCCCTGGAGATGAGGTCCTGGCTAAGAGAGCAGGAGGTGTCACAGGCACCGAGCAGCCAGACAGGAGGACCCCACACCCCCTCCCAACAAGAGTGGGGTGGGATCCTTTCTCAGGTGCAAGCTGGGCTTTGGGAAGGACCTTTGCTAACCAGCCACTGTCTTCCCTTTCTTCAGTCAGACTCTCAGGTGCAGATAAAGATGATGAGGATGCTGGTAGAGAAACCTTTTGTAGAGCTGCAGCAAATTCTTCCGACCCATCCCCTGAAGAGCAGGTTCCCTGACAAGGAGCTGTGCCAGAGTCTTGCCAAGTGAGTAGGGACTCCCATCCCCATCTCCAGGTGCCCCTTGGGAACACCCAGCCATGTCCCCTTCTCCTGAGAGCTCCCTGTTTCTGCAGAGCTGGGAACAGCCTGGACTTCAGAAAGGGTCTGGTCCTGGTGGCTGTGACACGCTGCATGTGAGCAGTGGAGTGTCCTCCCTTCCCCAGCACCACGCTGAGCTTTGGACTGCTCAGCTCCCCACAGCTGTGGGGTTCTGTCCCTAGAGCTGGGGGACCCAGTGCAGACCTTCAGGCCCTTCCAGACAGCATAGATTCTGTCCCTGCTGCCTAGCTCTGAAGGAGACAACTCCCAGCTGAAGTCTTGCTTCCAACTAACAGCTGTGCAGCTGTGACACTGAACAAAAGGAGAAGGGAGCTGCACATGTCAGCAAACCCTTTAAAACCCAACATCAGATGGTTTGAATCCTGGTGGGGTGGCAGGGCAGGTGACATGGCCTGTCCCTTTGCACCATCATGATGCAGCACAAGCATGGGAGGCTTCAATTCAGGAAGAAGATGCTCTGCAGAGCAGCTCATGTGGTCTGGTTGCAGAGCAATGAAGATTTCCTGTGCAGGCAAACCTTATTCCTAGACCCCAAAGCAATTTCAGGCTCAGGCTGTACACCAGGCTAGGCAGTTCCACTGAGAGCAGTGGAGGCCCAGTGGACTCACCTAGACTGGCTTTTCATGGCAGACGAGCTGTGGCCAGTGTCCATTTTAAACTAATTTTATTTTCAGGTACCATTAGTAGCTGATCAAACCTAGGGCCTGCACTCCTCCTGACTTCCCAAAGTCATTGCCAGGTGGTCAGGCTAAGGGTTTCATGGGCTTGAGCTGAGTTTTTACAGCAGTGAATAAAGAAATAGCCACTGTATTTGTATCCTCCATCCACTTGGATGTGTAGCCAGGCTGTGGTTTAAGGACTGTCCTTATTCCTTGCAGAGCTGAGCTGCTCGAGTATGTCCTGGACATGGGCCCTGTCCTTAGGGGTTACACTGAGACACACTCTCTGAAGATCACCAACCCTGGGCAGATCCATGTGTCCTTCCAGGTCGATGTATCTGTCCTGCAGGACACAGGTAAGCAGTGCTGGAGACACTTCCTGTGGCCTTGAAGGAGGTGTCTCAGACAGATTAGCTTAAGCCCCTGAACCTGGGGAGGTTTCTGAGCTTTTTCTTCTCAGTGCCCCTGCTGGGAGCTTTAGAGGCAGAGCTCTCCTGGCCAGCCATGCCCAGGGACCTGGCCTGCCTGCGACTGCCCCAACGCTTCAGTGCAGGGGCCAATGGACTCATCACCCTGGTCACCTCTCAGCATCTTCCCCCCTTGGCTCCCACGAGCAGCAAGTTTCTTTGGGCACTCTGTGGGCTTGTTTTGCCAACCAGTGGGGTCTGCTGTGTTTTGGAAGTGCTTTGTTTGGAGTTCACGCTGTCACAGCACTTGTATTCAGTCTTTATTGAGGAAGCAGCCTGTGAGATCCTCTGGTGGATCAAAAGAGGTTTCCAAAAGAGGCCTTGAGGCAAAGAGGCCTTGAGGCAAGGCTGCCCTTCCATCACACAGTGGCTCACTGTCTCTGAAGGGTGTTCAGATGCACTCTTAAGTTTTGTCCAGGTCACAGCACAGCGTGGGGCTTTTGCCAGACCTCTCAGCCAGAACACCTGTAAGGCCTTAACGTGCTTGTACACATTTTGTGTTTTGTGTGTATCTCAGCTGCTTTGTGTTCATCTGTTCAAGGTTTCAGCGTGGGCCTGGACCAGATGATTTGCCTGCCCCCCAACAACAGCGTGGACTTTGACGTGCGCTTTGAAAGTGCCAACAAGCCTTATGGTGACGTGGAAGTGCTGCTGCCCATAGAGGTACCACAGCTCTTGGGGCAGGCAGCAGGCTGGGCACAGCAGCAGATGTCACCCGCACCCTCTGCTGAATCCTCTGTCCTTCTCCAGGTGACAGAAGGCCCTATGTACAGCATCCGCATCCGTGCCACTGTGTCTGAAGTGTCACTCACCCTCACCAAGAACAGACTGCAGTTCTCTGACATCCTTGTTGGGCAGTGCCAGGTTGAGACCATCCGACTCTTCAACTGGTTCCGAGTACCCTGCAAATGGTTCATTGCTTCCAACAAGCCTGCTCTGAAGGTAAAGCACAGGCCACATTGAACACGGAACTTGGTCGGGTTTTCTTTGTGACTCTTGCTCTTTCTGCTCCTGTGGCTGCCTGAGCACTTGGGTCTACAGTCTGTTTGAGGAAAGTTCTGAGGGTCTAGATCAAGGCTGGTTTGCCTCAACCTGTTCCATTAGCTGATGCTTTGCTTTGCTGCCATCTTCACCCATTCCTCTTCCTCCTCTGAGGACAGTAGTTCCCTATCTGCCTGCCCTGTCTCCAGGGCTTCCCTCCAGCTCTGGGCTTTGGGGCCACACTTGGTTTGGCTGTGGGTGCTCTCAGCTCCGTGTCAGTGTCTCAGAACACGAGGAGACCTCACATGATTGGTTTCTGTGCCCAGAAGAATCAACAGGAGCCCTGTCCCTTTGACGTGACGCCCTCCAAAGGAACCCTTGATCCAGGGAAGTGGCAGAACTTGCAAATCCAGTTTACACCCGAGGAGGAGGTGAGACTGGCGGGTGTCAGCCCAGGAGGCTGCCAGGGCTGTCTGGAAATGAGGGCCTGGTGCAGAGAGTGTGGTAGGAGCTCTGCCTTCACAGGGAGCTTTCTGCAAGCCCCATACTCTGCATGGCTCAGTTCACCCCACAGAGCACTCGTGTGAGATGTGCTTTGAAATGCCCACAGGGAGCTTGCACAGAGAGCACCAGGGCTCTGAGGCTGCCTCTTGGCACATGGGGGGGATGTGCCCAACTCCCCTCAGCCTCCCCCTTGCCTGGCTGTATTTGCAGCTGTGACACTCAGTGCAGAGCAGCTGCCCACTCACAGAGGATAATCCTGGAATGGCTCATCCTGCTGCAGGACTGACAGACCAAACAGCCACCACCCACCTTCCTGGGCACAGCAGGACGGTCACCTGTAGTGGGGTGCTGCCAGCAGTCCCTGGGGCTCTGGCCTGCCTGCACATTCCTGTGCAGCTGGGGATTCAGCTTAAAGGACAAAGCATTCCCAAAAGTGGTTTGCCTGTGGCTGCTGGGTCTCGGAAACTGGCAGCGTGTACCAGCATGGCCACAAGTGCTTCTGTGCCCACACACAGTCCCAGGGATCTTTTAATTGCTCAAGAAATGTAACCATCTTGTGTCTGGCTTGGACCAGAGCCAGACACTAAGCAGAGAAGATGACCCTTATTTCTTGCCAGTGAGAGCTCATTTGCCTCTCTCGTGGAGCTGGTGTTTGCCTGATGCAGCAGTGCCAGGACTGTGTCTGGACACTGTAATCCTGAGGGCCCTTCCCATGAGCACTGCACTCCTGCATGACTAGGTGAAAATGTCTGACAGTCCATTGTACATACATCCATCTGATTCCCAAATACCCAGTTACAGTGCACACCAGCATTCATCCCAGTTACTCAGACCCAGACTACTACAGATGCTCTAGTCCCTAGCATAAGTAAATATCTGGTTTCCATTCACCTTGGAGGGACTGATAACACCCTGACCTTGGGGCAAGCCTTGTTGTATTTGGGGTCCTGTCACCTGGGACTTCATGGATGAGTTTTCTGCACTTTCCTCTTTTCAGAGGTCTTACGAGAATGAGCTGGAGTTTATAATTCGTGGGAGAAGCAGTCGCTTAAAGCTGCACCTCTCAGGACAAGGTCTGGAGCCACGGTTGGAGTTCAGACCCCCAGCACTAAAGATGGGATGGATGCTGGTGGACAGCGATGGGGTGGAGGCCACAGTGGTGGTGAAGAACCCATGCAACTTCCCCATTGAGTTTTACTCACTGGATTTTGATGAGCAGTACCTTGAGGAGGAGAAGGTGAGAAGGCAGGTCTGGTCCCCATGTACACGCTGCCCAAGCTTCACAGCACTCCAGCATTCCCAGGCTTGTGCCAGGGAGATGGAGGCAATCCCCAGGGCAAAGCCAGCTCTGCTGACATGCTGTGGGAGGACCTAAACTAAATAGTTGGTGTTATTGGGAGGAAGGGAGGAGACAGAAAATGGGTTGATTGAGTCTGTGTGATGAAAGGCAAGAAAAGGAATCTTGCATATAGCTTCTCTTCCCTCCACACACAGATCCTGCGGATGGCAGTGGGGTCTGAGTACCAAAAGAGCTTTTTTATGCCTCCACGTGCCATGGGTGAGACACTGCCTCCAGAGGTGCTGCAGGACCACGAAGCACACAGGAGGCCAAAGGCTCAACAGGCAGAGCTCAAGCCCATGGCAGAAGCCAAGGCCAGGGCTGAGGTCAAGGCCATGGGCAAGGCAGCAGCAGGTCAGAAAAACAGTGAGGGTTTGGTGGTATCTGTTTTGCCTGTGGTCCAGCCCATACACCCTGAACTCTCTGTCACCTTGCTCTCCAGGGAAAGCCCATTCTTTTAGCAGCTGCCTGTTCCCCAGCTTGGTGGAGGAGCTCTTGGCTGAAGGGCTGTGGCATCCTCTACCAACCCTGAGTGTAGCCAAAGCAAGCTCCTATCTGCCTGCCATAGACTGGGGAAATAATCAGGATATTTCCTTGTGTCCCTTAGCCACAAAGACTAGGGCTGGATGAGTTCCTCAGCCAGTAGGACCAGGTCTAATATCACTGGCTCTTTTATATTTGCACCTTCCTAGCAACAAAAGAACAATCTCATCTTGCTTTCACCGAGTCTCCTTTCCTGGGATCTGAGGAGATGGGGAGGATGGTGAGGATCAAATGTAGGCAGGAGGCTGACTTTTCCCCCGGTTTTGCACTGTAGCATACCACAGGACTGTCCTCCTCACTCCTGAGTCCCTGCTGAAAGAGACTGGGAATCCTGTCTCTCGGGCTGTCGTGCGCCACCTGGGCATTGCCCCGTCCTCCTGCGAAGCACAGCCCCACCAAGGAGGGATGGTTGTCATCATCCATGGGCCACCCCGGGCAGGTACGTGAGCTGCAGCTCAGGGCTGCGGGGAGAGGGGCAAGCAGGAGGAGCACATCCTGGTGGGCCATGGTGCTTAAGGCAAAGTCCTCAGCTGAACAGGAGGTGGAGATGATCCTCTTGGCTCTAGAATTCAGAGCTTGTATCCACACTGCAGCTGCCTCCCTCATGGCCTCCCCTGGAGGGACACCTGCTTTCCCACTGTCCTTTTAACTTTGAAATCTTGTTGGAGGTTTTTCCAGGGCCTGTCCCTGCAATGCCTCCTGTGCCAGTGTCACCAAGCAGTCCTCCTCTCTCTCTCAGGAAAGACAGAGATAGCAGCAGGCCTGTGTCAGTATTACGACGCTGCTTACGTGTCCATTGACACCGTGGTGAAAGAGGCCATGGCCAAGGACGGGAGCCCAGCGGGGCTCCGTGCCCGGGAGCTCTGCACCCAGGCTGCCATGGAGCTGGAAGGCAAAGATGAAGGTGATGCTGGTAAGGAGACATGCTGGTAAGGACCCAGAGCCAGTGCTTGAGAAACCCACCACCACTGTCCACTTCTGCTTACTCAGAGCAGCAGTTTTTCAGTCCTTGGGTTTCTCTTAGGGAACATGGGTGAAGTGCATCATTGGCCTGCCCAAAAAAAATGAAATCAATTTTAAGGGCTCAGTAAAAGGTTCTTTTGTAGCCCCCTTTGCTGCCATTCTTGGCACGTGTTCAGTTTTCTAGGGCTACCAACTGCCCAGGAAGTTTCATAAAAGTCTCCAGTCTCACATGGAGAACAGCCCAATGAGCTGTGTAACCTGACAGTGGGCATAGGTAACTCTCTGGAGAAAAGAGCTCACCTAGGGGTGGTAAAGCATGCCTGTCTCTTTCCCAACTATTTTGTATTTCCTCAAAGCTGAATTGAGCCTTCTCCTTGTGGGGCAGCAGGCAGAACTGCTGCCCACCCGAGCAAGGAAAAAGCCTTCTGAAGTGACTCATTAAGCACAAGAGGACTGTGAGTGTAAACTCACAAATGAGAGGAAGGGAAGGTCAGCCTCCCAGAGGAATTTCCAATGAGAGACATGCTCCAGATGAGCTCTTTTTTCCAGAGAGTTACCTTTGCCCACTGTCAGGTTACACAGCTCGTTGGGCTGTTCTCCATGTGAGACTGGAGACATTTATGAACTTCCTGGGCAGTTGGTGCCCTGAGCACTGCAGGGTGAGGCCAGACCTGGCTCGGTGCAGGGGGAAGTTTTGCAGTGCTCAGTTTTGAACCTGGCTGGGCTGGGAGCTGGTGGAAGGAAGAAGAGTCTGGATCCCAGCTGGGCTTTTCCCACAAGGAGGATTTAGCTTCAATGGAGATGGGTGATGCAAGTGAGGCAGGGCTGCAGGTCTCCACATGGGAATGCAGGATGGGTGCAGTGTATGGGAACAATGCTCCTGGAGGACAAATCTCTGGCTTGATCTGCAGGGGAACTGCTGTGTGAGCAGCATCACCTGCATGCACAGTTGTTAGGAGGGACGTAGTGCTGGCTTTAAAATCAAGTATGGGATGGTGTGCTTTACCATGCTGGTAAGAGAAGCAGGGAAGGAGCTGCTTCTGGGAAACAGTGCTGCCAGTGCTGCCATGTTCCTTCCCAAGGCTGTGCCCATTGCAGTCAAGGGTGCCTGCTTGCTTTACAAAGCCCCCCTAAACCATCTGTCCCCTGTACAGATAAAAAGTCTCAGACCAAGAATAAACGAGCCTCTGGGGAAAAAATCGACAAGAATGTCAAAGACAAGACCCCTCCAGCACAAAAGAAGGACTCAGCCAGCAAACTGGACAAAAAGGACATCAAGGTAAACATGATCTGCCCTGGTTGATGCCTGGGACCTTTGCATTGTCTTGGAGATGGGCAGGGGCTGCTTACAGTGGAGGCTCTGTGGGTCCATGTGCCATGACTTGGGCTGGGAATGTGCTCTGGCAGACAGCTCCTCTGGTTCTCAGTGCTTTGCTGGCAAAGTGCAGTCCTGGCTACTGTGGCTGCAGGCAGGGAGCAAAGTGCTGGGAGGCTGCACTGGGGCTTGCAAGCTCGGGTCTCTGCTGGCCAAGGGATGGGCTCTCCAGGACCATCCCCTGGAGGCCCCAGCCTGCACTGCTAGTCTGTTCTAGTCTCCACTAGTGAGGAACCCCAGCTCCAAGCCCAGCAGTGGGAGTTGTTCAGGGCTTTCCACCGTGGTTTCTTTTCCTTACAATGGTTCCCATTGCAGTTCACAGTTTCCACTGCTCCTGCACCCCAGCAGCTGAACATCATCAGCAGCCGTGGAGAAGAGCTGAACTGCTTGAGCTGTGTGCTGCCCGAGGAGCTGCTGGTGGACATCCTCAGTGAGAGGCTGAAGGTGTGTGGGGTGGGGGAAAAGGAGACATTCCTGCTCTGCAGAGACAGGCACTGAACAACAGACTCAGAGAGGAGGAGGAGGTCTGTACAGGCTGCTGGAGGATCCTGGACTGTGTGCAGGGAACCCTGGGGGAAGCTGCAGCTGCCCTTAGCTGGCAGAGCCTAAGGACAGGTCCCAGCTGCTCTTAGCTACTGCACTTGGAACAAGGATAGCTGGTGCCCTGGGACATCTGGGCTTACTGTCCAGCTGCGAGCCCCCTGCGTGCAATGGCTGACTTACTCTTCCCTTTATCCACAGTGTAAAGACTGCTCCAAGGGAGTGATCTTTGATGGCTTGGAGAGCCTCTTTACAAGCAGCCTGGAGTCTTCTCTACTCTGTGTACTCAAAGCTGTCAAGAATCGTTGTCATATCTTCATGGTGAACCTGCATGAGGATTATGCTTCTTGGAAAGCCAGGGAGGAATCTGAAAGAAAGAGGAGGGAAGCTGAAACAGAGAAGAAAGGTGAGATATCTCCATCCCTCTCAAATCTTTTCTCTCAAGCCCTCAACTTTATCTCTGTGTACCTGGGTTTGCAGCAGAGCTTGTAAGAAATGTTTTTATTAATCTTCCCACCTTCTGCCTCAGTGTAACCAGCACTCATCTCAGAGTTGCAGGAGATCTGAGGTTTTAAGACTCACCTTAATCTCTAACATTAAAGCTTGAGCACAAGTGCCAGCTGCTGTAGCTCAGTGACAAACAACTGTCCTCAGCCTTGGTGCACTAAAGTCAGGCAAAGCACAGGACCTCACTGCCCTGCCATAGCTTGGGAGATTGAATTCTGGAGAAGGGCTATGTGCTCCCCAATATCTCCTGGGATGATAGGCTGGGTCAGGAAAAGCTGTGAATCCTTGCAGCTGGCACAGAGCACCCAGGTCAGCTTGCAGTCACTCATGGTTTCTCCTCTGGTTTGTGCTAAAGATCTGCAATGGGAAAAAACTCTGCAGAAGAAAGCAGAATGTATCTTGCAAATAGATGAGGATGACTATTATGCCCTCCCTAAGGAGAAGAAAGCAGAAGTGGATAAAATAATACTGGAAAGGAAGCGCATACGGAGGAAAAAGTGAGTAAGGCTTCCATGGGTTACTGCTGTTCCATGGGTTATTGTCCCTGGAGGGCAATTCCCTGCTCCAAGGACTCTGAGCTCAGAGGTGCTGGATAGCAAAGGCCAGAAGCAGCACAGGGATGGCCATTCTGAGCTCCCTGGCTCCCAAGAGAGGAAGGACCTTCTTCTGTTGAGACAGAAGATCTTCTTCTCTATTGGAGTGCTGAGCCCTCCTGGCTTAGATGCTGCCTGCAGGGAGCTGGGCTCTGGGCTTGCCTTGGCACTGCCTCTAGAGGTGTCTTTAGGTCCATGGTGTTGAGTTGCACCTTCTTGATCATCTCCCTTCACCAAAACAGTGGGATTGTGGTATGGGCAGGTGTGGGGCACAGAGCAAAGCTTGGTTTGGGTCCTGCTCCTGCTCCTGATCTGCCAGGCTTCTCCTTATGGTGGGACACCACCCACAGAAGCTCACGTCCTTTAGGCTCCCCTTCAGCTGCAGCAGTAGGCCAGCCCAGGAGAAGCTCAGCTCCAGCAAGGCAGCCCAGCTCAGGACACACAGGCAAAGTGTGGAGCTGAGAGTGGAGGCTGGTTAAAGCAAGTTTGTGTATCAGGACTTCCTTCAGCCCAGGCTGAAGTTGGTTTCATGGGGAGGAGACAGATGAGGCTGTTTCAGATGGCTTTCATGGCAGAGAGCACCGGTTTGCTTGCTCACAGCTGGGTTCCTGCAGGAAATCTGGCTGACAAGAGCCTGTCTTGCAGGAGAGGAGTTCCTGCAGCCTTTGCTTTCTGACTGATAGGATTATTCTCATTAAGGAGCAGGCTGTGCCCTGAGGGGTGCTGAATGAGCTGAGTGAGAATTGTAGGAGAGATAAGCAGATGTCAGCAATCTGTGATCTGCTTTAAACTGGGAAATCAAGAGACAAAGAGCATTTTCAGGCATCAGCACAGAGAGCTGCTGGATCAGCCTTTGGCAGTGGGCTGGAGGTGTCTGGCTGTGCCTTAAGAGGGAGCTTGCACAGCCAAGACCTTATGATGGCAAGGTTCAGGTTTGGCTGGTCCTGGAGGTCCCCTTCCACCAATGCCCTCACTTGGGATGTTCCCAACCTCTGTGGGTTGAGAAAAATTCACGGAAATGGTCTCGTGGTTCTGCCTGGCCTCAGGGTCAAGGAATGAAGTGCAGGGCCGGCCAGGACTGCTGAGCCCAAGTTTCTGGTGGGGACTCTCAGCGATTTTTTCTGTTTTGTTTGCTGAAGGGAGCTGAAGCGGCTGGCTCAAAAGCGTGAGGAAGAGGCAAAAGCCTTAGAGGAGGAAGAGAGGCGGAAGGAGGAAGAAAGGCGGAAGGAGGAAGAGAAGCGGAAGAAGGACAAGAAGGGTGTCTCTGTGGGGAAGCAACCTCCAAAACCAGAGAAGGGGAAAACCAAACCCCCAGAGAAGAAGGAAACCAAACCCCCAGAGAAAAAAACTAAGACTCCAGAGAAGGAAACCAAAATCCCAGAGAAGGAAACCAAACCCTCAGAGAAGGAGGAAACCAAAGCCCCAGAAAAGAAGGAGGAAACCAAAGCCCCAGAAAAGAAGGAGGAAACCAAACCCTCAGAGAAGAAGGAAACCAAAATCCCGGAGAAGGAAACCAAACCCTCAGAGAAGAAGGAAACCAAAGCCCCAGAAAAGAAGGAAACCAAAATCCCAGAGAAGGAAACCAAACCCTCAGAGAAGAAGGAAACCAAAATCCCAGAGAAGGAAACCAAACCCTCAGAGAAGAAGGAAACCAAAACCCCAGAAAAGAAGAAAACCAAAATCCCAGAAAAGAAGAAAACCAAAGCCCCAGAGAAGAAGGAATCCAAAATCCCAGAAAAGAAGGAAACCAAAGCCCCAGAGAAGAAGGAAGCCAAAATCCCAGAAAAGAAGGAAACCAAAGCCCCAGAGAAGAAGGAAACCAAAATCCCAGAAAAGGAAACCAAACCCCCACAGAAGAAAGAAACCAAAGTCCTAGAGATTAAGAGAACCAAAATCCCAGAGAAGTGGAAATACAAAGCCCCAAAGATGTGCGAAATCATAATCCCAGAAAAGGAGGAACCCAAAGCCCCGAAGAAGGGGGGAACCGAAATCCCAGAGGACCCAGCTGAGATGGAGAACTTGATCCTGAGGTTTCAGATCTATGATTCATCGCAGCAGAATGTTGCACAGGTTTTCTCCTGCTGGGACAGGGTTCAGGGTACCATGCAGGGTACCATTCAGGGTACCATGCATGGATCTGTGATCCAAAAGGGAAAGTCTTCAGCTGAAAACAAAGGTCAGAAAACCAATAAGCCTGTGGAGAAGAAGCCTGAACAAAAAAGTGGAGACCAAAGGAGTCTTCAGTCATCTCAGCTGGGGACGCAAAGTGAAGCTGCCGAAGGAGCAGTCGGAGACGAGCACATTGGGGTGCCGTGCTTGGACATTGAGGTCTCAGATCCAAAGGCCATGATTGGGGAGATCCTGAGGGATGGGAAGCTGCCAACGGAAGAACAGGTAAAACCCTGCAAGGCTCAGATCTTGAGCTTGCTGTGGTCTTGGGCCCTGGAGCATTGTGTCCCCCCAGGTGATAATGGCACAGAGCTACATCCAGGTCCCTGATGTTGTTCCACAAAGACTCTATCATCCGTGTGGAGGGGGAGGTTATCACCATCCCTCAGATGAGCAGGAAGTGGGAGGGCTCTGTGCACAAGTATCCCATCTGTTCAGAGTTTCCCAGCCTGGAAATCATAAACCGTCCCAGGACATGGCCATTGTTTTCTTCAGCTGAGTCACTTGGGAGAGGTTTCTCTCCCAGTCCTGTTTGTAGCTCTTGTGTCTGCTCTGGACCCTGCTCACCCCACTGGACATAACAAAGCACTTGTACTTCATGTAAATTAAAAACCTCATTGCCAAAAGCTCAGTGCCTTCAAAGAAGGAGTTGTGAGGATGAAGGTGACAGAAGTATAAACAGGATTTTCTCTTCTGTTTTAGCTGCTGAAACATCTGGGACTGCATCCTGACGGCCCTCCCCTTCCCCCTGCTGCTGTGCTCTCCATAGTCGAGTACCCAGAGGAGAGGCTGGGCTCTGCAGAGCGTGTGGAGCCCTTCACCATTGTGGCACCAGAAGGTGCTGCTATGGAAGAGGATCTGGTGGGTGCTCCAGTGGTGCTGGCACTGAAGGTGCCGGGGCAGGGACCAGTCTAGACAGGGACAGGCGGGACAGGAAAAGGGAACATTGTGGAGAGGTAGTGAAGATGTGATGGGGTCCCATGTCTGCAGGTCTCCTTTCTGTCAGGGATGGGACAAAAGAGACAGTTCTGCTGGAGACAGAGCAGTTCTGTAAGACAAGAGGGGAAAACAGCACTTAAAACCATGAACTTCCTTTGAGGAGAGGGTCCTGAGTGAGCAGGGGTGTCCTAGGTGAAACAAACACCAATAAGGAAGACCAAGTCCATGGGCAGGTGGACTTACTTATTTTTTCTCTCTTCTGTTGGTGAACAAACCCCCATTTTGCTTTCCAGAATGGGGATGTCTCAGGGCTCACCTCTCCCTCCCTCTTCTCTCTCCCCTTAGGCCAAGGCCCCAGATGTGAAGGGCAGTTCTGCCAAGGGCCATCCAAAGACAGGTAAAGCAACCAGCAGAGACAGCTCTGCAAAGGAGAAGCATATCTCCACACAGAGATCAGAAAGTCCCCAGGATTCCTCTGCAACAAGATCCAAAAGTACAGTGGGAAGTGCCTCAGTCCCCACAGAATTCCTCAGGTGAGCTGAGGAGGTGGTGGTGATGCCTCTGCTTCTCGGTCCTCTTGCCAAACAAGGTCCATCGTCCCCAGCTCCACAGTGACCCCGTGCCAGTGCTGGGGGATGGCGAGTGCACCCTCCTTGTTCTGTTTGCTCCTCAGCAATGTCTGAAGCCTCCTCTTTAATTGCCAGGCTGAAACGGTACCGGTGGATAGTGCCTGCCCACGGTGAGGTGGAACTGAAGGTCCACTTCTCTGCCAAAAAGCCAGGGAAGTTTGAGCAGACACTGAGGTTTGAGCTCGTGCAGTCAAAGCGCCAGTACGAGCTGCCCTGCCGTGGCACCGGCCTCTACCCCAGCATCAGCCAGAACCCTCGGTAAGGCTGGGCCCTGGCAGCCTCCCACAGCACAGCTGCCCCTGAACTCACAGCCAGGGCTGCCCCTTGGGGCTTCTGGCCTGGGCAGATGATGCTCCCTGGGGTCGCACAGCATCTCTTCCTGTGCTGGGAGCTGGGAAGGCAGATGGTACCTCAACCACCAGGAAGGGTTATGGCTTTCTGACTACATTTCCTGCTTGGAGCATCTCATAGCTCCTCCTTCCCCACTTTCTCTGCCCAGGGTGGTGTTTCCACAGTGCAGGAAAACCATGAAGGAAGATGAAGTCATCTTCAAGGAATACGTTGAGAGCACAAAGCAATTCCACTTTGGACCGCTGCTGTGTGGGAAATCAAGAGAGTGGTATGTGCTCCCTGCTGGGCCTTGTCCTTTTCTGGACATGCCTGGAGAGACATGCTGTCCTGGTGGCACAATCCAGGGCAGTCCCCAGCAGAGTCCTGGGTTTGAAGGACCAAAGACACGTGGGTTTGAAGACACATGGGTTTAAAGGACCACAGATGTGTGAACTTGAGCAGATAAGAGGCAAATGAGCCTTGGAGGAGCTGCTCTGCCTACCCAGTGGGTGCCTTGGTGGCCACCTTGGTGGCCAGAGCCGTGTGCTGCTGCCAGTCCAAAGGTGACTTGGGGGCAACTTTTGTGTCCCCCTCCACATGTCAGCTTCAACCCACAGGAAATGAACTTTATGGTGGGTTTTGAAGTGCTTTGAGCTCTGCAGGTAGCCTGATCTAGCAATTATTCTGTAGATGGTTTTGTAAACCTTTCATTAATCTGTAATTATTAATAAGATTTTGTGGTTGACCTGCCAATGGGCGTCAAGGGGAACATACAGCAGGAATTACATTTTCCTGTAACGACATTGCATGCTCACTGCTGGATAAAATCTGCATAAACACATTGTCATTGAAGCTATTGTGTACTTCTACTTTTACTGTCACTTAAAAAAAATTAACATTAAGTTCTTATTTCCATGGGAGCTCTGGAGGGCTAGGTCTGTTTTGACAGCCCAAGGAAATGAAACTGAAATACATACAATCTTTAGCCAGGTTGATGGATGGTCTGGGATCTCTGTTTGCCTCTTTAATCCTTTCTCCAAACTCCTCTCTCTAACTTTCACTCCAAAGTCATTTCCACACCTGAGAGAAGGGTCATTTGTTATCTTTTTGCATTCCTCTTAGGAATTGATGCTTTATGTTTCTTTCTCAGACTCTGAGCTAACCCATGAAATCCAAAGCACTTTCATGACTTTTCATAAATGAGATTAGCTAAACTCTTTTTCCAAAACCCTTTCCTTATACCCTGCAGGGAAGGCATCTCAAGAAAGAAGGGGAAAGAACCCATGTGTCTGGTGTACTTTTATTTTTCTAGGCACCCTTGAATTAATGTTGTGTTAAAAACTCTTGAAGTGGCTTGAGCATCATCAGGCTTCTGGGCTGGAGGCACCAAGTCCAGGGGAAGGCATTAGAGTAAGGCAGGGATGAGCACACGCCCATGGCCCTGACTGGGATCCATTTCCCTCACTTGTTTGTTAGAGCAGGGTCTCCCAGCATCACTTCCTCGGGTGCACACGGTGCTCTCCGCGGTGTGTGGCAAAGGCAACAGTCTCCTCTGGAGGAGACTGTTGTGGACAGTCCCCTTTTGTGGACAGGTACAAGACCCAGAACGGTCCCAGAAACACGGAGAAGCTAACCATCCTCAACATCTCCCCCATGGTCGTAGAGGTCCAGTTCTCTTTTGAGAAAGATCGGAAAACAAGGACCTTTGTTGTGGACCCTCGCCGCATGACCCTGAAACCAAAGGAGAAGCGGGTAGGAGAAGGGCAGGTAGAGCAGGCACTGTAGAAGTGCCCAGGGGCTGCTCCTCCTGCTCACACTCAGTGCTCCTTTGATTTCTTCCTGTGGGGCCATGTCCAGGAGCTGACCATTTGGGCATACCCCACCTCCCTTGGCTTCCTGGAAGACAAACTCATCTGCAGCATTGAGAAGAACCCGGAGCCAGTGGTCTTCAGCCTGTGCTGCCATGGGGTGCATGTGAAGCTGGAGGTCAGCCCCTCGGAGCTCTCTTTTGACAAGCTGCTTCTGCACAGGTCAGTCATCCCACAAGCACTCCAAGACTGGTGACAAAGAGAAAACATTTGACTCTGGTTTCTGGGGCATGGATGGAGCTGCTCCAAGTTGCATTCAGTGGTGAGGCTGGTGTGACCATCCAGCAGCTGATGCCAAGTGCCTTCCTCTCTCTGCAGGACTGACAGCAGGACCTTGGTCCTGAAAAACAACAGCCTGCTGCCCATGGCCTGGCAGCTCAATGGGCTGGATTACCTTGCTGAGAACTTCTCCTTGTCACAAGATAATGGCATCCTTGATCCCTGCTCAGAGTTTGAAGTGACACTGCATTTCAAGGCTGAGCAGATTGGCATAATTGAGAAGATCCTCCGACTAGAGGTGAGAGGAACTGTGCTCTGCCTGGCAGGGCAGGGCACAGTGAGCAGCCATGTGCTCCTAGGGACAGAGTCAGGAAGAGCTGCACCTGAGAGAGACAAGGGTGCTGTGACCCCAGCTTCTGCCTCTGCACAGTATTTGCCAGAACATGCAGTGCATCCACATCCCCCCAGATAAGCAGACACTGCATCCTGAGCCTGTGCCACAACCACCTTGTCCCTTTGAATGGTTGAAGGTTGTTGTTTGGTGGTACAGACTGTAGCGTGATCTCTAGATTCCTCCTGGACTTTGTCTGAAGCTCTTGCACAGTGCAACAAACTCTCCCCCTGGGATTTTGTTCCCCATGGTTTAGGGGCTGCATTTCAGACAGGGTGCTAGGTGATTGGAGAGGGTTGTCAATGCCACCTGCTCTGAGACACCTCACATTTCTTGTGGTTGTTCTTACACCCCTGTGCCTCTCAAGGATGCTTTAGCAGCAGCATTCCCTGCTGTAGGAATGCAGAGTTGGGCTGATAGGGTTTTTTACTGCAGCAGAATCCCACTGGGGCAGCCCATGAGAGGAACAGGTTAGCAAAGCTTGGGAGTCCGCCAACACTTGTGAAGCCAGGGAGGCCATAGGGGAAGCAGCCAGCAGAGACAAGGACTTTTCAAAAGAATAACCTGAACAGTGTTTGTTTCTTGCTGCCTCAGGTTTCAGATACAGAAAACGCCCTGGGGGTTGTCCACACTGAAAATATCGAAATCTCTGCAGAGGTCTATGATGTTTCTCTGACCATTGACTTCATACCTGAAGGTCAGTGAATGCCTCCCAAACAAAGCAGTCCAGGTGCACTGCATTACCTTGGGAGGTGGGCAACCAAAGCAATGGGATGGGATGGGATGGGATGGGATGGGATGGGATGGGATGGGATGGGATGGGATGGGATGGAATACAAGGATGGCATGGATACATAAAGCATGTACCCTGCAACCTGCATGAAATAAAGCATTGTCAGGTCTCTGACAGCCTTAAGTCTCTCCCCTCTGAACTTTGAAGTGTGCAGCTTGATGTGCAGATTGGATTTCACAACAGGCAGTTGGCAACTCCCACAGGCTCAGCACAGCATATAAAGTAATTGGATTTGTGCTTGGGAGCGAGGAAATGGAAGGCGAGCTCTTTAGCTACTAAGCCTGCAGATATTTTGAGTGTGAAGAGAAAGGGCAGACAAGTAGCTGGAAAACCCTTTCAGGAACAGAAACTTGCTGGAAAGGGGTTTGCACCAAGACCTCCATGTAGCTTGTGGCCTGTTGTATTCTGCAGCAGCTCACAAATACTGTGTTTGACCTCACTGTGGGTTTTCTGCAGGTCCAGAAGGAAGCTTGGACTTTGGAACCATTAATGTCATGGATAACGTGAAGAAAATCCTATGTCTAAAGAACAAAGGGGTATACAACATTGAGTACAGGTGAGTCCTGCTGCCTGGTAGTGAGTATTTCCTTGGGTTCCCAGGCCTGCATGCTATGTCAATGGCTAGAACCATTTCCATGCCGGCTACCTCATGGTAAATACAAAACCTGGGCTCTCTAATCTCAATTATTCTACAAGAGAATCCAGCCGCAAACCAGCAGTTCTTCACAGCTCAGCAGGAACCCAAAGGAGAGCCCCAGAAATTTCAGCCACTGAAATGCTGAGATTCATTGCCTTTCTTTGATGGTCACCTCCTTTCTCTTTCTGAGACTCTGTAAGGAAGTGAATGAAAAATGGTGGTGTCAAGGTTTCTTGCAGTAACCTCATGATTGTCTGAATTCTCTGTCAAGATCCAGATTCCCTGACAGAGCTGAACTCTCCCTTTTTTTTTCTGGTCCTATGCAAAGTCCTGGCTGTGCTGGTGGCACCTGTACTTTTAACTGCAGAGATCTCCATTCCTTCCCTTTCTCCCCAGGTTCACGCTGAAGGGTACAGGTCCCAGGATGCGAGACGTGGCATCCCACTTCACTGTTGTGCCTCAGTCGGGCGTGCTGATTGCCTCCCAGCCTGCTGTGAATGTTGAGATGCTCTTCCACCCCACAAATGAAATGCTCCTCAAGAACAGACCCATCCTGTACTGCCAGGTGAGCTGCCTGGGCCAGGCTGTGTTATCACACGGTGTTTTGGGAGTATAAACAGGATAGATGTCTAACGGAAGGAGGGCTTTAACTGGAGAATCCTCTCTCCTACACACACAAAGTCTTTCAACGCTATTTGGGAGGCTTCCTAAGTGGAGCTGAGAATCTGACTCTGGAGGAGGTGCTTAAACAGGGAGGGGTAAACTGGAGGCCTGGGGAGGGAGGCTGGGGCCTGGGGCAGAGGCTGGCCTCTTTGCTTTGTTTACCAGCCCTTCCTGTGGACACAGGTGATAGATGCCAGATCAGGTCGAGGAGGCCAGGCTGTCGCCGACATCCCACTGAAGGTGTCGGCCAAAGCCGTGTACAGCAAGTACAGCATTGAGCCTGCCTCACCCATCAACTTTGGAGCCATGATCAAGGGCACCAAGAAGAGCCAGACTGTGGTGCTGGAGAACAAAGGCATGCTCCACTTCAAATTCTGCATCCGCCAACCACCCGAGGATGCGTCTACATCGGAAAGCAAAAGGTACGAGAGGCCCTGACCACCCTTCCTGTCTGAGGAGGCACCACCCCACAGCTGGTATGTGGCAGGCAGCCAGGAGACCTGGGCTGTTGTGCATTTGCATCCCTGGCTTGGGGAGAGGGAGCAAAAAAAGGCCTGGGTATCCACATGTGTAGTATGAAGCTGGTGATAGAGCTGCTCAGTCCAGCAGGTGCTCTCAATGGGTGCTGCTGGCTGCTCTCTGGGAGCCATCAGGAGCACAAGACTTTCCTCTGTGAGGAGGAAGGCCAGCTTTGGCCTCAGAGAAAGGCGGGGGAGCTCAGATGACAGATACCTCTGCTTTCTCCTCTCAGTTCAAAGGAAGGGGAATCTGCTCCACTGGCTATGAGGCTCTCAACAGCAAGGAAATCAAGCTCCTTGACACAGGTGGGTGACTCCTGCTCCCCAGAAGTGCTGCTGCAGGGGATGTGAGAAGATGCTGCTGTGCCCAGGCTGGGGCTCATCACCACAGGGTGGGATGTGGTCTGCAAGACCAGTATCTGCTCAATCCCACTGACAGTCCTGTACTCTGGCTCTGACCTGGAGTTGTGGGGTCAACAGAGGGGAGCAAGTCCTGTGTTTGGTAGCTGCAAGCCAGCATAGGTCTATGAACACCTCAGAAGCAAAAACATCCCCCACTGAACTCCCAGTCTACAGAGCTCAGACAACATTGCTTTTTCTTCTTTGCAGTCCCCGAGCTCTCTCCCATCATTTCTCACAGGTATTTCTGTCTTTCTCAGAGGCATTTCTGCTCTCCTCTGTTACCTCTGGAGATTGAGGGATCACAGCTACCACCTTAATTCTTTACACTCAAATTCCTTTCTCTCTGCCCCCTGGGACAGATTTGTAGCTCTTCTTGGCTTGTTGCTCTCAGCCTGGGGCTGCCTTTGGGCCATGGAGTCATCCTTCCCTGCCCTGGGACTGGGTGCTTGGGCCCAGCTGGAGGCCAGGGCAGGACGTACTCTTTGCTGGGCTGCTCAAGGCACAGCTATTAGCCATCAGCCTCTCCTGGAACTTTTTCTGCAGAGTCACCTCAGTCTTGGCATGTTCACGGTGTCCCCCTGCTCCGGCTCCATCGGTCCGTGGGGCCAGCAGAAGATCACAGTGGAATGCTTCGCAGGGCAGGAGGGGAAATGTGAGGAGCAGCTCTACATTGACATCCCGGGCAGAGACCCCAAGGAAAATCCCCTCGGCGTTCCCTTCACCCTGATTGCCGAGTCCTGCCTCCCAGGTACACACTGCCCACAGTGCCCTTGGTCACACCTGCTGCCGATCAGCACCTCAACTTGCTGCTGGGATAGAGAGGCACACTAGCCCTGGTGTCCCACCTTAAAATCCTCAGAGGTTCCAGCCCTCTTCAAGTCCACCAGTGGACTCATCCCTCCCAGGCTGAGAGGGATGCTTGGAAGCATAAAAGGAAAGCAATGCTCTCTAAGACTGAGATTGACTGAGCTCCATCCTCACAGCCAGTTCCTCCACCCAAGGCTGGGTTTAGCAGTCACCCGGGCAGAAAGGGCTTATCAAGCCTTCTGAGTGGCCAGCAGGGTCCAGATAAACTCATCAGGGAGGCTTCTCCGTGCTCATCCCTCTGGTGTGTCCACAGGACTTGCTGAGGATGTGATGTTAATCTTCGAGGAGTACCCGATCTGCAGCAGCACCGACCTCGACCGCAAGCTGCAGTCAGTGAAAGGCATGGGCCTGTTCATCAGAGATGAGAACAGGTTCATCTTCAACAAGATTCTGGTTGGCCAACAGGCAGAAGCTCATTTTAGTATCTACAGTGCAAGCAGCCTGCCATGTGATGTGGTCCTCTCCATCAAACCTCTGCCTGGAGAGGTAAGAACAGGAGCCAAGATGGTGATTGCCCTCTAAGGGCTGGGTTAGAGCCTGTTTTGTTCTCCAGATGCGTTGCTTCCTGTGGCCCAGACTAGTCTTCATCAGTGCAGGTCAAACTGCAGGGGAGAGCAGCAGAGCCAGGGAACAGTTGTGTGGAATTCTGCATGTCTTGGGCAAGGTTTTGGCTCACACCTCTGGGTCTTTGGTAGGAGAAGTGAATCCTTCTGAACCTCTCCTGGAAGCACACACAGAGAGGGGCTGTTATGAACTGACATGCCAGGGCTCAAAGCAGAGCATTTCCTCAGGCTTCCTGGCCTTTCCTTCTCTTTGAAGGCCAGTTCTGGGTTATTTGCAGGATCTTCCATGCAGTGCCCATCTCCCATGTAGGCTGGGGAAGGTTCCTGCACTCAAACACACAATGCTTTAGCACAAGGTCAGCATTCCCTGAGGAATGGGAGGATGGGAGCCTGCCCAGGGAAGGAGGAAGGAAGACACAATGTCTGGGGCTGTTCTCAGTAATGCATTTATGAATAAAACTGTGTCACGTTGAAAGGTGTTTTCTCCTAACACTGCTCTCTGGATTCCCCCAAGGAACAAATCCCTATCAACAACATTTTCAAGTTGGATCCAGTCAAGATGTCCATTCCTGGCTCATCCTCTGCTGTTGCTACAGTGACCTTCACCCCGCCGGATGAGCAGAACTACAACTGCACTTTCAAGGCTTCCCTTGTCATCCCAAAAAGGTAACTGACCCTGTGAAATATTGGGGAGGCCTCACTGATAGCTGCCTCTCCCCTGGGAAGGCACAGACCTCTTGTTAGCTCTAATGCTTTCAGTAGCCTCAGGCAGAGTACTTGGCATGAGATGATCTGGGAGGCAGTAACTCTTAGATAGAGCAGAAAAATGAGGCTGATGGTTTAGCCTGTCTGAAGAACTAAGAAGACAGGCAAATATTAGGTAGCCAACTGGAAGTTACTGAGATGTGCTGCAGCTGAGCTGGGGGTTTCTAAGGACAAAGGCTTGGATGAAGCAGTTTCTGTACCAGCAGTCACAGTTTCTTCTTTGTTTCTGTAAAATTAGGTGATCCTCTGTGATTCCCTGGCATTCATTAAACTGTTTTATGTGAGTGATTGGAGCTGGTATGAAAGAAGAGTCTGGTTCCTCTGCCCTGGGACCTGTGTGCTGGGGCTTTGGCCTGCTCTTCCTCAACCCTTTAGTGGCTGAATTGGAACAAGACAAGTCTAATTGCTAATAAGCAATTGCTTTTTTACTGTTCATGGAAATGATCTTTACTGATGGTGATGATGATGTGTTTTTGCCTTCTTGCTTTTGTACTGCTTTCATGCTGTGCTTTTGCTTGTTGCATAAGTTCATCTCACTGCAGCCAGGGGATTTGCCATGTCTCATCTGGTGCCTCATTATTTACCTGTTGTACGGCATGATTCAATTAAGTAAAATAATTTTTAACTGTTATTGTGGAAGGCTCTGGCTCTTTGGAGCAGATTCCTCTAGCGAATGGCCCTGAGTGGATTGGGAAGAGGCTGGTGGGGGGCTGTGTTGTGGGGTACAGGAGCACCAGGCAGGGAAAACACTGTGGCCCTTGCTGCTTTGCCTGCCTAGTGAGAAATGGGTTAGTGCCAGCTGAAATTGTTTCTGTGCCTCTCCTGCAGCCCTGTGAAAATTAAACCCCAAACCGTGACCTTCACCATCAGTGGGAAGGCGCACGAGGCACAGCTGACAGTCGTGTGCCCCAGCGCTCGCAGCAAGAGGGGAACGGCCGTGCTGCGCTTCAAGAGGCTCCGGGTGGGGAGATCCGAGAAGCTGCCCCTGGTCGTCCGGAACGATGGCATCATACCTCTCAAGGTGAGGAGGACCTGCTCAAGGAATGGTCTGGTTTGGGAACAAGCGCTTGTGGCACAGGGGAAGGGTCCCAAAAAGCATGGCAGACCTGGGAAGAGGTGTCAGAAATTCTTTTTAAGCAAGTGACTGACATCTGTTCTCCAAGAAGGGAATTCTTGGAAATTTTCCATCCAGTCTTTCTTCTTTAAGTTGAACACAAGAAAGGTGGTGGAGTATTTTCCCCCCTGTCTCTCAGGTCACCTTTTGTTCTCATGGACATGTGTGATTTTCCAGTTCCATTAGATTGTATTTGATCCCAGTTTACTACATTTTAAGTAGACTTAGATGTAGTTTAATTACATTCTGCTCATTACTTTCTGTCCTGTTTGGTTCTGTGTCAGTTCTACCCAGATGTTTCTGAACGCCCTTTTTCTTGTCTGGTTTGACTTAACTTTTGTGCTAAGTGCTGTTAGTAGTGGGAGAGGTGCTGGGCTGCCATGTGGGACCAGCAGCACTGTGGTGTCAGTCCCTGTGCCACCCTGTACTCACACCAGCATCACTGTGCTCTGGTTTCCCTTTTCTCAGTTTATGTTACGCCTGGAGCATGAGTACGGAGCGTTCTTCTTGAAGGGCAGGGCCTCCACACTCGAGGTATTCCACACTGAAGATGAGGACTCCGTCGGAAATGGTAAATTCATTAACCATAAAATGTGATCATGCTAAGAGGGAAAACTCAGCCAAGCCTGCTCTTGGCTTCTCCGAGCAGCAGCCAGATGTTAGGCACAGTTTTGTTCCTTGGGCTCTCTGTCCCCCAAGCTTTTCTTGGCGCCTTTTTGCAGGGTTTCTTCCTAGCAAGTTGTAGGAAGTTCCTCTGTTCTAGACGTGGGGGGTTGAGTTGTGGGGGACTGTCACTACCACAGTGGACCCTCTGAGATATTTGCTGCATGTGGGAAGGTATCGACCTGAACAGACACAGCCCTTGAGCACACAGACAGCCAGCAGAAGCCAAAAGCACTCTTTGGCTCAGCTTTGCATATGGCTGGAGCTGGCTGGAAGCAGATGGAATGAGGGCTGGGCATCAGTCTGAGGTTAAGCTGCTTAAGTGGTGATGTGTCTGGAGGTGGCATAGGCACAAGGTGTCTTGTGAGCATAGGAAGAGGGTCTGGAACCACGGAGGGGGTAGAAGCTGTGCTTAGAAGGTACCTGGTTTCAACCTCTTATTCCTCATATATCCTATGGAAATATTTCCTCTGTACAGCTGTATCACTTAACTCTGATTTCCATTGCTGTGCAGAGAGCAAGCCCACAAAGCCTTTCTTCCTTCTGCATCGCGGGGAATCAACAGAGTTTGATGTCATTTTCAAACCCACCCTGGCTCAACGTCTGGAAGGGAAGATTCGTCTGTTGGTGGGGGACACCTGCTCTAACAAGATCCTAGTAGAGCTGGTGGGTGAAGGCCACAGGGACAGATTCGCCTTCAGAGGACTAAAGGAAGACACAGAGGAAAGGGATGCTAAGAGCAGTCTGAATAAAGACATCATTGATGGTAAGAGAGGAGAGGCTGCCAAGGTGGAGCAAGGAAGAGGACAATGTCTGATCACGTGTGTCCTCCCTCTAGCCAGGCCTGGGCTGTCACCCATGGGACTTGGTGGCCTGTGGGTGTGGCAGCCATGCATGCAGAGCAGCGTGTGCTGTGCTGCATGTCACTGGCTTAGGGATGTGTCAGGGTGTTTCCCTGGAAGTGGTGGGATGGGGAGCTGCCTGGGGAACTCCCTGCAGAGGGAGGAAGGCTTGGAGCAAGGAAGCATTGAACATGCAGGTGTCTGTGCACATGAGGGGGTGGATGGAGCTCCCTGCATGCTGACATCCCTTGCTCTCCTCCTTTACAGCTGTCAGAGTGAACCACGTGGACTTTGGGCACTGTCCCGTCGGGAAGCGCTGCCGCAGGACCTTCGCCATCGTCAACCGCACCCGGCACCGGTTCCTGCGCTTTGAGTGGGAGGCAGACGGCCCATTCCACATCTCCCCCAAGGTGAGCGTGGACTGCTCTGCCTTTCCCCACTGCTCAGGCCCTGCCCTGGTGTTCCCAGGAGCTGGCAGGGAGTCCTCGCATGCCACTGATAGCCCATTCCAGTGCCATGAGGAAATGCAGTCCCTGGCTTGGCTGGGCCAAGGCTGCCAGCCTTGCAGCAAAGGCTTCGTGTTATGGGAGGTGGCACCTTCTGTTCATACTTTTGTCTATCAAACTTCACATAAATCCACTCTGAAGTGCAGATTCCTGGCACAGCTGCTCACCACATCAGTTCCTTTTGCTGTCAGTCCTGCCCTTGGCAGTGCTTCCAGTTTGGTCTTGACTCCCTGATTCCCCCTAGGTGGGACACCTCCGTCCTCGCCGTGCCAAGGAGATCAAAGTGTCCTTCAAATCAAATGTCCCAGTCACCTACAGGAGGCACCTTGTGAAATGTAAGGTGACCAAGATCGAGTTTCAGCTGCCACCAAGGAAGGTTCCGGACTGGGATGACCGAAAGTGCATTGTCTCATGGAAGACTACCCCCAGGAAAGACCCAGGAGACAAATTCTATAAAATGGAGAAGGTAAGAAGCAAAATGGCAAAAAAAGCCAACCCAGCTTTTACAAAAAGAACCACCATAACACCATCACTGCTGGCTGTGCAGCTCCTGCCTCCTCTGACATTGGGCAGCTGTGAGGTTCACCAGCAGTGCAGTCCAGGGGGAGAGGTGGATGCACAGTGACTGGATACATCCACACAAGAGGGGGAAGCCTTTGGACAAGAGACCTTTAGCCACACACAAACCATCAGTCTGTGCCACAAGCACAAGTGTTGCAGCCCATGTTGAATGGGGGACAATGTTTTATGATTTTATCCCATTTTATGGTGTTAGAAATGTCTTCATCCCATTTGGTGCCTTTTCACCAACAAGGAAGTAAGTCTGCTGCACTCTGTCTCTTCTTTTGAAGCAGAGAGAAATCCACTTCTCCTGCATATGCTGGTGAAGTCCAAGTTTTGTCTGCATGGATACCAGAGAATTTGGTTATAGTCTCTGTATTGTGTGGGATATCTCATCATGGAGTAGCTCAGGCACTGTGTGACAGTATGGAGGAGTCCAGAGAAGGATCATCTCCAGAGACTCTGACTTTTATTGTCATTATTGCCACGCAAACTCATCTTGGGTGAAGGTTAATTCTGAGTTTCTGGACCATTTTAAGGCTTCTAAGCCATCCTCTTTTCTGTCAGAACATCTGCAGTTGGAGACTTTCCTAGTGAGATCTTTCACATCCCAAAATGCCCATCCTCAGCTCCCAGCAGTGTGGCTGTTGATCCACACAAGAAATTTGGAGAGCACTTTCTCCTAAGACAAGAAGGAAAAGGTGCTTTCTAGAACTCTTCAGTCATGGGGTTCTCCATCTACAGAGCTCCAGCAGGGGAACTTAAACCAAATTTTGAGACCTGCTGGATTTATAGGGGACCAGGAAAAGAGTCCATCCCTCTACAAGGTTGAAGTACAGGGACTGGAACACAGCTATAATCTCCATGGGGATATTAACAGCTGTGGTAGTGACTGCTTGGATCAGTGGGTAGAAACAACTACTGTAGCAGAGCAGTCCCAATTTTGTCATCTTTCCAGGGAAGTAAAAGTGAATGGTCCTTTCCAGTCCCTCTGTGAGGCTGATCTTGGAGGCCAGACGATTCCCTTCTCAGCCTGACCTTCTGGGCTCTGCACAGTGATTCCTCCCTCCTGTGTTTGCAGGTGGTCGAGCCAGTCCCCGAAACGGATCACACTGTGGTGGAGGACAGCACCCAGGAGGCCGAGGTGTGCCTCAGTGCTGCTGTTGCCTACACCCAGCTGAAGACGAACACCATCGTGGTTCAGTTCAAGGATACCTTGCCCTTCCAGACAAGGACAGCCACGTGAGTGCTGGGGGCCAGGCACAGCTCCTCCGGGGAGCAGGAGCTGCCTTTGCCCAGGGCTGGCCCAGTGCCTGCTTCCCAGAACTCTGCCCCAGCCCAAACCAGCACAGGCCCATTTACGTGCACACAAGGCCAAGCAGGAGATGATGGTCAGGAGAGCCTCAGTGCTGCCATACCTTTCTGCTGAGAACAGAAAGGTTTGCTCTCACTGCATGTCACCTGTCCTCATCTGCTCAAGAATAAGTTTGCAGTCAAACCAAGACCTAAAGTCCAGAGGAAGCCCCTTAGCTTCAGTGTCCTGGGCACCATGTTGGCCCTTTCCTCTTAAACATCCAGACTTGGAAATACTGTTTTGGGCCACCCAGGACAGCAGTCTGAGCATGGCAGGGTTGCCTGGGGAAGAAGGTGCTCCTCAGCAGAAAGTGATACCAGAAGTTCCTCAAACAATATTACTGTACTATTTGCTTTATATTTGACATTTTTTTTTATTCCTCCTTCTTGCTTTTCAGTTTCAGAATTCACAACACAGGGAAGGTAGCCCTGGAATACTACTGGGAGGAACTTGTAGCTAGTAAACCAGTGAAGAAGCCATACTCAGTCGCTCTGATGCGTAAGGACATTTCACCCCAAAACATTAATTGCTTTTTCATCCTTGTCCACACGTCCACTTTCATCAGCATCTTCCCAGCTGCAGCTGGAGCATTTTCTCCTTGTCCCTCTCTGCCTTTCAGCCTTTTCTGTTCTTGCTCTGCCACTTCCGCTCTGCAAAGGAGCTGAGCCAGGCTCTGGGGAGAGCCACGTGCTGGGTCAGGACTGGGAAGGGGGACATCAGGTCATCTCTTGGAGAAGTCTGAGACTGGGAAAAGCAGTGGCGTAACGAGTGAGCTGCCCTGCAGCCACTGTCTGTGTGCAGTTCCCCACTCCAGGGCAAATGCAAAGTCACTGTCTAAAAGCAACTCTCCTGCTTTGGCACAGGAATGTGTGCTGCAGGCAGAGACCCTGCTCCCAGACGCTCTCTTTCCTTCTAGAATAAAGTACTTGGCCAGATATGCTCCAAGTGTATCCCAGCTCTCTTCCACCTATGTGCAGCAGGAGGCAGAATTGCTGGGAACACAGGTCTTTGAAAGGTGTCCTCTTGCTCCCTGCAGGTCGGTTCCTCTCCAATAAAGTTGTAAAGCATCGCAGAAAGCTGCTGCGTCGTTACTGGCGGCGGCTGGCCCGTCCTCCTAAAGTGCGGCGGCGGCGGCGCCAGCTGCGGCGGCCTCTCAGGAACGAGGACTTTACCCAGTGGTGGTGCCAGCTGGTGCGCCTGGATCCCGACCTATTGCTGGGTCCTCTGGATGAGGAGGATTCCAAGCAGCAGCAGGGTTCCAAGCAGCAGCAGGGTTCCAAGAAGCAGCAGGGTTCCAAGAAGCAGCAGAGTTCCAAGCAGCAGCAGCAGCAGCAGGATTCCAAGCAGCAGCAGCAGCAGCAGCAGCAGCAGCAGCAGCAGCAGCAGCAGCAGCAGCAGCAGCCCGAGCAGCAGCAGCAACAGCAGGGTTCCAAGCAGCAGCAGCAGGGTTCCAAGCAGCAGCAGCAAGGTTCCAAGCAGCAGCAGCAGGGTTCCAAGCAGCAGGATTCCAAGCAGCAGCAGCAGCAGCAGCAGCAGGATTCCAAGCAGCAGCAGCAGCAGGATTCCAAGCAGCAGCAGCAGGATTCCAAGCAGCAGCAGCCTTCTAAGCAGCAGCAGCTTTCTGAGAAGGAGCAGCTGGATTCCAAGCAGAAGAAGGGTTCCAAGAAGCAGAGCCGCTCCAAGGAACAGCACCTCCCTGAGCAGCAGCAGCAGCAGCCCGAGGAGCAGCAGCCCGAGCAGCAGCAGCCCGAGCAGCAGCAGCCCGAGGAGCAGCAGCCCGAGCAGCAGCAGCCTGAGGAGCAGCAGCCTGAGCAGCCAGCCCCTTCCAAGAAGAAGAAAAAGAAAAAGCACATCTCTCTGCAGCATACCAGTTCCTCCATGGAAATCTTCCCAGATCTGACCGATGAAACACCGGCAGCACTGTTCTCCATCGACCCCTACCGCGGCACCCTGGCTCCTGGCGAGATGCAGACCTTCCATCTGCGCTTCTCCCCGAAGGCTGTGGGGAAGTTTAAGACCATCATGGTGTGCAGGTGGGAAACGTCTCCGCCAACTCATGCTATCAATGGGTGTCACTGAATCACAGGGTGGGACAGGGTGGAAGGGACCACAGGAGGTCATCTGGTCCCACTTCCCTGCTCAGGTGGGGTCCTCCCAGAGCACAGGGTTGTGTCCAGAGGGCTCTGGAATAATTCCGGTGAGGGACACTCCACACCCTCTCTGGGCAAGCTGTCACCTACACAGGAAAAAAGTTCTTCCTCAGGTTCAGGTGGAATTTCCTGTTCAGGTTCTGCCATTGCCTCTTGTCCTATTGCTGGGCATCACCAAGCACAGCCTGGTTCATCCCCTAACACCCTCCCTTCAGTCCCTCTGACTGGAATGGGGAGGTGGGCATGGAGTCAGGCAGCCCCAGAGAGGCAGCAGAAACACCCACAGGAGCACAGAAAGATCATCATCTGGCCTTGGAAGGGAGGCACTGGGAAAAGACACCATATGAAACATCACGCTCCTGGAAGGTTGCAAAATCTGGAACGAGAGATCTGGGGACAAGCCAGTCCCTAGCTCTGCTTCCTTTTGGGACAAGCAAGGCCTGCTTCTCTGCATGGAACCCTGTGTGCTGTAGTTGGTTCCCAGGCACTTAACTGGTCATGTTCCTGCCCTTGCACCTCTGTGCAGTGAGTGCATTTATTTAATCTGCCTGCTCACTGCTTGCACAGAGAGAGGATGCAACACTGTGTGCTCTGCAAGGAGACAGAAAAGCAGCTGGCTGGAAATGTTCCTCTGGCTAACACCAGTCCCCTTCTTCCTAGGATTCCTAAGCTGAGGCCAAGTCAGAAGAGGGTGCGGGTGATTTTGAAAGGCAGGGCCCGGGACAAGAAGAAGAAGAGGTTTGGTCAACCCAAACGCCCGGCGTTACGGCAGAGGGAGGAGAGCCCGAGGCCCAAGAAGCATGTGCACTGGAAACTGCCCCCTGAGTGACAGCGTTTGTGTCAGCTGGAGCCTCCACAGGAGCCAGCAACACCGTGCCTTCTGCTGCTGATGGTCTCCCACCCTTCACCAGAGACCTCCGCAGCTACCCTTCCAGTGAACACCTCTAGCTTATCTTTTAGTTACCTAAGTTAATTAACTAACTGTTGTTTAATTGTTAATTAAACAACTGGCAATAAATCGTTAGTTGTCAGCTTGTCTTGGTTGGAAAGACAGGTGTCTGTGGGACCTCTCTGGAATGGAGAATGTGACCTCCTTCCCTCCAAATTATTATAACTGAAATTAAGGGGCTTTCAGGCAAAGATATGGGAAAAGGAGTAGCAGTTCTTTACTAGCATGTAAGGCAAACAAAACCAACACTGGCAGCAACAACAAACAGAACCAGATACCCAACCTTCCCTCGGCTGCAGGCACTTCCCCTTTGCTGTAGTTCTGGTCACAGCTGTGCAGGGAAGGGAGGCAGATAATGAATAAAGCAATTACTAGAGAAATTTTAATTAAACTACACCAAGGAATACACTGGAGAGCTCAAGCACTGTGTGATCAGTTCGGAAGAACTTATTGCTGTGAGGGAATCTATACAGGAATCAAACAGAGACTGAACAATGTTGTTAAAATTTGTTAAAAGGTAAATAAGAAAGTGATGAGAAAACATCCCAGTGAGGGAAGAGCCCTAGCCCTTAGACCCTTTCAAAATATGCAAATAAATTACACTGAGTTCCCCAGAATACAGAGATGGAAATACCTTCTTGTAATAATTGATCACCTCACCCACGGGGTAGAAGCCTTTCCTACCTCAACTGCAACTGCCTCCAAAGTGGCTAAGATGCTATTAGAACAAACATTCCCAGATATGGGATAATGAAAGAATAGACTCAGAGAAGGGAACACACTTCAGAAATTTTGCATTCTATATGTGTTGAATTAGACATAAATTGGAGATTTCATACCCCATGGCACCCTCAAGGCTCTGGATGTGTGGAGAGAATGAATGCTATCCTTAAGAACCATATTACCAAATTAATGATTGAAAGCAGATTAGCACTATTACGGATCAGAACTGCTCCAAGTAAGGACATAGGAGTTTCTCCCAATGAAATGTTACTTGGGTTACCTTATCTGGGAAGGGAGGAGGGGTTGCCAATGGCTGAAACTAATGACTTAGATCTCAGAAATCATTTGCAGGCAATTGCACTCTCTCTCATGGATCTTAGAAGAAAAGAGTTGTTACCCCAAACATCACCTCTAGACTTTCACATATGCCAGGTAAAACCAGGAGATTGGGTTCTAATAAACTTGGAATGATGATACCTTAACAGCAGCGCGGGAAGGTCCCTTTCAGGTACTTTTAACAACTGAAACAGTTGCCAGGACTGCAGAAAAGCTCTCACGCCTCTCAAGTCAAAGGGCCAAGTGGAAGCTCCTCCCCAAACTTGGACAGTGGTACAAGGAAGTGACCCTTAAAAGTTAATCTTCAAAAGATGATTTAATAGTGAACAGTCAAGGGCAAGACTGGACTGACCTCTGTATTTGCCACCTGAGAGCCTTTTGTTCCACTGTGGGCTGCAACCCCTTGGGTGTTGAGCAGTGGGAATATGAGGCAAACCAGACTTTGACAAAAGAGGAATAGGAAATGATGTTCTAAGACTCTGCAAATTGCTGGATGGAGTGTCATGGCTTCTATGCTTCACCTCTGCATTCCTGCAGTGTGCTGTTCTAGTGCACAGAACTCGGGAAGCAGGTATGGATACCGAGGAAGGTAACCTTTGGTGCTACAGTCACCCTCTGAGGTTTGCATCGTCCCAGCAAGCACGGATGGAACTGCTCATGGCAGGCACTGCACACAAGCGTATCTACATCCTACTTTGCTTGAGTTGGAGGAGAACTATGGACAGCAACCAGAACTGACAAATCAGGAACCTTTAAATAGACTGAATTTAACACTGACCTAAGAAAAGACGGATTAATCTTATTTATAACTGCTTCACAAAAGGAGCCAGTTTGTGCTGACCAGATGGGGTAATTAAACCAAGGGCTTCAGCAAAAACAGGATAATAAGGGAAAGAGTGGATTGTGAGAGATGAGGTGAGATTTTGTTGAAGCCAAAAGGTTGTTAGGTTAAAGAATGAAAGGTGTTGTTTGGATTGTTTCAATTTGTTCTGGTTGGTTCAGTGTTGGTGCTGGAACACCATGACCTTCCCTGTGTGCATGTGCTTATTATATTAAGAAGAAATAGCCACTGGTGTCGGTGTCCCTCTGAGGGAATGAGGGAAGATGACCCTTTACTACATGGGCCAGAGAAGTCAGCACTTGGGTTTCTCTACAGAAAAAGACAAATCCTCTCTGCACCCGTTGGCATCTCCAGCTGCTTGTCCGCAGTGAATTTAATCTTAGTTTTACATGAGATGTGGTCATGTGTACTCTGGAGAACTGAAAACTGCTACAGGATTGAGGAGGGGCCAGGACATCTGCTGCTGTGGCATATAGTCTTGGTCACACATTCCACCTCAGGCTGCTGCCACTGGAGCCCCTCGGCCCCCACTGAGTCCCAAAGGGTGACTGAGACCGCTGGTCATGAGCTTCCCAGGGGCTTGGTTTAACCCTTTCCCAGAAATGGCTTTTCCTTTAAATACTGCAGTTGGAAATCAGAGAAAGATCTGTATGGGGCCTGCCTGCATCCTGCTAAGGGGTGTCCTCATGCTATGGAAACACTTCAGCAGGACAGAGGGGTTTGCTTATTAACTCCGGGATAGAAGCAGCAGTTTTTAGCCTGCATGTGTCAGCCGAGGAAGCAGAAACCACCGCATGATGGCATTGTCTGCTACAGAGAGAGGCAGAGGCTCTTCCAGCTCAGAAAACCCCGCAGGAGCCTTCCCTGGGGGCAGAGCGTGGTGTGAGCTCCACGCACTCGTGTTCAGGATAAGGTTACACTGCCACTAGACTGGACTAACCCTCTCAAAATGGCTTTTTCCTGATGGAGGAATCTCTCTGTTCCCAGCTCCTGGCTGAGATGTTTGAGCAGAACAATCAGAGCCTGGCAGGGACCTGCTCTTGTGCTGCAGTATTGCATGAGGAGGGTGTCGCCTTACACTGAGGGAAACTGCGAGCAGCTCTTCGAGAATTCGACGGTCAGGAACGAAATAAAGTCAACTGAGACAAACAGTTATTGGTAACGAAAAAAGCAAAGACTTACTCTACTAAGGATGGCTAGAAAAGACAGAGCAAGAGGAAGAAAAATGGGAAAGGAGTTGGTGGGGGAGACAGAGGCCTGGCTTGGGGGTGGGGAGGGCTGGACACAGGTGGCTCAGGGACACAGAGATGAAACAGGCAGGGCATCGGTCAGGGATGCAGGGAGACAGAACAGATGTGAGGGCGAGCAAGATCCAGCAAGGGCCTCAGCAGGCTGGAGTCAAAGCAGAAACAGGACATAAAAGGCCCCCAGACTCAAAAAGCAAGTTTCCAAAGCCTCCCCTCGCTCAAAAAGCAAGTTTTGAAAAAACCCCATGGCTTGTGTTGCAGTTATTTTTATGCCCATGTCTCCTCCCAAAGCCTGCCTGCTGACAGGAGACCACTGGCCCAGCCCAATGTCCCAGTGCAGCCCCTCGGCAGAGACCTTTAGCCATGGATTGCAGAGTGTCTGGGGTACAGTGCCTTTGGGGTTCCCCTGCTGACAGCCTGTCCCTTGTGACACATGAACTGGCTGCCAGGCAAAGCCTCCCTGGAAACAAGGCTTTCCTCCATCTTCTCCTTGGTGCCTCCTGGACAGGGCACTCGTATAACCCATTCCCCATATGCCTCTGACAACCAGGGTTGAGACAAGTCACAAGTATATTGGCTCCTCAGACAGGGTAATATGCTGTCACTGGTTTTGACACTGATGTGTCTGTGCCACAGTTTCCCAATTAGAGGCCTCAATTTTCTCTTGTTTTAATGATTTAAGGTTACTTCCTCCCTTTTAACTTCAGTTATTCCCTTTCTGTTGTTGCTTGCCAGCAGCAGGAGATGTAATCACTGTATCTGTCCATGAGAATCTTTGATAGAATTCTTGGCAGCTCCCTCTAAAACTCACCAAGACTTGGCTCTGTATTTATCTGAGGAGGGCTGAGGTGCCCTGGTTCACGTCTGCCTGCTCATCCAGGGAGCTGTCTGATAGTTGTGCTGTTCAGTTGTTTCTGTAGAGCTTTTGAAGTCTCCTGCAGGCCTATTTCCATAGCCCTGAAGCTGGAGCACGACTGGAAGATGTGTATTCTGTGTCCCTGATGCTTTTTGCCTGCAGTTCCTCAGACCACTGAACACTTAAAAGATTTCTTTCCTGTCCTAAAGGAATGTTTTATTTGGATAGGGCACACACTTTCAAAAGTAGCTCACAAACCTCTTTGAACAGTTTTACATAAATTTCTTTTTGATGTGCTTTCCTTCCATGAGCTGATACCAAATTCTTTTCTTTAGGTGTGTTTGTAGGGCACTTCTTTTGTCTTCCTTTCTTCATGTTCCTACCCACGCTTCTCTCTCAAAATAGAGAAGGTTCAACACCCCTGCCACCACCACCTTGTTAAAATAAAAGAAATAACCCACAATGTTGACTTTCTGGAGCAGTGTTCAGCTTTTTCTAGCTTATAATTAAGCTTCTCTTTTAACTTGATTAACCCAACAGTAAATTTAACTTTTCTAAACTGAAGAAATTAAAAGCTTGAATTAAAGATCTGAAAATATTATAAGCCTCTTCCATCTTCCTCCTATGGGAGTGACTTCAAGGTGATTAGAGATCCAGCCTCTTAGTGCAGAAATTCCTTTTTGGACTACACATGCATGCTTGACAATCCCACTGATTTCAAGGTCTCTGGGGAAACTTGGGTGACATTCAGCAAAAATAATTCTGATACTGCAGCTCAACCAAGATAGTGTTGGCTTTTGGATTTGGATCTGATTTAGTAACATAATCCCCTTCTTCAGCTGAGATTCCAGATACCAGTCAGCATCTCCATGTTTAAAGAGAGGTGCTGGCTCATTACCTGCCATGAGAGGACATTGCTTAACTCATGATTAAAATATGAAGCCAGAAGGTTTCTATATATTTTTCTTATGTGGGGGAAAAAAATATCTCTTTTTGTAATGCAAAATACCAATACTCCTAGAAACTTCTGTTTCCTTTGTCCTACTTCACATCCCATGTTACTTCTTCCTAATTTTTATTTTTGGCTGTAGATGTAAACTGCATTTTGAGTTATTTCCTCAAAGACTAAGGCAAGTGCCAGCACTTGAACTGTGATTTTACAAAGACACTCCTTCTGAGCTCCAAACTCTTGCCTAAAATGGTTTCCAACTTTTAATTTAAATCATCTGATAAATTGACCAGCTAGACTTTACATACAGCTAGACTTTATAATTACCTGAAAGTAAGGGGAAATCAAACTGCATGCTCAGGAAGTAGTTGTGACCCTTCCATTTTGCCCTGAAAGAAAAAAGATTTATCCAAAGTGCCCAAGTTTTCTCGCAGGTTTCCTTACACTGGAGAAAAAAAGATCAAGCAAATGATAGTTTACATGGTTACCCAAGTGTGTTATGTCATACAGGGAGATAGCAGGTGTGATCTAAACTCCCACAGAAGAAGATCATTTCATGAGGACTTTAAAGCCCTCTACTGATGTCTCAAAAAGACAGAAACTCTTGAAACACGCAGAGATCACAATCAGGCAGTGCCAGGACATTGTGGCAGTAAGCAGTCCTCATTTTCACCCCTTAACTGAGACTTCAAAGTCTTATGTGGCCAAGTTCTGCTATTCATCTTTAAATACCTTCTCTGATCACTTGTTCATGATAGTTCACAACTTAGCAATATTCTAGTCCATCTGCACAATTTCTAGAGAGAGAAGAATAAGAATGCTGTCCCTATACAACAAGATGGGTTTGCCACAATGAAAGTCTGAGAATGCTCTATGGGCTCTCACTTCCTGAGCTTTTCTCCTCAGAATTTCCAAACATACTGACAAACCCTGGAGTTTATTGGACCAGATCTGATTTCTCAAAAGACTGGAGCACTGAAGAATCATTTTTCTTGGTTGCAGCATGGAAGGTTTGCTATGTAGATTTTACATTAATTTTGTCTCCAGAAATCCCCTTTATCTAACATTTAGCTGATTATTGTTGAAAAGCACATCTGAAATTATTCTAATTCTTCTTCAAAGTCCCTAAATCATGTCCAGGTGTAAGAAACATAAATTACTTTTTGGTAGAATTGCTTTGTTAAGTCTAGGGCTTGACAGGCTTCAGTGATCTCAGAGCTGGGGGAGGTTAGCAAAGCTTGGGAAGAAGGATGTGATTCTGATAGCAGGCACAGAGAATGCAGAATTTACAGGCCACAAGGACACTTTGCAGGACTCCCAAGATAAGGAGGAAACTAACAAAGTCAACTCAGCAACCATGCTAAAATCATCTCCAGCTGGGTAGAAGGCAATTCAGCCAGGGGAATATTGCAACCACCACTTCACAGCCACTGACCCAAGAAACCCAGTGTCTGAAAAGAGAAAGACTGAGCATGGGACTAATTAGCATGGGAAGTCAAAGAACCATTTAACCAATCAAAGACAGAATACCAGTTAAAAAGAGAACCAGGTAGCTTTTAGCCAGTGAATGCTGATATCTTTGTTTACTAAAATGGTGTGAAGTTTTGATGGCCAGAGAGCCAGCCTCTTGTGGCTTATCCCCCAGCTCCCTACTTTGCACAAACTAGAGCAGAAATTAGAAATACCTCGCCTTGGTGTGTGAATTGGCACCGTGCAGTGGGCAGTGAGCCCACACTGGGGTGAGAGAAGAAACAGAATGGCACAGTCAGTCCTCTTGTGTAGTTACACTGCTGTCAGCAAATGGTCCAATTTCAGACCACAATGCCTTTTTTTCCATTATCTTCTAGCATGGTGAACTACAGCTACAGATGGAATAAGTACATAGAATCACAGAATCATAGAATGGTTTGGGTTGGAAGGGGCTTTGAAGGTTACCTCATTCCAACCCGCTGCCATGGACAGAGACATCTTCCACTATCCCAGGGTGCTCCAAGCCCTGTCCAACCTGACCTTGGAAACTTCCAGGGTGGGGCAGCCACAGCTTCTCTGGGCAACCAGTGCCAGGGCCTCACACTCACAGTAAAGGATTCATTCCTTATATTAATTCTAAATCTACTCTCTGTCAGTTTGAAGCCATTTCCCCTTGTCACTCCAGGCTCTCACAAACTGTCTCTCTCCATCTTTGTTGGAGCTCCTTCAGGTACTGGAAAGATCCACTTGGGTAGCCCTGAAGCTTCTCTTCTCCAGACTGAATAATCCTAATTCTCTCACCCTTCACAAAGTCATAAAACTGCAACACTTACCCTAGTGTTATTATAAATATTTCATACCGTGCCATTATCAATAGTATAAGCTTACCCGAAGAACTTCACTAGTATGCTTAACTATAAAATAAGGAACTACTACTCTAGGTGAACATGGCATTAAGATTTTTGAGGCCCATTTCCTAATTTATGAGTTTACTTATTAAAATCAGTATAAAAAGAAAACAGATGTTTTGGTTTTGGTTTTGCTGTGGGTTAACTCTGACAGGCAGATAAACTCCACACACTTTCTCATCTCTCCTCTGCAGTGGGGTAGGGCAGAGAGTCAGAAGGACAACACTGAGAAAACTCATGGGTTCTCAGATAGAGACAGATTAGTAAGTGAGGCAAAGCTTTATGTGCAAGCAAAGCAAAATAATGAATTTATTCTCTGCTTCCTAGGCAGGCAGATGTTTGGCCATTTCCCAGAAAGTAGGGCCTCAGCCATAACTCCAAATGTCCCTTTTCCTCCTTCTTTCCCCAAGCTGTGCTTGCTCAGCAAGATGCCATGTGGAAGAGGATTCACCTTCCATCTGGTGGGGTGTCCCAGCTGTGTCCTCTCCTGGCTCCCTGTGCACCTCCTCGATGCTGGGGTGGTGGGAGAAGCAGAAAAGGCCTTGACACTGTGTAAACACTGCTCAGCAATAACAAAAACACTGGTGTGTTATCAGCACCGTTGAGGTTGTAAATCCAAAACATGGCATCACACCAGCCACTGTGAAGAAAAATAACTCCATTGCAGTAAAACAGCATACAGGTTCTGAACCTTGCCTGCAAACTCAAATGCATTTATTCAGTGAAAATCCCTGTTTCTACCAGCCCAAGTGAGATGCAGTCTAGAAGTTATGTAATGAACAATTCCATTAGCATCTTAAGAGGGCTCAGAGGAAACCAATCTCCTAATAAGCTGGTGTTTATGTTTGGTTTTATGGGTATTTCTTTTTCCTCCATAGGGAGAGTAGAAAAAATACAGGGAGAGTAGAAGAGAATACAGCAGCATGCTCAGTTGGTTTATTAAAATCAATGAGTTAGAAAGCAGTAAGTAGCTATGGAACTGAGGAAAAGAGAATATTAATAGACCATGATAAAACACTCCACAGTTTTGCTAAAGAGTATCCTTTTCCTTTCTGCAAAAGGCCCATCACAGAGGGCATAACCAGGGTGGTACAGAAAGCTGCATCAAGAGCTTGTGGGGGGAAAGAGTTCTTTGTGTTGTAATGCCTATGGAAATTCTGTGCAGTGTCAGAGCTCTTGCAAGAGCTTTAAACTGCTACAATGCCTTCAGGTTTAACTTCAAGCTAGAAGCATCCCTGGTCCCAGAGCAGCGACCTTTAAGTCACTGCTCTTGGACTGCAGCTTCAGAAATAGGCAAAACAGACCTCAGCTTAGAAAACCTAAAAGCTCATTTTGGGTGCCTTGATCAGATTCAGGAGCCACCTGTATTATACATGTAAATACTTAACACGAAAAAAACAGGAGCCTCAAAAAGGCAAACCAGCTTGGTAATTTGTAGAAAGTGACTTTGATAAAAAACAAAACGTGTTAATAGTCTGAAGATGACATTCACATTGTTCCTGGTGATCATGTGCACTGTACTGCAACAGTGGATAACAATTGGACATAGCCAGTAGGATTACTTATTCTTAGTATTCATTGAATTATTCATTGAATTCTCATCCTTCTGTACGCTTCAGCTCTGCTGTAAACTTCAGAGACGTTTTCTTCACAAGTTCTAACAAGTTGCTCTGGATCCATAATTCCTGAGACCAAATGGAGTCCAAATGCCAAGTGGGATTACTCTTTCTCAAAGCCTGGAGTCACACAGAATGAAGCAGTACTTAAATCATCGTGTGCCTCCCATACACATAACAGTCCAGTTACTGACCATCTGCAATCATTTTTTACTTTTGCTACAAATTACCTAAAAGAATAAGCTCCAAATAATATCTTGCACCTGATTAAATTCAGGGATGGCATTGCAATACCTTAAAAAATTCTAAGGGTACCTAATGCTGTTGCAGTAATACAAGAGAACTGTAAGTGTGTATTACTAGTTGTTATTCATATTAGGTAAAAATGGCTCAACTCAGCTTTGCAAAGCAGGAAACAAGTCATGGAGAGTTGAAATGGTGGAGTTGGGACAGTGTAGCCAGTCTGCTTTTTGTGAGAGATGCTCTAAAGCAGTGGTAGTAGTAATGTACTCATCTCCTGTAACTTTGCTCTGAGTGATCTACTATCCACCTCTGCAAAATTTTCTGACCTTTTTTTCTACATTTCCTCAGTTGAGTACCAAAAGAAAATACAGAACTTTAATGTTACTACCAAAATAATGTACGTTTTTCAAAATAAAAAAATATGCAGAGCTTTTACAAAACAGAAGTGTTGGGATGTATAAACAGTACAAGATATTGAACAGTATTTTTACATTATCCTACATCAGCCAAATAAATGGATAGTAGGGCTTGAGGAACAAGGATATAAATGAAGTTTTGTTAAAAGGGCTTATTTTGGTCTCTATGTGATAACTGTCATCACCGTGATGTAAATACTTCACAATCTATTTAAATTTTCCTAAGTTGTATTATTTCATGATCAGCTATGATTTATATAATTTCTGTTGTACTCATCACTGAATTATCTGAGCACAATCTCTGAATAAGACAAATGGTAAAATAGCAAAGGGCTGCAATAACTGAGCAGCCAACAGGATAAATCATATATTGGCCTTGCCAAATCCTCTGTGAGTGCTTTCATTTCTTTTCCTCCTTGGTTTAAAATGCAACATATTTTCATTACTTCTGATGATGCCAAGGAGCTCTAAACTGCATCTGCTGAACGGAACTGTACAGTTCTTTTCAGTGCCTATGATCAGAGAATTGCTTCATTGCTGCTATGATTCATACAGGGCTTCACCAACAAGAGAAAGCCCCTGGCTAAAATAAAATAAAATAATACAATTATCTTAATGTAAATCAACCTGAGGAAATGGAGGTCTCTCGTTTTTAAAAAGCCCAAACAAATAAATCTAGCATCCTCTACTCTTGGAGATTCCTTTGGAAATATCTTTGTTAATACATTCTGCACAGGGATACAGGTGGGAAGAGACACTAAACCAATTTTCCTATTGATAAGAGATGTTGTGGACCATAGGGCATCACAACAGCTTAAAAACATATACATTATTTTCAAAACATAATTTCTTTCAGATTTCTTTTTGACACTAGACAGAATTCAGTGACAATAGACTATAAAAACCAGTGCTTTGGAACTCAGTGTATTAAAAACTGCCTTGATAATGCATTGAGGCAGCCAGAACATACATCACTATGATTTTCTAGTTTAATTTATAATTAATAGCCTAAAAAAATGTTTATAATACTTTATTCTAATGACAAAACATGATTTATGCTCCAGAGAAAATTATTGAAATAAAAATTGCATTCTAACTGAGGATTTGGTTTTGCCATTTATGTGTTACTCCCTTTGAGCAAAGTGATTAGCCCTTATTCAGGTCTTCTTGTTCCTGTTAAGAATGGAAACTGATACAAAGACATCAAGTCCTTCTTGAACACAAACCTCATTGTTCTCCCAAAAGAAAGTGGTGTCAAGTACGTCAGGAGTATCTAGTGGGGAATATTTCTTTTGCACAATGGTCCAAGGATTGTTTAGTTTGCTTTAGTTTGGTTTGGTTTGGTTTCCTCTTCACACAGCATCAAACCTTGCATTTAACTCATCTATTTCAGGTTTTTGATCAACTTTCCACTGGGTCTGTGTTTCCAGGAGCAGCTTCAAATTCTTCCTCTAACTTCCCCCAGAAGTATGGCAATACTGCACTCAGATTTATCCTGAACAGCTGCTCCACACCATGAAATTCAGGCCTGAGCCCTCAAAACAATCTGACGTAGTCATATATAGGTTCCTTTACTGAACAAAGGAACTTTATGTTCTGAAAGTAAAATATCTGAATCGGGAGGAAATGTTGACTGTGACTGCCAGCATTTATCCACAGTACACTGCTCCATTTCCCTTCCTTTCTGCACTGCATTTTAAACATCACTTTCTCAAAGAAGAGATATCCCCAGCTTGACCAGCAGGTACAGAAGGTGATGAAAGAACTCTTAATTCCCTTCTGCTCAGGTTCTCACAGCATGTTCATTAATATTGTCACTGCTTGTCTATATTCATCAAATCAAGTTCTGTGTTTTCCCTATTGCAGGTCCAATCTACCAGCTGCTGAAGCCAGTGGAAAGCCACCACTGGAATGCTTTTACTGAAGGCTTAAGTGATATGAATGGCCATCCTGCAGACTGTTTCTAGGGGGGTTAAATTTACAGTCAACTGTCAGAATAAATCCTGCTTTTACATCACTGTATGCTTCTGTACTGCATCATCAAATATTCTTAAAGAGGTGCTCAAGAACTAAATCAAACTAATGGGATCATGATTATGCAAAAATATCTGCTGTACCTTACTTTGGTTGCCACAATGTGACAATGCAATGACCTGTGCAATCCTACCATTCATCATGTTTCTACAAAATGGCCATCCTTCAACATTTTGACTTGCAAACAGTACCCAGTTAAGGTATTTAGGATAAATTACTTTTGGTTCAGGACCAAGGGGTAATAGAGATAGCTTTAAATCAATATGGGGAGGCTTAATCAGAAGACTCACAAACCACTGCAAAACAAATGCAGTTTGAAGGCCCAAATTCACTTCCTTGGCTGTTGCAGACTGCTGGAGTGATGCGAGTGAGCTATCCCCGAGTCTCTTCATCATTCTGGATGTCACTTAGTTGCCATATGTTATCTTTTTTACTTTCCCCAGTCACTCTCTGCTTCACCATTCATTTGAGTTAGAACTGTAGCAAGATGCCAGCAGAGTGAATCATTTGGAGACAAGTGCATGTTATTCTTTATTCAGCTGCTGCCCGCCTGGTCATGCATTCAAATGGCCAGATCTAAAGTGACAGAACCTTGTATTGCCCATTACAGCACTGAATTAGCCAAGTGCAGGGAACAGGGAGGGGATATTCATGGTATTACCCGGCGAGCAAGGAAGGAAAAAGGTTCCTGATCTTTAAAACAGTTGGATCTCTCCACACACTGATACTCAGAAGGAAGTGGATGGCATTGCTTTAATATGTCACACATAAAATTCTTGATGGTGTTAATGATCTGGTTCTGAGTCTTTGTCAAAATAATATCTTAAGGACAACTTAAGTGGTGTTTGAGGCACCAGACTTCACTTTTGATAAAATCTGCTTGAACTTCTTGAGGTAATGGATCTAGTGAACCTTCCCTAAGGCTAGTACTATTTCTCCTTTGCACCTATCATGTATTTATTTATTGCTTCATATATGGCAGGCTTAGATGACAAATTCTCAGAAACAGCTTTTTAAAAATATGTGATCTAAAAGTTTTCACAGACTACAGAGAAAAAAACCCCAAAATTGCAAAGGCATATGAAAATTCTCTCCATTCCTCCACTGTCTCACTTTACTGTTAATGAAAATTAACAGTACATTACATGTTATAGCTAAGATATATCCAACATTTTCAGCTTCCTTCAAATACTTGAACACTGAACACATGACCCAAGATGAAATAAATGCACATTGTGAAATTAAGGAGTATCGATGAACTCAGACCACTACAACTCCACAGTCTAAAGAGAGGGTGGTCATAATCCCCAACAGATGACAGAGAGGTCCTGAAGCTTCTTAAGGACTCAGCTGCTGCAGATGGGGGTGGTTTGGTGGAAGAGCTGTACCCACAGGGAGGTCTGCAGGACCACTTGCTATACACACAGCATGATGCTGCAATGAATTTTGGAACTCCCTAAATACATGCATCATTTTAAGCTGATTTACTCAAACTGTGGGGCCATCCACAAATTGGTACAGGGATCCGATACTGAACTCAATACTCAGAGACTCTATCAACATCCATGGAACCACAACTAGTGACCCCCAAAATCCACGCTCAGCTGGCCCAGGGGAGGCTGCAGGCACTGACCCTCATTAACTCAGAGCTAAGTGGCTGATGTCTGAGCCTCTTCAGGGACCCAAACCAGGATAGTCCCAGGGGGCTCTGGTGGGTGGGTGCCTTGCAGGACACCCTGTGCTCATATTAAAGGATTTAGCTTCATGCAGGAACCAGCAAAGACCAGCACTGATCACCAGGTAAAGATCTGTTATACAAAGGCTTAAAAGTGCTCTACAGCAGAGTCTCAAGCTTGTGTTTCTTGCTGCAAAGGTGTCTGTCAGTCGTGAGGCAGCTGCTCTCCTGCATGGTTCTTCTGATGCCAAGAGCGCTCACTGAGCTGGGCCTGAGAAGAGCTGAGAAGGTGTGACTGCACACTGGGCTCCCCAGCGAGGATCAAGTCCCGGGCATCTCGAGTGGAGATTTAATCCACAATGCCATGAGCTCTGGGGCACAGAGGGTGGCTGGTCCAATCAGACAGCCTGGCCTCACACTCAGCTCAGCGGGCTTCAGGCTCTGCGCTGGCCTAAGGTGACAGTGGGGCTGCTCAGCCTGGAGAAGAGACTCAGTCAGGGCTGATGTTATCCCTCTCTTGAACTACCTGGAAGGAGGGTGGAGCCAGGTGGGGATCGGGCTCTTCTCCCAGGTGACAAGTGACAGGAATTACTAAAGCTGCACGAGGGGAAGTTGAGGCTGGACATCGGGAATAATTTCTTCACAGAAAGATGATTAGACATTGGAATGGACTGACCGGGGAGGTAGTGGAGTCCCCATCCCTGGAGGTGTTTAAGGACTGGACGTGGCTCTCAGCGCCACGATGACAAGGTGGAGATGGGTCACAAGGGGGACGGTGTGATCTCAGAGGTCCTCTCAGCCGGCCTGGCTCTGTGGTTGCTGCCGGGGGCCGCTGCGGGCGCTGCCCGTGCCGGGCGCCGCGGGGGCGGGCGGGCGGAGGGCGCTGCGCAGCCGGTGCAGTGCGGCGGGCGGGCCCCGGCGGCTCCGCGGCCATTCCGCACGGCGGCACCGGCCTCGCACGGCGGCACCGCGGGAGCCGCCGCAGCCCCGCCATGGCCAAGGAGGGAGCGCAGCGAGCCGAGGAGACGGAGCAGATGATCGACAAGGAGGGCGGCAGGGAGGCGGCCGAGGGCGGCGCGGGCGGCAGCCTGCGCGCCGGGGACGCCAAGGAGATGCGAGCCGTGGTGCTGTCCGCCTTCGGGGGACTCAACAAGCTCCGCGTGTCCAAGAAAGCCATGCCGGAGCCGCAGGAGGGCGAGCTGAAGATCCGCGTCAAAGCCTGGTCCAGTATCGCCCCTCGCCCTCTCCTTCCCCGGGGTGCGGGCGGGTGCGGGTCCCGCGGGTGCCCCGCGGCCGGGCATCCCTGCGCTCGGAGCGCGCCCTACGCGCAGCCCCGGCTCCGACTCCCCTCACCTGTGGCTTCCCCGCGGGGCAGCCCCGCTCCCGGCCCGTCCCTGCCCCGGCGGCGCCGGCACCCCCGGCTCAGCGCCGAGCCCCGGGCTCCCGGTCCAGCGGGGTTCGTGTGCGCTCGGCAGCGGTGCGAAGGGAAGGAAATTGTCAGTGGTATTTCACGCTACCAGCTGGGAGAAGGGGGGGAAAGCCTGGCCAAGTGCGTTCGGGGTTTGGGTTTCTGTGAGAAATGTGGATGACAGATTGTGCGTGTTGCTCAGCACCTGTCTCTTTCCCTTCTGACACACTGGCTGTTGTTTTTCTCCTGGGAATCACTTACTTAAGTCAGCATCCTTTTTCATCGGAGCTGCTGTGGCAGCGTGGCCAGAGCTCGGGATAATTTCCCACTGTTAGTCCCTGTGTCCAGGTGACAAGTGACTACGGTCTGGCAGCATCCTGAAACGTGCTTTCCTAGATGGCTTTTTTTTCTTTCTTTTTTATTTTTTTTTCACAGACAAGCAGAGCAGACTCCTCTTTCTAGATTGCTGGTTCTTAGTGCACATGTTCCTTCGTGAAAATATGATTAATTTTTTTGAGTGACAGAAACCACATTAGGATCTTACTACACAACTTGATGTTTACCAAAGACTGAATTAATTTTGCCTAGGCAAGGATTTATCTTCTGTTGTCCTTTTCTGCTGTATGAAAACATGGTGCTTCTGGAAGATAAATTCCAAGGTGAAGGCCAAGTTGTTTACTTTAGAAGGAACTTGTGTTAAAAATGTTACTGCTATGGGGGAGTGAGCTTGTTTTGAATCATATATCAGTGGATCTGCTTCAGATTTGGAATATCTTGGTAGGTTAATGTAGCTGAGTGTCTTGACCTGTTCAGATGCTGTACTTTCCATCCTATTCTTAATAGGGCTCATAAAGTTTGTGACCATTGTGAGTATTCCCCCTACCAAGGTGTTGCCTATGAAAAATAGTGATATCCATTAATCTGCATGAGTACTAGTAAATAATGGACTGGGATTTTTTGCATTCACATTTGGTATTGTTTTTTTTTTTTTTTCTCTCTAGTAGCCACAATGGGAAATGCAAGAAATTCTGTGCTAAGTGAATAGAACTAATGGTTCTTGTTTCCTGCATGTTTTTTTCCCCAGCTATTGTATTAGCAAAAGTTAACATGCAAAACTGAAAATGTTATTAGCACATGGATATATTCCTCTAAATGTGTCAGGGATTTACAGCATTTTCCAGTACCTGTATGAATTCCACTTTCATGAAACCAGTAGCTGTGTATGTGTCACAAATAGCAAGCTACCTGCACAAGAACACTTGGCTGTAAAATGGAATTGTGCAGCCACAGCTGCAGCTGCTCTCCAGGGCTGCAGTGTCTGTAGGGCTGTGTGAGTTGCAAGTGTGCTGTTTGACATCAGCAGACCTGCTCAGCTGCTCCACAGGTAACTGCCAGGTTGCACAATGCCCCCTGTGTTTTGGGAGCTTCCCTTCCTGCTGCCTGCAGGCTGGAGAGCATCTGCTTGTCATTCCTGACTGGAAATGGCCACAGGGCTGAAATGGCACCAGGTCACCAAAGTGAGCTTCCAGGCAAGGCAAAATCAATTTGCTGATCCTCTTGACCCAAGCCTGTAAATGCAGAGGATTGATTGGGATGATGATGGACTTGGGAGACAGAGAAAGGGGCTGGTTTTGCCCAGGGCAGCATGCACAGGTTGATGTGGGCAGTGCTGAACACACTCAAGATGGGCTGTTCCAGTCATCAATACTTCTTACAAAACATGTATTCTGTTGAATCAGTTTTGTAGTTGACCACCACTAGAGATGATTATTATTATTTTTTGACTCAACAAATTGATGGAGAAAAATAAGTTTTATTTTAAGAAGGATATGCACATGCTTGATAAATGGTATACATCAGTAGAAGAACAAGTTCTGTGTGGTCTCTGAATTCCCTGTGGATAAAACCAATTGAATCACATGTTTAGACCCCTTAAGTTGTATGTGTACACTTCGTAGTATGGCACTAGAAATGGAGGAGATGGAGGATGTGCTGCTATTAGCACTAAGCCAGATGAATAATTCTTTTGAAGGTCTGGAATATCAGTGATCCAATTGAAAATGTGTCAGCTGAGATGAGTCATGTGTTAGGCTCATTCAGTGACTAAGAAATGGAACAGCCATCGATGTCCAAGCTGAGTCACAGCTTCTGCATATTTCCTGAAATCATTTCTGATTGATAATGATGAAGGAGTTGAAACTCCTGTGTTTGTTTGTATTGTAATTTGCAGGCAGCAGAACGTTGGGGTACAGAGTGATGAAAAGATGAGACAAGTAGCTGGAGTGAACAGAAGCCGTATTTCAGATGGGTTGTGTGAATAAGCAATGGTGCCCTATGATTACCTCCCTCTATTGTTCTTTTTTCTCTTATAATTATTTCTTCCCTGTACTGCTGTACCATGTGCATTATGAGGAATGAGGCAGAAGTGACCCTTCTGACTCTGTGACTGTGAGATAAAGGCATTTTTAAAAAACTGGAGCAGATAAAAGAAATCCTAAGTGTAACAGAGTAGTGGAAGAGAATCAGTGTTGCTCCTAAAGGCAGTCTGTTCATATGGTCTTGGTTTCTGCATAAAAAGCATGAGACCTGATAATTTTAAACCTTTCCTTTATGTATAGACATGGTTGGTTTTGTTTTTTGTTTGTTTTTTTTTTTTTTTAATTTTAAGATTGGGCAGTTTGGTGGCTGTGGTTAAGAGGAAGGATTTTAAGAATGCAAAACTTGATGGTCCTCTTGTTTGCTCTGTGGCTTTTCATTAATTTCAGTAATTAATTTTAGTGGATTTTTACAGTGAAATAAGAAAGACAGATCAAAAGCAGCACCTCTCCAAACCGTGTCATGGAGTGTTCTGCATGATTTGGGATTTTGAAATGGAAGGTATTGGGCATCTCAAGTGCGTGGGATGGAACAAGGAGAAACAAATTGACTGTTGCTTTCCACATTTAAGAAAAGGGAAACAAAAATGCTGCAAAACTAAACCACAAGTATAGAGAATAATATTCAAGGTCCTCAAAAGGACCTGGTGTTAAGTTAGAGCATTACAGACTGAGAAAGTCAGATTCAGATTCAAGAGTAATTCCATATTTGATAAAGTCTGCCTCCAGTAATGCACAGTTTATCCAGTCTGTGCAGGTCACAGAGACATCCCTGCTTTGTCACAGGGAAGTTCTTGCAGAACCCTATGTCAATGTATTGATCTTGATAATTCATATCCTTTCCTATCTTCATTTGCATCCAGCTCTTGATTCAGGATTAAAAACATGCTGTGTACTGTTTGTCACTGGATTGCTTTCCATTTCCACTTCTCCCTCTGCATATGCCCTTACTTAAAGTTCAGGAGTCACTTTGTCTGCACACCAGAGCAGGCTATCCTGGTTTGCAGTGGTACAAGAAATAAATTGTGCTTAATCTCTAAACCTGCCACTCTTCATGAGACATATTTTCTTGTGATGTTCTGTGCAGTCAAACTTTTCCTGAGTGTGCTGTTGATTGAATCCCAGTGAAAGAGCTGGGTGTCTTTGGTGTAGTTACAAAACTTGCCATCCATCTTTAGGGCCTCTTGGTTATTCTAAGGAAAGAAAAAAAAAAAAAGCTGAGTTGACCAATACACCATAATCATGCTTTCAGATCTACTGATCTTCAAATTTCTCTTGTAAAATAGAACTTCTTTCTGTCCTTCCTTCAACATGGAGAAGAGTAGGAATAAAGGCTTGTATGAGAGAAGCAGGGATGTCACAATATGTAAGAATAAAGGAGATGAAAGTGAATGAAGAAGAAACTCTCTATAAAGTGACTGGAAGTGATTAGAAAGCCTGTCAACACTCCATGGTTCAACTAGTAATTCAAACAATAAGAACACGTGATTTGATTATTGTTTACCTTGTGTTGTGTTTTTCTTCCCTTATCACACCTGTTCTAGTATAAGGCCTTGTAAGTTCATTGTAATAGAGATGAACTCCCAATATAAATTTGCGGCCCTTTGTCCACCTTTGGGGAAAAAACAGAAGAAAAAGAAATGGAGCTAGGGCAGAACTGAACTGCCAGTACTATGTCATTAGATGCAGAACTGAACATGTGCCTTTTCAAAAACTGACAATTTACTTCATGAGAAGGAATCTATTTGTGATCATTGTAATGAGCAAAGAGCAATGCCCTTTGCATATCCACCTATCTCCTTCTTGCCTACTTGTTATGACACCACAGGGTGTGCTCTGCCCAGGTTCCCTCATCACAGTCCTGCCTCCAGCTGCCTTTTCTTGCAGGAATGTAGGGAAAAGTTAACTTTTTGTAAAACGCTTGCAGTGTGGAAAGATGCCTTTAAAACACCATTGCTGAAATTAATGTACACAGACAGTGGTTGCCACCATCAGTGCTGTGGGGTTTCTGGGTTTGTGGTTTGTTTTGGAATTTTTGTCCATTTGTTTGTTCCTCTTCTCCAAACAATGGCTGCCTTGCAGGCATTTTGCTATTTGGAATTTCTCTTTCATATCAACATCACCGTGGCGATGTAGGAGGTGGTCTTACCCATTGGAGAAGACCAGATCTTTCCAAAATAATTTCAAATTTACCAGCTTAACTGTGTGAAAACCCCTCTTAACCTTCCATATGGTTGATATTATAAGCTTTGTGTATGAGTGTGGTGAAAGTTGTGGGTTCAGGTTGCTCTAAACCCTCCACCACAATTATGAATGCTTTCATTTGGTGGGATCTCCTTCCCCTCCCCAGTGACCTACATCCCCTGAATCCATGCTGTCGTCGTGCTGGGGCTGGGTGTCTGCTCTGTCTGTTAATTTGTTGGGTCTCTTCACTCTGTCTGTGTCTTGATTAGTGTCTGACTAAGGCTGCATCTAATAAATCCTTGTGCCCATCAGTAATGTGATGTATCCAGGCAGTTGCTGGTATCACATGTGTGAGTAGGGCTGGCTGTGTGCTTGGCTAACCATAAAAACAGGGCTGTGTTTGGAACAATGGATTAATGCTGAAGTGTAATTCAGCTAGTTAGGAGTTTTAAAGTTTTAACTGTGGCAATAAGGCCAGTAATCAATATATGCACATAGCAGCTAAGTGGTGCCTTTTTGCTTTTTTTTTTAGTTTTTTTGTGGTTTTTTTTTTCCTGTGGCTGCCCAGAAAACCACAAAATTTTCCTTAATAAAATTGCATACAAAAGACAATGCAAAAGTGCTTTAGGATTTTTGCAAAGCTGAGACTGCAGGGAAAGGCCTGAATTTTTTTCTGAGCATCAAACCTGAGGACTTCAAAGACCTTAATAACTTTTGAAAAAATGTACAAGCATGATCCAGGAAGGAACAGTTTTAAAACCAAAGCCTATCTGGTACTTAGCAAGTTCATGCCTGAGTTTGGAATCCTGCCTGAGACAAACACAAGATGCATTCCTGGGGTCACATCAAAGGTTAGGACAGATAGATCATGTAGCTCCTAGCCCAAAATAACTATAATGTGTGAGGCTTGGGATTTTCTTCTTAAATTGACCTGGCTTTCCTTGGCAGCTGGTAGTGCATTGGTAGCAATCAGTGTTTCACTGTATTGAATTCTGCAATGCCTGTGTGACTGCTGAGCAGTCTGGGGCTGCTGGCAGCTGTGCTGTCCTGGCATGAGCACCCTCTGCCAGCATCCCAAGGGTGGGAATGTCTGCTGGCTCCCAGTGACCCTGCAGAGCCCAGCTTTTAATGCTGCCCTGGAGTTTTCTGGCTGTGCCATCACTCAGGTCAAGGTTTCCTCCTCTGCTTTGATCTGTGGTAATAGTCTTGATTTGATTCTTTTTCCTGTGTTTTACAGTGGTTTGAACTTTATTGATTTGATGGTGCGACAGGGGAATATTGACAACCCTCCTAAGACTCCGCTTGTTCCTGGGTTTGAATGTTCTGGAATTGTAGAAGCTCTTGGAGACAGCGTGAAAGGATTTGAGGTAATATTTTTTTTTTATTTTCAAAGTGAGAGTTATAAGTCTCATATAAATAATCACCAGTTTCTAATCCCTTCTGCTCTGCCAGTGACAGCAGCCTTCACCACCCTGTTGAGATTTGAAAGGTCGATTTTTCCTTGCTGCTTCCCAAGCGTGAGAATGACCTCTTGAATTAGTTTCTGAATCCACCGCTGTCATCTCCTTCAAATCCTTCTTGAAAGTCATTTGTGCCATGTGCACATCCTGATGGCTAAATAGGAACTGGAAAGCATGAGTGATGTCCTTTAATAAAATGAAAGAAATTAAGTTAACTTGTTAAGTTTCCTTTCTTGGTCATGTTTCCTGTCATCACTGCTCTTTTACTCAAAGCCCAGGTGCTGCTGATTCTGGTTCCAGCTTTTGATCTCGAGTTAACAGAGCCCTGTTTACAGTAAGCATTGCTTCCTACAACTGTGTGCATTAATGAGGTGCAAATTAAATTAGGATTCTGATTCTGGATATAGGACATAGTCTGATTGCTCAGGAAAAATATATATTTCACCTGACAGGTTGTGATAAATGACAGATAGTTGATGTATATAGTAAAGTTGTTATAAGTGGTTATGGACTCTTTGGTATCTCTTATGGCATAAAAGCAGCATTTTGTCCTGCCTCCTACTCCGTTATTGATATTAAACATCTATATTCACTGCAAACTTGCATTTTATTGCCTAAGTAGGTTGAAAATTTTGGAAATAAATCCTGAGTTAATACATGTCAATCTTATCTTAGTTATTTGCAGAGTCAGTCATGTCAAAAAGGTGATCAAGTTTTCTGAATTCTTATTATATCTGGATCTTAAGAAGATATAAATATTTTTATCTAAAGACAAAATTTTTCTCTTCTCAAAGAGCTAAAATTTGTCAGTTGGATGAAGATAATGGCCAGTTTAGTTTCAACTGTGGTTTCAGTGGTGAAATCTTCTTAGGGGATTTGTCTCAGTTCCCTTCCTGCCCCATCTCTGCCTTGAAACAAGTTGCAATCTTTCAATGTATGTTGTTACAAACAACAACTGAATGATAATTTTGCTGTTTGAAAACCTTTTCTGCTTCAGTAATGCTCTAGCATCTGTACTTCATAGCTGTGCTCCATATTGAAGAATATCCTCTGAAAGGAGAATATTCTCTAGAAAGCCTCTGCTCCAGATCATCACCCTCATTTTTCAAGTTCTTGCTATTTTTAAAGGGCATCATAAGGCTACAGCATATGGTGCTTGTTTGAATAACACTGCACCTGAGTGAATGGACTGTGTCTCTTTTTAAGGTGACACCTTTGTTCTGACTGTGGAGCACGCTGGTGCACTGGTGTACTCCTGTCACTGAAACCAGCCCTAGAATTTCATGTTTTACACACAGCCTTCATAGCCATGGTTGTGTTTGGGTGCTCTAGAAAAGGGCCCACACTCCCAGGGATTGCTGTGCATGGGTGTGAATCCATCAGCAGGAGAACATGCCAACATGAGGATGATGGAAGAACCTTCTCTTGGTTTCTTTATGGAGTTCTTGCACAGAGTAGGGGCTCACCAGATGCTTGGTGGCTCCTCAACATAGGTTGTTACCTCTGTCCACAGTAATGGCAAAGACTGCACCCTATATCTTCTGACCTCCTTTCCCTGGGTAGATCTCTTCCAGTTCAAGCCCTCCTAAAATAGGTGGAATGCCTATTCCTTCTCCCATTCAAAGAAAAAGCTGCTTTCTGATGATAACAGCTGTATCAGGCTTGGTCTCTCTCCAGTTTTGGGGATGATTCTCAAGAAATGAGGGCTGATCTGACCAGGCTCTGAATAGTGTCTGTGGTGAAATGTGGTATTTAATGTTACCAAGAAGTGCCTTGGGAATCACCAAGAGGGACTTCTCTGCATTCTTTTTGGTAATTATTTGTGATTTATGGTAAGGATATAGGGCATATTAATATCTGCACTAACTAATCCTAGCAGACTTTCTATTTTAGATGCTTCTCTGAGAGCAAAAGGGAACCACAGAGTGATTACCAGTGAGGCATTGTTAATTTGAATGTTTTTCAGAAGGAGGAGGCATTTCAGTGAAATTGGAATGACAGCTCTGTTTCAGCATTCTCACTCTAAAAGAGACAATCCTTCAGAACTGTCAGCAGCCCCTTAGCTTGGAGCAAACCTGCAATATCCCACAGCAAAAGTGATGACTCAGGAGACCAAAATGTGCTTGTGCTGTAAACGTTTGCCTGAAGGCAAAAGTGTTGTGCTTTACTCCATACCAGTAGTTCCTAAGGCATTAGAGAGCATTGGTAGAGTGTAAGAGAGTATCAGGCAGATAAGCAAAGTTATTTTAGAGGGACAGCTGCTGTTTTAGTTAAAACACAAAGGCCTGGAGTTGATGCTATTCCTGTCTTATCCTGTGGCTCCATTGCAGAGCTCCTTTCACGTTAAGGATGTTGTTTTGGTTGGTGTATTCTAGAAAGGCAGAGGGTCTAAGGCAAGGTAAAAGGTAAAAGATGCTATGGAGTTGCTGGTGGCAAGGAATTATTGAGAGTTTGTAAGAGTTGTGCCTGTGAAGATTTTAATACACACTGGCCACACATCTGCTCAGTGTGGCTGTCCCTTGTAGACCCAGCAGCCCAATTTCTGCTTTAAGGTGAGTGTTGCTGTCCAAGCCTGTTGTGCCTTGTTGTTACTCTTGTCCATCTGAGAAGAGTCAGTGTCTCTGCCCTAAAAACCTGAAGCTGCAATGAAGGCCACATACAAACAGTTGAGCTTGATGTGCCTGGACCTCTGAAGGGTGCCTAGGAGCAGCCAACTGTATCTAATATTTACAGAAAGCCTTTCTTTCTCCATAGTGAATTGTGCTTTCACTACCATATATTTTCAGAAGAAACTGAGCAGAGAAATGTTGCATTGAAAGGTAATATTTCATTGCTCCTTTAAATCTTGTAAAATTCACTTTGTAGATTTAACAGTGCCTTAAAATCCAAAGGTATATTTTTGCTGTTTAAGGTGGCTTATTTGAAGTTGTAGAACTAAATTCTGCTCTGACACATGGCTGTGGAGATTACAATCATGGATATATCTTCGTAGAATCAGTTAATAAGATGATAAAAATAGAGAGTGGTACAGATGGTGTTATCTTCTGAATGAGAGCTTTTGCCACCCTTTCATGTGCTCCATCTACCAGAGCACAAGGCCTTCCCTTCTCAATCCACAGAGAGGAAAAGTAGCTCTAAATTAGTGTGAGGACTGAGAAAACAAAGTGAAAATTATCCTAGGTATAATTTTCTTTATTCCATGCTTCCCATCAATATAATTATAACCTTTCCCCTCATCTCTTCCTCCTTAGCAAAATTCCTGGTTATTGCTAAGAATGCTGTTACATTTGTTATTTGGGAGCTCTGCTAGCGAAAGATGATCTGTATTAGTGATAACAGAGGACTGCTCTAACAGAGAAGACTGGAGAAAAAAAAAATAAAAAAAGGAAGAGATGGCTTTAACTTCTTTTGGTTATTTTTGTTGACATTAAACACAGTAAAAGCCCAAAGCTGAACAGTTTAATTGCTATCTTTCCAAAGATGTGGAGCACCCTTTTCCTCACAGTCAGGCAGTGTCCCACACACACCTTGAACAGGAGATTGCAGCTCTCACTGGTTGCTCTCTACAGTCTCAACTGCAGTCAGATCCTCAACGTTGTTTTCTTCCTTGATTGTAGATTGGAGACAGAGTCATGGCTTTTGTGAACTACAATGCCTGGGCTGAAGTCGTGTGCACCCCAGTAGAATTTGTCTACAAGATCCCAGATGACATGACTTTTTCTGAGGCTGCTGCATTTCCCATGAACTTTGTAACTGCCTACATGATGCTCTTTGAGGTTGCTAACCTGAGAGAAGGAATGTCTGTGCTGGTTCACTCAGCAGGAGGTGGGGTGGTAAGTTGGAACTTCTCTTCCTTTCCTGTCCCTGAGTAACTGAAAGTCTGATGGATCCTCATTCCTGAAATGAGCCAGAACCTCCAGTTTGATGTGATGCTCCTCTGTGTGAGGGATTGCACTGGGAGGAACTGCATCTTTTTTCCCATCAAAATGCTGATGTGAATGGTTGGCAGGAGCTTTTGGTGAAATAAAAATGTTATGGCTCTAGACTCTATGAGAAAAATCTCATGGAAAAGCCCCTAATTGGTTGTCAGCAGATCAAGGATCAAGCATTGTCTCAAATATTGCATTCCTGAAATTACACATGTTGTACTTCTATGTTAGAGAAGGGTGTCATGGAAAGAATAAATAAGCTCCCTGCAAAGGGTATTTATATGTAACCATAATCCTCTTTATAGTAAATGTCCCCCTCAGAACACTCCTGCACATTCAGCGTGTGAGTGTGTGTGGTGCTTTCATTGTGAAAGATTTTCTTTTCCCCTTCTTGTAGAGGGGTTGAGAGCAGTGAAAAGTTCTCATGTGAGCCCTGAGGAAAAGGTACAAATTCAAAATTGCAGCCAGTGGTGGCTGCTCCATGTTGTAGTTTGGACCATTCCTGAGGAGGCATTGTGTGGCACGGGCAAAGGATGAATTTGTGGGAATACCAGGCCACACAGTGAAATAAAGAGTCAGCATTTTGTGCCCTCAGTTCCTTGAAGTATCTTTTAGGAAAAATCTCTTTCTTTTGAAGGTATTAAAGTTTTGTGCAAAACATTGTGAAAGTTCGTTTACATTTGAAATTATGCAGTCCTTTTTCATAAGACAGGTTTTATGAGCTGAGACCATTAGCAGATAGCAGCCTTTGAAACTGGAGTACCTTTTCTGCATTCTTGTTATGCCTTATTTATGCTAAAATAATGTTCTATTTTCTACTGAGGTCTGGTGGGCAGCCCCAAACACGCCAGCCTTAATTCTGTGCCCTTAGCCCTTCTTTCAGGTTCTCATCTAAATGAGGGCTGTAATCAAAGGAATAAATTCATGAGTTCCCTGTACAAGGTATTTTTAGCCAGCCATAATCCCAGTGGCAGGGAAGGGTCTGTCCTGTTGGGATACTGGTGTAAATGAATGGAATTTATAATCGTATTACAAAGCACAGCCCGGCACAGAGGCTGTGCCTGACTATTGTTCTGCAGGGTTCAATCTCCTCGTGTGGAATTCAGGGCTGCTAAAGCAACATGAGGCCACACATTCAGGGGAATATTCCACAGCAATCAGAGTCTCAGCTGTAGCTCTAAGGCCACTTGCCCACCTGGCACTGTACAGACCCTGTGTGGGCTGAGCATACAGAATTAGCCCCAGAGCAATCCCTGCATGTACCTGTGTATGTAGAGAAGTTGAACCCCTCCTCCTTTTTCAGATTCCTGTGTTTCTTTCTCTTTCTGATCCCACTCACCTCTGTTATTTCCTCCTTCTTTTCCTGAAGGGCTGGTGATGCTCTGTTAATGTCAGTTCTCACATCCCTTCTGCTCTGGGGCCCAGCCTCTGTGCTGGGCTGTTCCTGGAGGGAGCTGCTGGCTTCCCCTCTCATCCCAGCTCTTCCATGGGCAGCTTTTGGCTGGTCCTCTGCTGTGGCTGCTCCAAACCTTCTCTGAGAGCAGCTAAAGGAAGGATGGGTCCTGCTTGGCTGCCAGGAGAACAAGGAGAAATCAGATCCATCACTTGTTTAGTAGTTAAATAAAGCAGAGTTTCCAAGGGAGAGGCCAGAGATGCAGGAAGAGCAGCCAGGCTGGCAGGGAGGGCTGGAGGGCTGTGCAGGATCCAGGGAGGAGGAGGGAGGCAGGGCTGGGCAGCCTGCAGGCCAGGATGCTGATCACTGTCCCAGGGGAGAGTGCCTCACACAGCCCCTTGTTTCTTGTAAGGGAACAGCATGGAGAGCAAGAACTGGAAATTTTCCCATTGCTTGATAGGTTTTCCAGGTAAAATATCACTCTGAAGATGTGTGGATTTCTTTTTCTGCTAAGCAGACATAAAGATTTCAGAGGGGTCTGTGTTACTCTAATAATCTGTCTGTTAATCCTTTGAAAAATCTGACAGCTTCAGATCAAGCACATCATTCTCACAAAGGTCTTCATTAATGAACAGAAAACTGGCACTGAAGCTGCTATAAAAGAGTTATTTTTGTGCTGTTGCTTTAATAGATAGAATGTCCTTCCCCACTTTCAGCAAATCTGTCCAGTTGGTTTCTAAATGTCAGAGAAATTCCAGAGCACTTTAATGAGACAATAGGCTCCCTGTGGGACTGGGAGTTTCTAATTGTTCATTTCTCATTATGCAAGATCATTATTTTAGCTGCTTCAGGCAGTTTATGAAAAAGAACTTGTTGCTTCGAAAATGTTTGTGAGGTTCTTTGTTCTGGCTACTCAGTCCTCTTTAGGAGGATCCTGCAGCTTTTACAATAAGTGGAAACAGGGAAAATTCTCTAGGACCTTTACTCTTGTGTATTGTCTCAGTTTATTTATGTGGCCTTCTTTTGTTGATAGATACTTCTGGTAGTGAGGTAACTATAGCAATTGTCTCCTCATCTGTGCCTGGAGTGTGATTAGTAGGTTTAATGTCTGCCAGGATGCTTTAGATAAGTCAGTTTATTTATTTATTCCAGAAGTTCCAGGGGACATCAGAAGATTAGGGAGAGAAAAAGGAAACATACCAAGATAACCTGTCTTGAAAAAGGTCTCATGTGGTGTTGTGAGGTCCCCAGGAGGGGGTGAGAGATGAGAATTTGACTCCATGTTCTCAGAAGGCTGATTTATTATTATATTATATTATATTATATTATATTATATTATATTATATTATATTATATTATATTATATTATATTATATTATATATTATATTATATTAAAAGAAATGATATACTAAAACTATACTAAAGAAAGAGAGAGGATACCTCAGAAGGCTAGACAGGAATGAATAATAAAATCTGTGACTGACCAGAGTCCCAACAGAGCTGGACTGGGGTTGGTCACTAAATCAACCCAATTCACATGGAACCAATCAAAGATGCACCTGTTGGTAAGCAACCTCCAGACCACATTCCAAAGCCATCAAATAATTGTTGTTTTCATTTCTTTTCTGAGGCTTCTCAGGAGAAAAATCCTGAACATAGGAGATTTTTCAGAAAATATCCTGATAACAGCCTCACACACCTGTCCCTGTGTGACAGACCTGACTCCTGCTCCATGTTCCAAACCAGATGCCCCCTCCCTGGAGAGGGCATCCTGCCATCTTCCCTGGTCATGGAAGGAGATGTGGCCCTTGCAGGGAAGCCCCTGGTGTCCCCTGGGGGGACAAGAGGACACCCCAGCTCTGCTCCTGGCCCGTGGGACATTTCCCCCTTCCCTGGGGGGAGCAGGAGCTGTGCAGTGCTTACAGGGGAGTGAAGGCAGAAATGACATTTGGTTTTCACAGGGCCAGCTGGTTGATTTTGATTGTTTGGAAAAGGGGCTGCTTTGGCTCTCCTGGCTCTTTTATCCTCCCTGGGACAGGGGCAGTGAAGAGAGGGCGAATCTCAGCTCCCAGCCTGGGCAGGGAAGGAGGCTGGAGATATTTCAGGAGCCTCCTCAGAGAGCACAGAGCAGGCTCACTGTGGCATTCCATGGTTCCCTCAGGCTCTGACAAGAGATGAACACTTTTCAAGTCCTGCTGCTGACTAAGATCTAACAAAGTTGCCATTTGCTCCCCTTTCAGGCCTCTGCTTGGCAGCACGCTTAGAACTTCTGATTAAACTGTTAAATTGAGTAGCAGGGCAATAGAATTGTCTCATACAAATAGAGTTTAAATGCTTTAAGCTACAGAAATGTTCAAGTGCCCTTCTGAACTGATTGCTAAATCAGGGAGAAAGCCAGCTAACACTAAACATCATAAATACACATTAATGCTCAAAAAATGACTTTGCAAGAACACATGACTTACTGTAGGACATATATTGGTCTGTCTTAACTGTATAACACTGCAGTTAATGTTCAAAATGACTGTAAGACAATGGAAGAGCAGCTCCCTTCACAAATATACTCCCACATCCCTTTGAAGTGAAGCAAAATGACAACTGAAGAAAATACCCCAAAACTCCTGAGCAGTGTGCACCCTGCTGGGACTGGTCTGCCCCAAGAGGCAATTAGTTCTTTAAAATAAATACTCTCTAAGTCAGTGCATTCTGTGCAAGTCACAGCACAGGCTTGTATGAGATTATAAAATTTTCCTCACAATTATTTATGTAAACTGTTGAATTAGTATAAATACAGGGGTGTTGTAGTAAAAGAAATTGAAAAAAAACCATGATGCTTTTCTCCTTAAGCTTCAATAAATCCAGTTCCCATTTCTGTGACATCTACCTGGAAAATTAATTCCTCCAGGGCCCTATATTTGTGAGAGAGAGCCATTATGTCCACTTGCTTGTTTGTTTGTTCTTCATGTACTTCCTATTCTGAATATTTAGAGCACAAAGCTTTGGTTATTTACCAAGATTTTGTAAACACCAGTCTCATCACTTAACTCCTCAGACTCAAGGCAGGATTATTAGCACTTCTTTAGCAGTTTGATCTTGCAGATGCTAAAAATAAGCCACCTTCCATGCAGGAGCATTGACTGCTTCTCCTGGAGATGATGTCTGACCTCCCCTTTCAGGCTCAGCAGCAAAGGAAGTGCAAGCAGAGTAAGTTACAGATGCAGTTCTCATGTGTGAATTTGAAGGGTAAATCTGACTTGGCAACAGATTTAGGCCATCCTGGCAGGATTTGTTACGGCTTGGCAGGAGCCCTCTTTTTTATTGTGTCTCCCCTGCATAAATTGCAAATATTTGAGGATGTGTTCCCAGCTGAATCACTGAAGTGGTGATATTTTATCTGACAAAGAACTGGCATTTCTTAGTGAATCTAGTCACCTGCTATCACAGACAGCATATAGGAACCCTTGAGGAGAATGATCTAATTTCTTCCTGAAAAAAACACTTGTGTTTATCTCTTCAGATTCCCTCCACTCTGTCTTACCCAGTGAGAACTTTCCAGACCTTATTCATGGCCAGTAACTGCATCTTTGTTCTTTTAGAGTTAATGTATCTTTTATTTAATGATGTTTTCCATTAATTAAAATTAGGTCCTCTTTCTTCTTGGGGCACTCCTTTTAGATCTTTTTGGTAGGATATATATGTTTACAGCTACAACAAGCTCAGCATGAAATCTCTCCTTGGCCTGTATTTTTCAGGCTGAAGGCAGGTTTGTTTGCTCATACCCTGTTTTTGTAAGGTTAGATGTCTGTTTCCTGGGTTGTCCTCCAGGCAGATGTGGATGTGTTTCCTGGGCTCTGAGCAGCAATAAGATGGTAGGAGAGCCAGATCCTGTTAAAACAGATCTCACAGCATTCCTGATCCTTTTAAATATTGTATGGGTGGGCTGCTCTGTCTGCACTTAGCAGGGAGGAGCACATTAAACAGCACTCCTGAGTTTGAGTCAGAACTCCCTGAATGTGAGTAATTAGGATTGACTCTTCTCCTCTGCGGGTCCTGGCCAGCCCACTATGGCAGGGCATCACTCCAGCCCACTTTGCTAACACCTTCCCCTGCTACTTCTGTTCTCATATTAGCAGTTCAGAGCTGTTCTGCACTTGATGAGGAGCTTTCCTCTTGTTTCACCTCCAGCATCCAAGGAAGGGATAAACCAGCTCACACGCTGTGCCCCCAGGTCTGGGCTGCTCCACGTGCCCAGCTGTTGGAGCCAGGCAGGGCAGTGGAGGCTGAGCTGCTGGTAAAGGCTTCTGAGACCATGGATGTGCTCCCTCAGCAGCACCAGAGAGTCCTGGTGCTACAGCCCAGCCCATTTCCAGACACTGCCTCAGAGCACAATCTGCTCATCAAACACAAAAGCCCAGCCAGCCATGCACAGAAAGCAATTTCCCTGAGCAGAGCTGCAGCCTTTGAAGGGCCTTTCTTTTTGCCTCTCACAGCCCTGCACTCCAGGGGACATGTCCTGTCCCCAGGTCACAGGCAGTGCTCAGCTCTCCCCTGGCCGTTCTGCCTGTGCAGGTGGAGTTTGTGTCCCCTGGCAGGGTTTTGCTCGGGTGGCTCCCCTGAGCTGCAGAGGATTTGTGCCGGATGGAGATCCAGCCCTGAGGTTTTGATGCAGCTCAGCTGCACAATTTTGCAAAGGGGTAAGAAAAACACACCCTGCTAATTGTTGCAGAAAAAGTTTTGAGGGTGAGAGACATCATTATCTCAGGGTCACTCTCCCCCTGCCTCCACTCCAAAACTCATTTGTGCTGTGCTGAGTGTAGCAGATGCTGCCTTATGCTTGTCCAATAATCACATTTTAGTTTGTCCACTCTGCAGTGTTCACCCGGTGTTAGGTTTCCAATTTCCCCTGCTGTAATTGGGAAATGACACCTTCAGGAGATGAAATGTTGTGCATCAGACTTCACCTAACACCAGTGAAGAGTTTTCCTGATGCCACAAGATCAGTAGATGATTCCCCTTGCAGTTTCTTTCTGTGTTAGAGTACTTCACAGCACCTTCAGGTATGCTGAGGTGGAATTAAAGCATTTTGGAACTTGGATTCTTCTCACATCCGGTTCCAGACAAGTTTCTTGTGAAAGATTAAGTCTGATTGCTCTTTTTAAAAATGCTGTAGCACCTTTAGGCTGCAGAAATATATCATAGAAATGGTAATTCTTCACTGATGCAGTTCTGCAGGGTGGTATCTTCTACATGGTTTATTCTCTCCTGCTACCAGGCTGCCCTCAGTTTACACAGTAGCAAAAAGATGCTTTCTTGAAAGCTGTAATTCAGTGTGCAGCTGCAGTCAGGCTGGTGGCATTAGATCAGATGCTTTTGGAAAGCCACTCACTTGTACACCTTATTTATATTTCATCCAGCATTATGTTTGTGTTAACAAGGCAATTAGATTAGTAAGTTTCATTCTATTCATGCTTTCTATATTGACTTTCAAATATTGATGACTTCTTTTCTTTGAGATTGTTGAAATGCATTAAACAGTCTATTTCATTGTTACTGCCTAGAAAACTGCTTTTCCATTTTTAAGTGATTATCTTGGTATGAGAGGTTTCCAATCCTGCAGGCTTAGACTTGGGTTTTAAAGCAATGGAATGTGAAGAATTTTTTTTCCCTGGATCTAAAACTACTGTAAGGCTATAAATTTATATTAATTTCTGTAATAATCATATGTGTAGATTAGGTTCAACATACTGGTTTTATGAATTCACAGGATACCTTGAAAAGGAATCCATCAAGCAGACTGTGAAGCTGGGGAGACACATCCAGCATTAGCAGACATTCTTCATTCCACAAGCTATTAATTTCTTTAATCTCAGCTATTCAATCCAAGCCATTAATTTCTCTAAGGTTTCACCACATGATGTTCTGCCTCACTGGAAGTGTTCAAAAAATGTGTGGATGTGGCACTTCAGGATGACTTAGTGATAAAACATGGTGATGGTGCAGAGTTGGTGGCTGGACTTGATGGTCTTGGAGGTCTTTTCCATCCAGAATGACTCTATGATTCTGTGATAAGTAGAATATAAAATATATGAGTATATTGAAGCCGATTAATTCCACTTTAAGGGAATATTGTGTAACCATGTCTATCTCTTCAGTGAATCACCTGATTAATTTTCTGTTCCCAAAGACTGCTAATACCTAAATTCCATTAAAGGTAACATTAATTGTCCAATTGATAATTATTTCTTGCCATTAAAACTTACTAGTCTTCCGAGGTTCAGAAAGCAAGAATCTGGTCAGTACTTCTTGTGTAGAAATTAGCAATATATATGAAAAAAATTCGATATGTGAAAAATATTTTTCAAGCCATGCTTGTGAAATTTAGCATCCTCTTGGAAGGTTTTGGAGTTCATGCACTACTTCTGCTCGCATGGTTCTTGCTTGCAAAGCCAGGGAGGCTGGTAGCAGAGTTGATGAGGTTTTGCCTGGGCAGGGAGGAGGCACAAAAGCCTCGTGTCCCTGTTTGCCACAGGGCAGTTGTCAGGATCCAAGTGACAGGACAGGGCTTCAGCAGCAAAACCCTTTGTGGGTGCTTCATTTGTGACTCGTGGGTATTCTGAGCACTGGTCTCAGTATTTGCAATTAAAATGTTAAACCTGCTGAACAGTGTTGACTAATTCAGAGGCAGCTGCATGATTTGAGGGATTAGAAAGGAGACTTAAGAGTGACTTGCATAGCCACAGTGCTGTTTTGGAGCTTAGCTGAATTCCACAGAAATTAGGGAGATGGTTGAGTTCATAGGTTGAGTTCAGTTCTCCTGTTTTGATGGGGAAAGTGTGAACAATCCAATATCAGCCTTTATTCCTACATTTCTGATAGAGCAGCTAAAAATACTTTGCACAGAAATAAGAGAGTCAACTTCAAATTAAGATTTCAGAAAACTGCAGAAGAGTGTTTTGTGGAATTCCTTCAAAACACTTCATCCAATTATAAAAGAACTGGTCATATGAGTCAGTTGTAGGCTTCAAATACCTACAGAAAGCTGGAAGGTATTCCCAGCTGATCTGGGATTTTAGATAAGCTTATCTCTGTGGAGAGGGACAGGTGTACTATGGAGTTTGAGTTCAGGAGGAAAATAGGGTATTCACATCCCAATGTTTTTGTGCATTTCTCCTATTCATCTGACTGTCAGTTTGTTAAATGTTAATCGTCTTCTCCAGGATAAAAATCAACATGCTTTCTTCTTGAATATTTGACCTTTTAAACATTCAGTGGTTTTGATTCAGGATATATTCATTAGCCCTTCTCTGCCCAAGTTAGATTGAAAATGCAGAAAACTAATTAGAGAATAGATCAATAATGTCAGAATTTCATTCAACTACCATGCATTATAAATTACTGATTTATCTAAATCACTGTGGGTGTTGGGTTTCTGCGAGACACAGAAAGTGAGAAAAGAGGATTGCTTATGAAAATTACTAAGAAAAGAACAGCTACAAAATCCACTTTTTTTTTTCTTTTAATTCTATATTTCATTATTTGTGGAGGCTAAAATCTGGGAATGGTTTATAATGAGATGGTAAGTAAAAGAGAAATGAAGTATGAGAACAGTGAAACGTTTTCTTCTCCCTGAAAACATTACATCTTTCAAGATGAGGCCCTTCAGGACTGGATTTTCCTATGATTTTTGAGAGATTAGGGATTCCAATCCAGGAAAATGATGGATAACTTTAAAAAGAAGAGGTCATTTTTGATTTGGGGTTGGATTTACCATGCCAGGAGTAAGCATCATTACCTGTGAGCTTCTCTGAGCTGCTGGACAAGCTGTTCAATCTGCTGTGGTGTTCCATCCCTCACCTGCAAAGCAGGAATAAGAGTGATCCCTTCTCTTGCTCTCTTTTCTGTGTCTGTTTGCCTGTCTAAAGGATCTCCTAAGCTGTGCCTTGCTGAGCAGGCATTTACTGAGTAACCCAGCAGGAAACCACTCTGAAATTCCTGGGTGCCACCATATATAAATAATAACCTTGCCCTCTCTGGTGATGCTCAGCTTGGAGTTACATTCAGCAGAGTACATGAGGATGCCAAGACCTCCAGGGTATGCAGGGTTAGCTAATTATCCTGCTCTAAATAAAACCCAAGTGCTAATTACTGGGATGTACAACTAATAATCAGGGTTTCTGGTTGGAGGGAACAGAAATCTGTTTGTCCCTGGGTGGTTTTACTAGTCATGCATGCAGTTTACAAATGACAATCTTTAGGCTGTAGATGTAAGTAAGAGTCTGCTGAATTCCATCTCACAGTTTTTTAGAATGACAGTGCCTTTTTTTTAACTTCTGGGTATGTCCATGTAACTGGGCTGGCTCCAGTGGAATAATGTGGTTGCAAGAAGAGGTAGGGTGTAGCTACCTGTCATGGTTTGATGGCACAATGCCAGTGCCCCCATGAAAATACCCTCTCCCTGGTGTCTGCTGTGAGATGTGACCAGGAATAAGCAAAGCAGGCCCCCACTCAGAAATAAAGAAAAAAAAAACTTTATTAACTAAACTACAACTCTAAGTAAAAAGAAACACACAGGGAAAATGAAAACCTTCCAAAAACATTTCCTCCTCCCCCCACCAAATGCAATACATCCATCCCCCAAATTTCGACTCTCAGTCCATCACCACCCTTTAGATAATCAATCCTCAGTTCATCAAGAGGAGAGGAGTCTTTCTTGTACCATGGGCTTCCCCTGGAAACACAGTCGAAGCCTCGTGTGTTTCCATGTCACTCGTGGCACTGCCCGGAGAACATTTGCCATCGTGACCTTTTCATGTCCAGTGCTCTCACCACTGCACATGGACCAGAGCTGCTCCTAGGGTTGTCTTTTTAAGGGTGCTTTGTCCCGTTCCAAAAAGAGCACAGTCTCACCTTTGGGACACCTGTCCCCCCCAGATTTCACCTCCTGGGGCCGAAGGGTTTCAACACTGAACCCTCTTGGTCCTGAGGCATTGCCTCCCCCTAGATGCAGTCTCTGTGTCACAGGAAACATGGTTGTGTCCATGGCTATAACAAGAAGAGTCCAGTTAAAACCACTCCATCATCTCTTCCCACCTAAGATTCTGCTCTACTCTTCCACATCTTTCACTTGCCCAGACCTTCACACTTGCACATTTCCTTCTTCCATTTCATCTCTATCTCTCTTCTAGGAAAGGTTAATGTTCTGCAAAGTTTTCATTGTCCAAAAAAGGGTTAAAAGCTCCCACAAGCAGCCGGACACCTTGTCACTGCACCCTCCCCCTTCTCCTTCTCACAGGGCCTTGCTGCCGGCACAGGCCCATGTTTATCAAGTTTCAAGGTAACACAGTCACAAGCACAGGCTGTACTCTCTCTCTCTCTCCTGGGGGGGCTGCCCGATGCCTCCTGGTGCTTCTCCCACCCTTCCATGCTGGGGCCTCTTCACCTCCCATCTCTGTCCAAGGCCTGGCCTACCTCACCCGGCCTCATGGCTCCCCTACCCTGCCCAGCATGCCCAGTAGCAGCAGCTGGACAGGGGGGAGACCCGAGCTCTTTCCCCACTGGAACCCAAGAGAGCTTCCCCCAGGAGTGCTCTGCTTTTAACCCCTGTGTTCTCAGAGGCGTATCCCATGTCCCCAGTGGCCACACCAGGTGCCAATATTCAAAGCTGAACACCTATTGGTGACCACAGCATACCCCAGAAAACCTACTTCCTCTGAAACCATGACACTACCAAACATCTGGTTTCCTTTTGTTGGTGTTTTAAGAGTAAAAAAAAAACCTAGGGTCATAGTAAGATGACTTTTTAGGATGGTTTTTGAAATCTAGATGGCTCAGCTGTTAAGCTTCCCTTCTCTCAGCCTCATGAAATTAGAGGTCAAAATTCAATAAAGGCCTTCTGGAGCCCAAAACTGGAAACTCAAAGTACAGACATCTGATTGCACAAATTCTTCAATGCCCCAAGTACTACCCAAAGGCTGGCATAGCATCTGATGGATCCCACTGGGCTCCTGCCCAGACCAGGAGGAAGAATGATTTTCCTGGACATGCTCTAGGCTGTTTATCCCTTTTGCAGTTGATCACTTTTTTCTGGGGCCCTGCTTAAGCAGACCTCTCTTGGTGTGACTGGGGGCTATTCCTGCATTTTGAATAATCGGTAATAGCTGTTGTTATCAATAAGAGGTAGAGCAGATTTTCTTTATTATGCAGCACTAGTTACAGCAACTTGCTGTCTCCCACTGAGACCATAAGGAGACATGATCCGACTGTATTAGGACTGCTTTGTCTTCAGAATATCCTTGTGATTTAGGTGTCTTCTTTCCTGTGGCTGAACTGCATTTCAGTGGAAATAAACTAGTTTGGGAAGTGCTTGCACATGCTTGGTCTCGGGTTTTGCTGTGTCAGGAGGGAATGGGCAGCTGCAAACTCTGTCAACCAATTTCCATGTCAGTGAACTAACATAATAATGTGTTTGCAGGGTCAAGCTGTTGCTCAGCTCTGTTCAACCATTCCCAATGTTACTGTTTTTGGAACAGCTTCATCTTTCAAACATGAAGCAATCAAAAATTCGGTAACTCACCTGTTTGACAGGAACGCAGACTATGTTCAAGAAGTAAAAAGGTAATCTTGTGTTCTCCTGAGTCAGGTCTGTATAGAATCTGGTAAAATACTATGAAAGGCACCAGGCTGATCATATTTATGGGAAGAGACTACATTTGTGAGTTTGGGAGCTGTAGTTTATTCCAGTTATTCTATCTGTCCACAAGGGACAGGATAGTAAGCATCTCCCTATGTCTTGAGAAGCAACATGAAATTTTTCAATCCCTGTCCCTATTTGGACATCTGTTGTGAGCAAAGTAAATTAAGTGAAAGAAACTAAAGATCTTAACAGAAGGATGTACTTTGCCTTCATTTGCATATGTACTTGCTTACTGTAATGCACCAAATAAGATATTTTCAGTGAATTTATAAGGTATCCAGGTTTTGGAGTTCTCCAGTGTACTTTTATCTGCCTGGGTTTTTATCCTCTGCCAGGGATTGATATCAGAGCACATGATGTCTGCTTTAATTTCAGATCCTTAGATTCTGTTTGTTTGCATTCAGATTAAAATCATCCTGTTGCCTTTTGAAGTCATCGTGTGTGTTTCTGTTTATGTGCTTTCAAACACTTTGTTTTTCAGTTTATCTAACTGTTAATACTGGTGTTGGTGGAGGTGGCAGAACTTCTCTCTGGGCTGTTAGCACTGCAGGCTGGTATTGCAGGAGAAATCAGGGTGGGTACAAGAGATAAAAAAACATGGGTGTAACAGGGTTATATTAAACAAGGTGATACTAGTTTGTGCTTCTTTCCTGGCACAGAGGTGTTTAATATATCAGCTCAGTGAGTAGACCTGATTGCAGGACAGAAGTGGCACCCTGTAGAATGTGCCAGTACCCTGATTTGTTACTCAGATCCTTCCATTTTCCCTTTGCATTAAGATTTTTAATAAACCTACAGCAGTAATTCTGAGAATGCCTCTTTGACAAGTTGTCTCTTGGCAGTGGCAGCCAGGGGAATGCAGTAGTTGTTTGGTTTGATGGATATTAGCTGTGTACTGTGTCCTGCTTCAAGTGTTCACTTCTTAAAAGTCTGTGAGCAGAAGAGGATGGAGCTGTGATGGAGAAAGGACAGTGGTAGGAACCTGCTTTATTGCAGGTCACTGGGGCATTCAGCAGGGAGAAAACTCAAAAAACAGAACAAAACCAAAGCAACCACCAATGACTCCAAGCAAATGAAAAAAAAAGCCCCAAAAAAATCCTTAAGAGATGTTATGAATGTGGAAATGTCCACAGGGGATGAGGAATCAGTTCAACCAGGGAAGCCACCAAAAGCTGTTTCATTGTAAAATTTTTATTCCTTTACAGTGGAGGATCATCCAGTGGCCTGAATAGAAGCAATTTATTGTCCCAAATGTGGCAGCAGTGCCAGGGAGTGAAGTTGCCTGGTTTTGCTGCTGTTTGGAACCAATGGATGTCTGGGTCTCACCTTTGTTTTGTGAGGAAGCTGAAAGATGCATTACAAGCCTAAATTGGAATATTCAGTGTATTTTTCTTCTTCTTCAGCATCATATTGACATTGCATTGACAGAGCTGTTGGAAAGTTATAAATATGCAAACTGTTTATTGAAACAGTGCAAAATGGCCTGATTGTAACACTTGTGCTGGATTTCTAGCTCTTGGTGACTTCTCTTTATGCTTGATTTAAGTCTTAGCTGATATCTAGTTGATAAAATATCTGAAGAAGAAGACTCTGCAAACAACTTTATGAGTAACTTTGTATGAAAAGAAATTAGGATAAGATCTGTTTCCTCACAAATTCAGAAAAATAATATTAGATGTGAATAAGAAAATTATCCTTTTTCTCTATTCACAAAACAAGCATTCTCTGATATTTGCATTCAGTCAAAAAAGAACTTTGTATCTGTTGCCTGTCTTTTGATAATATAATTTTACTGAAAGCTCTGAAAAAGGGGGAACAAGATGGTTTCCTTAATGCCTAGGAGGCAGGGGTTGGCTAGCCTGAAAAACTTGCACTGTGCCACTGAATGAGTCTGAAATGTATTTTGATGAGGGTAAAGTTTTCACAGTCAAAGCCTCAGCCTTAGAGTCCTTTCTAAAGTACCTGGGAAATGTCAGCATTTTGTTAACAACCAGCCTGAGCAGCCCTGTGTATCTTACTGCAAAGTAAGAGATTTCTCCTTGTTTTAGAATCTCAGCAGATGGAGTAGATATTGTTTTGGACTGTCTTTGTGGAGAAAATACTGGGAAAGGCCTCAGTCTTCTCAAACCACTTGGGACTTACATTTTATATGGTGAGTGGGAAAAAGCAGGTACACATTTCAAAACTAAAGCTTTGCAGAACTTAAAAGCATCCATACCCCTTCTTCCAGAACTGGTGATTGACATGCTGTGCTTGCTCAGTTTGATCATTCCAGTCAAGAGTTTTAGTTAAGCTGACCATGGACTAAATTATTGATAAATAAATGGTAATACAAAAAAAAAAAAAAAAAAGATATTTAAAATAGTATTTAGAAAAGTAAATCCAAAATTGAAAGTGAACCTACAGTACAGGTGGTTAAGCATCATTGGGTGGTACAGGAGAAGCATGGGAGAAAGGTTGGATCTCTCATTCTGGCCAAGGAAATCAATCATTGGATCAATCATTGTGTGGCCAAGGAAACTTCAGTGTAGTTTTTGTGAGAGAGAAGCTTGAAGGACAATTTCAGGAAGAATGCTGTTGGGTTTATTTGACATGACTTTGAGGACTCCAACCCAGGCTTCTGTTCACAGATTCCCACTCCTGTTTGTGGACTGCTCCTGCCATGGAGCAGACACATCTGCCCTGCTGCTGTGCCAGGCTGCCCTCTGTGTGGGGAGCTCCTGCAGGAGGGCACAGCTGAAGGGATTGCTGTGTTTGTGGGAAGGGATGAAGCTGAAGGGATTGCTGTGTTTGTGGGAAGGGATGAAGCTGAAGGGATTGCTGTGTTTGTGGGAAGGGATGAAGCTGAAGGGATTGCTGTGTTTGTGGGAAGATGCCCAACAGAACCTAACCTGTCCCCAGTTTGATAGATTGTCAGTGTCAGCTCAGAATTCCTGTAAGCCTGGAGGGCTTGATTGCCTTGGCCTCTTTGTTGGTTTTTATTCTCAAAGTACTTCTACTAATCTCTTTTAAACCTGAGCATGTTTTTTTTCTTAAATATGAATCATAGAGATGATTTTACATGTACTAAATGGTCTGCTGTTACTTGTAATAATAACCTGTGTGTGAATGTGCTCATCTTTACAGGTTCATCTAACATGGTTACTGGGGAGACAAAAAGCTTCTTCAGTTTTGCAAAATCAGTAAGTGTCTCTGTGGTGATGCTCTTTCCTCTAACTTTGGCTCTTTTCTGTAGCGTTTCCATCTTTATCAATTTCATTTATCTCTGCTGAGTTGTTCTTCTGATGTTGTGTTTTTGTGCCATGTTTCCTCCTGGCAGCACAGCTGGACCAGAACTGGATCTGTGTGCATTTCCCATTGCCATTGAAATTGTCTGTGAGACATAGATCTCTTACACAGCTTAGTTTAGACTGCATTATTTATTTACTTGTGGCAAAATATCACATCCATGGGTATGATTAACTGTACCCTGAAGGGTCCTTCTATCTGAAAACACTGTCAGGACCTTGCAGTGAATTAAAGGACATGTACCTCTTAAATGGGCCTGTGTCCAGTCAATTCCAGATTTTCAGAAATTTTTTTCATACAGAAAAGCATTTTTCAGTGCTCCATGTTCAAGTGACATCAAAGAGATGATGATGTGGCATTTGTTTCCTAATTGATGATGTCAACAAATTCAAAGTTCAATTTTTTTTTCTTCAGATTACTACAACAACAGAAATCTTTACAGAAATCCTAGAGATCAAAAGTAGGACAAATAAATCACATCAACTGCCAGCAAGAAATAAGTTAACCAGGAGTGAAAGCAATTCCTTCATACAGGAAAAACATAGGGAAAATTCTTTTCTGAACATCTGTCCTATGATCTTTTTGCCAAAATCTCATTTAGAGCTTTCAGCAACACCCCCTTCCCAGGAGGAATTGGCTTCAAAAGTCTCTGTGTGGCTGAAAACAAGAGAAGTCAGAGCAAGGAGCTGTTCTTTGCTTCCTACATTGTCTTAGTGGTTGTAGTGGGAGGATCCCTGTCATTGTCACACACTGGTGACCAAAAACAAGATAATCATTGCTATGCAGCCTTTTTACTGGTAATATAAGAATATCCAGATCATATAATGTGTAGGGTAGGTTGGCCCAATGAAATAAATTTCAGTTGAAGTAATTTTCAGGATAGTATTGGTATTCATTGACATAATAAATATGAATAAATTGAAGGAATAAAAAAAATACAAATTTTGTATACAGTTATAACCAGTTTCTTTATGTAATTATGCTGCAAAATGAACTCATAAAAATTGTATGAAAATTCTAATTAAAAATTTACCCATTCAAATAAAATTTGCAGGGAAGTGGCATCTCTCACTCTCAATGATGCTCTTGGGCTAAATGAAATAAAATCCTTTCATCAGATACTGTGAGGTATGCTCAAGTGTCATAAACATAATAATGGATATAAAGAAACTGGCAGCTGATAGGCAGTGCCTGGTTCCCTTGGTTCTGAGCAGAGTCATGGCCAGGAGTTGCCAGTGAACATCTGGGCACTCCAGGGGCTGTCTGGGGATAGCAGGAGAGCAGAAGGGGGAAGGAAATCCAAACTCCTTGCTCCCAGACCCTCTTACAAACCCAGATGTGTTCCCCATCCCTCTCACACCCTGACCTCCTCCAACATGAGTTTGTGTTTTATTCCTGCTTGTCAGTCAGCTGCACCCTTCCTGTCCTCATCCTTAAATCAAATCCTTGCTGCTCCTCCTGGCTGCTGCTTCAGGCCTGGCAGATGAGTCATTTATCACATCTGCACAGGCAGCTTGCTTGTGAACTTCCCTGTACAATTCTTGAAAAATGTTTTTCTAACCATGCTGCTGTTTATTGGTTTCCAGTGGTGGCAGGTTGAGAAAGTAAATCCTATCAAGCTGTATGAGGAGAACAAAGTCATTGCTGGGTTCTCCCTGTTGAATCTACTCTTCAAACAGAATCGAGGTGGCCTGATCAAGGGTGTGATGGACAAACTCCTAAATCTATATAACAGTAAGAAGATCAAGCCTGTGGTTGATTCATTATGGGCTTTGGAAGAGGTAGGAGTTCTCATTTTGAAATTTCTGAAAAGTAATCACTTTTAGAGGTAAAATCATAATTAAACATGTTTTCTAGTTATTAATGTCTTCTGCTTTTTAGTTTGTGCCTAAGTTGCCTCTAGAGCCCCTGCTATTTGTAAAATCCAAGATCCAGAGTTATCCACATATTTCTCTACTAAGTATATATTTATTGAAAATGCTAATAATAAATGTGTTTTTTCAATTTTAGAAAACTTTCTTTTTCCTAAGTGCATGAAACACGTGACTAACAGGTGCAGAGTGAAATGCAAACAATGGAATTGAAAGCAAGTTAGGTTTTTTCCCTCAGAATGCATTTTAATACAGAAGCTTTAGTTTCAGTGCCACAGTTGTGCTAGCAAACCTTGGAAGTTGGCAGGTTTTCTGGCAGTTATTGAAAATGTGTCAAAGACAAAGAAATCAGAACTCTCTTTAAATGTAAGTTGCAGTTGTGGACTGTGGATTTCTTTGGTTCTTTTTTTAATTCCTCTAATAGCTCAGCTCTCCTTAAAGACATGCAAAGAAACCAAGCTGCTGCCAGCCTGGGCAGTTACAAACCCCTTGTTCAAAGTGCTGGTTGAGACATTTATAGTTGTGCTGGTGAAGGAAGAGAAGTATTTTTGGAAGTGTGAACAGAAATTACCATACGAAGAAACAACACAATTCTAGAGCAGCAGCAGATTAATACTCATGGTTTCTGTGTCTGTGAAGTGCACAGAGCCTGGCACATCACTTGGGATGTGTCTGTGATAGCTCTGCTGAGTGGGGTTGTGTCTGTAGTGTTGGATTTCGCTGTTCAGAGGTGCTGCAACAAAATCCTGTCTGTGTTGGAACACAGTAGGTGGTGTTACCATGAGGGAATAGTAACCACCACCAGGCTCAATCCATGAGCAGGGCTGTGTTTTACTAAGGTTGTGGCTGGCTGTGTTGTACCAGGATTGTGAGCTGTGTTCTGAGCCCAGTGTGTCCTGTACTGTCCCTGCAAGTGCCCCAGTGCATCCCAAGGTGCCACTTCACGTGGCAGAGCTGCAAAGGGTCCAGCCCCTGTGGTGACAGCTTCCCCAGGAACCCCCTTCTTTTCCTCTGAAAGGTCTGCCTGAGGCCACAGTGTCACCAAGAGCCCCCAGGGACACCTGGGGCTGGCACTGGGGACACTGAGGGGCTCTCCTTGGCATCCACCTGCTCCAGGAATGGCAGATGTTGTGATAAAGAGCAGCTGCTCGAGCAAGACCAAATCCTCTGCTGCTTCCTGAAAGGGAGAGCCCTTTGCAGAGCAGTATGAACCAGAAGTGGGATCAGATTTATGGTTTTGATGTGTCTTTTTGAATTTAATTATTAAGTAAGCTTATGAAGGAGCTTAAAAATGTAAGTGGCACAGGTCTCTAGACAGGTGTTCTGCAATTTCTTTGTTCATGTAAAATACATACTTTTCATGTACTGGTGAGTAAGAGAAGGATAATTAAAATAGTTACAATAGCTTAAACAATACTTGATTGAGGACATGCCATAACATGAAAAATTACACATGGCAGGCTGATCTCAATAGTCAGCATAATGGGAATTTGTTGGGAGACTTCTGTTTGATAACATTTCATCTAACATTTGGCAGTAGCATGCACCATCCCCACCAGTAGATTGTGATATGTGTAAATACATCTGTTGTAAAGCACAGTCTAGGAACTCCAGCTCATTTGTCACACCTGCTGGCTTTCCATGAGCTGTCTGGAACTGGCAGAGGAACTGTCTGGCTGTACCTTAAGGGATATGGGAGTGCAAGAGTTGTTTATTTGATTGCAGAGTATTACTGAAATATTACTTATCCAGGGCACTCACTATCATTGTTGGGGTATATTTTTGTGGTCATAAAAGTAACACAGGGCTGACTCTCAAGTTAATAAGATACACAGAGAATGTGTCATTGCTGAGGACTAAATGGAACTGGACTGAAGAAAGGTTGGTGCATTTCTGTTGTGTTTTGGTAGGTTTTCATTTTTAATTCCAGAGCTTGAACATCTCCTTTCAGAGGTGGACATTTGATTGATTTTCACTTCCTGTTGGGTAAGCTCATTGAGCTCCAAATGTCCACTTTCATTTGCCTTCTCCCAGTAGGCTTCATTAGAGACTAAACCAACACATGACCAACTTTTACCAGGTTTCCCAAGGAAACTTCCTGACCCATAAGAGCACTGAGGATGTGCATTAACTAGAGAGTGGCAGAAAGGGGGACTCCCTACAGTGGCATTTCAAAATGAATGGCTGATTAGTTTTCTGTGGAGGAATATTGCCTTTTCCAGAGCCTCAAGGGGGAATTCATGTGTCCCCTGTCTAACAATTCCACCCTAGAGGTTATCTTGAATCCAGTCAGAGACATTCCAAATGAAAATATTGCAAGGAAAATTCTCAAAGGAGTCTTCACCATGGGACACCTTTCCAAATGTTTTGAGTACCTGAATGTATCATCACATGCATAATAGGTTTGATCTCTGTATGAAAGGCATATCCCCAGCACATCCCTTCAGTTCTCTTTATTCACTCTACATCTGCATTTGTTTTCATGTTTTCCTTTTGAAAATATCAATTCACAAATTCATGCAGACTCTCTGAAGCCAACATGGAAGACACCTGGTTTTGTTCCAGAGCTATATCACAGTACAAATGCTGCTCTTTTCAGTCCTGGATCAGTTTCCATCCACATGTCAGAGCAGAGGACAATAGTTACATGCACAGTGGTGTTCCCCTTTGCTGCTCAAGGCTGCTTTCCTTGCATGATGACCCCAAAACTGAGGGCTTTATGTTCCAGTGCATGTGAGAACAGCCCGAGACAGGCTTTGTGTCAGTTTGCATCGGTCTTCATGGAGTGTAAAAAAAATACTTCCTTCTTCTAAAAGCCTGGTATGGTTCCTTGAACAGCATTTATTTCTTAATAATTTCTGCAGGAGCACACAGTTTGACTTTTAAAGAATATACTGATGAGAGAATATTGTAATGCCAATTTCAAGTGGCAATAATATAGAACTTAGAACAGGTTATTAGATTCCCATTTGCCTATTATGCACCCTGTGTTAATGATGTCCAGTTGATTGTCAAATTATTTTATAGCTAGAACTGCTCAGAAATTATTAGATGGACTGAATTTGATACTGTTCCTGTTGAACCATGAAGGTTTGCCTGAGTGTCCATGAGATCATTCTCATTAGGATATAAACCCTTCAAGTGTCCTCCTTTCTGTGCTTTAGGGCTGCATCCAAAGGCCACAAAGTCTGTGGAAGGATTCCTGCTTGCACTGGCCTTTGTTTTAGGATAAGCATTGCCCTGCCTCTGCAGTGCAGGCTGCTTAAACAAATTTGCCAACTGACTGAAAAGAGGAACTTAGAAGTGACTCAGTTTTCTTCAGTGCATCAGATTACAGCTGACACAAGGGAGCTCTGGATCCAGACTCTTGACTGCTGCTGTGGAGCAGAACTATTTGTATTGCTGTGTTAGCTGCTGCTGATTGTTTGGGAAGGGTAATTTTAATCTCAAACTTACATCCATAAATCCCAGTAAAGCCAAGTCTTGTCTCAAGTAGGCAATTAGAACTACTTTATTGTGGAAAAGTAAGAAGGATTTAACTAAAAGTGACAGTAACAAAATCCACAGATACTTTAAAATGGAAATACAACTTGGGAATTGCTCATCATGAGATGAATGAAGTCATACAATAAATTAGCTGCTGGTGAGATATCTTGCTGCTTTGCAACTATTTGTTTATGCATTCAAGTGTTTAAAAGATGAGATGATTTGTAGTAGCACATGCTTAAAATGCTGCTGTGTAGTAAAAAGCTGATTGTCTGGTAGGATTGCATTTCATTACAAATTGAGTTTAAAATAGAATTTGTATTCAGTGAATATTTTTTGATCTGTTTAGTTGTTTATTGGTTAGTGCCTATTTACCACTTGTCTTCATTCTGATTAATTTGTATTGTGCATTTATGCATTAGCATTCTCCTGAGGGTCTGTGAGTATTTGGCTTTACACAGTAGTCAATTAGTAAGCAGGATGAAAACTGACAGTTCTCAAAAAAATCCAGTGTGTTGAATAAAAACATGCACGTTGCACTTTTCTATTAAAATTCTGTGGTTTTCATCTCCTTATGGTTGCAAAAGAAAATTTATGTTCAAGGTAGATTGACACAGAAGTTATGTGTGCCTTCTTTGGTGATTTACAGCAGTCAAAGTTAGCACTGAGCTTGTGTAAAACAAATTCTTGCACAGGAACTGCCAGTCAGGGTCAAAGTCATCAAAATATCTGGGGCACCTTTACCTGAAGCTGCTTGTTTCAAAAGGGACTCTCAGCAGTCAGAAAGTTTTCAGACTTGGGCATTTTGATCCATGTGGGTGAGGAGTGAGGTTATGGAAGAACATCCTGCCCACAGGTCTGTGCCATGTCCCAAAGGATTCACTGCACTCCTCTCTCAGGGGATTTGAAGCAGTGCCCTGGTTGGAGCAGTGATGGCACCAAAGGCTCCTGCTGCCTTAGGGTCAGCAAGAGTGATGAGACACTGAAACCTGTGCCATAGGGCTGTTATTTACTCTTAAGGAATAAGAGGGGAGTGTGAGCATGGCCTGGCTGCTACAAAGTATGCACATCACTGCTTTGGTGTGATAATGCAATAATGCTTTAGCAGCACCTCACTTAATGAACAGTCATGCCAAAACCATAGCCCAGGCCCAGGAGCACACTATGGCACTGAGCTGTGATCAAAATCAGTGCAATTGAGGCACTAAATATTACAGATCATGATATGACTGTCAGAGAGCTCTAATGACTGTGCCTTGTGGTCAGTACATAGAATATTTTTAACTGGAAAGAGCCCTGCACCTTAATTTAGTTTGTAATGAACACTGCACTGAGTCACTGGGGTTTTTTTGGCTGAATAATTATGAGAGATCTCCCTGTAAGGTTTGTATTATTATTTTTCCCTTGTGTGCAAATAACACTGATAGATAATGCAGAGAACAGATACATGTGAGAACAGCAACATATGAGAAAATGTGCCTTTTAAAGGAATTACTGTATCAGTAGGTCTGGCTGTAAATACAGTGATTATCTAAGTGAGATTTCCTGCTCTTGAAGCCAGAGCTTTTCTCTGGTAGTTTGCTAAGGAAAGCCAAGCTGTGTTTAAGAACCTGAAGCTAAAGGAATGCAGTGCAACTGATCACATTGCAGTGACATTCTAGAGTGCCTGCTGATGCAAAAATTTCCTGTAAAAGGCACATTTCGTCATACATTGCTGTTCTCACTCTCTGTTCTCTGCATTAGCTATCAGTGTTGTTAGCAGGCAAAGAGTAGGAGCCCTGCTTTAAGATTACAGCTTTATTGAGTTCCAATCCAGTGACAAGACCTGGATGAAGGAACATTTTCCACACAGAATTTATGGCACGTTTTGGGGAGGGCAAAGTAATCACAATATGTCTGATTTTAGCACTGTTCACTGGCTTCAAAGGGTTCAGGTACTGGAAACCTGTGTTTTTCCACTGAACTCATCCTCTCCTATAAATTACCACCTCAGTGCAGGCTGTTAAATATCAGCAATATCATTATTTGAGAGGCAGGGGGATGGGAAATCTCAAACCCATGATAGCAGAATAATAACAGTGAACCCCCTAAAGGAGAGACTTTAATTTCATCAAAAGCTATTTATGCATTTCTGTGATCTTGGCTTCAGGGCAAAAAGCCTGCCATGTATCACTGGAGTGAGACCTAGAGAAAATTGACCCATTAGTTACTTTTAATGTAGAAAGAGGGCAATCTAATAATACCAGATTGGGCTGGTATCTTGTTAGGAATACTAAATACCATCCCAGGTCTAATTTTTTTTCTAATGGTTACAATGTCATAATAATGTGTGCAGGTTTTTTGTCTTTCCTGCCTGATGAAAACATTCTCCAGCAGAACAAATTATGCTTTTTTGAAGTCAAGGACTTCTACTGTGTTTATTCTTCAGGGTATACAAAACAACAGAGTACCAGAATAAAAGAGGAAGTAAATTTATAATCAAAGTAATAACCCACTCTGAAATACAGAAAAGATTAATTTTTTCATAAGCATAAAACAATTTACTTTGCAGTCCCGTGGTGTCGAAGGAGGGAAATGCAGCTTATTCTGTGAAACCTCCCACGAGCCTGGCAGTGTGTCTGTGCTGTGCTTGCTCCTCCAGCACCACAGAGCAGAGACTCTGCTTGTTTTGAGTATTTCTTTGACAGAACAACTTCTTTGCAGTTGTTCATGAGCAGCTTTCCCGATGGACAAGTGTTACCTCTGCAGATATCCTGGCCTCTGATGCTGCCTTGGAACTCTCTTTGTTCTTCATCTGACTGATGAAATAAATGCTTGTACCTCAAAGTAAATTTAAATGCTTTATCTGTTCATCACCATTGTTTCCTTGTGCACACACAGCTCTAACACAAGCTTAATACAAGATATCAAAGCACACAAAAATGCATGGAGCTGTGTCTTACTGATGTAACAGGTTTGAAAATGGAGATGTGGGGAAAGCAGACTGGGGAACAAAACTTGAATAATTCAGGGCAGCTTGATTCTCTGTTCACAAACAAATTATACACAGAGGCCAAATATCTTCCAAATCTATTTGAAAGAAAGACCATATCTTTTAAATGTGGGGAATCTCAGACTCATGGAAAGGTTTGGGTTGATACAAGACTTTAAAGCTCATCTCATCCCACCCCTGCCATGTCAGGGACCCCTTCCCCTGTCCCAGGCTGCTCCAGCCCCAGTGTCCAGCCTGGCCTTGGGCACTGCCAGGGATGCAGGGGCAGCCCCAGCTGCTCTGGGCACCTGTGCCAGGGCCTGCCCACCCTGCCAGGGAACAATTCCTCATTGCCAAGATCCCACCCAGCCCTGCCCTCTGGCACTGGCAGCCATTCCCTGGTCCTGTCCCTCCATTCCTTGTTCCCAGTCCCTTTCCAGCTCTCTTGGAGCCCCTTCAGGCACTGGAAGAAGCTTTGAGGTCTCCCTGAAGCCTCCTCCAGTCTAAGGGGAAAGCTATTCCTCCTGAATTTTACCTTGCTAACATTAAATATAATGAATACAAATTCTAAAGGAATGAAAACTGGGCCATGAGTAAGGTGATCTTTAATTTAGGCTTGGCAAAGATTTTTCTCCCAAGATGTCTATCTGAAATAAATATTAATTAAAACTCAAAATTATTTTGTTGCTATATGCTTAGATGAATGAAACATATCTTGGAAGTACTGGAGATTAATTAGTTATTGCAATTTTTTTCCCCCCTAAAACATTCTGTATACCTGACTATGGGAATTTTGCTGCTCTTGGGTGAATTATTAAGTTCCTACAAAGTGCCCATAAAATTTCATTTGCTTTTCTTATGCATTTAATTCTGTTTAACAGGACTTCATGTTACTCCATAATTCATTCTACCTTTCCTACCACTATCAGGAAGCAATAGCATAACCAAGTAGTCTTTTTAGATTCACCCACTGTTGATGGCAATGGTTGTGATTTCATTAAAAGCCTGGGATAGAAACAAGACAAGACTTTGATATAGGCATGGTGGCTCTGTAATAAGGCCTCAGATACATGACATTAACTGTGATTACCACAAAATCTGATTGGGTAAATGAGCTGTTTTAGGAAACTCAGACTTGTTAAGTTAAGCAGAAGTCAATTCTTTTCAATTGCTATATATTATTCATAAACACTGTATGCAATTCAAGCTACACGAAGGGAATTTAATTAGTCAAGTAATTTATTTCTGCTCTATGCTTTCTAGCATTTTTTACAGCCTCTGAAATTTAGCTTGTTTTCTCTAGCCTGCCAGTTAAATACCTGTATTTAAAGAACAATCTAGAGTCTCCAGAATGTTCCTTTGTGCACAGTGAGCATATCTGTGCTACAGTACCCATTTAGTAGATGAATAACAAAGGAGATGGTGGATGTCATCACCTGCCTGGTGCCATGCAGCACAGTAGTGGTAAGATCATGGATCAGCCTGGAAATCTCTAATTGCCAGTTCTGGCCTCTGCCAGCCATAGCCCTGGGCTGTGCCTCAGCATCTCCAGGAGCCTTCTGTGAGTGAGTGCCTTAGTGGGGGCTCTGATGGACAGAGGTGTGAGTTCTACCAAAGGTCAGTGAGCTCCTTCCTTCCAGGGGAATGGCATTTCCTTGCACTGGAATGAAGTGGCAAACAGGGAAATGTGTTTTGGCAGTGCTTGTGATGAGCATTGATCCTGTGCTCAGATTTGCTGTTGCAGAGGTTAGAAGCTGACCAGCCTGAGACTGAACCTCTCCATTTACATAAATACAGCCTGCAGCCACAGCTCTTTCCTGATCTACTTAGTAAGCACTCTGCTAAGAATTAATTAGTTCTGGAGACACAGAGGCAGAAAACATTTGGTGGAAGGCATGAGGCACTGGGGGTTGAAAGTGCACAAGTGCAGTGGTGAGTCATGGTTGTGTTTCTGGGGCAGGCCAGGCTGTCCCTGCTGCTTGCCCTTGTGTGCCTCAACAGCTCCTGGAGCTGTAGGGAAAAGGGAATAAAAAGTAGATTTGGTTCCTGATGGATAGTGCAAGGGCAGGGGGAAATGGGCAGGAAAATAATATAGGAAGCATTGATGGATTCCTCTGAAGAAAAAGTGTGCACTATTAAAGATAAACTAGTCACATGCTTCCAGTTAATTCAATTAGCAACAGGAGGCTATATGGGGAGAGCTGCTTTGCCATTTATTAGAAAAATAAGGACAAAGCTGTTACATTGAGCAAGCTGCTGATTAATTACTGTGAAGAAGCAGTATTTTACAGGAGTAGTCTGCCTCCTGAAATATATTAGCTGGCTTCTAAGTAATACATTGGCACACATTCCTTATGTATGGAGCTGATCTGGTGATGCTGCTCCTCTGCAAGGTAATGAACAGAGACCTGGTTAGGGAAAGCTTTACTTTCATCAGTGACACCAACATTTGTGCATAGCCCCAGAAGATAGAGTTTATTTCTTCTGTCTTTATTTTGTATATTTGACTTTTGTCACAGTTGTTTTACACTTCATTTTTGCTGTCTGTGTCATGAAAAGTAAGCACTTCTCAAGGGTGTCATGGGATCATTTCCCTATTCAAAACCAATTTCTACACTCTTCCTGAAGTAGGAACAGAACAAAATCAGAGAACAAAAGCTACTTGCTTTCAAACCCCTGATCCAAGTGTGCTTCAATCCATTCCTTTTATTTCTACCTGATAATGCAAGGAAATATCTGCCTGTCTTCTTCCAGTCTTGCATGTGGATGAAATATCTGCCAATACATTACTGCATCCACCAGCAGAAATAGTTTTAAATGAATTCTAAGAGAAAGTTTACTGTGCCTCCTGCTCCACAGAGCACTAATTGGCAAGGAATTCTGCAGGGCTGGAACAATGAGTGTTTGCTGTCACTCAGAAATAATTGCTGGATGCTGTGAGTGAGACTCACTAAAAAAAAACAGGTAATAGAGGGAAAATATTAGAAAGGAAGTTTTCAAAGCCACATTTAGATGCTCTTTCATTCTTGTGCTGGGCTCTGCTAGTGTGTGTAGTTTCAGCCACAGAGCCTCTGAACAGAACCTTGGATTTCCCTCTGACAAAAAATTCCACTCAGGCTTCTTTGTTAATTAGTTGGGTGTTTGGGAGAAAGCTCTTGGTCACTCAGGTTAGGCTGGCAGGGAGTGCTGATGTGAGAAACTCAGCTTTTCTCTAGGGATAGCATGAACCAAAAATCTGAGGTTTGTGTTAGCAATTCCTCCTGATTGTTTACATTCTCTCAGAAACTCCTTTTAGTCTGCATTCAAATTAAAGAAAGACCTATTTTCACAGATGCTAAGGATTTAAAAAAAAAGAGATAGAAATAATGAAGTCTACTTGCTGATATTCAGAGAGTTGAGAGGTATCATCTGTATGTCTGGCACAACAGAGAATACAAACAATTTGGATTCCTCCTGCCTTTGAAATATTTCCATTTTCAGACTGATGCTTTTGGGTGAGGTTTTGGCCTCTTGATTCGAAAAAAAAAGAAAATGAGAATAATTTTTTTTTGTTTGCTTTTCTGGCTGTAATCTATGAGTCTCTTCCTTCATTAATCAATGAATGCCCAGAATTCCACTTAAGATGTCGCTGAAAAGAATCAAAAGGGAAGTGGGAGATGAGAATAATGAAAATATCTCTCTATATATTTAAATCTGATGGGTCCATTTTGTCTGAATGATTCTGCACTGGCAGCATCATCGCTGAGGCCATTTCTGTGACTGACAGGGAGCAGAAAGGTTAACAGAGCAGAAGGAAAAGGGCAGCTTTCAGACCCTGCTGCATTACTGTGCTGAGAAACAGCAGCAGAGGCTGTGCCTTGAGCATTTCTGCTGTAAATTCCAGCTCACATCTTTCAGCTTTGAGGAATTTTGGGTGCTTGGCCTATGAAGAGAACACTGACATAAGCTTTTAGCTGCAGTAGAGGGATGTTTAGATGTTAATAGATACTGAACTCTGGTACAGTAAATTAAATTGAATGGGCCTTTTTGGTTTTAGAAATGCCTTTGTAAGGTGAGCATTCTAGCTCATTTCCTGGGATCAGCTTATGGGTGTATCTGTGTAACAGTGGCCAAAGGAAAAGTAAATTATTAGTTCCAGCAGCAAAGCCAATTCTGTCTCTCAGCAGCTGATCATGTTGATGTCAGTTTTGGCAGACTGGTAAAAATTTTGGAAATCTCTCGAGCAGTAGCACAAAATTACTCTCCAGGGTTATTTTAATTTATTTTTCCTTTGGTACTAGTGGTCTGATTAGGTTACTAGATTGCCTTTATTGCAAAAAAAACATAGGTTTTGTGTTCTGTTTCACACAACTTTGCTAAGATCAATAAAAAAGGCATCAAAAATCAAAACTATCAAAATAACACTTCATTTTAGTGCATAACAATTGTTAATCAAGATAATTGTTCTCACCTAATGATAATGGCTCATATATTTTTTTCAGTCATTTTAAACACAGATGAATTTTAAAAGCAAAATTACTCTTGGGCATAAAGAAATCTCTTAGCATAATATAATCTAAATTTAATGTGATAATTGAGAGTTCTATGTGGCATTACAGCTTAGTAATAATATTATTGCCAATTACAGATAATGATTTAAATTTACACCAAGGCAGTGAAGCAGATACATTGTCAATACTAAAAGACTCCTAAATATACATTAACCAGTTGGGAATGATTGAACCCAAAGGTATTTTGTAGGGAAAAACTCTGTGTTATGAGCACTGACTTTGAGAAAACAATACTGAAAGGAAGCAATGCAATTGTAGAGTTTCAAATGAGCACTGATTTTCCAGAGTTTTGATTGTACAGAAAATGATATTTGGAGTATCAAAGCTCAGGCTTTGAAGGTGGTGTCACAGTGCACACATCTGAGAATGTTGGGCCATACCTGTAAGAAATGAGGCTTCACACACCACAGGCAGCTCCAAATCTTCGTTTACATTAATTCAGTTGAGTAGAATAAAGACTGTGTAAAAGTGAATTCCTGACCACCACCAAATATCCACAACCTTTAGAAGAACCTGTGGCTTTTTCTATTATTGCTCTGATTATGTCCTGGCTAAAATATCTTAAAGATCCTAAACTTTCCTGAGCAAGAAGGGCATAACCTTTGAGTTCTTCAGCAGCTGTAACACAATCCTGTATCCTTCCCTTCAATCTGAAGGAAACACGCAGCATAATTCTCAGAGTTCCTGCAGTTAAACCTGTTTGCAGTTAAGCACAAAGTGTGTTACTGAGGTTCTGCCTATCCACACCTGGAAATGCCACAGCATTAGAGGAGAAGCTGCCTGGGCTGCAGCAGGGATGTTCTGTCACACAGACACTTGTGCTCAGCTCTGTGCTGCCCATTCCTGCAGCCTGAGCTGAATCAGTGCTCACACACCAGCATCACACGTGCTGTAAACTAAATCAATTTTATTGCAGTCACACTGGTACAATGCTAACGGGGAGTTAAGGTCTTTAATACAGCCTTAGAATGAGACATTTTTTTAACAGTGCCAGGAGAAATATTAAGTAATAAAGCAAATAGAACTGCAATATATATTGTAAAACTGTCAACCAGCAAACAAGATAAATTCAAATACCTTTCATCTTGCCTGGATGAATTATTTCAATCTTGCTGTAAAGTGATGTAGCTCAAACTGAGGATAAGCACGAATCACACTCTCTATCATAACAACTGTATTACAGTTTAATACAACAGAGGGTTTTGGTTTTGTTTAGTTTTAATGAAGTTACAGAGTGGTACCCAATGGTAAGATCTGACTTGGCAAGCTTTTTGAAGGATTGAAAAATACTGTGGTAACATACAAAGAATTAGCTTTGCAATCCTCATGGCACTACTTTCTGGAACAAAAAAAAATTGCACGAGGAAGTCAAAAGAGAAGTATTTTCTTATTTGTATCATTAGGGACATGATTGGTATTTACCTTGATGAGTTTCAAGGATTTACATAATTAGTTTACTGACTGGGGACAGATTTTACTGAAGATAATCCATTGTTACAAAGTAACATGGAGATAGTTTTCAAAGTCACAACATTAATGTGTTCTGCTAATCTGATCCCAGTAGGTGGATTTTTACATGAAGCTGCTCAGACTTTAGAAATTAGAGTGTCAAGACTTTTTACTGATTACCATCTGGAAGACTGGTTTTGGAATAGTGATTGTGGAATAAAGCACAATTTCTGCTCCTTAGAGGTAATAAAGGAAGACATAGAGTTTTTTGGAATACGTAGATAAATCATATAGGATTTTGTCATTTTTTTTATTAATGATTTTAATATCCCATATTGTGAAATAAGTAGCTCAAAAGAGAGCTTAAGGACGAGTCTGAGGAATATGTAATAAAGGTCTTGGGGTGAAAAATACTTGACTCATTTGAATCCTTTAGAAAGTAAGATGTGAGTTTACAGAGGCTTCCAAAGAAGAGGTTAAAGAGGCTTCCATGGCTATTCCAAAGCCATGTTGGTCACAGGTTTTGTGCCAGACTTTCAAAAATATTCACCTGCCATTTGGGAAAGGTGCAGGACAAGGACATGTTTTCATGGGTCATGTAGAAGAAAGTGAGGAAAGTCAGGGAATTAAAGGGAGAAAAAAGGGAAACTATTCTCATGCAGGTTGTGAAGTGTGGCTTCAAAAGTGTTGATGAGAAATGCAAGAAAAATTGTTGGTGCTGGTAAGAGATGGAAAACCTCTGATAGACTGTAGAAATGAGTTTTGTGTGAAGATCCAGTTATTGGATAGTGGCTCTAGTGAATCACAGGACTGGAACAAGCCTGACAGACAAATCAGGTGGAACTAATACAAACCATCAGCATGGAGTGCTGGTAAAATAATAGGAGATATAAAAGGACATTGCTTGTGGAAAGTTTTCTGTAGTTTTGCATCTTCCTGAAAGAAAGAAAATCCTCTCTAGTGAAGTACAAACAATGAAATACCTCCTCTATATAAAATAAATTCTTTTGTTGTGAATAGACAGAAATTTGAGTAAACAGATGCTGATGAAAGCTTGGAAAGCAGCAAGAAAGTAATTACCTGTGGAGTTTTGGTTTTGTTGTATCCAGGAGGGGCTTGGAAGGGCTTTTGGTCTAAACATAAAACTAAAAAGAAATACCTTTTTTACACCATAGTAGCGAGGAATGGATAGTACAAATTATCTTATGCTTACAGACACAAGCCCAAAGGCCATGTGGAGATCTGCATCACAAGGAGCTCAGAACCTCAGGGTTTCATCCACACCACTGTGCAACTTCTGAGAGGACAAGAACTGCTGGTTTGAGAGAGATAATAAAAGAAGCAGCACGTGGAAGGGGCACTCTGAGTTCTGGGTCATCCCTTACATTATTTGACCCCAGTACTGGGAGTTGTAATAGCCTGAACCCTAAAGCAGGGGTGTGGTGGGAAGGGCCCCTGACCCCTGCTGGCACACAGCAACATTCCTGTGCTGCTCCAGGAAGGCTGGAGGACCCTTCCCTGTGTGGAGAGGGCTCTGCTGGATTCCCACAGGAGGGAACCAGGCAGGGCTGCTGCTGCTGCAAGGCTCTGCCCTTCCACAGCCCAGGCACTGTAATCCAGAAGCAATAGAGCTCCACAAAAAGCAGAGGGCTTAGGATCAGGTCTGCATGGTCTGGGGGTGGAGGAGGAGCAGCAGAGTTTAATGGCACTCATAACTACTGGAGCTGAGGGCAAGAGAGCAAATAAGATCATCTTGTGGGTTGGTGCCGTTTTTCTCCAGATGATTTTCATAGAGATCACAGGGCAACATTGCTGAGAGTTCAAAAACTCAAAAGCATGGAGCTTGATAGTCAATAACAGCATAAGATGTCTTTTTTTTTACCTGCATAGTGATGAATTTAATAAAGTTTATTTCCTGCCATAATTTGTTACAGCAGATTGTGATGGAGTACAGGAATACAGCAAACTGAGATCATGTATTAATCCAATTTAGGCAGCAGACTGCTGCACCCTGACAGAGTGCAGAGGGTCTCTTTTCCCTGTGGCTGCCAAAATTCGTTTTCAGCTAAAGGAATCTTCCTCACCATAAGAGCTGCTGCTGCAGACCAGCATCTGTGAACTCCCCAAGCCTCAGGGGTGTCTGGGGCATCCCTGTGTGCACACCTGGCTGCAATTCCCTGCAAGATGCATTAATGCCAGAAAGGTACCGTGCAGGGGACCAGTTCTGAGCTCCTCTACTTGTGGCTTTGATGTGCTCAAAACCATTTTCCTAGCATTGGGACCATGCTTCTGTGATTTCTACCATCGATTCCAAAGGTCCAGCCAGCCCTGGGGAGCCAGTGGCTCACAGGAATAGAGTAGGGGTTCTGGCTTTGCTGCTGCTCTAAAAGAAATACCAGTGGAGGACCCCAAAGCTGCATCCTGATTCACAGGATGTGTCTTCTCTCAAGCTCAAATATGTTCCAGGGATTTCATCATCAAATTTCTACCCCTGAAAGGAATTTTGGTAATCAATTGACTCTGAAAGGAATAAGGTAATCATTTCCTATAGTAATGCTGGAAAAATATTACTTTCTTCAAGCTTATCTTAATAGTAAGTGTTGCTGAGAAAAGATGTGCCAGTGTAAATCAAATTGAGTAAATCAAATCCATTCTGGCTCCATGCAGTTTCTGAGATAATGCACAGTCCCACAGAAATTCTATAGCACTTTGCTGCAAATAAAAGTTTGTTTTCAGCTATCAGTGCTGAATGCCCCTGAGCTGTCCTAACCTGCTGGAGTTCCCTGTGTTGATGGATCAAATTTCAGGCTCTTCTCCTCTTTTATCATGTAGAAAAGCTCCCACCAAACTGATAATCTAGGCACTGCTCTTTAGTACTTCTAAATATTTAATTTGTTGTTGATTCTGCCTTTTTTTCCTCCTTTATCCCTGTTGACTCTGTAAGTAAAGGCTGGCGAGATTTTGCTCAGTTATTCTGTAATTACAAGGCTTTAAATCTCTTTTTCTTTGAATTTTACTGAGACAAAACAAATACTCATTGACGTCAGCAGGAGCTCGCAGGAATAAGGAAGGAGTGCAAGCAGCACAGCTCTGCAGCTGTAGCTCTCCATGCAGAAGATGTATCACTTAATAGGTATCTTCAGCAGCCAAGGGAGGACTCTCAGTTTGCCTGTAGCATCAGTTTTTATTCCTTTGACATTTTTCTCATCTTGGGTCTGGTTTTAGTCTTGCTGCCATGGCAACATACAGAGAGGCTAAAAGGTACTCCAGAGAAAAGGTCTCTCCTCACTGACAGGCAGCAGGAGGGAATAGAGGCCATTGCTGCTGTTTGCAGCTGCAAACAGCACTGGAAGGATGAAAGGGAGACAGAAAGTATTTTCTGTTTGCACTTGTGCAGGCAAAACCTTTGGTGCAAAAGTTCAGTGTGACAGGGCATGAACAGAGGTGTTGGATAAAATCATTTCTGCTCTCAGATGGCTTTGAACAGGGCAGGACACGACATGATGTGACGTGACATGGAGACAGACTTCATGATGCAAGTTTTTCCTGTAGGAAAAACACTCCAATCAGCTCAAAATCTTTGCTAGTGATACTGAATTTTTACATTTTGATTGTATCCATGTTTTCTCCATGCCCATGTAGGCGTTTATGAAAATTGGGCCCCGCATACCCTGAGTTTGATGTGTCTTCCTACATATGCTCAGTGCTCAATTTCTGCATCTTAAGAGCTGGCTGCATTCACCACAGGCAGGAATAGAGCCTATTCAAAATCCTGTAAATATTATGCTGCTTTTCCATCTGCCATGCAAGCTGCTGCATACCCTCAGCCTCCAGGAGAACAGAGTCTGGGGGGTCTCTTCAGAATTAATGGAGTAGGTGAGACAGGAGAATCCAGGCTGGCTGCAGATGTGGGATTGCCAGCCTCCCATGTACCCAGCTCCCACACAAACAGGTAATTGAAGGATTTTGTCACGGCAGATAAAGCAATTTAACACTAGAAGCACTTTTCTGCTGCCTATTCTTCTACACAGTGCAAGGGAAATATTCCTATCAGGAATGCAGATCATTCCCTGGGAAGTGTGCTGTGCTGAATACAGGTTACTCCATTGCTCTCAAGGGAAATAATCCTTCACAGCAAAGGATGGCTTTGTCCAAATAACTGTGTCTGGTAGGATAACTGTCACTAATCACACAGGAAAACAGGTTTTTACAAAAGCTTGTACAGAAGGCAGCCTGAGAAAGGGAAGTATTGCAAACTCACTTAAAAAAAATAAAAACAAAAAGGCTTTGAAAAAAACCAGCATGTTTCCCACTGAAATATTACCCCACAACATCATATTGTATAAACATGAGAGAGACATTTCAAGATTATCAAGGAGAAAACAACAGAACTAAACTTTGACAGATGCCTCTTTTGGGAGGAGAAGGGAGTTGTGAGCAGAGGAGGCAGTGACTGCTGGCCACGTGTGTGTCTGGCTGCCCAGGGAGCTGAGGTGTTGTATTGCATTAATCACACACCATGGCTGTCCCTTCCCTGGGCCCAAGGCACCCCAGCAGGGCTGGGTGGCTGCAAAGGGACATTTCCATTTCCATTTCCATTTCCATTTCCATTTCCCTCTGCTCAGTGCTTCCCCTGCCCTGGCAGCCTGGCAGGGTCTGCAGGGAGTGGAACACCACAGGTTCCCTCAGAGCTGCCAGCAGGTGCAGGAGCCGCTGCCCTTGGTTCCTCCAGTGTCTTCCCTTCCACAGACCAGACAGACAAAATCCACAAGTCAGATGATGTGGTTTTTCTTTGCAGCGACTGCAGTGTTAGTTTTAAAAGCATATATACCAGAAACATGAAAGAAAACTCTTCTCCTGGTCTGAGAAGTGCATCTGCAATTAAAATGCAGCTCACAATCCATATTAAAGACAGCATAGCTTTGTAATAGAACACAGCAGTGAGCCTGATAAAAATTATTTTGCTCTATAGCACTAATGAAAGCTATAGTATTAAAGCTTGGCTTATGTGGGATCTCAGCTAGAATCAACTGCAGTATGCATCTTTTTTTCTTCATTACTGTCTAGAAATAATGCTTAAATAATTATTCTTGATATTATGGTTTGTAATTCTAATGGTGGTAGCTCTGGGCTCATTGCAATAGTGCCAGTTATGAGCAGCAACAGAACAGAGTCAGCCCTGGAATGAAAAATGGGCATGTTTTTAATTCAGATTATTTTTTCATAAATGTGAAGGAGATTTGGATCATTACCTGTGACACTTGGGTTGCCAAAGTAACCTTGCCTAGCCAGCTGATGTTTGCACAGCTCATGGCACTGTCACCATGGAGACCTGTCCATGTGATTTTGCAGGCATGATGCAGTTGCAGGCGTCTCAGAGAGGAATTAATTGTTGTTGAGCAGAGCTCGTGCAGACAGCTCTGCCCTGGCAGACAGAGCCTGCACTCAAACATCAGCTAAATTCTTCATTTAGCTGCACAGAGAGGAGCAGGGCAGGGCTAGCAGGAGGGAGCTCTCTGGGCTGTTGTAAGGCAAACACTGAGTTCTCCTGATGGAAAGTTCATGCTCAGATTGGGAGAAGTGGTCAGAGAGTGCTGATCTGTGTAAAAGCCATGCTTGAATGATAATATTCATTTACAGTACATTTGTTTGAGTGATTGAAGGCTATGGAACACTCCAGGTATTCCTTTTTCTCCTCCCAGTACCTGCTCTCCCTCATTCATGTGCAACCTGGTGATGTCAGGGAAATTACACCAGTAAAGCAGGGGCTGAAATCTGTCTGTATATACAGGATATTCAAAATTCTCCTCCAAAAGTAGATGTCATGCTGTGCTTTCCATTCTGACCTCTGATGAACCTCACAATGGGACTGTGAAGTGGATTTTGGATCTGTTTTGCACAATTCCAAACCAAAGACCACACAAACATTTTGATAAGAGATATGGTTCTGTTTCTGATGGTTAAGCAGGCTAAAGGGTGCTCCCTCCTTCCTCCCATATTCTTTGGAGAACAGAAGTCAGCCAGGCTGAAGATAAAGTCATTTTGCTGGGGTGAAATGCTTTGTTCCACCTCTTTTAGTTAATTATGAATGTGCTGGATGACGACAGCAGGTCAGAAGGTGCTGTTGCTATTTCTGGGTGCTGCAGCTGTGATGAGCAGGCTGCAGCAGGAGCAGGTGGGGGTTCTGTGACATGGCATACACCCCTCAAGGAGACACAGTCCAGGCTTCAGAAACTGCCCAAGAGCCAGGATTGGATGGGTGAACCAGCAGGAGAGTGGTGTCACTGTGTTTGGGGCATGCAGTGACATTGACATTGGGGGAACTGCTGTAAAGAATCCTTGGAGCACCAGCTTTGGAGATGTCTGTGTTGGACACTCTCTTATGTGAAAAAACCACCAAAAAATGGATGTTTAAAAATAATACTGGGCAGAAGTGTTCACAGGAGGGGGTGTGGGCAGAAGGGACTTGGGTTGGTGGCCGGATGCAGGGAGTGAATGTTGCTCCTTTTGTTTTTGCTTTTGGTCTGAAGAATCAGCTGAAGGATTAAAGGGGAGGGTGTAGCTGGAAAAGCAGGGCTTTAGGCTGATGTGTGCAGCACAGCTTAAAATTTATGAGGGGATTATTTCATGGCTAGAAGGGAACAGTCATGACATGCTTGGAAGGCTCGGACATTTTCAGTGTGTAAGCAGAGGATGAAAGGTGATTCTTTGAGATGATGTATAAAAATAAACAGAAATCTTGAACCTAAAGGTGTGGAACTAATGAGAGGGAAAATTGCAATTGTAGATCATAAGCTGAACTGATGCTCTGCTTCACTGTGCCCATCTGGTACTGAGGGATGTTTCCTTTGGGTGCTGATAACCTTTTTGACAGCTCGTGATGATACAGTGTTGGAATGACTGGGGAGTTTTACAGATTACACTGAGATAATTGAATTAATATCACTCCTGATGTGGATTAAATTTGTAATCTTAGCATAAGATTCTTTAGCCTTTCATACCATGGCCTGATTTATCAAAAGGGGAGTGAAGGATTCCTTTATTGTGAGTAGAAATCCTTTCAAATACCTCAGGGAATAACACTGTCATCAGAGGGCCTAAGAAAAGAAAGGGCAAAGCCCTCTGCCAATAAACCTGCCTCAGCTGACAGTGAGGGGGTAAAGAAGTTGTCTGCAAAAATGGAACTGTAATCTGTAGATGGGAGTTTGTGCAACAGACTGCATCCAACCTCATGCAGCTAAAGAAAATCCACTCTTCTCCTGCACCAGTGTCTTTCAAGGGCTTTTCTTTTTCCTGAAGTAAATGTAGAACTTCACTAAAAAGAAAAAAAAGATCAATAAAATTAATCACATTACTGAGCTAAACAGCTTCATGTAGGATGATGAAAACATTGTGTTGTGACATTCCACTAGGAAGCTTTTCCATGGCATGTTGCCTTCATTGTTTCTCCCTCCCAAACTCCACATGACTGACGTGGGCCTGAAGCCCCCAGTGTGTTATGCTGGCAGAGCCAGTGGTTTCATGATCCAGCTCCCAGGCTCTTTCATTTTACTCCTGAGACTGGTTCCTTGTAGGAGCCAAATGCAGAAATGGATCATTATGTTTAAAATAACATCCGAAGGCTTGAAAATAGCATCCATTTCTTAGGTAGGCTGCATTTCTCTTTCACACTGAGAAATGGTGCAGCAGATAATTAGTAATACATTTCCCACTTAAATTTCCCTGTATTTATAAAGCAGTAGACTGCTCTTGCTATGTTCTAACAGCAAAATGAAGTTCCAGAGCCAACTGAATGTCAGCAAGAATTTATGAATACGTCAGTAGAGATTACTGTTGGCTCTTGATTTTGAATGCAAGCAGACAACAAATTAGTTTGGTAGTAAAATGGGTAAGTAAGTGGGGGCCTGACTGTAGCAGTACAAAGTTGGAGCATAATTGTTTGTTTCAGGCATCTATTATTCATAGAGGATCAGACTTGCACCCAGGAAAGTGTCTCTATTCAGGAACTTTCCAAAGGAAAAGGAACCAGGACAGCAGAGGTGGAGACCTGAAATGAAAGACTGAAATGAAAGATGAAAAGCCAGACATGAAATCTGTCCCAGTTATTGATTCCACCTGGAAAACTAAAAACAAACAAGAGAAATCCAAGGAGAACATAGAGAAAAAAGAATTAAGGCAGGGGTACAGTATGTATTTCAGGGAAAAAAAGGAGTCTTTTAGTTGATTTTCAGTGGACTGGTTTTACACCCTGACATCAAAAGCTGTGGAAAAGCAGAGTAATCAGAAGCTGGCTGTAAATATGCAAATACAATGCCAGCATGTTATGTTAGTTGTTCTGTTTGGAATACACCTTGCTTTTCATTGTTTTAGCATTGCAGGTACTGTTTGATAAAAATTGTGTAGTGCCTGCTATTTTTAATTTCAATAGGAAAATCCTTTTTGTCTGGTCAGAGTGGTTACACGTAATAACATGCTTAATTTGAAGCTTTTGTAACCTATATTTCTCAAAGTTAAATGTATTGCAAATTAGTCAGGAGCACTGACAGAGACTTCATTAAACTTCTCTAAGTCATTTGTGGGTATATTGTGATTCCTGAAAGCTGGTAGTGCTTCACTATCTGCTATTATTACTACTTTACTATGTAGAAGGAAGAAATTGACATAATTATTATTCTCTTTTTTCTATGCAAGCATGTATTTTACTTTGAAGGAAAATCGCTGTCAGCTCACTAAAGACAGAGTAACTGCAATAATATCATACCATGCTCCCAGTGCATACACAGGTGCTGTGTTCAGTAGTGGGGGATAGTTTATGACTGTTACTGTACAGGATTCACTTCTGCTGTCAATGAAATAAACACTTTGCAAATCATTAACTGAAGAGAAATTGAAATATGGGTTTTCTTGAGAGATACATCAATATATGTATCAATATATATCAATCCAGTGTATCACTGCCAGGACCAGTGGTCCACTAATGTGTAATAGTTCTGGTTCCATTGCAGAGCTTTGATAGAAATTGTGTCAGTCTGGGGGCTCTCGAGGCTAAAATCTGTATTTTGGCACTAGGTCAGACACAGACCCTCTCAGGGCTGAGCCATACTGAAAGCAAGCACAGGACAATGGAGTTTTGTCCTTTATTCCAGTGGAAACTCCTCATATCACTAAACACCCCTTTGCACTGTTTCCAATCCAAGAGCCCTCTGAGGCTGATACTGCACAAGAATAATTTCAATTAATTCATCCACATAAACAGAAGTAAAATCCATTTACTTGGCTTTGAGCTGACAAATGCAAACAATATAGCAACCAATGTGGAATAATTGGTGAAAAGAGATTCAGGGATTCTTCTTACAGAATGCTGTAAGAAGAGGGAAACCCTTGTGATTCTTTCTGCTGGAAGGGATGTTTATTTTGAATCAAACATCAACCACTTCAGGGAACCTCCAGAAAATTCCAGAATTTCTACATGCCTCCCTGTACAGCCAATGAAGCCTGGGTCTGGTTTTAACCAAGTGCAGAAGGATGCACTGTCTTCATTAGGAATATGCAAACACTGGGGAACAAACTCACAGAAGCTCCTCCCTCTGTGAAAGGCACAGAAAAAACCTAAAAGTTTCCCTATAGTCTGTGCAGAACAATTTAACCATACTTGCACAGCAAAGAAGGTTTTTAATCCTTTCTCTCCCCTGTAGGAGAAGAGGGAATGGTTTTAATAGGCACCTTGGGAAACAAGTAGTTGCAGTCTTGGTTGAACAAGTGGACTGTTAGCAGCCATAAACATAAAATTGCTCATTTCTAAAATAGCTCTTGGTCTCTGAACTCAGACATTGAGTGCTGAGTGGCATTGCACTAGGACAGAGTTGGACTGCCTGGGTAGGTGAGTTGCAAATAGCACTAAAAGGCACAGATGTTGTATCAGCTTTTCAAATTCTTCTCAATGTTTTTATATATTTTAATAGCTCCATCTGGATTCCATAGCCACTATTATTGTTACAAGTTTTATTGTTCCCTCTGCCTCTGCCTGCTGTTTGCATTTGCAAGTTACTTACAAGTGTCTTGGAAACAACTCCTGAACCTTTCTCCAGGGGCTTAAATTTGATATTGTGAAAAAAGCAGGGAAAGCACATTTTCTCAAATTTGCCTTGCTAAATACGATGTGGTACAAATTAAAATAAATGTTGCATGCCCTGCTTTCCACATGATGTTCTGGTTATAAATTTCAGTGGACAGGCAAGTGTATTTGCTGATTTCTCCAATTCTGTTATTTATTCTGTGCTGTAACCTCCTAAAAGCTTGATTTGGGTAATAACAGACATAAAAATTATACAGCTGCTGCTTCTCCAGCATCATGGTCGGATAAAGGAATATTATCCACAGTGCAGAGCTAGTCTGACAGGATAGTTGAGTGATGTTTATGCTCCAAGGTAGCTTCATAAAAGGTATTGTGATTTTGTGGACTAGCCTTGAGGTCAGCCTGCTATCCAGTGGGATTCATAAGATTGTGTTTTCTGAGGTGAATTCACAATAATGCCCTAAATTAGAAAGCCATTGCTTTTGCAGTGCAATTTTTCTTTTGTTCTAATAGAATTTTTCTTAAGTCTGGTATTTAATAATTGAGGGAACACCTCTAAAATTCAAGGAGCAATTCTGAGTTCACTGCAGTCAGCTTCCCAAGTAAGGCTGACAGATGGGAAAGACATTTTGTGCTGTGCCCAGCATCCATTCAATTTAATTGGAAGTTGAATGCTGTATAATCTTCAAAAATCACATACCTCCTTCTGTATTAGACATTCAGGGAATATTCTGGGGGCCTGGACCCCAATTCAGGCTTTTAAATGTACTGTGGGACCCATCAGGTCCCAGCTCAGCATTTTCTGTCAAACATAAATGCCATTATTCTTAAAATATTCAATAGAACTATGTCACAGGTGCTAAATCCTATTAACATAAAATTCATTTTTGTCTCAACTGACCCTGTTATTCTGGCAAAGAGCAGCATGAGGAGGATATGGGACGGCCTTTATGGGCACATTTTCAGTTCCTGAAGTTTCCCATGGTGAAAGTGAGGAAACTCTTGACACCTTCCAGTTTTTAGTGATTTATAGAACCATAGATTGGAAGAGACCTTAAAGCTCATCTCATTCCAGCCCTGCCATGGCTGGGACACCTTCCACTGTCCCAGGCTGCTCCAGCCCCATTTAGCCTGGCCTTGGGCACTGCCAGGGATGCAGGGGCAGCCCCAGCTGCTCTGGGCACCCTGTGCCAGGGCCTCAGAAGTGCTCTGTGTGCTGCTCATTAAACATTCAGTGCAACACACTCACACACAAATTCAATTTATCAACAATGAGCTCTCCTGAGTTGGGAAAGTTCATACATCAAAACAAGCTTCTCTCCAGTGCACTTGTAAGAAGAGGTTCTTGTGCCTTTCTCACATGCACTAATTGCAGCCAGCTGTTAAACAGATGGGTTTGGTGATATGGTAGGACACCAGTTATTTAACATTTTTATTTAAAACATAAGGAAAAAAGTGACAAAAAAAAAAAGAAAAGAAATGTTTTCCTAGGCAACAAGACCCACAGTATTGCATTAATCCCAGCCATAGCCTGGGCATGGCATTTCCTCTGTGGTAACCCATAAGAAATTGAAAAATATCATAGTTCAATTAGAAAAATGTTTTATACTTTCAGTGAAAGTAGGATGTCTTGATAAATATTCTGCAAAGATGGAGTGCAATGAGCACCCCTTTAGAATTACCTCCCTGAGCCTGTGTTTCTCCCTGCACCTCAGCTATCCATCACTTTGGTTCTGCATTAACCTTATGGATGTGGTTTGCTATTCAGAGGCTGTCCTCAGGACTCACATCCCATTTTGGCAGACACAATGCAAAAGCCAGGCCTTACAAAGTCACTAAAAAATGTTTAACTCTTGGTCTTTTCTCAAGCAGCTCTTTGGGTGACCTTGCACAGAGCATGGCAAATGTTTCACAGGTTTTGGAAGGGAGGGACTCAGGGTTCTCTCATGGTGTGACTGAAAATTATCAATAGTGATCTTTCTTTCAGGTGAAGGAGGCCATGCAGAGAATCCATGACCGGGGAAATATAGGGAAACTCATTCTGGATGTGGAGAAAGCACCCACTCCCCTGGTGAGTGCACAGCACAGACATGATGTACACATGCTGGACACATGTCCCACATGTCCCTTTTTGACACTGATTTCTTCTAAATCTGTAGCACCCAAATACCACCAATAACCATAAATTCTGTATTTAACCCAAGTGAAATGTACTTGCTGAAGTGCCAGCAGTTACTTCTCTCTACTGAATCACTCTCTGCTTCTCCAAAAATGAGCCAGCAAGTGTTGGACTGGGGTAAAACTGCCAAATCTCTTTCTGCCCTTGTGAGGAAAACAAACAGACACTTCTCCAACTAAACAATTCCTGTATTAATAGGTGGATTGAACAGGAAAAAACCCAGTCAATATTGCTGCAGTGGGCAAACATAAAAGTGCTTTCTGATTCCCACAGTAAAGTTAGAGTATACTTTTGGTAGGAATTTTAGTTTACCGGTTAGTGTAATATATGAAGTATAACACATAAATATGTCCAGAAATATCCTGAGGGAAGATAGTCATGATGGAGCTCTGGTCCACTAGATTTGGAGCTCTTAGGATGGTCCAGAAACCTTTCAGAGAGCAGTAGTAAATGAGAGCCAGGCTCTCCTGAGCATTCACTGATTCACTGGTGTAGGAAAGAGCAGTAAAGAAGGTAATGCAAACCTGACTTTAAATCAATACTGATGTGTGAAGTTTGCTTTCAGATCTGAGAAACCTTCTGTTTCAAAAGGAAAGAACCTAGACCTAGAGTTAAGCTCTTACTCACTCTGAAACTGCCCCCCAGTCTCATACAAACACTCTGCAAGGGAAAGGAAGGCATTGAGGACCTTACTTTGTGGAACAATACACTTTCATCAAAGGGTGTTAACTCAAAAATATGGGTAACTTCAGAGCAATGGCTTTTCTGCATTGAAATCAGGCTGTGTTTGAGATTTTTATTTCCACCAGAGGCTAATAATCAATCAGGGAAGGAACATCATTGCATTTCTCTTCAAAAATTAAATGGGTCCCTTGCTTATTTGGTTTTGAAGCAGTTATGAGCTAATACAAGAATCTTCTTGTGTCCTAAGAGAGGTGCCATGGGTGTATAATAGAATCCAGTCACACCAATGTGTGCTGTTAAACTACCCCCATGCAGTCAGCCAGACTCTTGTACTCCACAGACCTGTTACACTGACAGGGTGAAGTGCTGGAGGGTCCTGCACCTTTACATAGTTCGTAATAAATATTTCCAGGTGAAAAAACCACTGTGTACTCCTTAAATGCTGCTCTGAGCTACAGATTCCTGCAATTGTGTACTGCCTGTGCAGGCATCTTCAGTAAAATATGAAAATGCAGTTTCTTCCCACTCCTGTATGATCTGGGATCTTCACTCTGTCGTGGGTGTATCCTGGCAGCATCTATATTTGTAAAGTTTCATTGGGTTTTTAACATATAAAAGAAAGGAAATTGGCCCCTGAGCTTTCACACTGTGCCTCAGGTGGGGCCATCCATTAGAGCAGGTGCAGGAGTTGTAGCCCAGAGGTGCCACGTTCTGTAAACTTCCTACACGGCTGTGTTTCCTATCCAAGGCCCTTACTATCAGTTTACTACAAGTGCACAGAGCAGAGTCCCCGTGTGCAGCTGTCCTCCAGAAGCCTTCTGTTAGGAAATAGAGCTGTGAGCTGTGGGGGAGCAGCTTGCAGGTTTGGCTGGAAGTGGTGCCGGGGCTGTGCACAGACAGAACGTTCACTCTGCTGTGGCAGCCCTGTCTCCTTGAGCTTCCCAAGTGGCTTTATGCAGTGAATCCAGCTGAAATGAGGAGGAGCCAAGGGCTGAGGAAGGTGCTGTGATGTCCTTGATGTTTCGTGGTGCAGATGGCCAACGACAGCACGGAGACGAGCGAGGCTGGCGAGGAGGAGGAGGACCACGAGGGCGACAACGAGAACAAGGAGCGCATGCCCTTCATCCAGTAGCAGCCAGAGCTGGGCAGCAGCAAGAGCCGACAGGAGAAGGGAGCAAGACTGGGAAATCTCTTCTGTGCATCAGTGAACAAATGCTGTAGTACAGTGTGTGTTGTATTTGTTTGCAGTCAGCTGAGCTATGAGCTGTTGATCATTGTTGTTTTGAACTCAAGTGCCATTCTCATCCAGTGCAGTATTACCACGTTTCTGTGTAATGCCCAGTTTCCCTGTAGGAGTCCCATGGATTTTTCTGTTCTTGTTTGAAAGCCTTATTAACTTACTGTGTAATTTTAGATGGGCATCTTTCTCATGCAAATTCCAACATCTTGCATAAAATTATTTGGGAGGTTTGGGCTTTTTTTGCAAGTTGGAAACAGTAAAAAAAAAAATAAATCCCTACTTGCTGTCTGAAAGATTCTAGTAACTGGAGGGATAATTTTCTATTTCTGGATTTTCAGTGTTAAAATGGTTTTCCTTTAATGAACCACAAATAAAAGTTGCAACAAAGATTGCTTTTTATTTTCCTCAGTCATACTTCATCATTTCACAAGCAATCCTATATTAATTTTCAAAAGTACCTCATCTAGAATCATGGAATCTGAAATTGTGCAAGAAATCATTAATTGAGAGGCTTTGATCAACATCTTCTGGTAAGGACATACTGACTCATATGTCAAATTCAAACCAATTTTAAATTTCATTTTTAAATTGCATTGGTAAGGATCACTTATCAGGATGTGGAAAGAAATTCGGTGATGGAGTTTATTGCTCTGAAATTGCTAATGTGTGGTCAGCTGTCAGGCTGGAGCTGAACTCCTGCAGAAGTTAACCCTGTAAAAAATGAGGTTTAGGCCTTAATCCCACCACCAATCATGTACAGGGATAACTTCTATCTAGGTGAATTGTTCTATCAAAAGCTCTGCTCCTTATGTACAGTTACATTTATAATTATTTACAGGATCAAGTATTCAAAGACCAGCTAGTCTTATCTACCTCCCACTAGTGGAAACTATATCTAAACATGAAAAAAATAAATATTTTTTCCACGTCCTTCCCCTATCCAAACAGCAGCTACTCAGGTCCTCAACTATCTTGTTAAAACAGTTATTTTAAAATTACTGTGATCACATACAGTAGAAATGCTGAAGGACTGGCAGAGACCTTGCATAATGCCTACAGCTTCAAATTAATATTTATTTTTTCAAAAGAAGGTGTTTACCCAGACATGATTAGCTGTTCACCCAAATCTACAAGTAGCATGTTACGATAGAAGTTAAAAATTAATACAGAAAAATGAAAAGTGGGGGCTTCTCAGGGTTTTCTCAGTGTGGGAGGACTTCTGGGTCTGGATGACTTTTATGTGTGGTTTTAGAAGATTCTGGTTAGGTTTTTTCTGTTTGTTTGGTTTTGCTGCCTGAGTATTAATGTCCATCTCTTTACACTGTGCTCATGAAGTCGCTGTCAGATAATTGTGCAGATGGTTCATTCTGAAGGAGTTCCCCTTGGGTCAAACAAATTCAAAAATAACAGCAAGAAATAACTGTGGGGAAAAATGCCAAAAAGCTGTTGAACTATTGATCCAACCAGAACTTCATTTTTCTCTTCACTTCATTATAGTTGAGTTTATTTTCAAGCTGGACTTTCCTATACTTCCAGTGCCATTTTGGGCCCAAACAGGGACTTTATCCACAGAAGAAAATATGTATTCAGCGAGAGTTTTCCATTTATTGGGCTTGCCAGTTGGACTTTTAAGAAGGGCCATTAGGTTTTCATGACTCATCAGCTGACAGCAGTAGGAAACATGCCCAATTTTGTTTTGCAGCTAGTGTAATGATGTTGTCCTGCAACAGACCTTAACATAACTAGGAATTTTGATTTGATGCCAAAGTGAGCAATATTGCTGGTGACCTTCGAGCTGGCAGTAAGTGGCATTCTCAAGGCCTTAAATTAGTAGGGCAAGCAGAATAGCAAACCCATTCTTCTGTTCTAAACCACAGTCTGGTGGGCTCTGCTTCGAAATTACCCTGCAAGACAAATATGGGTGATCTTGGTCATGGCCACAGACACCACAGGGACAACAATCACATAATTTTTGGCTAGTTCTTTCTGGTTTTGTTAGCAAGGCAAAAAATACTCTTCATGCTAATTCACACCAATTTTAGGGCCATTTTCTGGTCAGCAGAATATCAGGTAATTGCAGTGAGTACAAAGGAGTGCTGCTGGAAGTACCTGAGTGCAACGCAGCTGAGGGTGACCATCAGCAAGCTAAACTCTGCTCTGTGCTTTACTGCTATCAATAGAGCATGCAGGGAGGTTCTGCTGATATGAATGGAAGTTTTCCAGGCATCCATTCTGGAAGCAGGGTGTGTGCTAGCAGAATTTGGCCCACAAGCCCTAAGTACCTTTCAGGAGACCACAAGCAGTAGTGTCACACTGGCAGGGGTGGAGCCTGTGCTGGTCAAACTGGTGAAGCCAAAAGGCTTTTACTGACCAAGTCTTACTGTAGCAGCAATGAAGGGTTGTGATTACTACTGACAGTGTTGTTTAAACAACTCTGAGACAATTGGATAGTTTCTTCAAGTGAAACAAATTATTTCTCAATTTGCCTTAAAGGAACTGTGAAAGCTTCTTTAACTTAAGCCTGATTGAAGTGAACTGAAACACTGTTTAATTGTATTTGTTGCTTTAGAGCTTTTGTTATATTGTGCCTACAAAGCAAATTATGTTTACACAAAAATATAAATAAAATGTTGAGCATAGCATTATCCTTGGTCTCTATGTTTTATTCTAGTATTATTGTCACTTTAGGGAACTGCTGACTTGGAACTGCTTAAGAGGAAAATGTGAGGGGGTCATATTTTCCATTTTGGTCACTGTGGGATATACAAATAATTTTGACTATTACAGAGTAAATCGAGGTTATTAAAACTGCTGTGTGCTGCTTTACAGACCATTAACATTGTAGATCTAAAATTTTGAATGTCACAGTCTAAGAAATTCAAAACATTATATGGACACCTTTTACTAAGTGTTTAGGGAAGTGTATTTTAAAACAAAGAGAAACGAAGACTCAGACTGCCACAAAGGTTACCCTCAGAGAGATAGCTCCTTTCAGAAATTAGAACTCCCTAATGGAATAATCTTAAAATAGAATCCAAAAGCCATCATCACCAGATGAGCTTATAGAAAGCAGGAGGACATGACTGAGTTTTGAATCCCACTCTCCTGGGCCTTGGTTTCAACCCAGGGCTCCATGTCTTTGGAAGAACTGGTGATGGTTACCAAGCCCTACAGTCATCTCCAGCCTGCACTGGAGTCCATGGCTTTAAAGGTCTCCCTACACGAGGCAAAGAAGTGAATGAACTTCAGTTTAATATCTAAACAAAGAGGGAGTGTGGGCTTTGGTTCATTTTAGTCCTGCAGGACACATTCCAAAGCCTGTGATGTCCCTGGAAAATCTCACTTCAGTAGTTACCAAATCTGCTCTATAATCTCAAAGCTCTTAGGAACAGTCCTGAGTGTGAAGAGTAAATTTCTGCCCTCTGTTTTTAAGCTTTAATAAGCCAGTAATGATCAGTGCATCCATAATGATGGGGTCAGGATGAGGCTGAAAGCAAACAGCCATAGCCTTTTGCAAATTCTCTGTGATTACCACCAAAGCTCTGCCTTTGCCACCTTTCCCTCTGGGCCATCTGCAGTGCCCTGTCACATACTCTACCACAAAGCAGGCAAGTTGCCTTTGTGCAGCATCTGCATGAATGCAAAAATACACCTCACCCTCCATTTGGTGCTTCCCCTCTCATTTTCTGGGAGCTCAGTGTTCCTCCTGATTGGGTTTGTCAGGACAGATTCTCCCAGTTTGTCACAACTGCCAGCACAGCCCCCAGCTCGGGGAGAACCGTGCAGGGCTCTGTCCCCTGGCAGCACTGGGGTCCCTTGCTGTGAGCCAGGGCTCTGTTCCCCTGCAGGAAGAGCCAGAGCAGAGCACACACTCTGACAGCTGTGTGGAGCAGAGCACCTTTCTCCCAGGGAATTTGTGACAGCCAGGCCAATGTGCCAGTGTTCTCCTGCCAGAGAGCAGCTCTGAGCACGAGCAGCAGCGCTGCTCTCTCTGCTCAGGGCTGGCTGATGGTGCCCAGCTGGCCCTGCCCAAGCTCTGCTCCTGGGATTGCCTGGCATGGCTCTGCCAGCCCCCACCAGCACCCTGCAGGACCTGCAAGGCACTGGGGGAACAGTGCAGGTGAGGAGGAGTTGAGAGGATGAGTGTGGGGAAAAAATGAACTGTGTGCTCTGCCCAAGAGTAACAAGGGAGGAGGATTTGAAGCATGTTTTCTGTTGATTCATGTGTGTGCTTGGAGGGGTCCCAGCCTTTCTCTGAAGGGGTTCCACAGTCCCTGCAATACTCAATCATCATGGTTGCTCTCTGGTTGCACTGCAGGAAATTATTTTTTTACCTTCTGAAGGATATGGGTCACATCCACTTCCATGCCCCATGAGAGAGAGTGAGTGACACAGAAACTCCAGGTGGACATCATACACATGGATTAATCCTTCTCATGGAGAAACCTTTCTTCTCATTTATGGGAACTGCAGGCATTTTGGGCAGGATGAGGGGAAATAGGAAAGGAACAAGTACTGACAGCCCTTATAGTGATTGTCCTGTCTCTTAAAAACTCCTACACTTGCCATCATGTAAGATCAGCTTTCATTTAGGAAGGAACAGCCTGCACAGTTGGTAAAAGCTTTAAAACTGTCTCAAATGAAGCACAATCTAAAAAATCAAAGGAAGATTCTTTCAGCTTCTGAAGCCTCATGATGATTAATGCTTGATACAGATACCACCATTCAAACTGGGCACTCAGGGATTAAATGGGGTTCAATTAAGAGATGCCACTGGCACTTGTTAGTTTAGGACCAGCAGCTCCCAGATACTGAAAAGGGGATGGGGTCTGTGACTGAGGGAGGGCTGCAGGGGTGGGGACTTTCTTCTTTTCCTTCAGAGATTAGGAGGGCTTTGATCTGTCTGGAAGAGTTTTTCCCCCTTGCACAGTTGAGATGTTACAATTAGCCCAAAAGAAGCAGGAAAAGTTCTGAAGGAAAGCCTGTTTTACTGTGAGTGCTGAGGGGTTGGGGAGTAGCTGTTGAGCATTTCTCTGGGGCAGGTTTGCTCTTAGAACCACAGGGGTGAAGCACCTGGGCCTCCCATGCCCAGAGCTCCTGCAATGTGCCCCTCCTGGCCAGCCCAGGTGCTCTGCCAGTCCTGCTCCATCAGCCTGCAGCTCCCTGCTGGAAGCACCTCTGCTGTGCCTCTGCCAGAGCTGGAGATGTGCCATGTCCTGCCAGCCACTGCCAAACATCATCTCCCTGAGAAGCTGCAGTGCAAACCCTGTTGTGCCTGTCTGCTGGGCAATCTGTGGAAATGTGTTTCCATGAGAGCTGGGGCTCTGTGTGTCATGCAGCAGGACATGATGCAGCATCTTCCTGGCCTGGAAGAGCACAGGGAGATGGCAGAGATGCTGGATGCAGCATCTGGGGTAAGGATTTCTCTCCTTGGCTGGCCAGGTGATGAGCTAATAACCAAACATTTGTAAAGGCTGCTGTGCCAGGTTTGCTGAGCAGTGACTGCAGTGTCTTCTATTGTGACAGGCATTCTGTGGCCTGGAGCCTCTTAGATCAGTGATGTTTTCCAGAGGCTTCTAGGAGAAAACATTTCTTTTGTTGCTAATGCAGAAGAGAGATGATGATGATAAGTGAAGTGCTTTTCTAAGTCAGTTTGATTTGGCAGATTATTTTTCTGTTTCCCAGCTGCTGTGTTTTTTTCCTCCTAGTGTCTGCATTTCGTATTAGACATATTTTCCCACAGTAAAAAAAAAAAATGAAGTCTCCTGCAACTCACCATGTATCTCTTTGCCTGTACAAAACCATCCCTTTGAATTTCTGAACCATTTCTGCTGTAGAAAGGAAAAATAAACTTGTTTGTCCAATGCCATAATACTGCCAGTTGGTTTAAGGACTTATGGTTCTTTGGCATTTTATTCTGCATTTACCAAAGGAGCCCTAATTAACAGCAGCTGTGCTGGAAGCTTTGCCTGCAAGGCTCACAGCTGTGTCTCAAATCATACCTGCCCCAAAGCAATGGAGGTGCACAGAATCATGTTCTGAATGCCCTCTGCTAGGGCCCAGCCAGGAATGCTCCATAAAAATATAGGGCTTTGAGAGACAATTATCTAAATTTTCCTTGCTTTCCCATCAGATAACTCAGAGCACTGAATGTGGCCATTAAAAGAATTTTCTGCCCATTTCTGGATCATTCTCTCCATGCTCATCAGGATGCCTCTGGTGAGGGCATCCCAGGAAAAGGGTGACCCCCAAACCCAGCAAGTGCCTGGATTCAGAGGAGGCTGCAGCTCCAACCCTCCTGGCTGATCCTCCCTGCTGAGTAGAGCTGAGTTTGCTCCATCTGAGGATCAGCTGGGAAATGGTATTGCAGAGGGGGCTGCAAAACATCCTGAAATCTGATTGCCAAGGGATGCTGAAGCTACAGAGCAGGGGGTGTTTGTGCAGGGGGCACTGGAGAGGGCAGTGCCAGGCTAGGGCAGCAGATTTATACAGGGGATTGTCTTTAAGGTCTCACTTGAATGATTGAGCTGGAGCCCCTCACCCAAACCTGCTGGGTGCTGTCCTGCACCACACTTGCTCTTGCCACACACCAAATGTCCCAATTTCAATGCTGCATTTCTCCCAGCACATTCCCTGAGGGTGTGGTTCAACTGCATAGAGCATGCATAATATGGTTCATGTGAGATCTTAGATCTGTGTTTTGTTCAACATGTCAGCTGTGGATAAAGTCATTACAGTGTTCTGTTCACTAATCAACCAGCAAAACAGGAAAATAAAAGGGTAATTGTTGCAAGCTTCCTTCCTTATCTTCATTAGGATGGGAAGCTCAGCTCAAGCTGAATCTCCCAGGTCTCATGCCCCTGGCTTGGATAGGGACAGCATCAAGCTGATTAGTCCTCTAAATGAATCCACTCATAGCTCCAGCATTAAAAATTCAGCAAGCAATATTTATGTCCCTGCTGTACCTGATTTGGTGGGGGGAAAACCCACAGGATTCTTTTTTAAATCCTTGCTCAACTCTCCATGTTAAAATACACATTGCTAAACACAATTATCTATCCTGACGAGGCACTATTGGTTTATACTGGGGGGGGTTTGAGCCACTGGTGCAAGTAAATGATCTAAAATGGAAAATCCTGGCTGTCAGAGGACCTCAGCTGTGGGTTTGTGCTCTGGGATGGACCAGCTGGGGATGTAACTTGTCACTTTGCTACATGTTCTATTTATTCCATGCAGAGCCCATTGTATTATTATAGAAAGCATTATTGACAAAAGCAGGACAAAGTATCCCCAATCCTCAGTACATTTCTACAGCATTGAAACCCCAGCTGTACAGACATGATTGACCTGATGGGTGTCTGTCTGCAGCTGCTCTTCCAAGAGTAAAAGCACCTAGAAAATGTAAAATCAGCCTGAGCCTGATGCTTTACTGGGTAACACAGGTATGAGACTGTACAGCAAAGGGGATCTACCCTGAGCATTTAACAGGCAGAGGAGAGCCTGCTCTTTTCTCTTCTAGCTTGTTGGATAAGCAATATAAAATCAGAGCTGTCCTGATCATTCCTAGGTCACTGAAGACATCTGCTGGAAATGGGAATAAACTGCAGTAAGAATGTGCATGACAGAAGGAATAAGGAACATTTCTGAGAAGTTTATGTTTACATGGTGCCTAAATTGTTCAGCAAACACTACAATATTTTCCATTTGAAAATATTATTTGAACATATTTGAATAAATAGCCTGTTCATTCCTGCTGTTGTTGCCACTGAGGAAAAACATTTCAGTTTCTAAAACCTGCAAGTCTGAATGCAGTCTCTGAATTCCCTTCATCCCTGATGTGTCAGTTGTGCCACAGGCATACGTGGACAATGGGTGGCATCATGTGCTGGCACTGGGGTCCAGCTTTAAATGGATGTAAGTTGTTTCCAGCTTTAAATAGCTGTAAGTTGTTTGTAGTTGGATACAGAAGAGCACAGAAATCTCTTTCTATCTTTACATGCAAATCTTGATTCCAAACCAATTTCATACAAATCCTGTTGTGACTCCAGGTCCTCTTGAAAGTGATACCTCAGGTTTTAGATTTTCTATTTTCCAGATTCTGTGCTGCTTTTCTGTGTAGTTCTGAGTTTCATATTAGGGGATGGTGAGCTCTGTGCACAGAGCAGGGAGACAAAACAATTCCTGCTCCAGCTGGGCACCAAGGACAAATGATCCAAATCTCAGCCCCAAGAGCACAAACAACATGGGCTGGAGAGAGAAAAACAAGGATGGGACTGCATGGGCTAAAGCTGGGATGGGACAATGAACTGCAAGATGCAAATGGAGCAGAACTGATCCAAGGGAGAGACCCCGTTTGCAGTCGTGCATTTTGGGACCACTTACGTTCTGTAAATGTTTCCATTTTACAGAATGGTGCTTTATTTGGGCTACATCCCAAGCTTTCCAAGCCTGGGGCCTGGCACAGGAGCTGATTATGCCTGTGCATGGAGACAGTGCTGCTCCTAAAACACAGTGAAGCAGGGTCAGCTGCTTGCAGATCCTGTGACTCAAGCTTTGCTTTGGCAAGGCAGAAAAGCTCAGCCCTTGAGCAGAACCTCCAAGTCCTTGGTGAAGTGCAGCCACCAAAGGCAGACTCGATCACACTCCTGACAAGTCTGAATTTCCATCCTGATGAGGAAAATCCAACAAACATCTACACACCCCAAAATATAATCCCTGCTCTGCCCAGCCCTCCTGGCAGGCAGAACTGCACTGCTGGAAATCTGCTGTGAGCCTGTGGATGTGCAGCTCAGGCTGTCTGGAGAGTTTCACAGGGCCTAAACCAAGGCTTTGTCCAAGTCAGTTTGTCTGGCACACATAAGGATGAGCAGAACCTGCTGAGATCATGTTCATGTGAGGCTGGAAAACCTCATATTAGGGCAGCTATGATGATCAAAGCCAAACTATTTCAAGGGAGAAATTAAATGCCCAGGATGTCTTCAGGTCATTTCCAGGAAGGTAAAAAGGCAGCACACATTACAGGAGAAAAAATAGCACCACAGGTAATTTGTGTTTACAAAAGAGAAAGAGATACATTCTCACACATATCCTGAGGGCTAAAAGAGCTGAGCTGCTGCCAGGAATTTCCAGCATGGAAACTTTGCCAAGTCCACAGGAGTAGCATTTTAAAAGACACCATTCAACTCTTCTATTTGCCCCTGGACTGCAAAGAAACTGATTTAAATTTTCTCCTGGACTCCCTTATCTTTAGAGATGCCAGAGCCAGCTGATCTGTAAAAGGTCCTTTTTTGGGAGGGATTGTGGTTTGCTCTCTGTGCACATTCCACATATCCAGCAAAACATTTATCTCTAAATAAGCACCTATTTCTTTGGGGTCCTTCCTGACTCAAAAACCAGGCAATGACAGGCAGAAAAACACAGAGCACCTTCTTATCTTTGCAGCTAAAGGCCTGAAGGAAAAACAATTTGTCAGCTCTGTCATTCCTTTGAGGTACCTGAACACCATGAGAAAGGACCTGTGCCAGTGCATTGGGCAGGAAACCAAAAGAAGAGCTCAGTGCTTTTTCCCTCCTTGCTTTGTGTATGTTTGGTGAATCTCTTCTGCATTCTGATCTCTCTGGCCTGGATCAGCTGTGTTTTCTCTGCTGTAAATCCATGTCCAGTGCCATTGCAAGGGAAGGACAGGAATACAGGTGAGATGATTTGGTCACATATAGACAAGATGATGCTTTTTGTCTTATTTGTGTGGTAGATGTAAGATGAGCCTTTCTGCTGCGTTTTGCAAACCATTTCCCCTTCTCTCTGCTTGCTGACACCAGCTGTGAGATGCTTTGTGACAAAGACCCCAAAATAAGAGATACAAAAAGCATTTATTCCAGAAGCTCAAAATATTGCTCTGATTCATCTTTTCACATACACTATTATGTCTCAATTTTTTTAAGCTTGTATTTACAGCATGGGAATTGAAAAGCACTGGATCTACAGGCAGTAACAGCTCAAATACTCAAACATTGAGTAGCAGATTTATTGATCAGTCAGGAACAGTCCACAGTGCCAAGGTGAGGGATGTGACTGGGAGAGCAGAATCACATATCTAAAGAAGACATGACTGTCCTCATTTCAAAGCTCACTGACACTCAGTGCAGGTCACTGGTGGGCAGCCTGGTCCTGCAATAAACCTGGGACTACCTTTAATTCTGTTAGACAGAGCAAATCACTTGTACCCAGCAAATTTCCTTTCAAAACACCAAAGTAGCATGACAGAAAAAAACTCAAATCGATGGTAAAACCCCAAAATGTCTCTAATAAGTTTCAAAAAACCTCACAAACCATAAGGCTCACCCTTCACTTCTCTAAACACAGTTTGTTTGTACAAATTTCCCCAAAATAACTTTGGTGTTGGGATGCCAGCCGTGATCCTGCCTCATGCCTCTTAGGACTGAGATCAAATCCTTAAGAAAGGCTTTGCAAGACTTTTCAAGGCCAAAGAAACCAAGCATACAGTAATTTTCCAAGCACTACATAATCCTTGACTAGGAGAGTTTGCAAAATTTACTACCTTAAATTGAAACAAATAAAAATCAAGCAGTGGGTCCCATTTACCCAAGACGGTCATAAAACCTGATGTATTGGAGGTGATAAGCCTTTTAGTAACCTTTGTGTTAAACCTTTTACTAACCTTTCTGTTATCTACTTTTATTGACCATCCTGGCTCTTCAGATTGCCTCACTTGCAATTCCTCAGTCTGGCAACAGCTCTGATGTTTTCATTTTCTCTTTATACTCTCAGTAGAAGGGGCAAATAATTACTCACCTACTCACCAAATAAATGGTTTATTTTCCTAAAGCTGAGCTGAATTTTCTAGAACTGAAATGCTGCAAGAAGAACAGAGTTTGCTCTGATTCCAGGAGCAGATAGAGCCCATCCATTTCCCATTTGGTGAAACATCCCACAGCTCAGTTAGCTCTGGAGCACAAGGGGACTGTAGGTCTCAGTAAAACACAGACAATCTACTGGCAGTGTGTGAGCAGTTCACTTCCCAACAGACTGCAGCACTAAATCTTTTTTAAAGCTATTTTTTACAAGTGCTCTTGTACATCTGCAGCCAGACCTATTTCAGGAGCTCAGCATCCAGTCCTCATCTCACACTGGCTTCTCATACTCTGTGCCCCATTGCATGTTCTTTCCATAAACCCAGGGGTGGTTGAGAATGGAGAGGAAAAAACAGCTGTATGAAGGCTTTTCCTGAGCCAGTTTAGACAAGCATATAAAGGTAGAACTGTCTCTGAAGGAAACAGAGTTTTACCTTGAAGAGTCTCTGTGGAGAAACTAAAAAAAAGCCTTTTACCAAAGGATGTTTATGCTCTGAATGGTTTGGTTGTCTGAAAGCAAATGGAATGAGGTGGTGAGATGGGAGCCAAAACCCCAGTGCCACTGCAGCACAGCAACTCTGGCTTTTGCAAGATGTTTCTTATCAGACAGAGCACTTCAAGAGGGCCTCAGTGTGAGCTAAGCTCTTCAAGAGAAACCACAATTCTGTCTGCATGCACAAGTTCTACTGGAGTGGTTTAAATAAAAAAACCACAATTCCATCTTAGTCTGGATGCAGCTCTAAAGCAATAAGAATATTTATATTTATATAGTATATTCTGATAAGGAAAGTGGATTTATTTGTTTCAGGAAAAATTACTTCTATCAGTGTATAATTGTGTTCACTCCCTGGGCTATATTATATTACTGTAACAGTGCCAGTAAAAGAAGAATTCCATTTCTAGATGACATTATAATGCTGATTTCAAGCCCATACACAGCCCAGGTACTCCCTTCAGGGAGTGTGTCACTCTGTGTGCCTCCATTTCCTGCTTCCTCACAGCAGCCCTGCAAGGTTACATCTTCTCAGCAACATAATTTGACTGTTCTCTGGCTCTCCTGCTCACACACTATACCCAGGAAGTTAAACCTGCTTCCCCAGTTGCTACAGGTTAGTCATAAATGTGGAAACTCTTCTTGGGTACTCCAGAGGAATCCTAGCCCCTATATCCTTGTGGTCTATCCCAGCAGCTGCAAGGGCAGCTTTGTGATTCACTTTTTGGGAGTGAAGTCCAGCTGAACCAGTTGCAGACTGGAAAAATGCTCAGAGAAAATACTGAATGAGTGGGATTTAGCTTTCAAAACATAATTTCAACTCTGTTCTTGCAAGGACATTACATGGTGTACTCCAAAAAGCAGTTTTTCACCCAGGCTCTTGGCCAAGAACTGTCAGAATACCAAATCCGTGTTTTCTTTATCCCTCTGTTTTAGTGACTTGTGTGCTGCCCCAGCAGAGTACAAATCTTCCTCTGTCAGCCCCGTTTCACAGGAAGAAAAGGAGCCTGTGTTAGCAAGCTCAGGTTCCTTGGGGCAGGAGCAAATCCATTCTGGTACTGAGCACACACACCAAAGGGCCTCTTGACCCAGCTACTGCTCCAGCCCCTCCCAAAGCCTGGGGACAGTCAAGCTCCACATGAAACAGCTCCAGGGGTTTGCAGCTCCCTTATCAGGCAACCTGAAATTAGCACTGTTTAATTCATCAGGTTGAAAGCTGCAGTGGTTCAGGATCAGCTTCATGTGCACTTCCACAAGATCTGAGAAGGCACCAAGTGAAAAACTAACTGGAGGCAGTTATTGATTCAGCCATCTGCCCTTAATTAACTTATATTGATGCCCCAATACCTCTGGGATAAAGTATGGATCAAGCCTGAACTTAGGGCTTGATTAAATCTTGAACTAGACCCTTGCAAAGCTCCTGATTTTCCTCTCTGCCAGCTCACATTTCAGTGCTGGTGTGCTAGTTGGAATGCCAGCCCTTTCCACATTTACCATGGACTGAGATTTGCAGCTGTGTGAGATGTTTTGGGCAGTTCTGGGTGGGTGGGACCCACAACAGCCATCTCTGATGTGCTGTGCTCCAAAACATCTCTGAGGGGTGAGAAAAGTTTCCCTACACAATTTGTGTTAATACTTCGATATTTTGGAGCAGGACCACTGGAACTAAGTTTGATCATATCAGGATGCATTTATGGAAAGTTTCTTAGCTAATGGGTAAGAGATGTTTGCTAGCTGCAGACTATGAGAATACAGGGAGTTGTTTAAAGGTGTCCAGCACAGACAGGGCAGGTGTGGTTTGCATTGAAAGTACTGAAATGCCTTAGTGTGGGTTGGAAAAAGCCAAAGAGTACTCATGCAGTACACCAGCATGTTCCTAAATCCCAGCTTTTTGAAAATAAAGTAGTAAATCCCTTGATCTTACTGTCCTGATTAAAAAAAAATGTCAGCAATGTGAGCAGAATGTAATGATAGCAGAGAGAGATGGCAAAGGGATGTCAGGAAGAACAGCTCTGAAGAACATGAACTGCCCTGGCCAGGACCCACCAATGGCTCTGGTGTCCACATTTTAATCAAACCCTCTTTTAATGGGGGAAAAAGAAAAGGAAAAAAGAAAAAGTGGGATGGATGGGAATATTTTTGTTACAATTTCATTTGTTCACCAAAATCAGGGAGAGGTTCTACTACATATAGCAGGCCCAATTAAAGGCAGCTCCACAAAAGTCCACAGAGCCCAAGGGCAAATGAATGAGATTCAAACTCAGAGAGTTCTCCAGACTCCAGGGAGATACTGTGCTGCTTCAAGCACCTTGTGCTTTCCTCTGACTCTACAATCAGAACTCGGGAACCTTTGGGAGAGCACTGCTACCTTTTGTTCCCCGTACTAAACCCTGCTGATTGCTGTTCTCACCAGAAATGCAGTCATATCTATCAGGCATTTATTCACTCTTCATAAACCATCACATGCACTCCCCACATGATGTGATTTTAATGTTTTATCCTCTGTGTGGGTCTGTAGTTGCAGTGCTTGCATTTACTGAGGGAGCAGCATCCTGGCTGTGCTTCAGGGGAAGGTGGTGGCCATGTCCTGACTTACCCAGGCTGGGGCAGAGCCGTGCTGGGCCAGCCCCTGGCACTTGTGGAAATCCTCTGGCTGCCCCTCCTGGAGGCTGGCAGAGCACAGGCACCGTCTGCTCCTCCCCACCTTCTGCCTCTGCTGTTAAGCTCACGGTGAGGCAATCAGGGCAGTGTTCAGGGCTGGGACAGCTGAGCTCAGAATGGAAACAGCACTTTCAGATGGGATGGGAGAACAAGGGGGTGTCTTGTGCTACAGCCAGCTCAAGCATCAAACACATTTCAGAAGCGTGGAGTGCAGCCCAGGCTGCCAGCACACCTTATAAAGCTGAGCTCAGGCAGGCCCTGCTGAGATGGCTCTGGGTGGCCTCTCTCAGAGCTGCTAAAGGGAATCTCTTCAAGCTCCTTCCTAGGCTCTTTCAAAGAGACATGGCACAAACTGGACTTATGATTTTTCTGCTCATAAGCTTACTACTGCTGGATCAGACCATCAGCCAGGCTTCCAAATTCAAAGCCAGGAAGCACAGCAAACGTAGAGTGAAAGGTACTGGGTCTGAACTGGGAGGAGGGATAGAACCTTATAGACTATGCAAATTTACTGTGTACTTTAAACAGCACTGCATGAACCAGAAACTAACATTGCACAAATGTTTATTTATAAAGGACACTTGAGTCTATATCATATCTGTCTTTTAAATATTGTTTATGTGAGCTAGCAAAGCCACAAATGAGGTGCCAGAATGAATTATGAAAATAGAGCTGTATAACAGCTGCAAATATATTGCTCTGTTCTGGCTGTTCACCTCTGTCAACATTATTCAGAACTCACAGGTACAGCTGAGAGAGGACTCTGGCTGATCATTCTTGGTTATGCAGCTATATTGACTAAGATCAGAAAAATGGAAATTCATGTATATGGGGGAAACAAGCAGAAGTATTCAGGCTCCAAGGATTATTGTTCAGATTTTTGCACCATTTCCTAATTTTAACAGAATGTCTGTCTACTCTTTGTGGAACATTACTCCACTTGTATGAAAAACACTGTGAAATGGCAAGTCAAACTAATTAGCAGGTCAACATCAATGAATTAGCAGAAGATAAAGCATCAGTTCCCACAGCAAAGCTTAAGAGTAAATAAAAACCCACAGAATGTTGTTTAGAAATGTCTGTGTATTTAATTTAAAGGTGTATTTCTAATAAAAGCAGGTACGATGGAGGCTCACTGATAGCAAGTATTTGAACTCCTATTTAATTTTTTAAAAATGTGGCTTTGATAAAGCCATTGTACAAGAAGATTGAGCTGCTCTGGAGTCACACATTTGTAGACACTTCCTTCACCTTTGGGATCTCCAGGGTTTTAAGCTTAGGTGTCCTAAGGACAGGCTGCTTATACATTTTTTATGCTAGCACAGGGTAGCACTGATTGGACAGCACAAAATTCTGCCTTGGGGAAGCAAGGAGCCCTGAAAGATATTATGATGATTAAAAGAAAAAAAATGGAAAAGAGGACATGAATATGGAGTTATGGGCAAATTAGCTTCTTTTCTTGTGCCATCCTATTCTTGGTGCTTTTTTAAGTGCTACAAAATGCTGATTCAGAGTGATTTTGTGTGACTCAAGTCCCCAGGCCCCTCTGTATTGAGGGACAGAGGAAGGCTAACCCTGGGAAGTAGAGATTGCAGCTCAGCAAGCACATCTGCAACATTCAGACTGTCAGGCTGGGCTCTATTTGTCATTCCTCCCTGTGCTAAAACTAGAGTTGTGTGAAAGTTTCATGCTCACAGAAATAACATTGCTTTGAAGAAACACAACTTGTGTCCTGCTATTTTTGGTATGCCATGTCCATACATCAGAGTGCACAGTTTCAAAAGAAAAAGGGACATTTTCTGTAAATTAGATACCAGCTCACTAAATAATGATTAGCTGCAACAATGATTTTCAAACAGTTTTTAGGGCAACATCCATTATAAAATATGAGAAGGAAAGGTAAAGGTGAGTTCCTCATGTTTTTTATAGAAATCCTAGAGGAATGTTTTCATTAAGCACAAATCTTTTAAAAGAATCAAAAAGCATTTCAGCAATGCAGCAATATCAGCATGATCTTTTGAAACAGCTTTTAACATGTAATTTTAATTTTTTTTTAATGTGTGCATATTTGTTAATTTCTATATATTCTTTTTGTGTAAGAAAAAGATGACCTGAAGACCCAGATTGACAAATTGTGGCGAGAAGTGAATGCTCTGAAGGAAATACAAGCACTCCAGTCAGGTAAAGCAGCTCATGCTGGTCAGTGGCTTCCAAAAGTTCTCACTGCCTCTCTTCTTCACTCCCACCTCTCTCTTTAAGGGGATTTTATGACTGAGGAGTGCAGCTCCATAAAACCATGGTGTGCCATAGCTTTACCAGACAAGTGCTGAAGGAAGCATTCAAGTAAAATCAGGTCTCAGCTACTGGGGAATGAGTGGTGATTCTTCACTGAGGGCAAGAACTACTTCTGTCTTTGCTATGCACAACTTCAAGCTCTGAGTTTTGTGTCATCAAAGGCAGCACAGTGAGGGTTCCTGGGTCTGAGAGTTCAGGTGGTTGGTGAGTTAAGTGCCCAGCTTTGATATGAACATATATTCAAATGTGAATGTCGCCATAAAACCTCAAAGTTATATCCACTGTGAGTTCAGAAGTATTCAGGACCAACGGGCAGAGTCCTTTAAGTATTTAAATAACCAGATGGAAATTTCCAAACAAAATAAGAAGGGTAAATACACATGTACCTACTAGACAGTTGTGCTTTTTCACAGCTGTTGACATAAAACCTGGCATTTAAACATGTACAAGAGGACATTACAGAGGAAATTACATCATTCTCATGAAACAGAATGTATTTTCCTTAGGGATGGTAATATCTGGGTTGTTCAGTTTTATGTCTTGGGTTACATAGAGCTTTTGGGGCTTTACAAAATATTTTTATTTCAAATGTCTTATAAGAAGGCTTTAGAAGTTTCTTAAAAGAGGGAGCCTGTTCTAGACAAGTAACTCTTGTTTAAAAGTAATTCTTGTGTTGCTTCCAGAAGGAGCTTGAGAGGAAGCATGCAGTGGCTTAGAAATGAAACCAGAACTGGGAGACTTTCTCTCCTCAAAACTTATTTTGAGCTTTATTCTAAATTTATAACCCACACCGTGCAACTGGAATCCAAATCTGGCAAAAAGACACCTCTCACCCCCCTAGATCTGACTGTCTTTGTTAATGTCCTTGTAACAACTTTAAAAAGGAGCTCCATTTTTAGCTTATGAACATTTCCAAGACACAATATAAAAATCTGATTTCTTCTTTTGCTTGAACTTCCTGGGCCTCCTTTCTACACTGAGTGAAATGTGAAATGCTGCCACAGAATATTTTTGCAGTACATACTCCCTCCCTAAAGATATCCAGTCCTTATCATTGCTGCAGCATTGCTGAAGTCTCTCTGATCTTTCCTTTCTGATCTTTCTCTCTTATATCTTAAATATAAATTTGTTAAAGAGTTCCACATTAAATAAATAGGTTCATTACTTAGGCCATTGGAAGGGTTAAAATTTGAAGGTTAAACCCTAATAGAAAATATGACTCTGAAAATGCAGCTAAGGAATGCAGTGAATACTACAACTGGAAATACTAAAAACTTGAGACATAAGATGTAGTCCAAAGTGACTTCCATATCCTATTGGTCAGAGACATAATTATTTTTTTACAAGAACAGATGACAGGAATTAAAAAGAGATTATAGAAAACATCAGGACAGAAGATGTACATAAGTACAAGATGATCTTAAACAATAAATTAAATAATACGCAAGTATAAACATTCAGGATTCTAAAACTAATTGTTACAGGAGTCAATTCCAGGCCTTTGGTACCTTCCTCAGCTCAGAACAAACACTCCACCAAAGAGGGTTCACCTTGCCATCATTATTTTTCTTGGGAGAATCAGTTTTTCACAAATCTGCATTAGGAAGGAGAACAGGAAGGCAAAGTTTAAGGATTCCCTCCTGTGTTCCTGCCCCCACAGACCTCGGGCTGGAACAACCCCAGAGCAGCTCTGGAAGGCAACTCCAGTGACAGAGCAGCTGCCAGATTAACCCTCTGGGCCATTCAGACTTTACATCAAGACTTCCCCAGCAGAAGTAAAAGGGAACAGATTTATAAATTCAAATCTTCAGAAGATTGGGTCCAGATTGTTCTGTAAGCTCAGTAATAAGAGTGCACTTTTTTAATGCATTTATAGATTTAAGTCACTTTACCGCATTTGGATTTAGAATTTGAAGGGGGAGACTTTGCTGGAAAGAAAATAAATAAATTCCAAGGGAGGTGAATATGCAATCTTCTACAGGTAGAATTACACTTTTAGTAATCACTCAGAGATTTGTATTACGAATTTCAAATCAGTATTTTCCTGGAGAGCAGGAAAAATTTAATACAACACATTTCTGTCCTGCCTTTGCTTGCTGGAAGCTTAGATAAGATGTAAAAATTTACTTTACTTAAATATCACCAATATTAAAAGACATTTAGATCGGTCTCCACTATAAAGCCAAATACAGATTTCCTGATAACCAACTTACATCTGGCAACAAAACAAGCCTCATCCATTCCATCAGTTTCAGGACTGCTGAAATAAGGTAGAAAATATGTGAAAGCAGCACTCCTTGGTAAAAGGGGCACTGAGAACAGGCCTGGGTTATATTTCAGCAGTCTGTTTCCAAAGGCACGCTGATGTGCTGGCTGCACACAGGGTCCTACATGAACTGGAGCACCAGCAGGTAAGCCTGACTCTACTCCACATTTAGGGCCAAGTCTGTGGAGTCAACAGCCTTTCACTTGCTGAAGGATTTGTCTGCTCAAGTTCCAAGGTGCTTTTGGAAAATTATCGTTTGGAGAACCATCACTGAAAGCTGAGGCGCAGACTGGTACTGACTGTGCAAACTCCTGTCTGTTCACAGTGTGCCTTCGTGGGACCAAAGCCCACAAGAAGTGCTACCTCATGCCAGAAGGCACCAAGCACTTCCACGAGGCCAATGAGGACTGCATAGCCAAGGGGGGGACGTTGGCTATCCCCAGGAACAATGAGGAAACCAACATCCTTCGCGATTACGGCAGGAAAAGCGCGCCCGGCGCGGCCGAGTTCTGGCTGGGTGTCACCGACATGGCCCACGAGGGGAGGTTTGTGGATGTCAATGGAATGGCTCTGCTCTACTCCAACTGGGACCGTGCCCAGCCCAACGGGGGCAAGAGGGAAAACTGTGTCTTCCTGTCTCAGGCAGCCCAGGGCAAGTGGGTGGATGAGGTGTGCCGCACTGCCAAGAGATACGTTTGTGAATTCCTGATCCCATAATCACAAACCAGGCCATGTTTTGGGTTATCAACACACACTTTTGCTTAGTAACCCCTCCCACTTAGAGAGTGGCGAGTTAAAACTATCCCTCTCCTGCCTTGAACTCACTCTTTCCTGAAACATAAGTTTTCTCTGTTAATTTATTTTCTATTCATATGCTAAAAACGTTTAGTGAGTACTCTCATTATGTACAGGGATATATATTATGTTTTAGGCTACATTGTATCATATTTTGGCATATTAGATCAGCCTGATGTTTGGGCTCCTTCACCTCCTATTTCTGTACTTTAATTAGAAAATACTGCTGCATGGTAACCCTTTCCAGTATGAGCAGAAGGGATCCTCTCTGTTCTAAAGTTTAAGGGGGACTTTGGGATTATGTGAGCTCCTGTGAAAAACAAAGATCATCCTTTACAAAGTATAATTGGAATAATCTGTGGCCAAAAGTTTTACCTGTGGGCTAAGAATACTGAATGAAACAGAAAAATCTGGTGTTAATTGTTTCAGTACATGCACTTCACAGTGATACACTGCTGGAAAAGGGGGAGTAGCTGTTTTAAAACATCAGTTAAGTCTAGACATGTTTGCCCCTAAATGTCTCAATTATGGTTAAATATTAGATGTCATTTGGAACATTCCCATAGAGGAAATCAGCCTGGGACTAGGTCATGCTCTGCTGTGTGAAGCCTTGCTAAGCCTTGTCTCCTGCAGGCTCAGACAGGCTCTGCCATTCACAGGGAGCTCCAGAAAGCTCCAGGAGGGAGACAGGAGCTCCTTTCTGGCACAGCATTCCCTCCTCTCCCATTGGAAGGGCAGCACATCCCAGGGGAACAGCAGAGTGTGGCCAGACCACATGCAAAGGTTCCAATTTAACACCTGCCATTTGAAAATGAAGTAAAATGTGCTGGCTGCTTTTGGCTGTTTAGAACTTCACAACAGAGATTTGCCTTCATGTCATAAATAGCAGTTTCTCTCATTTTGTTTAAATATTTAAATATATTGCTGCTTGGAGGATAATTCCTATTTCTTACCTATTAAACCTGCAAGATTTTCTTAAATTATGCAATAAATCTGCAATTACCATTATTTAATTGTTGTAGTATTTTTGACAGCTTATGCACCCATGTGAAGGCCATTCTTTCCTGGGACTTTTCTTGAGGGTTCAAAAAGAGTACTTTTTTCTACTATTGTACTCACAGGCCACAGGATAAAATTTGGATCTCTGCTGTATAATACAGCCCAAAAGCTCTAGAAGATCTTGTCGCAAACATCTTTTTATGAAAATCATTTCCTTAAGATTTTTTCCTCCTGAGAAGCTGAGAGGCTTCAGGAACAAACTGTAAACAATGATTATCTGCTGCTGTGAAATGCAACAGGTGCATCCGTGATTGGTCTCATGTGCTTGTTTGTAATTAATGGCCAATCACAGTCAGCTGGCTCAGACAGAGAGTCTGAGGCAGCTGCCTTTGTTATCATTCTTTGCTTTTCTATTTTTAGCTTAGCTAGCCTTCTGAGATGAAACCATTCTTTCTATTCTTTAGTGTAGTTTTAATGTAATATATATCATAAAATAATAAATCAAGCCCTCTGTAACATGGAGTCAGATCTACATCTCTTCCCTCATCCTAAGACCCCTGTGACCACCGTCACAAGATCTAACTACTCAAGGCCTCTGCAATGTGTTGTGTTTAAATTCATTTTCCATCACTTAATGTATTTGTAAAATAATCTAATGCTGAATTCTCTCATTTACTCCTGAGTTGCAATAGAGCAGCAAAAAAGGGCCCAGATATATGCAATTTTCTTTCAAAATCTACCAGCATTTGCTATGGTTGGGGTAAAAATTTTTTACACTATTAAAGGTCTGTATGGCTTCTTAACCTCTGATTTATCTGAAGTAAGTCAGTATCTCAGCATATCCCTACAGCTATACAGTCAAAGTGAAAATTTACCACAAATTCTACACCTTGTGTAACTGGCACAGGACTACATGGGCTGTTTTGCTGGTGTACCCATTCTAAAGAACATGAGCCACTACATGGAGTTTCTCTACAATGTATAAAATTATCACATAAAAATCTCATTTTTAAAAAATACTTTCTGGTTGATTTTGTAAGAAAACATTTCTCATGTTGAGATTGGCAATAAAAGCAACCCTGTGACAGTGGATGGTGCATGTGGAGAATGCAGCTGAGTTCCTGGGATCAGCCCTGATTACATTGCAGAATCCTGGAACGCACATGGAGCTCTTGAGATCAGAGATAGATAATGAAGAAAACATCTTCAGCTTCCCTTTCTATCCTCTGCTGTAGAAACAATGTGATAAACAGAAGACAATGGGCTCATAGAAATTTTATAAGCATATAAACCTTCTCAGAATTTTACCTGCACAGCATTATATTTTTAGATATAAAAAAGTATTACATATATTTGCCAATATATGGTAATTAAGGAGCATCCACTGGATTTTGCTAACATACCAGGGGTGTTGGGAGACCTGATGTAGTCCTTGCCCACCAGAGATAAGCTTTGCTGTCTTTTTTCAAAATTTTAAACCCAGATTTTTCAGTCTTCATTAACTGCCCTATGAAACTCGAAATTCTGCTAATGTTAAAATAAAATCAGACGGTTTCAGAATGTCAGAACTGTACCTGCTCCCAGGTGTATGTTCAGTAATGTTAATTACTACAGCCTAGTACTAGCCTACTTCTAGGAAGAGTTAATGAAGAAGTTGTTAATAGCACCCTACCTGAGCAGTGCATGCTATAAATCACTACACCTCAACCTGAGCTCTGATGGTTTGCCAGACACCACCAAGCAGGCTGCAAAATGGTCTCTCCCCTTTCAAAAAATCAATCCTATGCACACTACCAAACAATCAAGGCAAAATAGAGATCTGTTATTATGAATAATAAAAATATAATAAACTCATATGAAACACATTATGGCAATGAGGTACAAAATACTCCATTTCCACAAGACTAGGCAATCAGCATTTTGCTCAGGATTGTAGGTGGCCCTTGGTTTTCAGAAAGGTTGAGAAGTACTCTAGCCCAACAGAAAAGCTTTTTCTAGCTATAAGCAATTTATTGGTTGGCTGGTCCATGTAATAACTGTTTACTAAGGAATACATTAAGCACTCTGTAACCTTTAACAAATTATTTATAAGTGCTAATTAATGAAAACCATCCTTTTGTTAGCATGCTGTCAGCATGATTAATCTGTTCTTAGTGTCATGAAAGACAGATGCCCCCAATAGTCTCATTTGGCTTTCTTGGCAAGTGGGAATAAGTAGGAGTGAATAAACAAGGTTACATAGGAAACACTGATTAGAAGGAAATGATTACCATATGAATTGGGTAATTCTGCTGAAATATTGAGGGAAGGTGATCAGAATAGAATGTTCTGGAGACTCCGCCAGGTTTCTTTCCCAGGCACTGAGTTTGTAATGCGGCATTGAAAGAAGAGAAAAAGGCCTTTGGTGAATGGGCAGGGAAATGTCAAGCTTTACTCAAGGTACAGATGTTCTTCATTATGCAGGGTACAAAACCTTGGAGAAAGAAGCTCATTAGCAGAGCTGGGTGAAGAATGGGTTGTCTGGTTTTGTGTTCAAACCAAAAAAAAAGGAAAGAAAATTGACCACAAGTCTTCCTTAGCTTCCATGTCAACTGGATAGTATTAAAAGGTGATTTTAATACCTTTTTTTTGTCATGATATAACAAACTTTGCTTCAGTGAAGAACCCCTGCTTCTCTTACCTGTGCTTCTTGCCACCCCCCTGCTTGGCAGAGTATTTACAGTCACAGGCACCTCTGCTTCCCTCTTGTGTCAGGAAACAGGGCAGGGTCCTCATTCTTCTGTCAGATCAACACACAGCTGACTTTTATTGAGGAAAAATTAAATAGTGCCTTACCAAGCTCCTCTCCCAAAGGGATGACACTTGACGTTGGGAGCTAATGAATCATGTGAAAAACATTCAGGAATATGATCTTTAGCTGAGAGGGCTGAGTTCTGCTTTTTAACACTCTTACATGCTACATTTGAGTATTCCAACCAGTCCCTGAATATTGTATCAGAGGATCCCATTAGATGATTGTGTGTAGCTTAGGGCTACAAAAGTGTGTGCTTGGAGATATTTATTAACATACTTTGGGAGTTTCTTGTTACCATCAAAAACAGAATAATTGTCAAGAGTTTTATGAGTTTGATCAAAGAGTTAAAAGGCTGGATTCTCTCCAGCTATGGAATAGGGGTCCACATAGAAATGCTTGTGCCAAGAAAAGCAATTTAGAAGTGAGTAATGAGAGCACATTGTTAACCATTACTCTTAAAATATATATTTTTCATTTTTAAAGGCTGCACAAGCACAGATTATTTTTGGAAGTAACTCCCTTCGGTCCCTCTTCAAACCCAGAGAAAATATATATATTCTCATTCAGTAAGAAAAGGTCAACACCTTAAATCAAACATCATGTGAAGTCAAAGCAAGATTTTCAAGGGAACTCATGAGCAGGTTTTAAGGAGTATATTCTGACCCAAGACCTAAGGTCCAACAGTGTTCAACACTCAATAACTGAGCTTTTTGAAAGCCCAGCTACTTGGTGCCAACATGATATTCTAGGTATTGGAAATTTTTTTCTCTGATAGAGGCATACCAATGCACTGTGTTTTCCAGGTCATTATGTACCAGCTGAAATGAAATCCAATGCAGCCATTAATTTGCACTTCCACAAATGCTTTTTTCTTCTTTTTAGATCATCTTCAGATTAAGTTAGTGGATTAGGCAACTGTGACTGGTTTTTTTGTTACTGAATTACAGGATCAGTAGATATCAGGAATGTAAATCCCCTAGTTGGCAGCACCCACCACATCCCCAAAACATGTTGGCAATCTCCAAACCCATAAACACCCCCAAGCCCAGGGACACATCTTAGACCCACCAACAGTCCTGCATGTCCAGGAAGAACCACTGGACATCACTGAACCAGGCATTTTCCCCAGGGCAGGAAGCACCCAAAGCTGGCAGCACTGCCCAGCAGGCTGAGGCTGTGCCATGCCTCTAAACTGCTCCAGCCTCAGACTTGACAGGGTTTTGTGTTGTCAGTGGGTAGTGAAGCCAAACTGAACCCACAGCTGAGGCTGTGCCATGTCCCCCAGCCAGGCTCCCAGTCCAGCCAGGACAGGGAAGGCACTGTCAGTCCCAGGGAAGGAGAGAATCCACTGGTGCCATGCCCTAATATTGACCTTGAGAAAGGCAGAGGAGGATGGCTGACAAATGAGAGAGGGGTCACCCAGTGCAGATGAGAAGACTTTACTGAGCTGGGTGAGAGGGGCCCAGCCCCAGGGCCTGCACACGGCTGTTCCTGGGGTGGATTTCGGGGCGGCTGTAGGGCTTCCTGGCCCGCCGCGCCTGCCGCAGGACGTGCCGGGTCCGTATGGGCCCGAAGTGGGAGCAGCTGTCCCTCCTCACGGCCCTGGTGCAAGGGGAGCGGCCCCAGGCAGGGTCCTGCCGCACCATTGCCAATGGCCAGGGCGGTGCTGAGAGCCTGGAGAGCCTCTGCCCCGCCAGAGGGAGCAGCAGGACACAGGCGAGGCCTCAGAGCCCTGCAATGCCCTCCTCCCTCAGCAGCCCCGGGCAAGCGCCTTCCTCGGCAGCCCCCCTGTCACCTGTGCAGGTCACAATGACACCCAGCGTCCTTCTAACGCTGCCTTGGGTAATGATGTCACAGTGGCTGCTGTGACATCGCCACTGCCCATATGTGTGCACACAGTGCCCCCAGTTTGGGACAGCTCCAATTTGAATTTATTTTATTGATTCCTTGGTAAGTGGTTTGTTCTGATGTAGCCCCATGTTCTCCCTGAGTTGGCTCACGCCTGTGTTTTACCCTCCCTCAATGCTGTCCCTCATGCCATTCCCTGTCCCTTGTTCCAGCTCTTTTCCCTGCCTGTCTAGGCAACCCAGCCCCTTTTGTTCCCAAACCTTCTTTGCCACTTTAACCTCAGGCCAATCCCTGATTGCAATACCCCTTTGGAATTCCCCTATTCTTGGAGACCCCATTGGCCATGTGACCCATCCTCTTTACCCTCCTACCCCCAGTGGTCCCAGACACTTGATGTAATCCCCTCACTCCTCCCCTGAGGATTCCCTATTGATTTGCTGTTTGTATCCACCCCTTTATAAAACTGTACCTGTACAAAAGCCCTTGCACAATAGTGCTCAGTGCTTTTTTATTCTGCTCTCTACACCTGGAGTAAATCCTGCCTTGTGGAACTTCAAGACAGAGAGCCTCCTCCTTTCTCCTCTGCCTGGTCCCTGTGGTGGCTTGTCTCTTGTGCTATTAGAGCAAGTGGCTCCGAGGGCTCTGCCTCTGGTAAATGCCCACCCTGGGGCAGTTCCCCACTCCTGGCACAGTGCTGGTGTTTCAAGGCCAGCCTGGGCTCCAATGGGCTGTGTCAGGACAGGAGGCCTTGCATGTGCTGGCAGGGGCTGTGGAGATGTCAGACACAGCTTAGTGGGAGCACAGGGACAGCTGTGGGGGATGAGAGAGCTCTTAGAGGGGGGACCAGGATATACCAAGCAGAGAACTGGGAACCTTGAAAAGGTTGGGGATTGGTGATGTCAGGAAAATCCACTAACGCCAGAAGTTTACATCCAAAAAGGAAACTGACCTTTTTCGTCAACTTTTTTCAAAGGAAGACGTTTCCTCTGACTGGGTTTCAGAGGACAGTGCCTTCCTTTATCCCAAACTCCCGGCCACATGCTGCTCTGCTGCTCTCTTCCTTTCCCCATTGGCTGAGGTACTAGGAAGGTACAGCTTTCCTGAACTGACTACCCCATATCCCCCCTCGAACCTACTGTTCTGCCCCAAAGTTCATAAGTTCAGGCTTGTACAGACCCCCTTATCTACTTCAGGAGCCAAACTGCCTGGGCCCGATAACAAACCTGCTGCCCAAAGTCAGTGGAGACATTACGACCCATTTCAAAGACGTTAGCACCCATAATACCCATCCAATTATTTGGAGACACTAGGAAAGGTGTGTGCTATCGATGACATGAAAGTGTGCCATGGGACCATGCAGGCAAATAAATTCCCCGTGCTTGGTAAGCTTGGGGGTCAGCAGCTCTGTACGAGTGGCGACATGCCGCTGTCGCGACAAGGCTGGGGCGCCTCAGGACACGGGGCTGGAGCAGGGGACGCTCAGGGGGCGCCGGCGACGTGTGGACGCGGTTAGCGCCAGCCCCGGCGGTGACCGAGGTCCCCGCACGAGCACTGCGTGGCGCCCGGAGCCGCGAAGGCCGTGCCGAGCTCCGCCCCAGGACCGGCACCCCTGAACCGGGCCGTGCTCCACGGCCGACAGCCCGGAGCTGGGCCGCGGCCCAGGGCCGGCACCCCCGAACCGGGCCGTGCTCCAGGGCCGGCACCCCCGAACCGGGCCGGCAGTACCGGACAGCACCACAGGGCGGCAGCACCCGCTTTGAGGCGCCTGACGCGTAGGCCGTAGGGGACTCAGAAAAAACTTCGCAAAATCGCTGCCAAGGTTCGTTAATTACCACAGAAGGATCTTTTCTTCTTGCAATTTCAAGCAGATTTTTTGTTAATGTATATGCGCAAAAGTTGTATTTGTACTTTCAAACCCGATGAATCTAACAAGTGTTGACTATTTTAAACCCATATATAAAATAACGTATACGAGGCTATTTTGAAATCAATTTATATATAAATATAAATAAAAATGAAAAACTTCAGGTTTATGGTTTTTCACCTCTCTCTCCTGTGAACTGCCAGGCATTTTGGGGCTACAGCCTCCCTTTTCAGACTCTGCACGACACCCCCTTTCTCTCAGCTGCTCCTCCACCCTCTCGCTCCCTCCCACTGCCATCAGGGTCCCCTCATTAGGGAAGGCTTCAAAACATGGGAAAATTATTGCACTGAATACCTTAGTGCAGGACAATGTTAAAAGCTCACATACATTCCAAAATGCAACTGCACTTATGCAAAGCCCCAGGAAAGCTCTTCCTCATGAAAACCACGATCAAAAATTGCTTGAGGCCAGATGAATATTCTTGGACAGACTGGTGCTATTTTTTACACTGTTCTTTGTAGACTGGTGCTTTGCATGCATGTATGTATGGCTAAAGCCACTTTTTGCTTCCACTTCACAGAAGAGGCCTTGTTTTTTTGAACAAAAACTAGAGGTAACTTACACCTCTTAAATAACCCACTAGAGACTGGTCTACCAGCCCCCCCCCCCCCCAAAATCAAAAAAAGACCCAAAACACCTTACATTATATTTAGGTATTAAACAAGTCAAAGAACAGAACCAAGAGAAGGAAAACATCTGCTCCACCACTGGTTTTTTTCAAGTAGGTAATTTCTGTCGTCATCAGGATGCACAGCAAGACCAAAAATAGATTATATCAGCCTTTAAGTGTTTTTACACCAGGTATTGCTTTGCCAGTACCTCTTCTCAGGTGAAGATTGTAATTAAGCACAGTTGCAGTCAGGTTCTAAAGGCACTAACATTTTTAATTAACAATTACATCAACTATCAACAATTACATCAACTGTTTAATTAACAATAATACAATTCTTATCAGAGGGGAAAGGAATTTCTCCTCCAAGTTAGTCATCACTTTCTGTATCGCTGTCTTCTGAGGACTCAAACCACTCCTCAGATCCTGCAGGAGGGTAGTTCAGTTTTCCAGAACCTGCAAGCGATTAACAAGGTGTAAACATTTATAAACCAGGAAAAAATGAGCTCCAGAACAAATCCATGGTGCTATTCAATGACCCAACCCGGCAAGCTCCAACACTTTTGACTACAAACTAGACCAAAACACTCAGAACCACTTCTATGTGCCTTCAGTCTGGGCTAAGCTGACAGAACAATGCCCTGCTGCCTCGAGTTTGCTCTAGAGGTCCCCTCAGCTCTTTCCAGAGAATTTGAGCCACCTGCTGGAATAAATATTTCAGATAAAGGCAATGCAAAGAGAGAATGTTGATAATTTTATGCGTTATAAACACAGATTCATACAATCCTTACCAACTGTAAAAGGGATTTCATCTTCAGACTCCTCCCAGCACTCAAAGTCTAAGGACACATGAACATTCTGTTGACAAAAAGACAGTTTGAAATACCTGCTCTGATGCACAGCAAACATGTTCAGAACATTCAGTAACTCTCAAATTAGTTTTCACTTCACCTTGTTCTTCAGTAATTTGCACCATGTTCCTTTCTTCTCTTTTACCAATAAAATCACAGCCTCTGTATCCTTAATCACACATGTGGACTTCTCTGCAATTACTGACTGGTACAGCTCCAGGTCAGCCACATAAAGTTTGCCTTCTGAATAAGCACTGCAATATACAGTCAGTTTAAAAACACTAAACCCAAACAAAGACATTTTTCTGATTATATTGAAGTTTCTTAAACCTACCTGAAAGTTACCTTTTCTCTACAGAACTCACATCTACTGTCAGTTGCCCTCAGTATTTGCACCTTCAGTGTCACACTCACATCATCTTGAAACCACTTGATTGGTGGATGACAGCTGCCAAGACAGTTCATTTAATAGGTATTTTCCAAAGCAGAAAACCACTGAGGTTTAGCCAAGCTGCCTCACACAGAGCCAGAATTTGCCCATGAAGTCACAACTTAGCCATGGCCGGGGCCATGCAGACCTACACCAGCACAAGATGGGAATGAATCACTGTTTTCTTACCCCTTCTGCTGATGCACAGTAGAGTCTTCTGCTTCTTTTGTTTGAATTACATCATCTAAAAAGAAGACATCCAGAAACATCTTTTATACTTCCCTATACTACAAACAACAGGTATTCCCAGAATTTCCCTGTACCATCACAAAAATAACTTGCTAGCAACCAATTTACTGTCTTTGTCCTTTATATTGTGTACTTCCTATCCTGAAATATTTGATAAAGTTAATAATTCAACGAAAAATTTTATTATCAAAAATACTCTAGTTGGTGTTAGAAGATTTAAAAAAAATCTAACCAAACATGTTCTTTTCCAGGTCAGGTAAAAGTTTTCTCCAGTTTCAAAACATTATTTATTTGACACCTGAAACATGATTTTGGGAATTAGTGGGGAGCTTCAGGAATGAAATTATTAATAGGGGTGTCAACAACACAGCTCAAAATATGGCTTTAGTGTGACTATTAACAGGGGAAAAAACCTTCTACAATAAGCACTCCAGCCTTTCTACCTGCTAGAACCTCCTCACCTTCCACTCAGCTGCTAGCAGGTAATCCTGTCCCCCTGCTATGCCTAAGCATTTCTAAGCCTCTACTGACAGAACAGTGAACACATCCTTGAGATTAGATGAAAAAGAAATGGGGGGAGCACCATCTTCTGCCATTCTCAGTCTTGGGAAAAAAAAATTACCCTGAGAACAACTTTATTTCAATAGATTTCAACTCCCTTCAATCCTGTGGCCTTGGACAGCAGAGCTCTCGTCCCCTCTACAGCAGAGATGTCCTGCTCACATGTTCCACTCACAGCCAAAGAATTCCAAGTGTCTCAAGGACAGAGCATTCCCCAGACAGCCACAGTTACAGGAGCAAGAGTCACTCTCCCAGCATCTCCTGACTGCTCACAGGAAGGCAGCTCTGGCTGACTGCAAACAGCAGCCACGTGGTGCTGCTCTGGACCCAGAGCAGTGTGCAGCTGCAGGATGACTGTTAGGCTGGTACCAAGCACCTAACTTGAATTCATCATGTTTGAAAACTTGTGGAAAGGACTGAAGACTTACTGCTTGGAGGAGTCACAGGACTGTTACAGCTTTCAGAAGAATTTTCCTGTATCGAGGGATCCTGGGGACTGGACACTTCCTCTAGATCAGCTGTGTCCTCTTTTGTGTTTCTGAACACAAGACAAAGCAGTTTTAAAAGGAAACCCACAAATGACCGTCAGCTTCACCTTACTTTGCCTCCCCCTACTTTAATCTGTACCTTATTAACAAAGCCTGTAATGCAGTTCCCAATTTTTCAGCAGTAGTCTCAGGCTTAGCAGATCTGTAAAAAAATGATCCAAGCAGCTGCATTACACACATTTCAGCACACAGCATCACAGTCAAATTATCTGGTCCCTAGCATTACATGCTTTGGCAATGACATGGAGGATCCCAAACTTCCTTTCCCAGGAGAAAGGAATAAATGCAAACAGGTTGTGCCTGAGATACCAGATATTGACCAACTGGCATCCAAACCAGCTACTGAGCATCATAAATTCTGACAGAATCTGAATTCAGACTCAGTACTAACTACAGAGTTAGTAAGTTAGGAGTCACAGAGATAGGAAAGTTACTAACTTGCCTGTCTCCATCAAATTCTAGGTCAGTGTTTTCTAGAATTAGAATTTTCTTTTCCTTGGCGTTATGGGGCTAAGGAGTAGTTAATGGGAGGTAGACATATTGCAAACACAACTGCTCCTGCATTTAAATGAACATCACTGTCAGTGCATATTCAGTTAAATACAGTTTTTCTCTTAATAAAATATATGCTGAAAAAAAATTGCTAATACTTACAAATGCTCCAAGCTCTGTCCATGATCCACAACTGATACCTGTGTGCACAGTTTCTGAATTTCTCCTACATGTTCAGGATTGTCTGTTCCCAAACCCATCGACAAAATCTCAGACCGAATGTTGTACTCGTTGATCCACATCCTCATCGTGGGAAGATGGGTAACCCCAACCTTGAATTAAACAACATAATAAAGGCAAAGCACAGCTCCTTAATGGCTTCCCTCCAACTCAAAGCTGCTCCTTTAGTCAGACTTCCAATGTAGCTCTATTGTCTATTGCCTGCAGGCAATTTGGTTTTCCTGATTTTCAGACAGGAACATCCCCCATGTTTAATAGTTTTCCAACCATCACTGTAATTTGCATTGTGACAATGGCTCCAGTAACTGGCTGTGTGCACTAACAGAACCAGGAGGGCAATTGACAGCCATAACAGACCTCATGCAGTCAAGAACTGCGAGCCCCAGACATCCTGAGAACAGCTGAGGGGGTGGGGGACACAAGAAAAAATGCCAAAGCCAAAAACTGGTGAAAGGTTGAGCTACACCATATGGGAACTGAAAAGAATGACTTCCAGATAATTTTCTCTTTCCGATCCATTTTTCACTTGACTCACTCCACAAAATCAAGGAGTCTGCAGATGCTAATGGATGTGAAACTGTAAAACAAGAAAACTCCAAGAACAAGAGCAGTCATTTTTCCTGTTCTGATCAAGAAAATGAAGGAGTAACGTTTTAACATTTTTTTAATTTGCAGAAAAATTTGGACTAAAACCAACTGCAAACTAGTGTAAAGGCTGTAAGAGTAGAATTAAGAATTTATAAACAAAATAAATTAAGTCTACTTCAAGAGCTGTTGGATATCAGCAAAACATCTTGGATGGTCCCAGTTTCATTCTTCCAGTGGAATGTAACAAACTGCAGGACTGATTTCACAAGGCAAACTACTGAACACCAGTACCTCCCAAATACACTTGTTTTACTCATTTGTGGAAGAGTCTTGGACTGTGTGCAGATATACTAAGACTTCCCTGTGATGCAATTCTATACCTACCATTGGGTCAACCCAAACTGTCTTTCCCAAGGTATGCACCACTTTTGCATGATGAACTTTTCCTTTAATTTTGTGATTGATGTGATCAGTCACCTAGGAAAAACAAGTTATCACTGCACTTGGGATGTATGGATACCAACACAGCTTTACAGTCACTTGAACTACAATGGAACAACAACTCCTGAGCTTAACAATGAAAAGGGTATTCAACAAATAGTTTTGAGTAAACCAGTGGAACACTTTAACTTAACTCAGAACAATACTAGCCTTCAAAGACAATGAAAGATCACTCAAACACAAATCAATTCAGTGAGGCTACACTTCCCCTGTTCCTCCCCCAGAATCCAAAGTAGTGAGAACCTATTCTAAAAGAAAGACATTGAAACCAGAGAAAAAAAATCCCATTAGCTTCCCTGTATTATTTCACAGAAAAACAAAAAAAGAAAATTGGCCTTCTTAGAACCTGCCCCAATTGCAGGTAGTGTCAATATTAGTAAGCAATGCAGTTTGGTACCCAAGTTTACAGTTTGTAACTGTTTTCCTGTAGAAAAGAGAAAGAGAAGGTAAAGAATGTAACAGAAATACCATACAAAACCAGCTTATTACCTTTGGATTCCATTCAACTTCATTATCTATGGGTTTTACTCTACAAACTATAATTTCCACAGCCTGAGGTGGCAGACTCTGAAATTTCACAGGTAAGTGAAGCAGCTGATCACTATTCACTTGACTTGTCCTGCCTTCATCTATGTATTTAATTGTGACCTTATAGGCATTTTCTTCATCTTTTGCTGCAGTCTCTACCACCTGAACCCTTCATATAGCAGGAAAAGAAACACAGAATTATTACTCGTATAACCAGGTGTGCAGGATATTTTTAAAAATTGCTCTCATTTTAAAACTGATATTTCCCCAGTCCACTCTGTAATCAAGTGCACGTGTGGGGAACAATCTTGTTTGCCATTCATGAGCTCAGAGTAGGCAAGAGCTTTTTTAAAGTGTTATTGGCATAGCAGTGGTTTTTTTGCTGCTTTTGAGGACTTTTTCTTTACCCAACAGTCAAGTTTTTAAAAGTCTTTGTATAAATACATGCACACGAATCAAGTAAAAAGCCAACAAAATTTTACCTGTGGCAAATGGCTTCCTCACGTAACCCATAGAACACTGACTTCTCCACAGTGCTCACAGGAATCCTGTGTCCTGGTACCTTGAAGTAATCATTCATTTCTTTAGCAAGAGCTGAATATTGGTCCTTTTGCTTCCTGACTATTCGACCAAAGTACTTTGTTGCATGTTCAATGAAGAGAGGCAGGATCTGAAAGGATCAAATACATCAGCAGAAAGGAGGGGTATGTGATTTCTCAAACCAGTGAAATTCAAGTCTTTATATATAGTTCATATACCTCTTTCCAGCCCCAAAAGGTGACAGATTTTATACATACATAGTTCAGAGAACAGTGAGTTGTTCTTATTCTCAATCCTAACTGGCCATAGATGAGTCAGCAGTGGACAGCAATGTATGGAACAGGAGCTGCTGGGTGTCAGGTGATGATATTCCACCTCAGTGAACACCAGTGAGCTCTGCCACTTATCTGTCAGGCTATTAACCACTCACACATTCTGCACCACTCCAGCTCTACTCTCAATGCTCCCCAGCCTTACAGGGAGAACTGACTGCTTTTTTTGCACCAAAAGGACTTAAATAAAAGACTACAAACACAGCTGTGCACACCAATGTGTAAAATGCTGCTTTGAGAGCACCTCAGATAAAGCCCAAATCTCAAAGGGAGCTGGAGACACAAACTGTTACTGGGATATGAAGAATCACTGTAGCAAAGTCAACCTTAGAGCCACGAAGGTTTCATGGATGTGGAACTACTGAAAAAGAAGTCTAACTAAACAGCACCCTATAGTAAAAATCTTCCAAAGCACTGATATTTTTGAAGGAAATAACTCAAATGTTCTACCTACCAGACAGGAGCTCCCCATTTCTTGGGCATACCAAAAATGAAAATACATTCTGTAATCCCAAGGCCAGAAAATGCTCAGTTTTCAACAGGTTTGCACAAACATGTCAGCTAAGAAAAAAAATCCTTCCACTTCAACTTCTCCTCACTCCCACACATTACTCTGTGTTTCTTCTACAAGAAATGTAAGTTTCTATAAACCTCCATCTTTGTTAATTTTGATATACAGTCTCAAATTATAAAGGGAATGAATACACAGAACACAAGTCCTCTTCCCACAAAATGTTAATCTTCAAAACAGGAAAAAAACCTGAGGTAAACAGAATTACCAACAAAACACAACACACAGAACATCTGGCACACTGATTAGGCAAGGGAGAGTACATTAATCCTACTGTAGTAGGATTAAGGGAATTTAAAAAAAAAAGTAACATGCTAAGTAGCTGTTTAAGACCTGTCCTCTTGGTACCCAAATCCAAGAAAAACTGTAACTTACTGTCACACGTTCAGGTGTTTCTATCATTTCAGCTGCAATATTCTGGGCCATGTCTATTGATAAATTAATTTGATGACGATCTGGACACTCTGTTCTGTTCCTACATTAAAAAAAAAAAAAAACCACAACAAGTTTAGAAAAAAATCTCTTTGCTTTCACTTTTAAAATACTGTTAAGTAACTTGCAACAGGAAAAATCACGAGCAAACCTGTTTTAGATAAAAGCATCCAACAGGAAAATTCATCAAGGAATCAGCAGCAACCATCACTGAGGGCACAAAACACTGACACTTCCTTACCTGCAAATTCCAAATGCTTTAAGAGAAGCACACAGGGGTCTTGAAAATTTCTGGTCTTCCTCAGATTCCTGCACCCTGGCAGTCAAATCATAGAGTTCTTCTGGAATTTCAGCTTCTGCATGCTTTAAGTAGTAGAAAATCTCAGGTGCATGACAGGAACTGTTTTCTGTCAGCAGAATGACTGACTTTGCCTTTGTATCTTCCTGATCTACAGCAGAATCCTAGCAATAATGAGAAATATTTTGGGAAATGTTTATGGAATCCACCAGTAATAACTCAGCACCACCCAGTCAAGGTTCACCCAAACCTTTATGGCAGGGCAGAAGTTGTCACTCATGCTTTGCAGGCGCTGCCCAAAGACTGCTGGAGATGGGAAACTGAAATGGATCACCCAAGTTGCATCTGTGATTCCCAAGGAGTGCAGGCAGTCATCTGTTAAAACTAAGCACATGTTTTACACAGATATGTAACTGTAGTAATTCAAACATGGGAAGTATCACATCACACACACCACAGCTGATTTCCTTCTCCCAACTGGAAGATGGATTTTTCCCCAATACATCCCTATAAGGCTTTTTATTTCCCCAGTCAATAAATCTCATCAGCATATGGCAGACACAGCATTTCATGCCAAGCTCACAGAATTCTCCATTTCCTGTCAGCACCACAGAATACAGAGAATTGAGCACCACTCACTAATTCACAGGAGTAAGACAGGAGACAGCTGAAATACTGCAGGAGTTCTCATAGCTCTGTGCAGAGCTAAGTCCACTTTCTTGTTTTTATGTAACATAAAGAACAAATTGAGTTTGAAAATGGATAAAGGTTAGTGCAAAAAATTTGGAAAATAACCCTAATGGAACTTACAGAAAATTATTACAATAAATCTTTGTAGTTTGGAAATTATTTCAGACTTTGTGTCTCCTCTGTAGCAGAGGAAATTGTAAAATGATGGAAAATCTTTGAATACATTTAGGTTCTTTAAACTAAACAGAGAAGATAATAACAGGAGAAAAGAAAGAAAAAAAACAAAGCAAAGGGCTGTAGCATTAAGAAGTAAATGGAGAATTGGAAAGAGTTCATAGGGATCTGCCCCTGTGGAAGTGGTGAGATAACCCAGTGTAAGTGCTTGGTGCAGACCTTAGCTCTACATTAAGATACAATCCCAACCAGACAGAGAATCCTCACCTAACACAGCAGGAGTGCCAGAACTGTGCATTTTCCTCCACCTCTCCAAGACACACTCAGCATTACACTTGCTCTCTTTATGCTTTTTCAAGGAAACTATCGAGTTGCTCTTCAGTGCCTGCATGGCAAAGTAAAAAGTTCCACATTCCTGCAATGCTGCAGTACTTGCTCCAATCAAATCTAAAAGGCAGCCATCTCTTACTAGAATTTACCTTTTACTGTAGAGATACAACCAAAGAACTAATGAAATTTAGGTTTCTTATATGAAAAAAGAATGTATTAATGGAGATAAGGTTCATTAATTTCCTGTATAAAAAGAAAACTACAAGCTCATGTTCTCATGTTTTAATACATTAGTTAGACATTTAAGAAAATAAAAATGTCAAGCTTTTCCCCTCATTAATGGGTTCTCTCTGATTTCATGATCTAACAACATGCAGATTCACATTTCAGTCTCTCAGAACAAGCACTCTTCATCACATGAACCCCTGAAATATTTTGAGAGGCCATGTAAAATATCTGAAGTTGGTGTTCAAAGAATTCTTGTCCAACTAGAATTACTATGAACAGATTCAATCCTACTTTAACATCAACAAGCACTTTTTAAACTGGTGGCAAGGTTGGTTTTGATATGCTTGAACCCTCAAAATATTCAAGGGAAATGTGTTAGATAGTTACAACCCCAAACCAGATTTGCTTCCATTAACAGTCATCAAAGAATAAACAATCCACATGCACCAGTATTTACATCAGAAATGAATCCTAGAAGTATCACATGATCTATGTCAGCCATTTGCTGACAGTCATAGTCTGGGGTTACTTTTAGCAGGAATGATTAAATTCCAAATTCACATTCCTCCTTTATTCTCAGAAGCCAAGATATTTTAGTTTGTTATAACTTTAGAATTAAAAAAACAAACAACCTGCTTATGTAAGTTTAAACACTTTCTTACCTTATGAATCAACTCTACTTCAGTCACTGAGTCAGTGAAAACCAGCACTTTCTGAAGATTCCTCTGGGTAAAATCCAGAATTTTGAGTAACTCAGCAGTTCTGTTGCTGTTCATGCAGGGTTGCACCACCTAAAAGCAAATACAAAACAGAGAGCTGGTAATTCATATAACCCATACATATCTTACTATGTAATTCTTCCTAATCCTAACCTTGATGCATCCACCATTGACACTTTCAGTTCTGCTCAATCATTAAGGCTTCTCACAAAAACTTTTGAGTTCTCAGTTCCTTTACATGCCCAGAGTATCTACTTTTGGAGATTTCCCAACCTTCAAAATCCACAAATGATGCCATGCTGAGACACAGTGTAACTCAAATCAAACTTAAACCAGTTCTTGTTATTCCTCATGGCTATACCACATTGACTGGAAACTAAGTGAAAAGACACCTAAGAATATGTAATAGGTCTTCTACAAATTTGAGGTATAAAGTTTGGTATTGTGTGAAAGCAGCAAACCAAATGCTTTACTTGATTTGCCCTGGCACTCCTTACCTTGTAGTTCTGCCAGCCACAGCTAACAACTGCAAAAACATTCTGGTCAAGAACTGTATTGTTTGCAAATAGATCTCAAATTCAGAGTCATTTGCACTAACCACAGAACAGTCAAGGGACTGTCTTCATCTCAGTCCTATAGAAGAAAGTAAGAGACCTCCAGCTTGTTCAGTGACTCACCTGCACACGATTTCTAAGTTCAGCTGACACTGGGAGGCAGCACTGCAGCACCAGCTGCTTCCAATAAACCAGCAGCAGCCACATATCCAAGCAGTGACAGTTTCCTAAGTTTTACCTGTTGCACATTTCCAAAGATGGCAGCTTCTTCAATAACAGTTATCACAATGTGAGGGTCATTCATAAACTCCTTGATCAAGGGTGTGATATGTTTATTCCACTGAGTTCCCACAGCAATGATCTGATGTGGTCGATTCCCCCGTGCCTGAGCAGTGGCTTTCTTGTAACAATCCAGTATAGTAAACACCTAGGAAGAAAAGTGATTTTTTTTCTCTCCTCTCATCACATTCCAGCAAGCACATGACAGCCCAGAAAAAATACACCGTTTGAGAACACTGTTTTTTCCAGTCACGAAGCCACTACCACAGCAAACTGCAAGTTTCACTCCCCAAAAGTGTACAAATATGTACACTTTTGTCCTATTCTTTGCATGACTTCTGAAGCATAAGAAAGCAACAGGACAGCATATACATGTGCATGCAGGATTCTGTCCAGAGAAGATGAAAATCTCAGGAAAAAGATCTGTTGAAATCTCTAATATAAAAAGCCTAGACAAAGATTTGAGAGGGCAGAGACATTCAGCAAAAACTAGGTGGTAACTAGAAGACAAGCCCAACCTGCCAACACAGTAATTTGCAAATACAAAAATAAAAAGTAAAATAAAAACAAGGGGTTCACAATAAACCCACTTCCAGGTTTTTTCTCCTCAGTGTGTGCCACTGTTCCAGACTCATGCACAACTGGATCAGCATTTTGCCAAGTGACTGTGGAAGGCATTTACCTGTTCAGCAGTGTCAGAGAACAACACCTCAATCTCATCAAGAACAAGATGGCAAAGCTGACACAAGAACCCAGTGTTGTCTTCCAGCAGTCTCAGGAGGTTGTAGGGTGTAGTCACACCTATTTCAACTACAAGGTAAAGATTGTTACTACTAAATTACTACTTGGAATAGTTTTACTGTGACAACAAAGGACATGGTAGCTTTATTAAAAATGGTCACATTTGTATTTCAGATTTATCATCTCAAAACTGGGGAGTTTGTATTTTTCTACTCCTCCAAGTTTTCCAAGACATGAGTGGGTGAGGCTCTGACATTTTGAAATCCAGTGAAATGTCTGAAGGTTAGCAAGTTTACAAAGCAGGATGTCATCTCATTTCCAGTAAGGTAATGGAAATAGAGGTAATAACTTCAGAACCAAAGAGCCAGAAGGGAAATATTTATAAATATATGCAAGAGCAATTAAGTTCAGTTTCAACAGTGGAATAAAGCACACGTTGTAGCTTAGGAACTTACACAGATGTGTGTGCACGAGTATCTATCTACACATAGAAATAAAACCACACAAATCCTCACTGGCAATTACACCAACAGCTCTGCTGCTTAAAGGCCTGAATTCACCCACCAGGCTCAAAGTTGCACGATGGATGAAAAAATACCAACTGCTGAAATGGAGTTTTACACAATTCTTCATAGTTCTATCCATAGTTCTTATTCCCTTGGCACAACAAAAGCCACTTTTGAAAATGCAGGTATCAAACAAAGGCATCACACCAGAACACACCTCAATGTTTTAAGTACATAGATCTAAGCAGGGCAAGTCTCCCAACAGCTTTTTATTCCTTCTATGCTGCTTCTCTGTGGAACACCCTCTGCATGCTACCGAGTTAGATACAATAAATGGCCAGTACTTTGTGTAACAGCAAATTGTAAACCAGCATTTCAACAAATAAACCAAGAACCTGAGAAGCAGAAATTGTTCTTTCACATGCTCCTGCAATTAAGGCAACCCACACTGCCTTCAGGCACAACTAAGATGACAAAGTGTTCTTACAGCCTCGGATTTCCATTTGGCTGGCTGCTTCCTTGTTCTGCCCAAGGGTTATCAGCACTGGATGAAGGTGTCTGCAGCCCTTCCTGTATGTTTTCAGCAGGTCAAAAACAAGCTGTGCCTTCTTCCATCCAGGACATAAAATCAGTGCTAGTGGCTACATACACAGGTACAAAAATTGACAACATTTGTCAGACAGAAGTACAGAACCTTAAGAATCTTGTCTTACTAGGGTGGTTGTACTGGGCCATTTTCAGAGGTCCCTTACAACCTCAGTAATTCTATGATCTAACAGAAGCTAGAAAATGCATTGTAGTATTTAAAACAGCTAATACCCATTTTAGTTAATAAGTACATACTACTCATGCAGAAACAAAGCTCCACTGTGTATGCAAGTGCCAGGGCATGAACCACTTGTTAGGGATTGCTTTAAAGTAAGTTTGGGACTTGCCTCATTCATAGAGTCCATCCAAATCCTTTAAGCAGAGACCTTACAGAAACTGGCAGACATCATGAAGATAGACTGAGATGACATTAATGTATACATTCCAAACATGCAGACAGTAACAGGTTCTCTGTTCCAATATATACATACCCCACTCATGTTTGGCAAGACTTGGTAGTCACTTTCCTGCAAAAGTGTAAGAACTGGTGGAATATATAATAAGGGATCATTTCCCTGATGGGAGATGGTAACAACATCACATCCCTCAGCTACTGGTGGCCAACAGTAGGACTGGGTGAAGGTAGGGCCTGAAAACTTGTTCCAAGCAAGTTCCTACAGAAATAGAAATTAATAATTTCCCAGTAAATCCGTGTACTTAAACACCAACAAAACAAGACAAAGTGTAACAACAAGTAATATTTACTATGGTAACTTGAGGTATGAAACTTGTCTTAAAAAGATAATCAATGTAGTATTATCACCTCTACCTTTTTCAGACCATCAAAAAGTGGTGCTGTTTCCAAAACTGATGATGGTTCAATTTTCTTGCTCAGGAACACAAAGTTTTTTTCTTTCCCAACATCTTGTAAACTCTGAAACCATGAGACAAATACATTATAATGGCAATACTTAACAAAAGGGGCTTAGCTTACACAAATTCAGAAGCACTCACTGTATTTAAAAAATGGCATTTTGATGCAAATGAATCAAATTCTGAATTCATTTTAAATATGATTCATACATAATGATAGGTTATACAGACCAAGGGTGAGATAAAAACTTGTTATTGCTATTCTTGAAGAAAGACTTTCAAAGATGGTTTTTCACTGTCTGAAACCCCTCAAGAGATGCAGTGGACATTGTGTGCACAGCTGGCACTCAGTCCCACAAGGAGCAGCACGAGGCAGGGACAGCAGTCACAATGCAGATGGCAACCTCTGTTCTCTGCTCCAATGCAGGTCCTCCACAGACTGCAATCCCTTCAGAAACACCTGCATGGAGCTCCTTCTACTCCTCTGACCCTGGCATTGACTGTTTCTCACTGGTTTTTTGTTCCCTTCCCTGTGTTTTTGCCCTTTCTTAAATTCAGAGAGGCATCCCCAACTTGGCTGGCTCAGCTCTGGCCTGCAGAGGCCGATGCAGGAGCAGTCAGCCCCTGACCTCCTTCCACAAAGACCCAATGCTACCAACACCAAACTGTCTGCAGCACAAACCAAGTTAAATAAAAGTTAATGTTTGAAATACCTGTTGGTCATCTTCAACTGTGTGTGTCTGAAGGAAATTGGCATTTAAGAACTGTGGAATCCTGAGAAACAGAGATATTAAAAACAACATAAATTCAAAAGAAAAACATAATTTATAAATACCACCAGTACTTCCCAAGTGTCATGAAGCAATTCACTTGAAGTATTTTTGACATATCTATGCCATTGAGAAAAATCCTCAATACAAAAGCAGAAATCAAAACACACCCCCAGAAAGCAAAATTTAGTGAAAACAATCTTTCAGAATCTTTTTCAAAATTAAGTTCCCTGACATAAGAAGAAAAATAGATTGGACTGCAGAAAAAAAGGCTTCTTAAAGTTCCAAAACATAAAAGAACTCATCTTTGCATCAGTTAGAAACTGACAGAAGAAATACTCCTGAGGTTTACTTCATATGCATCAACTGACCTGCAGCACAGTGAAAGCATGCACAAATTGATCCACTCCTATTTTATTAAATCTGAGAACTTTATAATCACTAAACATAAAATAAAGCAAATTAACACACTTAGTGTGCAGAAAAATACCTCCTCACCCCACCCTTGTTGTCGAGCTACTGTTTAGAAATAACTGGTATTTTTCCAGAGTAACCATCAGCAGCTTTGAAGACTCCTTCCCCAAAAGCATGTGTCTGTAGCTTTCCTTTCCCTCTGCCCTTTAGAGGCCTAAGAACAGTAACTGCAAACACACTACAGCTCCCAGCTGTCTGATGACAGAATCATTCTGAATATTTAACATACTGCACCACACCTCTCTGTTTGAACTGCTTTATCTTCCTTGGAAGGCAAATCTGGCACCATGCTGACCACCTAGAAAGGAAACACATTTTAAGCACTAAAATACTGTTCAAAAGTAGTACTTAAAACACAAAGTTGAAAGTGTTTTTCTCATGTGGGATTCTCCAAATATTTTGCAGCATTCTTTTCCAAATTCAAAGTTGCTTTGACTAAGGCAACAATTTTGATGTAAAAGCTTCAGGAAACTGCCAAAAATAACAAGCTGGGTGACTACAGCACTCCTAATCTGGCCTATGTATGTTTATGGTAGCTTGCATTTCACAATTCATTACAGAATGTAATACTTACAGGCACAGTATTGTCATTTACATCTGTGTGCGACCTTTGGGATGGTTTTTTAAGAACAGAATTACAACCAGCAGGACCTAAAAAGGTAAATAAAATGGAGATAGCCATTTCTGATGATCTGAACACATAAAAAGCCAGAGATGGACACCATGTGTCCCAGTCACTGGGATCCAACCCAAGACAGGACATTCCCATTCCACACATCCAACTAAAGGACTGTCTCCCCAGCTGTGGGTCCCACCTGGCCCAAGATGAGGTGACACCTCCTCCCCAAAGGGCAGTTTTGGCCTGGCAAGAAACGTAGGACCAACAAACTCCACTGGAACACACTCAGCATTTAAGGACACTTCATCATCAGAAACATCTGAGGAACTCCCTGCAGTCCCTTCATCTTCCTTGTAATGAGCAAAGTGCTTTGCAACCAGATCATCATTAACACAGATCTACAAAAAAACCCAAACAAGATCTTTTTTTTGATCAGTGTCAACAAGCAATAAGCTATACAAGCACATATTTGTTTAAAATTTATGTGAAGATTTAAACAAAAGCAGTGCTTTTATATATGATAAAAACCCCAAACAAAACCCAACCAAGCAGAAACCCATACATAAGAAATGCCAGTGAATGCTTTCTGTCAATTATTAGTTCTAAAAAAAGCAAAGTCCTATCTTCATGTATCTTCTTTCCACAGGTGTTAATTACTGAGTTCCAGGTTTCTGGCCAAAATTCTGTACTGAATTAACTGTTTCCATGAGCCCTCTAAGAGCCCTCTGATTCAGTGAAGCTTCTATTTCTTTTGGATTCAGCACACATCAAAATCTGGCAGAAAAAAAGGGCAGTATTAGGCCTAAAACTTCTTTTATCTACTATACACAGCTGCTTAAGTCTGGCAGTAGCTACCCCAGGTATTTGACACAAGTTACACATTTTGGCAAGTGGAACTAGATTGGATGTTTTTTCCAGCTCCTTGAGGACTCATCTGTATGCAAGAGTGTGAAATTTTAGTTGTTTTTACAGTATTATGCAGCTCAATAAAAGTATTATTATTATTCAGTATTATTCAGCTTAGTGAAACATCTTCAAACATGATACCCCAAGACGTACACCAAATAATGCACATAGTTATCCACTTAAATAGTGGCTGGACATCACTTGCTTATGAAAAAAAAAAGGTTAATGCAGAGAAAAATACAAGTTCTGCCTCTTGCAATTTCTCCAAAGGTTTACAATGAACAGCACTGTAATAAAAACCTCTAATAAATTAATGATTTAGCTTCTACTGTATCTGAATAAAACATGCTAGCCATGCTTTCCAGTCTTAAACTAATAGTGCTGGCAATATAAAAGTATCTTACCTTTTCATCTTTTATAGTCACAAAAAGAAACACCTCTAACACTTGATCTTCTACTGTCTGTATTGTGGCTTTAACCTCAGTAGCCTCTAAATGCAGTAACAAACACAAGAAAGAAGATTAGACTCCTATCACACTATTGGCATTCTTCACTTGTACTAAGACAGACAAAATCAGGCATCACAATTAAAAATGTGTAACACTTGTTATTTCACCTAAGTGAAATGAGGAATTTAACAATAAAAACTTAAAAGCTCCAAAAAGGAACTTGTCCTTATTCTTTGGAGGAGGTTTGAGAGCTGAAACAGATTAACAACCCCTCGAGACAAACCACTCTTAGCTCTACACTGAAAATCTTGGTTTTCTCTTGGACTCTGACAGGCTGGGCACCAGCATGCGCTTTCCAAGTGTGACATTTCCTTTTCTTGAAAGAAGTTGTATTTGCACATCTGTACAGCTTTGTTACACTTTTCATTTGGGAAACACAGCTAATCCAAGTCCTGAAGCACCTCTGCACATGCTAATGCAGGACAGCAGTGATGCTGATTCAGAGTCTCATGTTGAATATACACAATGGTTCCAATGTTCAAAACAAATGTGACATGAATGCTCCCTCAGTTAGCCTAATCCAGCCTAAATACATCTACTGAACTACCAAAACTTATGCAGCATGGAAGCCCAGAGTACTCCAAATACAGCTCCACAAGTACTTGTGCCTTAGTCACTCCATACTTAGGTAGCTCCTTTCTCATTGTTTTTAACTAACAGCATTTATAAATATAGTCAAGTATACTCAAGTATAATGAACTTGTACACAAGTACTACATTTCCCTCACAATTAATTTTTCTCAAAACTGAAGTGCTGTTTACCTTCAAGAAGCTTTCGAAAATGCTGAATGGCAGCAGTATCCCATCTTTTGGCTGGTCTAGGAAAATAAACACAACCAGTCTTTCCAGATTAACAAACATGAAAATGGTAATTTAAAAAAAAATTCTATACAAGCACAAAGCTCTAAATCATGAAAATTCTTACAAAGTGCCCAGCTAGATAAATCAGCAGAATCTGTTTACTCAGCACATCACTTTAGTTTGGTAATATTGTTCCAGTTCACCAATATCATGAACTTTAACTTTTATCTTTAACTTTTCACAATATCATGGAAGATCAAAATTAAAAGATCTTTTGTCACAATATCATGGCTTGCACCAAATATGAAATATGAAGAAATTACAGAATCATTAAGGTTGGAAAAAAACCCAGGATCACTGAGTCCACCCACTAACTCAGCACTGCCAAGGCCACCACTCAATGTCCCTTAGTGCCACATCTATACATCTTTTAAATCCCTCCAGGGTTGGTGACTCCACCAGTCCCCTGGGGAGCTTTGTCCTCTCGGCTGGAATAGAGTTGATTTTCCTCTTAGTAGAAGGTACAGTTCTGTGTTTACTATGAGAATACTGCAGGTTTCTTCTTGAAATATAATCCCTTCTAAAAAATTCTACACTGAACCCTCACACTTCAGAAATGCACCAACAGAATGTATTTACTGGCTCTCCTTACCCTATTTTGGCAGTGTTTTCACAGTAGTCAATATGCAGGGTCAGAGGCTTTGTGCAGTGCAGCCGACACTTCTTTGCTCTGTGTGGGATCTTTGCAAATGCTCCTGGTAAAACTCGAATGCTGCAAAACAAAGTGGAAATTATCTGATTTTACAGGGCAGAATTTCCTCTCCAGAAGTCACTGGTCTCACAAAGCACCTCTTGTTATCCTGAATTTGACAACACTGTTCTTCCAGGAGTTTGGATGCCACTGGCTCCCACCTTGAAACCACTGTCTCACTCTAAGAGGCGCCATCAGGACCAACTGATGACCAGGAGTGCTGTTCTATTCATTTAGTATCAATACACATCCTAGTTACCTGAAATCTTTCTGATCCTTTGCCACTGCAGTTTCAAGTCTTCTTGCTACTCATCTTCTAAATATCTTCATGGTATTTAACCCATTATCAAGTCGTTTTCCAACAAAGCAACAGTCGTTTTCCAACAAAGCAACAGTCAAAACATTATTTATTTTAAAATACTTTAATTTTATGGAATACTACCAAAACCAATTTGGTGAAGTTTCTTGTGCTCCAAGTTGCATATTTTAACAAACAAACAAACAAACTTTAAGAGCTGGACTAGCTTGCTCTGAAACACATGAACATATTTTTCAAGGTTTTAAAACCACAAGGTTTTCCACTCATTTCATCAAGAACTCAGAACCTGTGAAAACTCACCTTTTTTGGCACCATGACAAGACAAACTGGCAGCTCTCAATAAACAAGTTGGTCAACTGCAGTGGGAAAACCCCCACACATTGATGTTTAGATCTCAAAAGCTGTTGCAGCAAGTGAAACCCTGCACTATAGATGGTTTTTGTGCCTGAACTTCATTGGCTGTAATTTTTTTTTAGTATATACCAAATTATTAAAGAAGAAAAAAATATAAAGGTAAGTTTTAACTTGCAATCACACGTCTCAATCACAACAGACTGACATTATTTCTATTCTAAATCTTTAAAAAAGCAAAACCTAAAATGGAAAGCATCTTTAGCACAAAATAAGGACTGGTTTGCACTTAGGTCCTTTCAAGTGTATTATTTGGTTAGCACCTTCTTGTTAACACAATCTACACATCAATTAAACCAATTCATTAACTAAGTAAATATTAACAGCATCTGTACCTACTAGCAAATTTATTATATGTGATTATTTACAAATACATGACAGTAACAAAAAGACACACCTCTCTGATGGAACAAAGCAGTACTTGGCATAATCCACGAGGAAACAGCTGAGCTGGTAACCCTCTGCCTGGCACCTCACTGACTCCACCAGAGCCCTGCACCAGCACTTCAGCTCCTCACTGAAAACCACATAAACCTGAGCAGAGAAAAAGAACAAGACAGCAGCTTCTGTCACATGGCCCCAATTACACTCAAAGGCTTTTCAAAGGCAAGGACACAGTATTTATTACACAGCCTTCCATTTTCTTTGCAAAATGCAAGCCTTATAGCTTCCAGTTAGAAGGCTTACAGATGAGAAAACACAACTCACAGAGATGCTATTATCTGTTTTTCTGTGCAAAATTAAAAAAAAAAGAAAACAACATGCATTTAATACTTCACCACCAAACAGATTCAAGTAATAGATTATTTCTATGTAGAGCAATGATCTTACCTGGCCTTTTTTTATCTCCTCTTGTTTTACTTCATCTGCATCTTTATAGCAGTTATAAAACTGTTCCATTTCAGCATTCAGGTTTTCATACACAGTTTCACCAACTACACCGGGCACAGATTCTTTCACAGCAATCCAAAAGCAACTTGGATCCTCAGCCTGGGCCAAGGAGCAGAGAATAAATACTACTGACTTTTAAGAGTATCTGAGCAGCAGATGTAAAAATAAAACTTGATTTTAACACGGCACCTTCAAAATTATGGTGACTGGCACTGAGATACAGAATGTTAATACATGAAACATCTTTCACCTTTATAGCATTAGTTCATGAAATGGCCTCCAAGTTCCTTTAGCACTGCAACAAACACCATGTGGGGTCTACAAGGGAGCACCATTATCTAAAAACTTGGTTAAACCAAACAGTGGAAGAAGTGTGAAGACAAAGGTTTTTACTTCCATGTGCAGTCCTCAGGCCTGGAGAGTATCAGAGTGGGAAATCCCATCTGTTATGCCTACTGCTGTTGATTCTCTGTTTTGAGAAGAATAATTTCAGTGTAGAGGTAATACAGGTGTTTGGAGAGGCCTGGAGGCACTCTCATGGACATGCTGAGCTCCATGTTAAGAGAAAGAGAGATCATAGCTCTCAAAGCTCAGAGATCATAAAAAGCACAGGGGAGCTCACAGGGTTCCTAATGAAGACTGCTGGGATGGGATGGGCTGAGCCTGCCAGTGTCCACCTGGGTGTGCCCCAGATCCTCCAGTTAGCCAGGCAACTAAATAAATTTACTCTCTTTATTTCAGCTGTGGCTTTGTGGTTTTTCTGGCTGCCTGCCCATGTTAATTCACACACTTACCTATTTTACAGTAAATCCTAAAACAAACAACAAAACATATATAACCCAAACTGACTCCACAAGTGCAAAGAAATGATGGCAAATGGAAATACAGAGGCAACATCTTTTTTGTAAACGTGACCTCCAGAAAGTCACATGGAAACAGACATCAATTCTTCAGATAAAAAAAAAAAAAAGCATACCTTTAATACTGCAACTTCCATGTTTACCTCCCGTGTCTCCCTTATAACTACTGTAAAAGAAAAACATTTGATGAACCATTTTGATTGCCACCATTTTTTTCAAAGCCTATTTGAAGAGCATACACCTAAAGCAAGCCTATAACATTTTTCTACTCATGTCAGGAGTACTAGTTTAAGCAACTTATTGTTATGATTTACATGTTTCAAAGGGTTCAAACCAGCTTTCTTAATGAGGGACTATGTTAAAGCCTAATTAGGATTTACCATCCATGCTGCATCTCTTCCATTCAAAGGCCAGCAGAAATAGGCTGATCAGACAAGGGCTATTACAACCTACCTACATGATCAAATGAATAGAAACACCGAAGGAGAATATTTACAACTTTAAAAAAATCCCTCAGCCTAATACAAAAGAGGAATCCCAAACTCAACAAACAAGTTTAATGTCACAAATTTTTATTAAGTATTTCACACTACATCTGTCTGCAGTGGTACATACCAGACCCAGGAGTTACAACAGAATAATGAAATTTCCAGCAAATAATTGGCAATTCATTTTGGCACAAACCAAAACATCGTGGCATCATCACTGCAGGATCTAGCTTACAACTTAAAAGAATTAACAATCACAGTAGATGCCTAATTAAATATTTCAGAAAAGGAAAGTGAATACATTGTCCTTCCATTTCCAAAACTACTGCTGAACAAGCCAGAATTCAGCAGCAACAGAGCTACCCTGAGGTGACACAGGGCGACAAGCTGTAAGCGACAGCAGGGACCATTCCCAGTTTAACAAGACAATGGAACAGCTGAAACGATTGCAGAAGCTTCTCCCAAGATCGCTTAACACAAGCAAGGCTCCCGAGTTACACACTCGTTTCTTACCCTGCACCGTTATACTGCACCAAGAGATTATCAGCGCTGCCCTCGATACGTAACGCAGACTTTTCTTTCAGCAATAACACGCCAAGGCCATAATTAAGTTCAGCTGAAGTGCCAGGTTTATTAGTACAAACCCACTAAATGGCGCATCAACGTGGCAGAGATGAAGCACGTTCACACACAGGACCACCTCTCCCAACCCACTCCAAGTAACTTTCCCGCTTTCTTAAGAACGGAGTAGGGAAACAAACGCTTCTCAAATCCCACACCTACCACGAGACAGTATTTAACCTGTAAAAATGCTGTACAGTACTAAATCCCTCGCCCCACGTGCTGCACTAACACAGACTTAGGAAAGGCAGAAGGGGCCTCTGCAGCCATCCCGGGGTGTGCAGCCACTCCCGAACACACAGCCCGTTACTCCTCTGCCAGCCGCGCTCCACCTAAGCCCTGCTCACCCGGGAGGCGCGGAGAGAGAACAGCGGCAGGGGACCCCTTCTTCGCTTTACTCCCAATTCCCAGTCCCCATTTCCCCCTGTCCTACCATAGCTCCACGCTGTTTCCCGTAGGAACGAGCCCACTGACCTCGTCCTCCAGCGCTGCCCGGCTCCACACACCGCACTGCCGCCCGCTCTCCCCGGGAAACCGTCCAGAACCCGCAGCGCTCCCGCCCCCAGAGCCGCCCCGGGGCGGGTCGGAGCCCAGATCAGCCCATCCCCGGCTCCACAGACTGCACTGCTGCCCGCAGAACCTTCCAGAACCTGCAGCGCTCCCGCCCCCAGAGCCGCCCCGGGGCAGGCTCAGAGCCCAGAACAGCCCATCCCCGGCTCCTCAGGCCGCCCCACCACACTGCTGCCCACGGAACTTTCCGGAACCCGCAGCGCTCCCGCCCCCAGAGCCGCCCCGGGACGGGTCAGAGCCCAGATCTGCCCATCCCCGGATCCTCAGGCCCGGGTTGTGGCCAATGGTACGGCCAACTATTCCCGGCCGTAAAAAACACCTGAAACGCTGCGGGAAATCTCACGAAGCACAGGGAAGTCCGTTGTCTTGCTTTTTGTATAAAATGGAAACCAAACTTATAGTGAAAGAATAAAAGCCTTTGTTACTTTGTTACAAGCAATTTGAAATCAAGAATATTCTACTGGATTTGAGGGAAATTATCACAATGAACCTTTGGGATTTGGAATTTATTTCAGGCTTAAAGTCTCTGTAGTAGAGGCAATGGTGAAATAGTTCCTTTGGAAACGCTGGTAGTTCTTAACTAATGCAGGGACAACAACCACAGGAAAAAAGGAAAACACAAAACAGCTGTAGCACCAAGAAGTAAATGGACAAGTGGAAAGAGTTCATAGGGATCTGCCCCTGTGGAAGTGGTGAAATAACTTAGTGAAAGTCCTTGGTGTAGTTCAGGAAGACATAACCCCAGCCAGACAAAGGGAGAGCCTCACCTACCACAAGTGCCAAAACTGCATTTTTCTGCACACCTGGCATCACCCCTGCATGCCTCCCCTGCCCACATTCCCATATCCACACTCCTGCTGTGCCCGGATGCTAAATGATTTCTTTATCAAAAACATTTTCTCATAATACATACTTCCTACCATAAAAGTAAACTGGTAGAATAACCATAAGAGGCAGAACAATAAAAGAAATCCTTTGTGTATTTTGTTTTCTCGAGGGATATGGTCCAGATGAATAACGTGAAGGTTCTAGGAGAGCACACTGTCACTTGTTGAAGGCATTACTGGATGAGAACTCATGGAAACTGACTGCCTCAGGGATAAAGGAGCAGCAGAGAAGAGAGCTGGCAGCTCTTTAAGCATCTTTTCCTTGAAACACAAAAACTCATGATTCTCATGTGTAAGAAATCAGACAAGGCAGGAGACCAATGCAACTGAGAAGGACCCTTCTGGTCTGACTGAAGTGCAAGAAATGCACTGGCACTGGAAGCAGGGATACATATCCATAGGGGAGAATATAGGGATGGTGCTTGGAGGTGTAGGAATGGGATCAGGAGAGCTAAGGCACAGCTGCAGCTGATTGTGGCAAGGGATCTGAAAAACAAACAAAAAAAAAAAGATCCCAGAGGTATATTGATTAGAAAAGGAGAGCTTAAATGTACACCCCAACCCCCAATACTTCAGGGATAGTCCACATGGAGAGCTGACAGGGTTTCTTTGACATTTGACTTTTTTTGAGGCTCAGTTTTTACTGCAGTCATGCTTCCCACATTTCCCACGTCCCTGAAATAAAGGTGAGGAAATAAAGTACTTTTCATTGTAGGAGAAAACCAAGTTCAAGGCCATCTGAGAAGCCTGAACATAGACAAGTCCTTGGGACTTGATGAGGTGTATCCCAGGGTTCTGGGGGAACTAGCAAGGGTGGGTCCTGGGGCACTCTCCATGGCATTTGAGAAGTCAGGGCAGGCAGGTGAAGTCTCCAGTGACAGGAGAAAAGGGAATGTCACACCCAGCCAGAATATTCAGGTGTTCTACTGCACAATACACAGTGTTCTGCTTGTGTGGTCATTGTTCAGCACAGGTTTACAAACCTCAACAAGGTCTGCAAATCCTGCACCAGCCTGGGTATGTTCTGAGGGAGAAGAGAAAGACACACCTTTTTTTCAGTATTTTTTTTAATCCAAATGAATGCTACAAACCAATTTAATCTAATTGTAGGAACAGGTTTTAATTGAAACACAGAACAAAAGCTGGAACAAAGCTTTCTGAACAACTTTACTGACTAATCTGAAGTCATCATTCATTCTCCTTCCAGATAATTTACAAAACTGCTCCATTGACTCCACTTACTGAACAAAAGAAAAGACAAATTCAAGCCAAACATTAAGCAGCAATCATTCCTCTGATGTTCTTAAATCTCAGTTATATTAGTAAAGTAGTTAAGAAGCAAAATGTGGGATGTTGGAATATGGAAGTGGGTATATCAAGGAGGAATATTATTCCCTTAAGTTGTTGATATCTTTATGGAGCTAAAAAATTACACTTTTTATTTTTTTAAATCGCTTACAACTTGAAGATAAAAAAATATATTGATAAAAAGAATGTACTCAATTCCATAGATGACTTCCTTTAAATTAGGTCTACCTTTGAAAATTGTAGTTTTGAATTATTACCATTAGTAGAAAGAATTTAAGTATATAAAATATAAAAATTAACTTTATAATATCTTTAAAAAGTGCTTTATAGTTAATTTATGTATATATCTATATCTATACATACATTGCTTGTCCCCAAAATGAAAGAAATAATAGAATGGGAAACGTCAACAAATATGGAATGGGAGATTTTATCCATTGCTAACATTGCAGTTATCTAGTGGATAACTTTGGGAAGCATACTAAAAGAATCCTTCAACTCTTCTCTGCTTGTTCTAACTATAATATATATATATAAACTTTCAATGAGAAGAAGACCTTTGTGACTCAACAGTGGCACAACTGCTCTGTTTTTAAAGACTCAAGAAATTAGATACACATAGATGTGACCCCACACACACATACAGATATAATGCTTTGGCAGGACAGAGAAATATTTTCATGACTATTTGGCAACAGTTAAAAAGCACCAAAACCACAGTGAGCATATATGCAATTAAAAATATTCTAGATTTAAACCCAAGGCATATTATAATCTGCTATTGTAATCTGAATTATCACACTTTATCATCAGTGGATTTATATGCTTATATTTTGCTTGAATATTAACATAAACAGCAAGATTGTTGATGTCTTTCATTACTATCCTGTGAAATACCCCACCCTCTTTCATGAGATCTTCAACCTTCTTATCTGTTGACATTATCATTTTCTTTTCTCCAGTATAATCTGGATCCTCTGGATATAACTCATCTCCTGGGGGTAGAAAAAAAGATTTAGTTATAGATAGCCAACCTTATTTTTCAGCCTTTTCACAGGCAATTTTTTTAGGATTTATCAGTATAGGTAAATCAGTGGAAATGTATTTCGCAATGCAAAGTAAATTGCCTCTAAACATCTTCAGATTTAAAGACAGAATCATACATTTCTGAAGTATGTCAGAAGTATGACACTGCAGTGCACGTTGAATGTTCCAGAGTTCCTGATAATATGCTATTAATATGCTGTAATGACAGCCTGGGCAGACAGGAGTGTATATAATAGGTGGAGCACAGGACAAGCACTTCTTCATGAGTATAAAGATAGGACTAAGAACAGAAATATATTTTGTTCTATTTTGTTAAAGTAAGTAATTGTTTTGCCATATCAAGGCATTATACTCTTCTGCAAGACTGACAATAAGCCCCAAATATAGAAATCCTACAGAAATTGTGACCAAAAGAAAAAAAAAAAAAGGAAAGCATAATGAAAAACAAACTAAAAAAGCAGAAAATAATAAATAGTACATGCAGCTTTTCTTAACGTTGCATGTACATGATTATGAAATGAGAGAGACTTAAGCAGGAGAAAGGGCAGGAGGAAGATGGCTGAGGGTATGGTTTTAGTCCAGTGCCTTATCACTGCAGCTGGGAGGTGTGATACTGCAGCTGTGCTTGATTCCTATCTCCTCACAAAGTGATACCTGAAGTAAAGGAGAATTCCCACTGAAAAGGACTAAAGGAAGGAGTTTTTAAACATCCTTCAGATTACACAAAGCTGAAATGCTGGAATTTCTTCACAAATATACATATGATGACAATGGTGAGACAATGAGATTAGGAGTAACTAAGAAACAACTGTGCTGCCTGGTGCCCTGGCTTGTCTCTGACTGCAGCCACTGTCACAACTATAGCAAACAAGGCAGAAACAGCATGCAGTAACTTGACTTAAAGAGTATTTTCCTTTCAGTTAAGGATGGTTATGTCATGTGGCTTCAGCACACAGCATTTAGGAGAAGTCTCCAGTGTGTCCTTACCTGGCAGCAGCTGGATGGATCCATCTGCAGCACTCAGCATCACGGGCATCCAGCGCTCACAGCCCTCCAGAGCCCGTGCAGAGCTGAACTGCTGCAGCTCCTTGAGGGAAGAGAAGTTGCACAGCCTGCAGAATTCATAAAACTGAGGTGGAGGAAACCAGATCTCCTGAGACTTAAAGCGTTCGATGGCTTCTGGAGGTGACGACCACTGGAAGATGAAAACAAGTCTTGAAATAATAGTGTCAGTAGCAGATAGAAAGTCTGAATAAACTGAAAAGTCATTTAGCAAGGAAGTCCATTCAGCAAAGGAGCTTGCAATGGACCATATCTTCTGGATATAATAAAAACCATGCATAAGCTACACCAAAGTAACAACAAAGACATTCTTAAAACTGAAAAACAAACAATTGATAAAAATTACTCATTTTTTCCCAATAAAAATAAATTTTTATTTTACACACAGACATGCCAGGATTAAAAATTGACATTTGTTTTAGAGCCATGACTGAAAGTTTACTGAAACCAACAGAAAACATTAAACTCGCTGTTACCAGAAGCTGCCACTGATGCTTTGAGATTTAAAAGTACCTCTAAACATCTGCTTCTTAGAAGCATTGTTTCCAGAGCATCAACACACAGCTATTCATCATAATTCTGCATGTTTACACTATTGGTAATCTTGATTTCATCTCACATGGTGAATTTAATAATTTATGCATAATCGTTTGCAGTAGATTTATGCTATTATTAACAAAATTACAACATGAGCTCTTGAAAGTAAGGTTTCAGGTACTTTTAAATTTCTGTAGCAGAATTTGTTAAACAAATAAATACAGCAACATCAGAAATACCAAAATTTTAAGTAGGCTATTACAGAACTGTCTGGTTTCTCATCTACTTCTAGCTTGCAATCAAACTTTTCAGAATCCTAGAAAAACTTAAGGACCCTAATGTACCCAACCTTGAGCTCTCTTAGAGCTTCTTCATGAAGTTTGTTACTTTTACACACTCAATTAAAAAAAGAAAAGGTCAAAAAAAATAAAAACGTCAAAATTTTTAGTAGACTATTTCAACAAGTTTGCATATTACTTAAAATATTCCAAATAATTCCAAAAGACAAAAATTACTAGCATCTCATGCAGTCCTGGAATATACCTGGATATACTACATGGATCTCTCCCAGCATACTGAGGAGGTGTGACAACCCTGCTATATTGCAGGAATGAATGTAAAAAAATGGTATTTGTCAACTGCCCTGGAAAGAGACAGTAATTCATGGTGAAAGGGACCTGATGTGGCACGGATCATGTCAACGACCTCACAAAAAAACCCTCTCCCCACAGCTGCTGCAGCTGCACCTCTGGTGATGGTGGCAGCTCCAGGAGTCCCGGGGAGAGGGTGCAGGTAAAACTCCCTTCCCTTTCCTCACATCTCAGGGAGGTTTGTCAGAAGGGCTTGGATTGATCTGGAGAAGAGACAGTTCTATGGAGACCTCACAGCACCTTCCAGTACCTGAGGGGACTGCAGGGAAGCTGGGAAAGGACCTTGTCAGGAACTCTAGTGACAAGACAAGGAGTACAGTGGGTACAAATCGAAAGAGGGGACTTTTAGATTAGATATTAGAAGGCAGTTTTTTTACTCTAAGGGTGGTGGGACCCTGCAAAGGGTACCCAGAGAAGCTGGGGCTGACCCTGGACCCCTGGAAGTGTGCAAGGCCAGGTTGGACAGCGGGGCTTGGAACAACCTGTTCTGGTGGAAGGTGTCCTGCCCATGGCAGGGGTGGGACTAGATTGGCTTTAAGGTCCGTTCCAACTCCTACCATTCTACGATTCTATGCCTGTACGAAGTGTAAGGGCTCAGTCTCGGCGGAGCCAGGGGCCGTGGGAGAAGGGCTCGGGCAGGAGCGGCCGCTCCCATCGCAACACCCGCCCGGCCGGGCTGTGCTGCATGCCGGGCACCCCGGCCCCCCTTACCAGGACGGCTGTCACCTCCTGGTCGTCCTGCGAGACGTGTGGCGGCCGCTGCTGCAGGCAGCACAGGTAGAAAGCCGTGTCATAGCGGCGGCCGCCGGGGCCGGCCCTGCCCACGGGCGTCAGCCAGTTGCTCCACTCGTACAGCGCCCAGATGTTGGGCGCGCAGCCCAGGTGCCGGCACAGCCGCAGGAAGCAGGACGCGTCCTCCCGCACCCGGCGCCGCCACTCCCCGAGCTCGGCGGCGGGCGGCAGGCGCTCGGCGGGCAGCGGCGGGGCCGGCCCGCGCCCCGGCACCAGCAGCAGGATCCCCGCCTCCTCGAAGGTCTCCCTGAGAGCGCAGATGCGGAAGGCGACTTCCCCCGGCAGCTGCGAGCCCAGGCTCTCCCGGTCGGTGGCGAAGAGCGGGGCGCGGCTGCAGCCGGGCGGCGGCGGCTTCACGGCGCCCAGCCCGCAGTGCGGCGAGGCGGGCAGCAGCCCCAGCCACTCGGCGGAGAAATCCGCCGGTTCCGCCAGCCCGCCCGGGAACACGTGGGCGCCGGGCATGAAGCCGCTGCGGGAGCTCCGGCGCAGCAGCAGCAGCTCGTAGTCGAAGGGGCCGAGCGGCGAGCGCGGCGGCCGGCCCGGCGTGCCCGCCGCCAGCAGCAGCGTGGCCGCCTCCCGCCAGTGCCGCAGCCGCGGGTTCATCTTGGCGAGGCGGAGGGCGGCGGGGCAGCCGCGCTCCCGCGGCGGGGCGGGCCGGCACCGCCGCCTGCGCCCCCGGAGGAGCCACTGCAGCCGCGGGGCGGGCCTGCGCCGGGGGAGGCCCGCGGGAGGCGGGACAGCGCCGGCATGCCTCAGCCCCCCTCAGCCCTAAGCCGGTAAGTAGCGCGTGTCCTCAGGGGACGAGAGCTTAAGGAAATTCAGAGGGTTTAAGGCAGCGATGGCCGGGAGAAACGAGGCGATGGCTTTAAGTGGCTCGGGAAGCTGTGGCTTGGGCTGGCTCGGCCTCGCTGAGGGCTCGGAGCACAGAGTGTATTTCCAGCACCGCAAGGTGTAAATGTGCAGGAGCTGCCTGGGAGCCCAGAACCGCCCTGAGCGCGGGGAAGGGTCTGCAGTGCCAGCCCCGGGAGTCAGCACGGGGTCAGCAGCCAAGGACTCGGATTTGTGTGGTAATGCTGCTGCTGCTGCTGACCCGCCAGCTGGCCTCGCAGAAATCTCCTTATCTCGATGCCACAGCAAGCCACGCTGACTGCAAAAGTCATTTTAGGTCTGTAGTTAAACGTGACGTCTGCCAAGTTGTTTGAATTTGTTCTAGTACATTCCAAACGGGAGGAGTATGTAGAGTTTCAGCTTGTCATTACAGAGCTCTCCTGTTTTGAGGTTTTTAAGTACCTTGTTAGCTGAAAAACAAATATTCAGCAAGGTAGCAAAACCTTGAAAGGTTCTTTGAACCTTTAGGAAACATTTTATTTTGTTAATTGATTTTCTTTAATTTGTAAGAAATTTAAGCAGAAAAAAGGTGATGACACAGGTTGAGAAGTTTTGAGAGGAATGGTATTTACATGTAACATGGAAAATCCTTCTCCCATCCGTAATCCTTCTCTTGCCAGATTGCATTTGGCAAATATCCACGTACCTGTACATGCTTCTGACAACCTCTCAATTTGATTTTGTATTTGAGCTTGTACTTGGTGCTTTATGAGTTGTGTGTCACTGGAACTGAAATGAAGTTTAGAAGCAGCTGAAGCAGGGGGATGCTGGATCATGTCAATTGACAAATCCAAAAATGACCTTGCGGTGTGCCCAGACACAGCTGGGCCATAAGCTCACCCTGGTGCCTGCCTGCAGTGGGCAGGGCAGGTCAGACAAGCCAGCTGATGCTGCTGAAAGGAATGGCCAAACAACAGACAAGCCCGCCTCCCTGTCCTTCCCTTGCTTATCACTGAATGTACAAGCAAAACCAATGATACCTGTTAACCTGAGCAGCCCTTTCCTCACTAATTTATCCTTTTTGCTCATCACTAATTACTATGTTAGGCAGTCGAAGCACAAAGCTCATTAATTTGTTGTTTTCTACTGAGGTACTTTGAATCTAAAATCATGACATTCATCTTGATATTTGTTTGCCCTTTGCACTCTTTGTGTATTTAACTATTTCACTGCGTTAAGCAAACATCTTGTTAGGAATGTGCTTTGCCTAAAAGCTGCTTTACTGGTGAAATATTAATAAACTACTGAGGTTTTTTAAGATTTAACATCCAATAAGCTTGATGGCAGATCAAAAAGATTTAGGGTCCATTATGTCATTTCAACATAAAGACATTTTAAGTAGAAAGTACTCATGTACCAATAATGAATGGTGTCACTTTCAAATCAGATATAATACCCACACATATACAGAACTGTCTTAGTATGGCAGAAATGTGATATCTGATATCTGGAACATAATTTCAGAACATATCTAGGAAAATCTGATACCAGAGAATAGCAGTGATTATAGTGTTATCTTAAGTTTCTAACTGGAGTATTGGTTTGGGTTTTTTTATCTTGCACAGTCTAAAGGCTCACAAGTGCTAGTATGCATGTAAAGAAGGATACCATGGCATATGAAGCATAGGACCATAAAATGGTCTGGGTTTGAAGAGACCTTAAAGATCACCTGGTTCCTCCTCTGCCATGGGCAGGGACACCTTCCACTATCCCAGGTTGTGCCAAGCCCCATCAGACCTGGCCTTGGGCACTTCCAGGCATCCAGGGGCAACCACAGCTCCTCTGGACAACCTGTTCCAGTGCCTCACTGCCCTCACAGGGAATGATTTCTTCCCAATATTCCACTCTCAGTCAGTGTGAAGCCATTCCCCCTTGTCACTCCAGGCCCTTGTTAATCGTTTCTCTTCACCTTTCTTGCAGGCTTCCTTCAGGCACAGGAAGGGCACAATTAGGTCACCCCAAAGCTATCACATTTGAGGCTGAACAATCCCAATTCTCTCAGCCTTTCCTCCTAGCAGAGGTGCTTTATCCCCCTGATCAAAGCTCCCCTGGTTTCACTGGCAGCCACTGGTACTAAACATCATGGGTCTGGTTCCCAAGGCATTCCTGCAGGGCAGTGCAAATGGGATGTGTGGCTGGCACAGTGCTGTGGCCTCAGACACCCAGAGAATGCCAGGGCTGGGGGTTCAGCTCTGTTCAGGACTGAGCTCAGCATCCTGAGCAGCTCCTTGGGCCCGAACACAGCCAAGTGCAAGCTAAGGTAAACTTGCTTCCCTGCTCCATTTGCTGCATTTTCCCACACAGTTCTGCAGTATAAATCACCTGTAAAGAAGGTGCCATTCCTTACCTGAGGGTCAGCAGATTCACCCTATTGCTGGCAGCTTTTTTGGCTTCTTTCAGAATTATCCTAGGAAGATTATTTCAGTATCCATTCACTGCAAAGCTGAAGTCATCTTGTGTGAAATTCCAGGAGCATGTGAGTCTTTACCTGACCCACTTATCAGGACTGGAGGTTGCAGGGCATTCTGAGCACTCAGAAACTCTGTGAGCAAAGATAAAGGATGCAAAGGGATGTTCTGCCCCCTTCCAGTTTCTTGCTAAGAAAGGCAAAAGATCAGCTCTTGGAGTGTGGATCTGCCCCCTCAAAGCTGTAGCTGACCTGCTGGAGGTAGCTCACATGAATATAGAATAACTCTTAAAGGCAAATTAGATGGAAGGTTATCTACAGAGCATGTTTCTTCATCTCAAACTTAGATGATTTTTTCTTCAATATATTCTGCTAGAATGCAGAGCTTATCTCACTTGTACTTAAATATTCTATAGCTTTATGATTGATTTCAGAAAAAGAGAAAATCTGAGAAAATCTATCACTAATCCTAAACCAAGCACACCAGCTTGTGACATTACTGTGTGGAAGGATTCCAGCACAAGGACATGATGCTTCTAGGGCCAGTTGTATGCTGGGAATCCAGGGCACTTCAGTGTGAAGAGAGCTCTCCCCATAGCAAGAGTTAGCTAGATACCTGTGTGAGAGTGGAGAAAGAGTCAGAGGTCCCCTCCAAATTAAATTATTAAAGAAGGAAAAAAAAGGTGTTTTTGCTAAAAAGTAAAGAATTCAGCTGTCCTTCTAGTTTCTTGTATGCCAGAACATACAACTGTGCACTTACTGGGCCCCAAATAATTTTGTATTTCAGGTTGTTTTCAAAACCAGATTGTGTTGTATTGAAAAAGAAACCCTTCTGAGTGATGCAAAAATTACATCAAATAAAATACCATAAAATTTTTGCACTGATAATAATTCATTGTGGCATCATATTTCAGCAATGCAGGGGTTACTACAACATTTTTCTCTACAGTTCAGTTACTGCTTACAAGAAAAAGCCTAAGTTTGTTTAAAAAAAAGTCTAAGTCACTAGATATATAGAAATGAATCTCAAATTAATTTTCGGGGTTATTTTTTCCTATGTGATTACACTACTTAGCAATCAAATGACTTCATTCCTTCTGTTACATCATTGCATAAATTATTTTGCCCAGACAGGTCAGTGCAGATTTCACCACTGTAATAATTAATTTCAGATGAAAAACAAGGTCCATCAACATTTCATCATTTAGTTTAGTTTACATGCTGTCCTGTGGTTGGAGATGATTATACTGAGTCAGTTCTTGGTTTAGTTCAGATGCATCTTTGTCCCCATGCAGATGCAGTGTCTACAACAATGAGTTGTGACAACTTCAAGTAGCAAAAAATGCAGAGATTTCACTAGGTTTGTCTACTGCTTCTAAAACTGGCTTATTTTACAGTATTGTAGAATCACAGAGTCATTTAGGTTGGAAAAAAACCCCAAGATCATTGAGTCCAACCACGAAGCCAGCACTGCTAAGTCCACCACTAAACCATGTCCCCAAGTGCCCCATCTACACATCTTTTAATTGCCTCCAGCTACTTCAAATGGTATTTCAAATACCTCCAGGTCACTTCAAAATGACATGCTAAAGCTTTTAGATTGTTTAGCTCATATAATATCAACAATAGGCAGACTTAATAATTAATATGAAAAGTAAATAGATTATTCACTGTATAGGTTTTCAAGTATTGTTTCCATATTGTGAATAAATGTCTCATGTAGGAAATGCAGGTTTATGATTATAACACCATTATATAGATTGAGTAAAAAGAAAAATAGAAAAAAACCCAGCTAAACTCATACAAAATATGATATTCCAGCAAATTAGGCAGATGAGAAAACTAGGTTACAGATAATATTAACAACTGGAACTGTTCTACTTCCATCATCTAATCATCTCCAACAGGCACCAAATGGATTACACATTTTATGGAAATGGAAATTATGGTTCTAATTCTGCAGCTTTTAGTTATGTGAATAGTTTTCACCCATGTAATTTCTTGCCAGACTGAGTACTGTTGGCTTGTTTGAGGAATCATTTGAAACACCTTCCAGGACCCAGAATTCAAATGTGGATATCTAAAATTACACCTGCAATTAGCATATTAGATTAAGTTGCTAAGGGAGTATCATGTTTGCTGTCTCTGGCAGTCCTCAGTCATTTTATATGGTATAAATAGTTAAGTATTTTCTTTTGCCTTTTTTTTTTTCCTCTTTCTTGTGTATTTTTCCTTCCCAAAGTTTATGCTGTTTTTGTATAGATTTTTCTGGATCACACAAAGAAATTGCATTTAATTTTTTTTTCTCAAGACAATTGTAGATGACTGTAAGATACAAGGTTTATTATTCTTTCAAAAGCCCCATGATTTTTAAAGTCAGTTGTTTGGCTGTGGTTTCTTAGTGCTGTGGCACATCAGTGAGTTCAACTGTGTGTGTTACTTGAACATTTGTGTATGAGACAGACCTGACCGATCAGAGACTGCAGTGATAATTTCATGCACAGTGGAAATGATCAAAATAACAGAGCACATTTATACTACAGCTGTGACTTCATTTCTGTGCAGCTGAATTATACCTGGCTCTGAGAGGATTTGTGACTTTGTTTAATTTGGTGGAGATTTAAGTATACAATAAATAATGTCATGCAATGCAGTGTAAATAAAACATACAATTCAAGGCAAGAGAACAAAACAAAAACCCACCTGACCCTGTGCAGGGCTGAGAAGTCAGTTTCTGTCACTCTGGTAAATCACAGTAGATATTCTCACAAATGGATGGAACAGGGAAATAAACATAATTGCATTCGGTAAGTGGCCTCTGCGGGTGGCGGTTTCAGAGAGGTTGTGATTGGATTTGTGTTTGCTGTCACATTGCTTCCAGCATGGAGCACTCGTGCTTGGCTGCCTGAGAGGATCCACCAGAGCCCTGGTGCTGGCTAAATGCCCTGGGATTTTTCACCTTTGCACAGGTTCTGCAGTGGCAGCTGCTACAGCCACATCCCAGCTGCACCCAGTACCACAGCAGTGAGCTGCTGTGAGGATGGGTGGTGGAATCCAGCCATGGGACTGCCTTCTTCCAGGAGAAAGTCATTGTAGTGTGGAACTGGGGGTGATAAGGATTGTCTTCTGGAAAATGGGTAACAGCATGTAGCAAATTTAAAATAGTTTTACTCTTACTCTGTAAGACATAATAAGAGAATGGAGTCAGTTCCACTCAGGGATATTTTATATCCTCTGTCCCACTGGGCATAAGATATTCCTTTATTTATAGAGAAGCTGTAGTTTAACATTGGGATGCTGTTGTATATAACAAAAAGCAAACTTTGGTATTTACTACATATATCCATCTCCTTTCCTTTTTTTATTGCTCCCTAAACACATGTGGATAATTTCATATGAAAGACATTATTTTCTAATCCCACTTTTATTGTACACTTACTGTAGCAAATGCTGCTCACGTGTGAACTATTTTGTCCAGATCTCTTCCTGTATTAAAAGACTTATATAATCGTATTGAGAGAAAGCACTTAGAGATCTGTAATCCACTGGTCTTACTGAATGACTTTTTACATAATGAAAATCTGTGAAGGGTAAATATGTTGACCAGGAGTTCCATTAGCACTTAAATAGAAGGTATTTCTGGAAAGCAAACATAAACAACACAAACCTTCCAGAGAAGGAAAAGCAAGCCTGTAACCAATCCTCTCTACGAACAATAAGCACATGTTTAATTTTTAATCTGAAAGCTAATTACATCAGTCATTTAGTCCAGTTTTAAATAATTGCATTACTGTAAAAAATATTTTCGTACTTACATGAAGAATTTTGAAACTAATTTTATGTTATATTCATAGTGCTGAAATTTGATGTTACATTGTTTGCAACATCAAGAGAAACTTTAATTATGGTCCTATATTCCTAAACTAGAAAAAAGGGTAATGTGTTTTTATGGTGATAGACTGGAAATTCTGGAATGAAAATACAAATTTCTGCATTTAACAGACTCAGTTCTGATGGTTTGATACAGCTGTTGATCATTGTTGCTACCAATAGCACAGGACCAAGTTTCACACTCCTTTGGTTGTGTAAATCTTTTGCTAAAGTAAATGCCAGCTTTGCTGGCTGAAAGAAACAGAGTTTGGATCCTAAGACAAGGGGATTCCAATTGTTAGTCCAGCCTGGTCTGGTTTGCAGGTTGTCCAAGGCAATGGTTCTGTACTCAACTCTGGACATCCAGTGCTGAAGGCAGAATCATCTGTTAGCCTAAATGTTTTTGTAGCTGTTTCCTAAGGCAGGGAGTTCCTGGCTTTTCAGACTGTTAATTCCCTAGCAGTGCATGCTACATCACTATTCAACTTTGGGAGCTTGAGAAGGCTGTGTTGATGTTTACAAAACTAATGACAGGGCTTAGCATGTTACTTTTATTACTGTGGTTGAAACAGGAACTTTAGTTTAGAAGAGCCTACTACAGATAAGGTATATTAATATTCCAGCTTTTCAAAGAGTCATAGAATGGTTTGAGTTGGAAGAGACCTTAAAGATCATCTGGTTTCAACCCCTGCCATGGGCAGGGACACCTTCCACCAGACCAAATTGTGCCAAGCCCTGTCCAGCCTGACCTTGAACGTTTCCAGGGATGAGGCAGCCACAGCTTCTCTGGGCACCCTGTGCCAGGGCCTCACTGCCCTCACAGGGAACAATTTCTTCCCAGCATCTCATCTGAACCAGCTCTGTCAGTGTGAAGCCATCCCCCCTTGTGACTCCATCCCCTCTGAGGAGGCTCTCTCCATCTTTCTTGCAGGCTCCCTTCAGGCACTGGAAGGGCACAATTAGGTCACCCCAAAGTTTGTCTTCTGCAGGCTGAATTCTCCCAGCCTTTCCTCACAGCAGAGGTGCTTTATCCCTCTGATCAACTTTGTGGCCTCCTCTGGACCTGCTCTGACCGATTTTGTTTTATTTGAATTACTGCTGCAAGCAAACCAGTAAGTTATAAGGAAGTACTTTATTTTAAGTTAAATAAATAGTGACAGTAACAGGTTTGCATTATTCAAAGTGTAGAAAATACCACCCATGCACAGGCAAATCCAGTGTAATTCAAGTCAGGAGTAAGATTTTACTATACAGCAAATTTAATATGTGTATTCTGTGAATAAAGACAAAAGAGCTGAAGTAGATCAACACTGATATTAATTAAGCAATGACCATCTTCTCTTGTACTATAATTACATTCTCACCAATCAACATGAGAGTATGTGCTTTTTCATCATGCTGTTTCAATATAGAGTATTTTGAAGTATGAATTCCCTCATATACAAAGTAGCATTTTCAGTCTCCTTCCAGTTGCATTCCAGTAGGGGGAAAAAATGAAGACTGCAAATCTGTATCTCTATTTCTTAATTTAAAGGAAGCATCTGTACTTTTGGGCAATGGAGGTTTCATTTACTTTTGGTTTTGTGCAGTGTTGTGCCAAACTCTGTCATGTGGAACAAACACATGTAGGAGATGAGTGGCAGCACTTTATCCATGTAGACAGTGCCAATCCTCTGTTTAATTATTAATTTCAGATAGGCCAAATATAAGATGATACAGATTTTTAGGAACATACTAATGATGAATTAATTTGCAGCCAGCTTTGTCTTAAGCTTTGAAAATTCTTTTTCCAAGGCCAATCCTTTAAGTAGTAATTGTGTGCATATTCATAATAAAGCAAGACTTCATACTTATAGGCTATTTATATGAATTCTTTGAGTCCTGTATTAAAAATCCAAGTAAAAAACCAAAACTGCAGTGGCTGAAAACGTAACAGTTTACAACCCACTGAGGCTTGCTTTTGAAGATGATCTAATCTTAAAAATTCTTCTACACAACTAAGCATGGATAAACTGTTTATCTATGGTTAGATGTGTGGAAGATACCAAGATAAAAGATAATGAATGTTGTCTTTGTTACCATCTACTTAGCCACCAGAAAACAGACTTGCATTCATGACTTTTTTGAGGGGGTTTGAGAACATGTGGTTAAATGGTCGGATTTCACAAGGTTTATGGAGTTTTCAGGAAGCACAGAACAGAGTCCAATGGCTTCTCTACCTTCCTGTGAACAAAGTGAGAGTGCAAAAAGTGAAAACATCCACAGTCCTTAATGACAAGAGGTGGCAATCCAAATTGGTACATTCTTCTGCAGCTTTTACTGTATTTTCCTTAAATATGTTTACTTATTGTGATTGTGAAGGAGATCATCCAATTGAAATGAACACTCAGCAATTACAGCTTGTCTAGGCAAGCTGGAGCTGTAGCACCGATAAATACAGACCTGGCTTTGTTAGAAAGCTCCCAGGGATCTCTACAGACATAGATTAACTACACATAAAACATATTCTATGGAATGAGTGAGACACAACAGAAAGGAATGTGGAGTTGTCTTAGAACATTCTGAATTCCTGAGAGAATGGAGTTAGACTGGACCAATGTGCAGAGCTCACATGATCCTTCAACATAAGGATAATCTATAGCTTTGAATTCAGGCCTCTGCTTACTATTTTTTTCCTCATCTGCAAGTGACCAGATTCAAATACACTTCCCCCCCCATAAAGCCAGTTAAGTTTTAAAGATTAAACTGTTTGCTGCAGTTTCTTGAAGTATGTTTAGTTCTTAACTCAAAAATATTAAAAATATTAGGTGTTTATGCATGTTGTCAATTTTATTTAACAAGCATGAAGACTGTTCACAAAACATGTCTGATTATTACTTTTTGATAATGTTCCTGTAATAATCAATGAAGAAAAATGACTTCTTGAACCCCCAGTATTTTGGAGTCTTTATATTTGGCTGTGGAGTGCCCCATACACCTATGGCACTGTAGCACATGTACCAAGCATTCCTGAACATACAGTGTGTTCACAGCACTAGAAGGTACTTCCAGAAGTAAATAATAAATACCATAACACAAATCCTTTTTACAAAATATTGTAAAGCTTCTCTGCTAAGTAAGTGTATGTTCCCACAGTTTTATGTTTAAATGTTGACAATTCTACAGGGAAGAACTAGAGAGTTTAATGCTGTTGCATTTCCCTTCCAGAATTGTAGTTTTATCAAATGGGACCAATCCTACAGGCTTCCTGTTTCCCAGATGATTAATCAGAAATGACTGAGATATGAAACTGAGACACATTTTTAGCTTTGTCTGGATTTCTGCAATTTGGGAGCTTGCAGAAATGTGGCTGTACACATACAAGCATCAGTCCCTCCCTGTCCACATGAGAGGGGATCCCATTGGGAAAGTCTGCTTTAACTTAACGTCATTTCTTTTTGCTAGAACCTATTTTCCCCTGGTACTGCATCTGCTGTAGGTAGATTCATTCATTCCTGTTTTCATAGTTAATCAGGGAGTACAAATTGCTGCTTCAGAAAGAAAAATTAAAATCAGTAGCAAGAATCAGTCTTTCTGCAGGGGAAGATAAAATCGTGGTAAATGTGAATGAAAACCATGAGGCTTGCTAGTATTTTTCTGAATATGCAACTCTCCCTTTTTTCTCTCTGGATTTGGAAAGCGATTAGTCATTGACATGTGCTGTGCCAATTCAAGCAACTGGGTTCCGTACACTCCAGTCTAAATCAACAAACAGTAATGGTATCAAACATCGTTCTGTTTTCTCCCCCTTCCCCAACCATGAACTTATTTAAAACAGAGCTTGGTTACATTCTTTTATTGGGGTTTTTATCCTTAGCCCTTTCCTCTGCTCAAGAAATACGTTTTGTATTTGATGGAAAAAAGGAAGTATTCTATTCAGTTGGTCAGACAAAACACCCATGTTAGCCATCAAATTTATGTTACCCTCCAATACTGTAAACAGTGACCAGCAGCAAACACCAGAGCCTAGTGAAGAACAAAAACCACAGGCTTCTGAGAATAGTGACCTATTAATAGCAGGCAAATCCCTGTTACAGCCAGTAGTGATAATACCCTGATACTTCACTTAACTGTTACAAGTCCAGTAAACGAAGACATTCTATTCTGCAGGCTGGTTTGCATCCCTTTTCTTCAAAAAGCATGAAGAAACAAATAGTGCATTTTAGGCTATCCAGAGGCAAAAGTTCTGCTTTGTTCTTTTCAAGTGCTCGTTTAAAATTCTCAGTTCATCCAAGTAACACACTTTGGAAGTGAAGGTGAGGCATGAAACACTCCAGAGACGAGCTTGCACCACCCTAAGACAGTTTTACCACACACACTGCCAGGACAATAGCGATAATGAGCACAGCAGTGAAAATAATCCCAGCTAGAACCTTGCTGATATCGCAGAAGGATTTATTTTCCTCCACAGAGATCATGCCAATAGAGGAAGCGCCCACACTGATGGTGGATTTCAGTTCAGCCCCTGGGTCTTGCTTAGCCTCTACTGTCCACTGGGGGACATTGACCTTCATCTCCATCTCGTACATCATCTCTCCTACCTGGTTGATCTCGTTCTCGAGGTCTTTCAAATCCACCACGTCTATGTTGTGCTCAGCCTCGTATTTCATGTTCTGGACGCTCATGGCGCGGGCGGCCACGCCGGAGGTTCCCCCGCTCATGCCCGTCTGGATCAGGTGTTTTTTGGGGACGTTCAGCGGGAACTCGTGGCCCAGCTCCAGGGCTCTCCTCATATCGATCTCCAAGATCTCTAGGCACGTGGAGAAAATCACCCATAGCCTCTCGAACTCGGCTTTATCTTCCTTACTCACGCTTTTGTCCTTCAGGACCGTGGTGAGCTTGTTCCTGTTGGCCACCGCCAGCTCCTGAGCTTTCTGCCGGGTTTTCTTGAGCTCCTCCCGCAGGTTCTGGGAGTCCGAGGTGCCGCCGATGGTCAGCACCATGTGCCGGTAGCAGGCGGTCACCTTGTTGAGCGCGTCCAGCAGCGCCTTGCACTCCTCCTTCACCATGGTGGCGGCGGGGGCCGTGCCCGGTGCCGCCCTGCCTTACCCAGTGCCGGGCCCCGGGCGCTGCCACAGCCGGGCGCTACCAGCACACATGGCAAGCGCTGCCTTCGGGTCGCGCCTGCATCCAGCGCCCCCTTACCCGCTGGTCAGGCAGCGCCGGCGGCTCCGGGAGCCTGGGCGGGCGGCGGGGAGCCCGGGCGGGCAGGCAGCATCGCTCCCCGCGCCCCCGCCGCCTGCAGCGCCGCCGGGACGGCTCGGTCCGCGCCGCGCTCAGCGGGGCGCTGCTGTTTGAAAAGTGCCCAACGCCGAGGATGGAGGAGAAAAAAATAAGAAATCAAAAAAGCCAAGGCTAAAGCTCTGGGGAGCGGCAGCCGGGCAGCCGGCGATCCCCGTCGCCGCCACTTAACTCGCCCCAGCTGGGCGCCCGCGCGGTCACATGGGGGGAGCGCCCGGCCCGGCCCTATAAGCCCTCGCAGGCTCCGCCTCCGCAGGCAGCGATCCCGCGGTGCTCCCGGCTCTTCGCCCGCTCCCTCCCGCCTCTGCCCAGCCATTGGCTTCGTGCGGCCGCGCCGGGCCCGCCCTGGACCCCGGTAGGGCTTGGCCGGGGCGCGGAGCGGCGGGGGAGGCGGGCGGCAGCGGATCTGCGGCCGGGCAGCAGGGAGGCGATGGTGTTGGTGTGAGTAGCGCTCCCGCCCCGGGCAGCCTGCGGCTCCCGCCGGGACCGTCCCGCTGGATGGGAGCGGGGAGCGCTCCCGGCCCGCCGTGCCGTGCCCCGGGGGCTACTCGGCCGCGGCCTGGGCGGTGGCGGGGCCGTACTTGGCCTTCGCCCGGGCCGGAGTGCGGCGGGGTCGGGCCGTGTGGACACATGGCCTGGTCAGTGACTGCCGCGGCAGGGTCGGTCCTCGCCGTGTTGAGCCCCACTGTGCATGGCGGGTCAGCCTTCCCGGCCCCCCGGCTGTCCCGTGTGTCGCAGACCCGCCGGGACACGGCTGGGGAAGGAGCTCGCTGCTGTTGTCATCCGCAGGAAGGGCCGGCTTGCGGTCCGGGGTACCTGCAGTTAGCTCGAGTCAGGCCATGGCACAGCAGGGAGCGCAGGGAACACAGCAGTTGTCACTGTCAGAAGCGATGCTCCAGCGGCTGCCCTCGGCAGGGCTGGGTACAGCGCGGCGAGCACTGATGGGCGCTAGGCCGTGCTCGTTGTGCAGCAGCGGGGTGCAGGTGATGCTGCTCGGTGACCTGAGCTCTGCTGTCCCTAGCCCCTGGTGTGGCTGCTCAAGTGGGCTTCTGGAGAGCTTGCTTGTCACAACATACTCTACTATATATGCCCCAGCGTTTGTGGGGAGCTGGGTGGTTTTGTGATGCTACAGTGGCCTGAAAAAGCTGTGAAGCCACAAGAGTCCCACAAGAAGGGAGCATGACTCAATCCCTTATCTTTTATCACTGCCTTTGCAGGGCAGTGTGTGTTGTGAGCAAGATAATTTGCTAAGAGGAACAGAGTCCAGGCAGACTCGCTTTCTGCTGCTGAGCCCAGCTTGAAGAGCCTTGTCTAGCCTGTGTTCCTTTTTCTGGTAGCTTGGACTCCACTGACTGGGGTTTTTTTGGTTTGTTTTATTTTGCTTTAATTTTGGCCCTAGTTCCAAAACCTGTGTAGCATCTGCTGCAGGTTACTTATTACCTGTGGAAGAAATGGCCTCTTAACTTTGTGTAGATTATCAAACTACTACCAACTAAACTGAGCTGTGTCAATTTGCATGTTGGTAGCCTAGAAGAAGCAAATCAGTCATGCCTGTTTCTTTGTAGGAATAAAGAAACACAGGATGATTTTGATCTGATTGTAAGTGAAGTCTTGTAATTGCCTAATCATTGTCAGGTGGAAAAAGGATTATGTCTGGGTTTGAAGCTGGAGTCCTATGTGACATAAGTGTTGAGCTTATTGCTGACTAAATTATGCATATTTGTGTGTCTATTTTAGCTATTTTTATAGTCTGCTACAGAGTACTAAAGTTATGTGAGAATTTGGAAGCCACTTCTGCAAATGTGTCTGGGGAGGGGAGAGAGGGAAGATTGGTTCAGAAACACGTGACTATTTAAATCTGAAGGTAGTAGCAGTCATAATCTGTATCAAGTAATACCTATGTACATCTTTAGGTGTGTCATGTGGGAAGAGCCTGTTATTTAGATTACTTCTAATTTAAGTTCAGCTGCATGCAGTTATACAACTTGCTTAGATTGTGGGAACTCTTAAAATTCAGTTGTTTGTCAGTCAGGCATGATGTTCTGAAAATCCAAATCATGATACTGCTTTCAGACAAGATGCTGACTAGCAAAAATACTGTCCTGGGAAAACTATTAGGATGGAGGTAAAAATCCTTAGAACTGACTTAGGAAGCAGCATAATGAGTACTAGAAAAAATGTATTTCCTGGTTCTGTGGCAAGGCTTTCTTGCAATAGATGTTAATGATCATATTCTTCCTGTGCAGTACTCTTAAAGCTGTTTGCAAAGTATTCTGTGATGCATCTTGAACATCACTAATTAAATGTTGTAGTCTCATTTTAATACTTTTAAGTAGGATTTTAGGTAAATGCAGGTTTATTTTGCTTTAATGGTTGGTAAGCCTTGTCTGAGGGACTTGCTTTTAGAGTAAGCTCATATACTAAGTTGGGTCTGTAGACTGCTATGGCTTGGCAAAGTTTGAAGCCACTATGAGATGAAGAAGGAAAGTAAGGATGAAGTAGAGTGAAAATAAAATGTGACATCAACCCTTTCTCTCTCCCTGATCACTGATAAATTGTGAATTCTTTGAATTCTGTGGTTTGTTTTCTGCTAAGTTTTTTGCTTGTAAAGGTGAGAGGATTTGATCCATGTGAAGAATCTTAATTTATATTTTGGGGGAATGTTAGACTGATACTTCTGTATCATGATGTTTACTTTCAGGAAGCTCTTAATTAGCTTAGGCAGTGACGTGTTGCATTGTGTAGTATTTAGAACACCAGTAGTGGTTAAAATAATTTATTTTGCTTGTTAGAGCTTACCTGCTGAATTATTTTCCAGCCTTCTAACCCTTGCCCTGGTGCCTAAATAAATAAAACATTTGGCTTAAGTAAACCTCTGTGTATTTCAACTCCATGAGGATTTACCCCCTGCCCCCACCAAAGAAGGGGGAGGGAGGTACCAAAGTACTGAAACCTCTGAGAGCCTGAGGAGGAGGTGACCTTACATACAGCTCACTGGTATTTGAAGGGAGCATCCTTGTTTGAGAAGCTGTTGCGGGAACTTTGTGTTTGCTGTTAATGTTCTCCCTCTGAATGTTCCTTGTACCTGTTGGTGGTTCATTGAACAGCACTTGCACTTTGTTCTGGGGCTTGCTTGGAGTAGCTCAGGGCTGCCCATCAGAGAATGTAATGTAGCTTCAGCAGTGGAGTCGAGGAGTGAAACTTCTTTGCAGCCAGTCTGGTGGACTTCTAAAGCTGTGAGAAGTGGGAATCTAGGGTCTACCCTCTTGTGAAAAGAGGATGCAGCTGCTTCCTGATGCTTGGCTAATGACAAGCAAGGTGTGTTTGAATGTGTTGGAGTAACTGGGTAGAATTGGGAAGCTTGGCTGTTGGAGGAACTGCACACATTGAAATGTGCTTCCTCTGGAGAAAGGGAACAAGTAACAGGGGAGACTCAAACCCCCAAGTCTGGGACACGTAAGGATGTGCCCATGTCAAACAATAGTACAAATGCACTGCTAAAATATAAAGGGTGACCCTTCTCACCACTTCTCATGTGTGAGAACTCAGTTCTGGAGTTGGAGGTGGGGCTCATGAGAAGCTGCACAAGGATCTGGTACAACCCTGTGTACTCAGTCCTGCCCAAGGATGTGGAGCAGTGGTAGCAGGGCCAGAGCTGCCAGGCTTAGAGGAGGCTTGGGAGCTCTTGGGTAGAGGCAAAACCCAAGCCATGAGATCCTGTGCCAGCTCTTAACCCTTCAGTGGAAGAAATGTGTGCCTGGGAGGGAGATGCTGAGAGAAATTAGCATCTTCCTGGAATGTTCATGACCCCTCCTTTCCAGACTCTGTTCCACTGCTGTCAGGCTGATGTTCTGGGATAACAAAACTTAGTTTTTCACTGGTTGCTAGTAAGCCTTGAGCTGACTGATGTGAATTTGCCACTCTATAATCTGATAATGTGAAGGTGCTACTATTGCATGCTTCTGTTTCACAGAAATCAGTACAAGCTGAACCTGAATCTAGAAGGCGTAGGAATAGATTTACTTATTTATTCCCTCGTGGTGACCAAGGCCTACTGGAATATGTCAGGTGTTTTTCACAGGATGCTCAATGCTCATCCTTTAGAGTTTTCAAATGCTCAGAAAAAGAAATTATCTTCTGTTTTTACTTTGAGGTGAATGCTGATGTAGGGCTAAAGTTCAGATTGTAACTTTTGCCCAGAAGCAGAGTAACCAAGGAGTAATAGTGCTGTAAAACAGGAACTGGAGTGGTAACTTGAGTTTTTGGACTGAGTCTACTTAAATTCCACTGTTAGATTCCTATTTGCTTGTAAAGAGCTGTAAGATATGCTTACATTTGGCTGTTCCTTCTACCAAGTAGTGCTCTTAAGGTGTGTGTGGGAGACAGCTGAGGTTACTGAACTTGGCTGAGAATTTTTACTGACTTTGGTAGCTGTTTTTACTTTGTTCTGCTAAATTATTACTAAAATGCCATGGTGAAAACACACAATATTATGCTGCTCAGCATTTGACTATGTAGTGTTTGTATACACCATCCCTCATGCTGTTATGAAAGATGTTTTCTCTGCAGAATGTTTTGATTAGTAGGGATGTAGCTGGATGTTCAGAGCATGATGAGGCTAAGGTTTGAGTAAGTAGTTCTACAGGTTGAATGTGGACAGGAGGTAACTGCTAAGTAGCAATGCAAATATAATGACATAATCCACTTTGATGGCTGTTTGTCTAAATTTCAAAGTACTTCTTAAAAGGAACTGAAACTTGCAAGCTCTGGAAAAGATTCTTCACTTGTCCATCTCTAAAGGAAAACACCATCAATGAGAAAATGAACTGTCAGAATTTATTCCTATTCACTGTTTTCACTACCAAAGGTAGGCCTCATTTCCAGTGTTTTAGAGAAAACAGAGGCATGCTTAGGTTCCATGTTTTTCATTTGAGCTCTCCTTTGTACCACAGTTATATTGTTAGAATTATCATTCTGCTTTTGATCTAGAAAGGATTAGTCTGTTGTAAGATTATGATTATAGTTCTTTTTTAAACTGTAACATAATGCTTATTAGATTGTCTGATCCAGCTAGCTTCTGTTCTTCCAGCAATTTGAGCTATTTCTGTGTTTACAGGCATGAAGCCATACACTGAAGTGATTTTGTTTAAACCTTTTATATAACATTAGTGCTTGAGTATTGCTTTACTGCTCAGCATGATAGAATTTGGTTAACTTCATAGTGCAAAAAACTGATAGCTTTTAATGAGCATTCTGTTAAGCATTAATCAGTTCTGGTAATGTATATAAGGCTTTGTGCATTTTCTGTTTTTACTGTAAAGCTAAAGCTGTCCAAGGTGCAGCTACAATAGTAAATCTGTATCACCCCCAAGTTAAATTAGGTTGAAGCTGGGTGTTGTGTTCTGCCAACAAACTCTTAATGGAGAATTCTAATGTGTTCCTAGAATTATAGCAATGCATTAGCCAGTATTTTCAGATGCATTTAACTTTTGGGGTGGAAAGAAATTGGCTTAATCTCAAAAAAAAAATGCCTGAGCTTTGGGGAAGCTTTAATGTACTCTCTTGAATTGGTAGACTAAATTCCTTTGGTTTGGTTTTTCTTGATGACTTAAATTGCTTCTACATCCACACTTCTGTCTCTCTGGAGAATGCTGTGGGAAGGTGATGTAGGGCTAAGTGAATACAGTAACTAAACTGTTTTAGGTAGTAAGTATTCCACCTGTTGTTGTTCATAGCCACATTTTAATCAGATGTGATACCTAACCCCTAACCAGACACTGAACAGCTGCAGGGGTAAGGGCGAGGAAAAGGGAAGGAAATTGAGAGTTGTGATTCTCAAAACAGTACCAATGTGGCCAGTGGGGGTTGTTTCCTGCTGTGCAGGAACATGCATGTGAGGAGCAGTGCAGAGCTCCCATCTGCTCTGCTCAAGGAGGGTGACAAACACCCCTGTGAACAAGAAATTTACCTTCCTTCCTGGGGGGGAGCACGTCTATGGCACCTTAGGGGCAATACAGTAACTGAAATGCCACTGAGTTACTTGTGGTGTATAACTCATCAACTGGAAATTTAAGATTATAATCTTCAAGCTCTTCTTATGATGGTCTGTCTTTAATGATTCTTAAAGCACTCCAGTTGCTCATGTTTTATTTTTTTTTCAGGTAGAGATAGTGTTTTAAGAGGTCAGACAGCAAGCTTAATGAGGTCAGGCTTTCTGTGGGAGCTTCTCCTCCTCACATTAATTTCTTATACCTTTTATGCCAGGGAATGAAGTGTTACTTTAAATTTTGGTTGGGGTTTTTTTGATGATGATGAGGATTTATGGTATGTGTTCTCTTCCCCTCCTGTTATGGGAAGAAGTCTTTGGATTTGAAGATTTGTTAGGCTGAAAGACTGGCAGTAAAGCTGTTGGAGACATTTGTGCTCTGCAGTTTTAGCACTGCAGTCTGATGCTTGGTTGCCTCCTTGTGTCAATATGCTTTTTCCCCTGGCAGCCTGTGGTGTGTTAACAGCTTCTCCATTGCTGTCTTGGGGAGGATCTCAGCAGTCTGATCTTCTGCTGCTTGGACAGATACACAAATTCACCAAACTAAAGGCAGATGAAACTGTCTCAGTGGGACAGCTGCATTAATGAAAGCTTGGTTTGGAAAGTGTCTCAAAAGGCCATATCATCCACCCTCCCAGCTTTATGTCCACTATCACCTCTAGTAGAGGTTTGTCTGACACATTCTTGGAGATTTACAACATGAGAGACTTGATAGCTTTGCTAAGCAATCTAAACCATGTGCTTACCTTCCCTTTTGGAAGGTGTTCCTGATCTGTAACCTGAGCCTGTTTTCTTCAGTTAAGGCCTACTTCTTAGATGTGGGAAAAAATGCCCTTCACTGAAAGCTTGTTCCACCTGTGGGGAAAAAAATCCTTACCTGCTTCATGCACTTTTAGTTATAAGCATCACTGCCTTCCATGCATGGGATTCTCCCTACAGGGCTCCTTTGCCTTTCTTACTTCAGGCCAGTTTATCTGCTGTGATGAGGACAGGAACATCCAAAACCATCCAAAAAAAAGCATGTAGGACTTTCAGGTCTTGCTGTTGCAAACTATTTTGCAGGTTGCACATGTGTGTACATACAGCCCTGCTTAGTGCTTGACTTCCACTGAATTGTTTTCAGTTATATATACTAATTTGTCACTGAGTCATGTTTGGACTGCAAGCTGCAGTCATTAAGACTTAGTTGGAATTGTGGCCTAGCCAGATGTTCAGCAGGCAGGGTTTTCTAACTAGTCCTGCCCATGAAGTCTCAGCCCTGCTGTTATGTGGATCAGCAATCTGTGTTCCTGCAGCAGACCTGGCACAGGGCTTGTGCTGCCTCTTCTCTTCCTTCTGCACTGGCTGAGGAAGGGGCCACAGCTTGGACTTGGACTCCAGCTACCTGCCAAGAAACCTTTATTGTAATCATGTGGGGGAATTACTGGTGATCATCCTGTTTACCCAGACACTGTGGCAGGACAGATCAGGGATTATAGAATTGGTTGGTCTGGGTTGGAAGGGACCTTAAAGCCCATCGTGTTCCACCCCTGGCTGTGGGCAGTGACACCTTCTACCAGAGCTGTCCATCCTGGCCTTGGATACTCCAGGGATGGGGGCAGCCACAGCTTCTGTGCCAGGGCCTCAGCACCTTCACAGGGAAGAATTTCTTCTGTACATTTAATAAAAATCACCCTCTTTTAGTGGGAAGCTCTTGCCCTTGTCCTGTCACTTCAGGCCCTTGTCTGAAGTGTCTCTGCAGCCCATGTAGGTACTGGAGTGTGCAGTAACGTCACCCTGGAGCCTTTTCTTCTCCAGGCTGAACCCCCCACCTCTCTCAGCCTGTCTCCAGAGCAGAGGGGCTCCAGCCCTTGGAGCATCTTTGTGCCCCTCCTCTGGACTTGCTGTAGCAGCTCCATGTCCTTGTGCTGAGAGCCCAGGCCTGGAGCAGCTCTGCAGCAGGGGTCTCACCTGAGCAGGGCAGAGGGACAGATTCCCCTCCCTTGACCTGCTGCCAATGCAGGGGGATGAGCCCAGGACATGGTTGGTTTTGGGGCTTCAAATGCAGATTGCTGGCTCATGTTGAGCCCATATTAAGCTGGACTTTTTCTAGGTTCACAGTCTTTAATCGCTCAACTTGGTTGGTGTTCTGAAGATGTCAATGAGCAAACAATTCCTTCCTCGCTATATTAGCAAACTGCATGGCTGTGCTGATATGGGAGCCCTGGATGAGAAGTCTTTCATGGAAGCTCTTTGTGTTACTGTATGCTTTGAAAGCAGAGGGACCATTTTGTCTGGAATCGTGCAGGAAAGCTGCTTGAGGCACTTACCTGCCACTGCCAGACTTCAGTGTTTGGGCTGGGCTTGTCCAAGCTGTAGGTAACTGGTGATAACTTTAGAGTGGAAATGACTTCTACTTTACCTGGTGGTGTTTGTGTTTAACTCTTTAAGGGAGCTCTGCTTGTGCCTGGTCAGGGAGGGAGCAGAGCCCAGCTCAGTTAGCAGGCTGTAGATCAGCTGATAGCATGGCTGAAACTCAGAGGCTATCTGCAATCCATGGGAATTGGGTGTGTGTTTTCCCACCCCCTTGAACTGCCATACAGTGAGCTCACACTGAGCAAATGATGTGCTAGGAATAATTCTGCATTGGAGGTACTGATTGTGTAAGGGTGGTGTGCTCAAATTCAAGTCTCTAGCTGTGCTCACCCTTTCTTGTTATATACAGCTGAAATTGCATGAGGAAATCATGCAACTTCTGTTGATTACTAAGGAAACCTGCATGAGGAGAAGGATAGAATAAGCTTGTTATTTAAGCATTTGTATGCCTGTTAATCTCAATTCTTGTTAAAAAAAATCAATTCTGAAGTTATTCTAGAAGGTACCTGTTAGGGTTTTTCCTGCCCTTGTGTATGATGTGTACAGAGAATTGGAATTGAGGAGGCGAGCAGGTGAAGGTCTGATTCCTTAGGGATCATCTTCTCCAGGGCACTGTGACACCCAGTGACAGCATTTCCAATGTTTACAGGTTGGATTTTCACTCTCCAGTTGCTCTTTTGCTCTGTTTAGCCAAATGTTACTTAGCAGCCTGACCTCAAATCACTGAGACTCTTTTCATGGGAGTAGAGATGACCACAAATTATGATAAATTTCACGGTGGCTTTTTAATTATGGCATGGATATTCATATCTCCTTGGTGTGCCTCTCTAACTTTGCCTGGAAAGTTGAGGATTGCCTTACATGAGGGTTTCTGTTACACTCTCTGGGTGTCTCATTGGTGTGTGTCAGCAATCCTTATACAGGGGAGTTTTAAGACTTACATGAGCACAGTGCAAAAGCATCAGTGGCCCATGGTGCAGTAGAATCTGCTGTGAAAAGGCTGTTCATTTGTCTCTTGGCTTTAGATCTCAGCAGGAGAAGTTAGTTTGTATATCAAAGGTAAAAATTTTGATCTTAACTTCTCTCTGATATTCACTGCTGGACTTCAATACCTGGAAGGCCTAAGGAGATATTGAGGATAACTGTGTGATTTGAAATGAATAATAATGAAAAATATTCTGTCTGACTAACTTCTTACAGTAGTTAAACAATGCCATTGGCTGCTTACATCAAGACCTGAAACTGCTTTTCCCTTTTGTACAAGGAGAATCAAACTGCCCCTAGGTATTCCCAAATATTATGTTTTAACAGATACAATGTATGATACATCAGCCATTCTCCATATGTATTTTAGAACATCTCCTTGGAATATCTGAAGTCCATATGGCTATGTATGATGAAGATATTTTGAAAAATCCCTTTTATTTGGCCATTCAGAAGCGACGCCCTGATCTATGCAGCAAAGTTGCAGAACTCCATGGTATTGTAAGTATGAAAAAGTACATTGAAAAGCTGCTTGGTGAATAGTAGCTATTTGAATTTATATTATATGTCTGCTATGAAGCATGTAAAGATTATTTCAAGCCTACAAAACTTGGAAATACAACAGAACAATTTTTAGTTTAAGTTGAATGTTACTTACTAATATGGACCTCTTGATATATTGCAAAGTAGTAAAATGCTAAGGTTGGTGTTGTTTCTAAACTCTACAGGAAACTCATTTTCTTTTCTATGAACTGAAGTTACATATTCTCTCACAAGTTTATCACTTAAATGGGATTGACTTTTTGAGATGCCTTGTGGACAAACAGTTACTCATTTGACAGCGTTTTACATTGCAAAATAAACCTATTAAACTGACCTGGAATACAAACTTCAGTCTCCTTAATATTTATAACCTGAGTATTTTACTATTAATTAAGTATGTAGAGACTCCATTAAACATGGAGGTCATTGTTACCTATTGATAAAATTTGTTTCTTTCTAACTAAGAATTTGCCCCAAATTGCCAATCTGTTGGCCTAAACCCAAGATATTTATCTTAGATCTTTTTCTTTCTGATGGATTTTTGTTTGAGTTTGAATCTCTGCTACACTTTTTTATTAGCTGCTTAATTTTAAGTCATCTGTTGTCATTTAAAGTTATTTGTGACTGGTGCTAAGTACCTAAAGATTTCATTGACTTCCCTTAGTGTTGTTTGCTTCAGTTGCATCTGTCAGCCTTTTCCAGATAAGTTACTAATTGTGATTTCTGGGTTAATTATCAGGCTGTGTGTCTAGTGATAGCCCCTCCTTTTTTTTTTTAATAAAAGCACCTATAGTTCCTATATGTTTACTGTAAATATTTACAAGGCTGATTTAATTGCTTGCCTCGTAAGAACAAAAGGTATTGCTAAATAGCTGGCAATACACAGCCTTTCTCTCTAAAACATGATTTAACCTCTTTTAGGTGCTAGTTCCATGCAAAGGAAGCCTTTCAAGCAACACTCTTTCTACCTGCCAGTTTGAATCTTATGTTCTGAAGCCTCTGGAAGAAAATTTTCAAACCTTAAATGGAAAGGTATTTCTGTTTGATATCTGAATGTAGCTTGGGGACACTCCAGTGAGTGATTCACTGCTGCTTGTGTGACTGATTGTGTGAACTAATGGTTATGGACAAGGCAAGCAGGGCTGACACTGTATAGGATCCCAGGGTTTTCATTTGTCATTTTGCAGTACAGTCTGAGAACTTGGGCATACAGCTTGCACTAGAGATAGTCTGCAGGCTGCCATCAGGATTTTCCTGTTCCAGATGCCCTCACTGGAGCTGCTGGGAAAAGAAAGCCAGGTGTGAGAAATGTACACAAGGTGTGAGGTATTTTTCTGAGGCTGGGATTAAGTCCTGTTCTGAGGCTGCTGGGTTTTTTTTATTTCCTTTCTACTAAAAGTGCTCTAAAATCTGCAGACAAAACCTTGGTGATTGTCTGAAACCTTCTCCAGCAGTAGAGTTGTAAAAGAAGCAGCTGTAATCAAGGTTCAGCCAGCCACTGCCCAATGAAGGAACTTTTGTTTCAGTGTCAACACAGCATGAAAATGTGAATTTTCTTCAATTTAGAGCTTTCTCACCTTGCAAATTTCTCTTCTCCCCCTTTGAAATGTGACTATGCAAGACAGAAGCCAAAGAGCACCTTTTTTTCCTGGCAGTTTCACACTTGTTCTGCTTTGTCTTGTTTCAGGAGATCTTCATACAAGGCAACCTCATCATTCTAGGAGCTGGTTTTAATTACACTCTCTCAGTACCTGTCCTCTTTGAGGAAACCTTTTACAATGAAAAAGAAGAAAGCTTTAGTATATTGTGCATAGCTCATCCATTGGAAAAAACAGAAAGCTCAAGTATGTATTGGTGTCAGTTTGGTGGGTGCCTTTGCACACTGAGCAAATTAGTGTTTGTGCTTAATAAATGTGTTCATTCTGGAAAGTGTTGGCTGGGTTAAAAGCCCTTGGCATTTATGAGCTTGCTGGGCCAGATATTGGTGTGCTGCTGCAGAGAAATACCAAGTTGCTCCCAGCAAAACTGGTGCTGAGACTGGGGCATAAATCCTGTAGAATTAAGAATTATCTGTGGAATACTTAATCCAGCATGATTTTTCTTAGCTGCGCTCAATTTATTGCTGACTGCTTAAAAAAGGGATTGAATCCTAAATGTGATCATATGTGTGTTGAGATGCAAGGTGGATGCACAAAAACTGGAGAGGTAAATTCTTTCATGATGACTTTGCAGGGGGACAGAGGTTGTCTGGCAGAGTTGGGTAGCAACCTCCTGATGGTGGCCCAGCTTATGAAGTTGAATGTCTCAATTTTTGTCCTGCACTGAAAGTGCTTCTGAAGGCTGTGACACTCTTTTCAAGACTACAGTCAATACTGTGAATGTTAACAGCATGTCCTTGTGAACTTGTATAGCAATCCATGTTTACTAATTAAGAACAGAAGCTCCTTAAGAAGCTTAGAAGCTTCAGCTTTTTCTGAAGTAAAAACATAAGTCTTCCTAAATAAATAAAAATATTTGAAACAAGTGAATGCAAAGAGAAGTAATACTAGGGTAGTGTGAAAGTAGTACTGTGAAGGAAGAATGGAAGGCTTTAAAAAAAACAAAACAACCCCACTGCCATTCTTATAGCCTTAAATTCTGTAAGTGTTAATGTATATCTCAAAAAATATTCATGTGATATTCTTTATGGCCATTACTTCATATACTCATATCACAGTCTTTCAGAAGTGAATGAGTTTCTAATTTCAAAAGTAATTTGAAAATAATGATTTAAGCCTCTTATTAACTGTCTGCCTTTGAACTGAAGATGAAAGATTTGCCTAGAAATAATTTTTGGAAAAACGGCATAATTTCTAAGTGAGGGATTCAGTTGTTTTAGTCAGAAAAAAAAGTGGATTTGCTTTAATGTTACTTCCTGTAACTTTGCTCTCCCATTCAGAGAAAGCATGCCTAAATAAAGAATAGCTTATGTAAAAGTCCACGATGGGATTTTTGCAGCTCACTTAAAGCACCCTGACTTCCTGCATGGTCACTCTGTCAACACTGTAATGTGCTTTTCTTCTTCTTTCAAGCTTGACTTACACAACTCATAAGCTGAGTGCATGTGGTAATAAATGATCCCAGTGTAAAAAAAAAAATAAGGGAAATCTGTGTTAGCTATTCCAAATAAACATTTGATGTAAAAAACAGGGGAGCCTGTTTAAATGTGACTCCTTAAATTCTTTAATTAAAGGCAATACCTCTAGTTAAAGGTGGAGTGAGCTGAGTTCATGTTTCAGTGTACACAAGCTGGCTGTATATGTAGGGACAAAATGCATGCATATATTTAGCCTATGTGTTAATTCTTGGCTTTTGTTTTAGGTGAATCTACAGCTTCATCAAACTCCTATTCTCTTAAAAACATTGAAGATGTTAGAGAGTTCTTGGGAAGGCACTGTGAGAGATTTGATAAATACATAGCATCTTTCTATAGGACATTTAAAGAACACGAAAGGAAAAGCCTCCGCCACTACATAGTCAGTATCTTCCTTCCTGATGTCTAATTTGCTAAATATAATTAGCTGCACTGGTGCTGTTATCTTTGCCTTATTGAGCTTTTCTGTGTCAGAGCAGCCTAGAGTTGTGAAAGGGGAGGAGGGAGACGTGGTAATTCACATTGAAGAATTTCACTATCTGGACTGTTTGGTAAATGCAATTATTATTGCTAAAACTCTTACCATACTGTACACTTCTGAGACAGGGAAGACTTACATTACTTATTTAGGCTTTGCTCCTTCAAGTCCGATTAACCTGAACCTGATGGCTTTTATCTTTTCTCTCTCCTAGGATTCTGTCAATGCACTTTATACCAAATGTCTGCAGCATCTTTTGAGAGATTCGCACTTGGTAAAGACTTACTCCCCTAAATACATAGTCCAGTGTAACTTAGGCAATAAATTATCTGACTTTCTCTTGCTGTTTATGGCTTTGCTTTTCTAGAAGATGCTTGCAAAGCAAGAAGAGCAGATGAATCTGATCAAACAAGCTGTTGAAGTAAGCATCTGAAATGAAGGAAAATAATTAGCAAGCTGTTTTTAATTCTCCCTTTCATGCCTAAAATACTGGTTTTTTTTCCTACAGATGTATATCCATCATGCTATTTATGACCTAATCTTCAAATATGTGGGGACGATTGAGGCAAGTGAGGTAAGTTACTTTGATTGCTCCATACTACTGATACTCATCTAAGGCATTTTAAAAACCTGTTGCCTTTCTATTAATTAGGATGCTGATTTTAATAAAATCACGAGGAGCCTTCAAGACCTGCAGCAAAAAGACATTGGAGTGAAGCCTGAGTTCAGGTGAGAGAGATGGCTCTGGATTCTTGAAGAGTCACTGAGATCCTGTCTTAAATAGAATCATGCCAGCCAAAAAGTGTTTTTCTTCAGACACTACCAAGCTTTTTTATACTTTCATTTGAGATGTAAAACAAAGCTTTGCAAGTGTTGTATGAGGACAGTCTATGCATTGATGGTTGACTCCTTTACTTCTATGTTTTTAAGCCATCTACAGGACACAGAAATGCAGGTGCACTTAGAGTAGAAGTAGGAGTAATTTGGAACCATTCTTCAATTCAGCTCTGAATAAGTTAAAACTTGGGCTTTGGACATCCTGCAGAGGATCTCTGTGTGCTAATCATTCCTTTCTAATTATTTTATAGTTTTAATATACCACGTGCCAAGCGAGAGCTGGGTCAGTTGAACAAATGCACTTCCCCTCAACAGAAGCTGCTTTGTCTGCGTAAAGTTGTGCAAATTATTATGCAGTCTCCAAGCCAAAGAGGTCAGTAATTAGTCAATTCATAATTTTAAACTTAACCAGCACACACAAGGCACTTCAGTGTATAAACAAGTGTTGGGTAACTCTTGGGGATCAAACATAGCTGAGCTGGAGTCTCTAAGGCCTCTGAACAGAGCAGAAGGGAAAGGAAGTGAGGTAGGTGTGTCAGCACTGGTTGCTGTGGGCTGGGGTGGGGTCCTGGGTTAGCTTGTGTATATTTTAGCTTGGACATGGAGGAAGCTCATATCTGCCAGGACACTGAGGGTGATCATTTGAAACACTGGAGATTGTTGCTGGATCGTTCTTGTGTATTTGTCCATGCTCCCCTTGACATGGTGAAATTGAGACTCTGTCACTATAGGACGCAAAACAACACAAGTGCACACACTGCTGCTCTCAAGGTGAAGAAGAGAGAAGCTTATTTTCTGACTCTAACATTTATAGTTTTCTAAAAGAAACAGTGGATTGGAGGGTGAAAGTGCCACCTCTCCAATGACACTAGACAAACTAACAGTTCATCAAATTTCTCTTCTATAAAAGAATGCAAACAATAAGTTATTTACAGAAAGTGTGCGAGACAGTTTGTTACCAAAATGTAAACATCAGAAGACTTAAATCTTAAACAATCAAAGGAACAACTCTTGAGATGCAAAAATGCAAGAGATGGGTGGGGCCAAACAAATGTGCTGCTGTGGATTGCAGACATGATTCTATGATACAAAAGCTCAGTCCTCTTAACCTGGCACTTTATCTAGCTTGAAAAGAGAAGATACTTCTCTTTTCAAGCTAGATTAAGCAAAGAGAGTAGCACAGTGATCTCATGCTTTCCTTACTTCATATCTTTTCTCTAGGAAGACTGCTGGGTTATGGAAAAATGTATCAACTTTTGAGCATAGTCTTTGCCCTCAAGAATTTCAGAAATCTTGAGCTAATGCTCTGGCCCTTGCTGTGTGGCAAGGGAGGGATGCTAGTCAGATATTGCAGTGTGTACTGCACAAGCTGTATCTGTGTGTTGGCTCCTGGCAGACTGTTTCAGTGAGAGATTGAGAACTTTGGAGGCCTTCCCTGGGCTCTCCATGCATTCTCTACTAGTAGAGCTGGCCTTTAGTCTTAAGAAGCAGAACTTTAGAGTTATTGCTCTTGAGTTGAACCATGACCTGACTAATACCAAATGTGAATTCTTTTTTTTAGTTAACATGGAAACCATGTGTGCAGATGATCTTCTCTCTGTTTTGCTGTATTTGCTTGTAAAAACAGAAATTCCAAACTGGTACGTAACTGTTTTAGCTATATAGAACTCCTTCCTACCATCTTGTGCAGTGCTGCTGTAGGGACAAATGTTTCTGAACACACAGTAATAACTTACTGAAAGTGTATGAGGTCCTGTTGAAATGCAGAAAATGTTTTATAGGACAAATAGCAAAGATGTGTTATATGTGTAACTAAATGAAGGAGCTGTCAGGAATGTGCCTTTGTTTTGGTTCTCAGCCTAGAAAAAAGTTGTAGTGAGAGGCCATCTCTCAACCAAATCTGTGTGTCAACACAGCCTTCACAGAGTGGTTCTTTCATCTGTGTTGGGAGCTGTAACACCTATGCACGTCAAGATTTGGTGCATTTCTTAGAGAGAAACTAGATGTGAATGTTTAATTACTTCCTGCTAGCATGTGCCATTGTGTCTCCTCATTTTCAGTAGAAGCCTATCTAAACCTTCCAGCACTACCTGAACTGATTCTCTGTGCTGTTCTATCCTGGATGTCTGAGATCAGCATTTGGCCTTTAACTTGTAGCTATCAGTGTGGTGCTTATGGTGCTGGAAACATTGCTTCACTCACTTCAAAGATGTTAATCTCCCATTATTGCCCTTATCCTTCCATTCCTTCCATCCAGTTGATAACTCTTCCTTGAATATATGAGATAAGTAGAGATCTGGTCACTCTTCAAGCTCAGAACAGCCATATTGCTGGCCTAACAAGCTTTTTAGAAGCTTTTTCCCAACTCACCCTATTGTCTGCCTGGGTTGCCTAAGATGAGCTGCAATATGCCATGCTAGTGTCTTAGTTCACAACCCTAACGTTTTCCTTTTCAGGATGGCCAACCTGAGTTACATAAAGAACTTCAGGCTGTGCAGCTCAGTGAAGGATGAGCTGGGGTACTGCCTGACCTCCATTGAGGCTGCCATCGAGTACATCCGCCAGGGCAACCTCTCGGACAGACCCACAGTAAGCTGCTCCTAAAGTCTGTCTAATGCCTGCTTCATACACTGTAGCACCATTGTGGGTGTAAGTCCAGCCAGAGGATGCAAAGAACTAACTCAAGAATTTCCTTTTTTTGCTTAAAAAATGACTAGAGCTGACTACCTGAAGCAAATGCTAAATTTACCTAAATTATTATAATGAAGTCCTATATACCAATATTTTTATTCATTGCATACTTCTTGAGGAAGTACTTGAATGTGAAGTCTGCCTCTTTATGTGGTTAGAGGAAAAATGGCAGCACTGTTTTCTACAGATGAGTCTCCAGTATATGTTTATCTCCTGTTTGTGTTCTACCAGGATTGTGAAAGCAGTGCAGTACTTGGGAGCAGGCACAGCTTAAATTTTGTGTAATTTAACAAAGCTTAGCTGTGCTAGCAGAATGGAGATAGCAGTGTAATTTAGAATTATTCAGTAAATCTTCCTAGTGGAAGAATTCCATGTGTTTGCAGAGTGGGTTACAGTGCTGCTCTTAGGGGATGCAGGGCTGTGATAAGGTGCTGTTTAAAGGTCAAATTTGGCTCTTGGGCTCTCTGACCTAGCAGGGGCAGGAAATCTGTGGATGCATGAGAGATTTCCTACTGGGCAACTAGACCTGCTGTCAATCTGGTCACATCCCTGCAGGCCAGTCAAGGGTGATGCTGATGTGACTTTAGAGACTTCTATAATTTAAGAACTTTTTGGATTATTTAGTCAAGGAATCCAGTCTTACCACTCCTGTAAAATTTTCTACTGTTGTAAAACTAGGTTTTCCTGAGCTGATGTGGACATCAAAAGGAGTGAACGTGGGACCAGAGTGAATTCAATGTGTCTCAGTCTGCCCAACTGCAAAGCACTGGAGTCTAACTGCAGGGGCCAGAGCAATGGTTCAGTGTGCAGGGCTTGGGATGGGACAACCTGGGGGACAGTCTTAAGAAGCACTTAATGTAACATTTTGGCCTATTGCTATTATTGGTTTTGTCATTTTCTGGGATTTTTCCATGAATTTGTGCAAGTTTGTTTTGTACACTCAAAAAAAGCCCCCAAAAAACAAACCAACACTTTCATATTGTGCAAAGAGAGTGGTATTCTTGTCTGTAATTGAATTATATTAAAAAAAAATAAAAATGGTAGTTTAAAAGAAACAACCTGCTATATGATTTTGCTTCCTGCAGTCACTTGGCTGTCATTCACAATCAATACACAAAGAGCAAAGCTGGTGCTCTGAAAGGAAACTGAAACCAAAGTACAATTGTCTTCCACAACAATGCCAGCAAACTAAGACAGAATATACTGCTCTTAAATTCCTAGAATAAAGACTGTTTCCTGTTAAATGCCTGATCCTGTCCCTTTTGGTGTAGTTGAGGATAGCAGCTCTTATACTGGGATTGCACTCAAATGTTGTAATTTAAGTGCCACTTCCATTAAGGTACTATAGTTTGGGAGGCACCTGTCTTGAAAGATAAACTGTATATTTGAGAATCTAAATGAGGAATTCAGTGTCTGCACCATGGGAAGAGCAAGCCATTAGTGTTTCTGCCCATACTTCAGCTGGACCAGCTCCAGGCCCAGAGAACTTTATCACTTCAGGATGAATGTGCAACACCAAGTCCTCTTGCATTGCCTTTCCTTGGAGTCAGCCTGGCTGGAAGGCAGCAGAGGATGAAATGAGGGATAGCTTGCCCTATTTCAACCCTGAGGATGAAATGAGGGATAGCTTGCCCTATTTCAACCCTGAGGAGGAAATGAGGGACAGCTTGCCCTTAACACAGCTGGAAGGAAACAGCCAGAGCACCCTTTGCTCGTGGGCAGGAGAAGGTGGCACACAGTGAAAAGAGACTGAGGTGGAAATGGAAAAAGGATAGTGAGGAGGTGGAGGAGCATTGCTGTCTCTTCATGAGGTGACCATTTGAGATATGTCCTTTAATCTCTGGTAAAGGGGATGAACTTTGAAGCAGCAGCAGCAGCTGTCATCTTGCTGCCCTATGATTTCCTTCTCCAGATTGTGCTGGAAGGGGGTGTGGGATTGAAGGGAGCAGGAGCATTGCTGTGCCCTGGGGCTTCATTACAGCCCCTTATGTGGTTATGCTTCATTTTATAGCTGGCTTCAGATGGAGCTGCTGGCAGCTGAGTAATGCTGCTGTCCAATCCCTAATGAAGATTACTCCAGAAAGAAACTCAGCAGGGGCCTAATGTACCCTGAGGGATAATGGGCACATTCTCACCCTCCTGTCAGTAAGTGAATTGCACTCAGGAGTTCTTGCCAAATCCCTCCACCCAAGGTCATGCAAGTCCTTGTGAGACACTTTGTGGGGAAGAGAGGAGCCTGTAAAGCATGACAGAGTCAATTTTATTTTCTGAATTGTCAACATTATTCAATTAGCATTCCTGTTAAATGTTGGATACCAGCTCATTCCTTTGCATGGCTAATGTGTAGTAAGACTCAAGTTCAGAGGGTTAAAGTGAGGTATAAAAAAATAGGGAGTCAGAGCCAGCCATGGGGAATAGGCAGCATTTTGTTTCATGTGTGGGAAGAGATGGGGAAATGATCCCTTCTCCCCCTCCCCACCAAGCACTTCATTACCCTTAGTTTGTGTTCAAGAGTTCCTCTTTGGGCTTCTGCCACCTGTATTTCCTCCAAGTTATCAGTTGCAATCTGTGAGAATGACCTGGGGTAGATGATTACAAGGGTACACTCTCATAGGTACAAATACTTCCTTTTTCTACATGTTGTGGTATTAGATTAAAAAGGTCATTAATGTTTAGGTGTGTATTTTCTAGACAACATACCCTTAAAATACCTGAAATTCCCACTCCAAGCAATCTCTTTCTAAAAGAAAAACAAATTCTTGGGCTGTATGTAAAGCTGGTGCAAGTGGATTCTGACTTGGAAAGCCCAAACTTGCTTAATCCTTCAGTGAATATTTGATTCTTGTCATTCCATATTTCACTATTGAAGATATGTGGTTTCACCTGGGCTCTTTTTATTCTGATTTATATAATAAATATATAATACTGCTACATTAGGGTTTCTGTCTCATTTGTCTCTTTTAAAACAATGATTCCACTTGGGAAACACTTCCTTTGAAGACACACACTGTGGAAGGAGCAGTTCTAAAACTGCAGTAGTTCTTGCTAATGCTTTCTTAGATTCTCCACAGTGAAAGTATAAAGCTTGTGAGCATCCATGCTAGAAATTCTGATTAGACATTAGGAACTTGTACCAGCAGTTAAACTTTAGATCAAATATTTCTTAGGGAAGTTATTCCTCTTCCTAGTGAAGAATCTTAGGAGACTAGTGTTGTATGCCTTGCAATTCTGAGAAGATATGCTTGGGTATCCTTAGCTGAAGTACAGAGATTTGAAATGATTGGTGAATATTTGTCACCTTCATGTATCTAAATACAAACAACTTCTGTGAAGTACAGAGAAAACCTTTCATCTCCAGACCTCACAAACATGTTTTTAATGATATTACTTGCTGAACTCTTAAGGGTTTTTTGGACAGCTTTATGAGAGGCATCTGTGTTGATTTTGAAACATGAATAGTCCTAATTTCTAGAAAGCCTGAATCAACTGATGTTGTTTATTTGCAGTTTATGAGGCTCAAATTTCATGCTGACTTGCTAATGTAAGAGTGGAGTCAGACTGGTTTTACTCATTTACATCTGGTCTTGATAGACTTTATTTCAAAAGCCATAGCCCAGATCCTAAACCATTGAAGTTTGCCTGATACATGGGTGTGTGTCTTAAATGCAGTGGTTTTCTGTTTTATGGAGGCTGAAGTCTTTCCATTTCTGGAGAGCCATTATCTTGCAAGAGCACCACTGCCAACCATAAGCAGCTGGGGATCAGAACCAACCACATGCAAAAGTTTCCATCTGCATTCTTAGGAAGTGTTTTCCTTAGGTTGTTGTTTTATTTCATGGGAGGGTCAGTGCTGCCACCTCAAAATCTAACTCCACTTAATAATTTTCACCTGGCTTTGGAGGCATTTATATTCTTTAGTGCATCCTGAAGTGTATCTTCAGCTGTCTCTAAGGACTGATGCAAGGGTAGCAGCTGTGTCTGCTTAGTTCAAACCAAGTAGGAAATTGCACAGATGGATCTGCTGCAGAGCAATGCTTTGCCTGGTGCAATCTTGTATTTTTCAGCCAGCAGCAGAGAGTTCAGAATTCTTTGAGTCAGAGTTGTATCTGGGTCATCTTTTTTAGTAGCCATCAGTAGACATGTCCTATGTGAATTTGCCTTAATTCCTCCTCTTGAGAAAGCTGTGTTGTACCTCTTACAGTTCATGCTTTCTTTGATATGTTTTGCTGTGTTCTTTTTTAGATGGTACTGCCATAATTTCATTAATGTTAATTCACAGTGAATTTCAGTAAAGAAATATTCTGGTGAACATCTATTTATTATTTCTATGGGTGCCCAGTCTTTTATGTCTCAAAATCTTAAAAGTGAAACTGATTCGGATTTCACGTGGGTCTGATAATTCATACATAGCAAATAAGTGTTTAATATTTTTAAAAGTTAATTCCTTGTTAAGGTTCTTCACTTTTGTCTGTAGATGACTGTATAAATAATCTATCTATCTGTTTTATCTTCAGGAATCTGAGAGTCTGTGTGACAAGCTGCTCTTAAGACAAAGGATGAACTTGTTGTCCCAGATGTCTGCTACACCAATAGACTGCTTGTTTAAGGTTAATAACTTTTATGGCAGAATATGTATGTATTTGCACATTTCATATTTATATCCCTCCCTTTCTGCAGTTGTATGGAATTACGACTGGAATTCTCTGGAATGTAATGAAGGGTTAATTGCATTAGTACTGTGAAATGTCTTTTAGTAGATGCTAAAAGTGTCTTTTGAACTGAGTACATTTCTGTGCCAAAGCCTTGCTAATAAAATATAATCTTATGGATTTCAGTACATGTTATATGAAATATAGAAGCAAATGAGGATGAAATGCCACTGCTGTTGGTATTGTGTGGCCCATTTAAATCACAGATGTGATACTGTTTGTGGCTCACAGCTTTTAGTACTTGAAATTGGAAGAGCTTTCTGAAATAATTTAGATGTAGTCACCTGACAGCTACTTCATATTATCTGTTAATCTCATACTGTCATTCTAAAAGAATTTTGCTTATACAAGGACACAAAGCAGAGCTTCTAATTATATGTTCACAGCTTATGGCTGGAGACTTAGTAATTTTATAGACATGTTTTTGCACAGAGGGAGCTCAATTTCATGATTGAGTCTAAAGGGGACAATAGGAATTGTTTTAATTTTTTTATAGAAAGTGAAGTAAGCCAAGAACAGTTTCTTTTTAATACTGAATGCCCATTAGGGGGTTTTGTGCTGTGACATTGTTCATTTCTGCTTTCTAATGCTTGAATACGTCTTTCATAATCGAATCCTTTCATTTTGTGCTTCAGTAAATTACTCTTGGCTTTTTTCTCTTAAAAGGAGGCTTTTTATATTGCTTTCTCATTCTCTCTTCTCTTGTTTTTTTTTTGTAGCATATTGCTTCAGGTGATCAGGAGGAAGTGGAGCGGCTGCTAAGTCAAGGTGACAGTGATAAGGACACTGTACAGAAAATGTGTCACCCGCTGTGTTACTGTGACAAATGCGAGAAGCTGGTTTCTGGGTGAGCACCCTTCACCCCACAAATGCATAGAAAGCTGTGTAGAAGCCTTTAGCTAAGATTTCCTTCAGGAAATATGCTGCTTTTGGTTCTAGAGGAATTTGGGAGCACTTCAGGATGTAGTGGAGAGCATGTGGGTGTGTGTGGTTTGAAAAAACAGAAGAAACATTGGGAACATACAGAATCCTTTGGAACCCACCCATTCTCTGATGGAGCCCATGTGGGCTTTGGTAAACATGGTGTTTCTTCTTTTGGATCAAACTTACAGATCTGGGACTAACCCACTTCTCTTAACAAAATGTAAAGTTCTCTGTGGAATAATTTGTCAATGTAAAAGGATAAAAAGTTCCAAAATCAGTTTTTTGCCATCCTTGGCAGCTTTTCCCTTTCTCTCCTTCCTTCCACCACCGGGGTAATTAAGCTGCTTTCAAACCATTGTGTTTTAAAGGAAACTGAATGACCCTTCCATTATCACTCCCTTTTCCCGAGATGACCGGGGGTACACTCCACTTCATATAGCTGCTATTTGTGGTGAGTGGGCTTGCTGTTCTTCACCAGTGTTTCCTCCTCCTTTTGCTTTTCTGTCTCTATGCCAGCCTGTTTCCCACCTTTGTATTAAAGTTGGAATTCTGCATTAAGTTGTTTTTTTTTGCTTCTTTGCTAATGAAACTTTGCTGTTTCTATCTGAGCACAGACTGAAGTTATTGTATATTTATTTAAGCTCAGTTTCTTATGGCTGAGTTAATCTTTGGGTTTTGACTCTATTTTTGCCATAGTGGTTACCACAGGGGTGCTTTCTTCAGCTTTGAAAAAAGTAAAGATTGTCCTCAGAAATCAGTCTTGTTTTAAAGGACTGGCACATTAAGAAACAAGTTTTCTCTTTCCTACAGCTGGCTATGCATTGTAGAGCTGTAACACCTGTATTATAATGTTCATAATATAATTGATTTTCCTTTTATTAGAAGCTGTATTATTTTCTTAGTGGGTGGTTTCTTATCTATAATTTCCTTTCTTATTATACTGAATCCAAATATTTTCTTTTGTTACTTGTAGGATACAAATATAGCTTGCTTCAGCTGGAGGTTCTTTTATGGGGCTTTAATATTGAAATATCTGCCACAAAAAAACCCAAATACCAGGGCAGCGAATATGCAGTATATGGAAACATAGTATGCAGAAATGCAGGGTCTCTTGGTTTATAGTCACTGTTTGAATTTGAAAAGTAGCAGTGTTCTTGTACAAAGTTTACACCTTTCTTTGAATGCTTATTTTCCAAGGTCAGACTTCCTTAGTGGATTTACTGGTGGCCAAAGGAGCCATTGTCAATGCCACAGATTACCACGGTTCAAGTCCCCTTCACCTCGCCTGTCAGAAGGGATATCAGAATGTTACAGTAAGCACAACACCTAACCTAAATAATAAATACATGACTCTTACTAAGTCTGCTACTGGTACTGCCATTTAGATCTTCTGGGGAGCTTTTGGCAGAGCTGTGTAAGCTGTCAGAATGGTGGATCTTTCATCACTGTAATTTGCAAGATATTTTATTTTTTCTCCTACTGCAAGGTTTTCAGCCATTGGTAATAACCAGCTGGCAGCTCTGCACAATTCATCCACTTTATTAACACAAATGTCCAATACAGATGGAGAGCATCTCTGCTCTTGCTTGGGACAGAACAACCATTGCAGCCATTGGGCTGAATAAAATGCTTCACATTCTGTTTAGGATAGACCGTGTAACTACAGTAATTATTGTCTACTTGAATTTAGTGTCTGTAATAGTCCTCAATTAGCATTGTTGAAATAAAATTGTCTTCACTTGCCTAGGCTTTTGAAATGTGAGGTAGATCATGTAGTGAATATATTGCAGTATTTGCTGCAGTAGAGATTTCATTTTTTTCAATTAAAATTCTGAATATGTAAGAAGAGACTTTGTGATTCTCAGGGTAGGGCACAAACAGTGCTGCAGTGCCAGGAGGGTGGTGTCTGAAACAGGAGGCAGAGCTAGTGTCTCATGGAGTGCTTCATCATGCCAGAGCCCTAAAGGAATCTGCAGAGCAATAATTGTTTGTACATTAATTTTTTAGCTACTTAAATGTCTACTTTTGCTTTTCTTTTAAGCTGCTCTTATTGCACTACAAGGCAAGTACTGATGTTCAGGACAATAATGGAAATACTCCACTTCATTTAGCCTGCACTTACGGTCATGAGGATGTAAGTAATTGTTTTGTATCAAACCAAATGGGCATTCTAATGCAATGGAATTAAACTGATGCAAATTAGCACTAAACTTATATATTTTAAATAGTAAATAAAAATATTTGAAGGCTAAATTGTTTACTGCTCTAAATGAGGACTTTATTTGGTAGTTCATAGCAATTTTTAATGTGACTTCACATTAAAGATAGCAGTGCTTTGCAAATCTAGTTGTTTAACTCTTTATTTAATGACACTGAACCACTAAAGCCTTCTCTTTAGGTAATGGGTTACATAAGCAGCAATAAAAACAAACCTTTCAGGCTTGTGCCTGTTGTCTGAGCTGAGACACAGCACTATAATTTATTGATAGCTTTCCTTTTCTTCCCAGTGTGTCAAGGCTTTAGTGTACTATGATGTGCACTCCTGCAGGCTGGATATTGGCAATGAGAAGGGAGACACTCCTCTGCACATTGCTGCTCGCTGGGGCTATCAGGGCATCATTGAAGTGCTCTTGCAGAATGGGGCAAATCCAGAAATTCAGAACAGGATGAGAGAGACTTCCCTGCAGTGTGCATTGAATTCCAAGGTATTCCTCTTCGTCTTCCAGCCTGATTTCTTTCTGATCCAACACCACAGAGGTGGAGATGTTCACTGCTAAGAGGTTTTCACTATTAAAGAGAAAATGTGTATTTCACTCTGAGGAAGAAAGGTCCCATTTTAACTCCAGCAGTGGGAATACACTCTGTGGGATAGAACATGAACTTGTAAATGGGTACTTCTAATCTGCTCAGTCATATTCTGTTACTAATTATGAGGTTGTCAGCTCATTTGTGTTTCAGTCAGTAGATTCCTCTATGAGTGGAGTTACATTGGTTCTCTTTAATATTTTTGTGCAGATTTTGTCATTGATGGAAGCAAACTACCTAACATTTGAAAGAGGACAGAGTGCTTCTGAGGTAACAGCCCATGCAAGCTAAATTGTTTCTTGCCTGTGCTTAACCTCCTTTATTTGATATTTCACCTCTTCTGGTTGGTTGTTTGATTTATTGATTTTTATTGTTTTTTTTCCAACTGTAAGTCACCACTTAGGTCTCCTCAGCACTCAACAGAAACTTTCAGCAGAGGATCATCTGTCTCAAGCCTGTCATCAGCATCAACTGATATTAGGCAAGAAGAAGCAAAAAACAGTTATAAAGAGGTAAGATTGAGGTATAGGTTTTGACAGTAAGCAAAGTGAAGGAAGCTAGAAGAGTGATAATTTGCTACAGTGTTTTAAACTGCTTCTTCAGGAATAGCCTTCTGTCTGGTTTGGAAAATGGTAACTGCTGTCCTCTCTTTGTCATCTCAGTGCTTATTTTTGTTGGCTTCAGCTGCTCTGTTGGTTATTTCTGGGGAAAAATTTACACCATCTCTGAAGTAGTTGTTCATATTTATTGAAGTTAACTATGTAATTTGAGAATTTGTTGAGGTTTAGCAAGGTACAATGGCAGTCAGTGCCCCAAGGCCCTGGCTGTCCCATCCAGGAATTAAGTGCCACTGTTAGCTTAGAAAATCTGTCAGGGAAAAGAGACTTGTACAGCCATGGTGGCCAACAACAAACTGGAATGTTAAGACATAAGACATGCTTTCAAATAGGCATGGGAATCAATTTTGTAACAAGTGAAGAAGTACAGACTATAGATTAAATATCTTGCATGTATATGTTTGCTGATTTTGCTCTGTCCACACCAGATGGCATCCTCTGAATTTTTTCCTGTGGGATCTCAGATCCACACTTGTTACCCCTTCCCAAGACTGTCATATTACCACTCATTCTGATGCTTCTTTTTATTTTTCCTAGTCTGCCTATTCATTATTTTTTTCCAAATTGACCTCCTAAGTGTGTTTGTTTCTCTCAATATCACCACTACATTCAAATTCTTCCTTTTCCTGGTATTAAAAGCTTCTTTTCTTGCCAGAAGTTTCAGTTCTCTAAAAATATTGAAGAAACACAAAGATGCAAATTTTGACTGTCAATATGATTTCACACTTGAGTTGCTCTGTGAGAGGCTCATGTAGGGCTGGACCTCCCTGTTTGTACAGAGTCAAGCACTCTAAACAAGTTCTCCTTGTAGATTGAGGATTTATTTTTCTTTGAAGGAACAAATTTATCCCACCCAAGTGCTAAGACTGTAGTTCAAGCCAGGGGAAAAGATTACAAACTGCTTACACCTGAGATCCTAGGGGTTAATGACCTTCTCTGTAATCCAGATTTAGTTGATTTCTGTTTGCCAAGTTTCACCTGGGCTCCCTGCTCAAAGAGGCAAGAGCCTGATGCTGAGAGAGCTCCATGAAGGAAACACCACTGGAATATGGGAAACTGGTACAGTCAGTTTTCCAGATTTCAAGGTTCACACCTTGGATTAAGGGGATGCAGTCAGATCTTGATTAAGCAATACTGAATTAAACTCTTAAATGAGCCAGTCATAGTGGCTTGTGTATTATGACTTAGAAAAGAGAGAGTGAAAGAGCCAGGATTGTAAATTTGGGACCTGCTCTGTTGGTACTAAAATCTCCATGCACAGTTTCTGTTCAGCAGCTGAAAAACTGGCCATGCAGGTGAATAGATAGAAAATAGATTTGTTTCTTCTATTTTTACATTTGAAGGAAGGTTCTGTTCCATGGAAGAGTGAGAAAACAAACTGGAAAGATGAGGAAATGCATGTAGCAGACATTTTGCCCTAAGTACTCTTAATAAATTATCTATAAGCTGCATAACAAATGTAGCACTGCTGGGGCCTGAGACAGCTTTTAGTACTTGAAGAAAGTTGTTATTTTTGGAAAGAAATTATCAGAGCTGGTGGGTCACTGCTATTACTGTTAGGCATCTTGTGTGGCATAAGGTGACTCCTGAAAAATCCTAAAGACTTCTACATTCTCCTGTGACATTATCCTGGATGATATGGGGAAGTTTAGGGCAGGCACAGACCTCCCTAGTTGATATAGTCCATTTTAGCTGTATATGTGGAGAGGCTGGGATTCAGCCAAGTTCTGGAAGACAGTTGTCTTCACTTCAGACATCTATTGCCCCTCCTCAGTCAGTGGAGGGAAATTCACTTCAGAGAGGAGTTAATCTCAGACTTGCTTAGTTTGACATGAGTTGCACTCAGGTGTTATTTGTTGACTGTATTCTGTTCTGTAGTTATCAGAGAGGGAGTTTAAAAATAAAATGCCTGGCTGTGATTTAGACAGCTGACTTTTAAACATTCAAAGTTAGGAAATAACAATCAAAGAACCATAGATTCTGCCTGGAGTGACCAGTTTATGACTCCAAGGACCTTCATCCTGTATTACAAAGGTGGTAATAAACCCAAACTTAGCAGTGTTCCTAAGAAGAGATAAAAATGGAGAGATTTAATCTGGCCTCTGGTCTCTCAGCTGTTTGTGTCCTGTTCTTCATGTAAAACCCTGAAGAGATCAGAGCAGTAGAACACAAACTTCAGTCTCATTCTTCCTTGTTTGCCTTGCCAAACATCACTGTCACACTCAGCAAGGTGGTAATTTCCATATGAAGATTGAAATGTGACTGAAGCTGTCACTCCATGACAGCTTGCAAGGTGTTCCTCACTGTAGAAACAAGTGTCTTTACCTATTGCCATCTTCAGTGATTCTAGCACAGTGCTGGAATAGTTTGCTATAATGCTAAAACAGACTTTCACAAAGCTGATTAAATGATTCCTGACACTCTGCAGAGCCAGGTGAATTGTGAGAGGACTGATGGACTCTCCTTGCCCTTTTGCTGGCACCTTTCCCATTCTATCAGGTTGGATCTCAACTCCTTCATGTGAGAGTAGAGACTTAGAGAAGAGAAGAGCCAAGTTAATCTCCTTCTCCTGCTTTCCCAGCAGCCTGAGGGCTCAGGGGAATGGCAGCAGTGCTCTGCAGAGCTCCTTCCACCTCCTCTTCCCTCACGTGTCTGTTCCCCCTGCAGAGCTGTGAGCAGGCAAGCAGCTTCCCTCCCCCAGCACTGGGGCCTGGCCTCACCTTACACTGCAGTGGGGTAGTTCTGGTCCCAGTATGTACCTTTAGTATTTATACTTTTCCAGATTTTAAGTAAGAAAACAAATTTCATATTTACAGTCAAGTTGGCTTTGTTTGGTTTTAGTGCAGGATTAAACCAGTTATCTGCAGATGTAAAGGTAACAATGGGAAAGCATCTTTTTCATCTTAAACTGTTGTTTCTCAAATAGCTTTGTGTTCCTGTAATTACACTGTACCCTGTAATTATAAAGAGATGGACCCAGGAGTAGAGTGTTCAGGTTTTTGGGAGGCACTGGTACAATATGCTGGGAGCTGTGTGCTGGATAGTGAGAGCAGCACAAAGCAGCTCAGCAAGAGTCCAGCCAGTGTTAGTGTATATTAGGGTAGGAATTTCCTTGGGCAGGGATTTTTAACATTAGATTCACACAGAAATGCACAGGGCAGCTGCTGCTGGAGCAGCATAATAATATATATCAGCTTACATGGCTTTGGTTATGGGTGGGCCACCTATCCTCAATTTGGATAAGTACTGTTTAACTGAGCAAGTCAGAGATCATCAAATGGCCACAGGCCTTGTACAGATTCTCTAGTTCATAAAGGAGGAAGGTTTCTCCTTTAAAACTTTCTCAATAAATATGAAATGGGCCAGCAGTAATCCTACTGCATGAGCTTAGGAGGTTAGCAAAGGACACAGGATTTTCTGTGTTCTGCTTAATACCCATACCAACAAAGCAAATAAATAATTTTCTTCATACTTAGGTGGAAAAACTCCTGAGAGCAGTTGCTGATGGAGATCTGGAAATGGTGAGTGTTAATGTGGCTGTTGAATATTACTGAATTCCATTTATCTCATTCAAATTGAGGAAGTTACTTGTAAATAGTATCAAGTGGAGAATGCTTTCCACTTTTCCAGGGTAATAATCTCGTGTAAAGAGGAAATTCAGGTGACACTAGTCAGCACAGAGATGCTATTTGTGGAGCACACAGCAAAGTGGAGTTTGGATTTCACTTCAAATGGACAGCTGATGATATAATAATACCAGTTTCAGATGTGATGTTCTGTAATTTGTGGTACCACCTGTCTCTTGATTATTCTTTTATTCATTATTGCCTTTATTCCTTAAAAAATGAGATACTTCCAATGTCATTCTACTGAAAAATAGAAGATGACACAGGAATCTTTAGGAGTTTTGCTTTTGGAAATGTGTATAAGGCTGTAGATTTCTTGATTTTCTTGTAGTTCACAGAACAAAACCATAAAGCTGTGTGAGAATGCAAGTTTACTCTGCTGGGTGCATGTTCTGAAAAACCTGTTTGGGTTTGGTTTGTACCAGGAGTTACAAATGCCAATGAAGCCTCACAGAGTCATCAGAAAATATAAAACTCATGTCACAAAAAATGTGCCATGTTAATACTGTTTCTCTTATGTTTAATTCCACTGAGATGATGGAAATAGAACAAAGAACTGTTCAGTTGTTGAGTACATATCATTATCCTAGTTTACAATGTGACTTATTATGAGTAATTATTTCCAAGCCAGCCCTTAAGTCATTTCAAGAAGCAGTAACATGTACAGTGGGGATATTTGCCATTTTCCTGGCCAGTGGTAAATGTGCATGTATTACAGTTCACTTTTCACCCACTTTGTGAAAATCTAAACTTCATCAAGAAAATTAAATGCAGTGCTATAACTTGCACTGCTCAATAGATACCAGCAATGAAAAGCATATAGAAAAAAATCATATAGAAAAAAAGCACATAGAAATCCAGTCTGTGCATTCAGATGACAGAATCACCTTCTTTTGTGTGGCTTTACTTTCCTCATTACTGAAGTTCATGTGAAGCTGAAGTTCAGAAAAGGAGATTCATCCAGCTGGATGACGAAGGTTATAGATTGCATATCTGTTAAAAAACCAGGAGTATTTAAAAACTCTGACCTTGTTCTGACAGCCTGAGGTCTGTCTGTATAGGAACAGCCACAGCAGCCAGGTCATTAGGGCTGCTGTAGATGTTTGCTGTGACAGCCAACTGAGCTTTGCAAGAGGAGGCATTAAAAAAGTGCTGTGAAACTGGAAGATTAAAAAAAATAAACATTATTATGTGATTGGTGTTGTCTCAGCATAGCTACTGCAATTGGTGCTCTCCTACCCAGTTTGTCCAGTGGGAAGGATATGTGCAAATCTACCACAGAATAAAGCCAAACACTTGTCTGAAATAAGTGCTGTGGAGCAGCTGAAAGGTTGGAGTGAGGGTACAGAGACCCAGAGTGCTCAGCTGAGTATTCCAAAGTAACCCAGCAGTGTAAAGAACCTTTCAGGTGACAAGTTACCTGGTAAATGAGACTGGGTGGTTCACTCAGGCACAGTTAATATTCTGACAAAAAATACCTTTAAACCATGAAGAATGGCTACTGCACTGCAGTTATAAAGAGGTGGGCACAGGAGTAGTGTGTTCAGGATTTTGGGAGGCACTGGTATCAATATGTTGGCAGCTGTGCACTGAATAATGAGAGCAGCAGTATTTGGCTGTCCCAGGAGGAGGAGGAAATCGATTGTGAGAGTCTTGGTGAGGGTGCAGGGAAAGGGGGGAGTGAAGGGCCAGTTCTGCTTATTTTAGACATGTACAAATGTAGTAAGTAGTAAAGCTTTGCTGAGCTGGCCTTCCATAAACAGGCAGGCTTGAGAGAATATTCCCTTTGTTCCAGAGAACAACATGGAGTTTGCAGGGAAAGCAAACAAAATATTCTGTAAAAAACACAATATCCCTTTTCAGGCTCAAATGTGTTATCATTCAGAATCAGTTATAGGGCCCTTCCTGGCTTCCCAGGATTTGTTGTAGCTGCATGTGTTTAAGTGGCTGAGACATGGATGTGCTGTTTTCCCAGAGCTCAGTGGTGAGGAGCAGAACCTGTGACAAGTGTGAGAGTAAACAGAGAGGGAGGAAAATCTCAGAAATCCCACTGTCCCCATTCCCTTGGACTAGAGCTCTTGGCTTGGTCCAGTAGTAATGGAGACTTCATACAGTCACTGCTAATTCTAAAATGTCTTTAGTGAAATTAGATTAATGAATTTCAAGGTAAAAATGTACTGCTTAAACAGTTGTTTTTTTAAATTGAATTAGATGTAATGTAAAATTTAAATGCCCTAAGCATCACTGTTTGCAGGTTGCACATGAATGCCCTGAGCCCTAAGACTTCACTGAAGGGCCTCTCTCAAAAATGAGGCACTGCACATTGAGGAAAAAGAGAAACTGTCCAACTCCTAAGTGACAGACCTAAGGAAAGTCAGTGCCCCTGCAAAGTTTTGGGTATCTGTTAAATGTTGTCATCCTTGTCATTCCTTATGTTCTTTAAGGCAAAAGATGAGGCAAAATTCACATTGATATGAGCTGGCACAAATGATCTGAGCTGAAAGGATGTGGAGTGTTTGAGAGTGGGTGAGCAGTGCAGTTGTGATTAGGCAGCAGGAAGTCATTTATAATTCACTTCACTGTTCTTGGAGAACTCCCTAGCTGCTTTGTCAACAATAACACTTGATTGTTTCATTTGGCCTGTGGGCAGCTGATGGCAGGAGGTAGCTGTGTGCTCTCCTGAGAGAGTCACAAGTGTGTGTTTGTCAAATCTGACTTGTCCACATGTGCAGATCTGGTAGGACATGGAACTTTGGGACTCTAAAGAAAGATTTGCTTTTTATGCCAGGTCCGTTATCTCTTGGAATGGGTGGAAGAAGACTTGGAAGATGAGGATGACACAGCCAGTACATCAAAACCAGAATTCTGCCATCCATTATGCCAGTGCTCAAAATGTGGGCCAGCACAAAAGGTTGGAATATTTATTCTGTAAAAAGAATAATTTATATTCTTGTAATGTAAGTTTTAGCTGCAGGGAAATAACATTCATATTGCCCAGCACCTCTGTCTCTCTTCTAAAAAAAAAAATTAACTATATACAGATTTTCACACTTCATCTGATGGTATGAAATTGTTCTTTTTTAATGGAATTGTTGAAAATTTTGGATACAGGGACAGTGTTCATGGACTTGCACAATGTCTAATGGATTGAGAAAGCTTTACAGTTTGTTTTTAGGATATGTGGAGTGCTGTCAGGAAGTCTTGGGCCACTCTGAATAAACATTCATTCTTTTCTAAGCCTCTGGTTCTCCTCAGTTGACACTGCTACTGGCACAGCATATCTACTTACCTGTTAGTAATCAGTTCAGCAAGGAATACCTGCTAATCCAGAATCCATGTAATGCTGATAAAGTCTTTTTTTAATTGCTTGGCATCTTTTCTCCAAGCCACATCTAAAGTCTCTTCAGAGATCTGAAATAATTACAAAGACTTTCTTTTCAGTTGCAAAGATTTCCTCCCCCCTAAATTACCACACTCTGTAGAATAGAATGAGGCTTTACAATACACTTTTTCTTTGGTTTTTTGGTTGGGGTTTTTGGGGGTTTGTGTGTGTATGTGGTTCTGGTTTGGGGTTTTTTTGTTGTTGTTTTGCATAATGAACAGCTTTTTGGAAATAGAAATTCCATAACTTGCCTTCCAGGAGGTGTCTGAAGGGGTACAGGACTGGACAAGTCATTGCAAAATAAACCGAAGTGCAAAATTTCAGTTGATTGGCTACTTAGGGGTTAGCAGCACTGTGAGATGGCTTAACTTCTGAATTCCCCACTGCCACCACACATTTATTTTGTGCAGGCTTAGAGTGTGCTGTTGTACTTGAAGGATTCACATTCACACGGTGCTTTGTTCTCTAAGGTAAGGGCTGTCCCTGTGCCCTCAGGACAAGGGACCAAGTGCTAAAGATGCCAGAGCTGGAGTCCATAAAGCTCATTTTATTGCTGACAGGGAGGGGAATGGCATCTGCTGTGGAATTTACTTGTCTGCTGAGTGAGAAGAAGAAGGAACTTGTTAATGAATCCTAACCCCTGTGCTAGGCAGGCACACGTTGAAAGCATAGGATGGAAGGCTGTGCACCACTGTGAATGTCAGGCAGGCACAGTTTGCAAGAGGAGTGCAAGAGGATGTTCTGTTCAGCTGGGTAAACTGTCCTCCAGGTGCTTTCCTTATCCTTTCTCCTCAGGGGAGTCTGTTCCATGGGCCTCTCTTGCTTCCAAGTGAATTAAATTAATTTTAGTTTGTATCCTTATTACCCCAAGCTTCATGTAGCATTGAGGTGTTTATTGTCTGTTTCAAAGAGCATAAATAGCTGTATAAATCAAAATAACTCATTAACACTGCCTCATATCCAATATGAACATCCTAACAGCTGTATAAAAACTTCCAGTTTTACTTCTGTCTCAAACTGTGCTGCTTTAGCCTCTTTTTAATACTGTGAGTACTTTGCCTGGAATTGCTCTCCATGAAGTTATCATGTTGGAAGAAAAGAGATAGCAATAAAAGTAATTTTCTATTGAAAAACACTACCAAGCTGCTCTTCTTCACTGACTTTTTCTGAAGGCCTCTAATTAGGCTCCAGCAGAATTTCTTGTAATGCCCATCTGTCTGTTTTAAATAAACTTAGCAGGTATTTGGCTACTTCATTGATTAAAACAAAGCATGATTATACTTCTATTGTGTGTTTTCCTCAACAGAAGTTTTCCAAGATCTGTGCCAACGGGCTGGGGGTGAATGTTTCCAACCAGGATGGTTTCACCCCCCTGCACATGGCTGCTCTGCACGGGCACAGCGAGCTGGCATCGCTGCTGCTGCGCCACGGCGCCAGCACCAGCGCCAAGAACACACAGCTGGCAGCTCCCCTGCACCTGGCCTGCCAGAGGGGACACTCCCAGGTAACCTGCCTGGCACAAAGCTCCCTGGCACCCATGGAGAGCTGCCTGGGGAAATGAGCAGCCACGCTAAGCCAGGAGCAGAGAAAATGAGTTTGGCGGTTCTGGTTTTTGTTTACAGCGTCTAAAATCTCCAGATGGAAAGGGGAACTTTGAGCTGAAATTGTTTCAGAAGACACCTTTTCTTTATGAAAGCATATATGACTTAGATAAGCATGCATGACTTCAAATACTGGTTTAATGCAAAGGGTGCAAAAACCTTCTGTTGTATTTCAAACGCTTTTAGCATCCCTTGTGCAGCTGAATCTTGTGTGTACGTTCCTCTGTACCTTCTTCTCTGTCATGTTTGTGTCTTCAGTAGCCACAGGACTAAATAGTTACTGTAGATTCAACTCCTTACTTAGATCATGAGGCGAGTGCAGCTTTGAGGCAGCAGATAACTTGTCCCTCACTTCAAGTCAGGGGAGCAAAAGCAGTGAAGGAGAAGCATGAGCCCGTGGGGGCAGGGTGTCAATGCAGGAGAGAGAGTAAATGAGGCAGGAAAACAACAAACATGAAAAAGCAGGGGCAAAAAGGCAAATGGAAAGATGAAGAAAAGCAGAAAATGAGGAAAATTAGAAAAGCGGAAAATTATTTAAAAATAAGGAGCTGAAGACTGCAGGAGGGAAAAGAAGAGGCTTTTGGAAGTGATAGGAAGACAAAGTACTAGGGAAGCAAGAAAAACCAAGAATACAACTCAGAGTTGTAGGCTAATTGGTGGGATTGTTGTAGATTAGTTCATGGGGTAATTACAGTATAAAGAACTCCTTCCAAGTGTTGTGATCAGTTTGGAAAAGGGTGCTGCTGCTGTGGTGCTTTGGTTTTGATGTTTTGTTAAGTTACTGGTTATATTTGTTTTTCACACACCTTGAATTTTATTTTCTGGCCTTTCTTGGAGTTGCTTAAATTTTTCTTTTTTAAAAGTGGGTGTTAAAATATGAAAATTAGTTTCATTCTCAGTAACTCAGTACTCCTAGTCAGTAAGACTGAAGTTGTTATTTCTTTCAATAGGTGGTAAAGTGTCTGATGGATTACAATGCTAAGCAAAATAAAAAGGATATATATGGAAATACTCCCTTAATTTATGCATGCTTGAATGGTCACTATGAGACTACTGCCCTGTTGCTGCAGGTAAGATCACTGAAGACAGTGTTCTGCTGGTATTTCTCCTGTGATATCTGTACTTACCCAGTACTCAGGATCAGTATTTTTAGTTATGCATTTTCTCTGTCAAAAATACTTGGGGAAAGAAATAAGAGTTTTTGTTAACTTATTCCTTTCAATCTCTTCCCTTCAGAGATGTTAGATAAATTTTAGATAAATATTACCTTGCTATTAGATAAATATTACCTTGCTATTGTGCAGGTAGCTGTTTTTATGGAACTTTTATGTGGCAAGTTTTCTCTCCTGGGATTCTGTCACATAGGGTTGGGGGTATCTAAAGTATCTCTAAAGCTTGGAATATGTAATAGAGATACGCAAAACCAAAATGAGCTGATCCATGAAACTGTGGCCAGGGGATGGGGCAATAACGTGGCCAGATGGGTTCTTGTGGCTGTGCTGGTGCAGCTGCCCCAGGCCCTGTGCAGCTCGGGGGCTGCTGCTCCTTTCTAACTGTGCTCTCCCTTTGCCGTGCAGCACGGAGCCTCGGCGAACCTCTCCAACAGCAAGGGCAGCACCGCTCTGCACGAGGCCGTGGCGGGCAGGAGCGAGGCGCTGGTGGCGCTGCTGCTGCAGCACGGGGCCCTGCGGCACCTGCGCGACGAGCGCGGCTGCACCGCCGCAGACTGCGCCGAGCCCGTGAGTGCTGCACGGCCTGCCAGGCCTGCCAGGGCTGCCAGGGCACGGGGAAAGAGCCTGTGCTGCACACACTGAGCTGCACACACCGAGCTGCACACACTGAGCTGCACACACTGAGCTACACACACTGAGCTGCACACACCGAGCTGCACACACCGAGCTGCACACACTGAGCTGCGCACACTGAGCTGCACACACCGAGCTGCACACACCGAGCTGCACACACTGAGCTGCACACACCGAGCTGCACACACCGAGCTGCACACACCGAGCTGCACACACTGAGCTGCACACACTGAGCTGCACACACCGAGCTGCACCCAGCTCTTAGGGGGTATAAACACTGACACGCCGTTCCTTGTGCAGCCTAGCCATGGTGCCAGTGGCCTGGGAAACCGGTTGTGTTTCTAGAAGGAGTTATCCTGGACTAAAAGGATGGGTCTAGAAGGAGTGGAAGCACAGACCTAAATAAAATGAACATAAAAATCTCTCTAATGGCAGAGAGAGCAGAAGTTGGATGTAGGCAAATTAACACCTTGCACTGATCAGTTGTACAGGCAGCAATGTTCCTTGTCCCACCCACTATCTTCTGCCCTTCAAGGCTTTTGATTTCTTTTATCTTGCAATAGATCACTCTGACCTTCCCCTTTATTAATAGCAATAAAATTATATGTAATATTAAATGATACAGAATTATTTCACTCCTTAAAGGACTCCTTAATGTGCTTAAATGGTCTCTGAGATGTAGCTTAATGACCACAAAATTCTGTACTGAATCAATTTTGGTATGTATGTTACCATTTAAACTGAAATTGGCTTAACCATAAGTAATACAGCTTAAAATAAGAGGTCAGGACTCCAACATCATCACTGCATTACAGTGTAACTTGTGGAACACTGGTTTTGTCCCTACTCAGAATTATATGTTTTTATAATGAGTTCTTTTATGTGTGTTGTATTGATTCATAGAAGCATTAATTAACACACTCTGCACATACTGAAATACTAAAATGTACTGTTGTTTTTCTTTTTCTTTAATAATGGTGAAAATGGAAACTCTTGAAATGAAGAATTCAAACATCATGAAGTTGCTAGAAGCAGCACCAAGCTGTCCCCCCACATCAGCAGAGGGAGAGAAGGAGAGTGAGCAGCACATGACTGGCAAGATAAGGAAAAAAGGTACCTGTGATATTTCCACTGGTATGAATAAAAAGGGATTTAGGAATTCACAGGTGACTATATCAAATATTTGATGTAATTGCTATATGTACAATAATAGAACAATTATTTTTCATATTTATGATAGGTAACACCTAAAATACTACAACTAAATGCAGCAGACTTTGTATTCTACTCATGACATTGCTTTAAACTTAGTTTTCACCTACTTTGGGGTACATGTGTGAATTTTACCTACAAAAACTTTTAAAGGTAAAAACACACCACATTTGAGATTATATAATTAGCCATGTAGGAACTGTGCATTTCAGTGCAAAGCAAAACAGATTTAAATGACTGTTGTGTGTCATTTATATTGCCCTAAAACAGGTCAGGGAGTGACTCTTCATTAGTTACTGTCTCTCATGTTTTGGGACAGAAATGAGAGCTACAGAGGTGACTGTGAGCCTTCCAGCACAGTTTGCAGAGGGCTTGGAGCAAGTGGCAGGAGGTGGCACAGTGTAGCCATGAGGTGCAGTGACAGCACAGCTGGGCTGCAGCAGGGCCCTGGTGCCTTGGGAAGGATGAGTTACCATCCCTTTGATACCTTTTATCTTGCAGTGTAAACTCTGACCTTCCCCTTTTTTAATAGCAATAACATTATAAGTTGTATTCAATGATGCAAAGTTATTTCATTCCTTAAAGGATTTGACACATGGCCCTATCTTAATGTGCCTAAGCAGCCTCTGAGATGGAGCTTAAGGACCACAGATTCTCCCTCCTCACCTCTCGCCCCCAGCTTTTGATCTGCCTTATCCACTGCTCCCATTATGCTGCCTCAGAAGTTTTCCAGGTGAATTTTCAAGTTCACTGCCCTGGGGATGTAAGAAAAGCTGTGCCCCCTGAGCTGGACTGCTCAGCAAAGGACCTGATGCCACCAGGACTGTAGAAAGAAAACAGGGAGGCTGCAAAGCAGGAATCAGGGTAGATGGGCAGCATGATTGCCCATTTCAGCACCCATGAGTTTTCAAAGTAACTCCTGCTTCCTTCCCTCAGAAAGATTGTGAATGTCTGCTTAATAGAAAATCACAATTAATCACAGTGTGCTGACACCTAAAATTGAGAATAGTTCTTTCAAATATTTTGAATAGTTCTAAAAGAGCAATAGTAGATATGAGTAATACTAATGAAGAGTGGTTTAGCATCTGTGTGTTAATTCAGGTTGGTAAAAACTGCCTCAAAGTCCAGAATTACAGTCTCTTCAGAAGCTTGGCCGGTTTTATCTGCAACTTAAAAGTTTTTAAAATTTCCAAAGATAAATCACCACTTTAATTCAAATCAGCACTGTTATAGTTTTATGTTCAATTTAGAATCAGAATTGTGTTTTTTAATTCCTGAGACTCAGTTGTAATTTTAGCTATTCTTTTGAACCCCCAGTGCATCCTAAGCCCTGTGAGAAAGCCGATGATCCCATAAGCAGACAACTTCAACTGCTCCAATCAATTAACAGATTTAACAAGTAAGCAGAGCAGCTTGCTCAGAGTGGGTTTGTTGTTTCCCATAAGCAAAGGAGAAGTGCTGCTGCTAGCAAAGGCCCAAAGTGGGTCAGGGCTGGTTACACATGGCATGGTGGTGTGCCAGTGGATGTCAATCCTGCAGGGCTGGCACGGTCACATCCCCAGGCAGATGTTCTGGCCATGACAAGCTCACTGGGGTGGAGAGGGAGGGCTTGAAAATGTATCTAAAATTGCACTAATACTTGGTGTACCATCAGTTAAGCATTTCAGAGCCAGGCTGCTGAAAAATACTGTAGTGGTGTTCACTCCTTGGTTGGGTTTTGCTCAGTATCTTTTTAAGCCCTAATATTCCATAGTAAAATACAGGAATAGTAGTAGCTGCAGTTCTGGGAAAGCATTGTCAGGGAGCTGCCTGTCTCTGGTGACACAGTTCCACCTTGTGGAGCTTCTGAGAGAGAGGCTTTTATGAAAGGCTTATGTGAAGACATCTGATTTCTTTGATTTCTTTAAAATTTTCTTTAGAGAAAAACACTTACGGAGAACAATAACAAGAGATAAAAGTGTCCCTAATTTTGACTATCACTTACTGCACCAGGTAAGTGGAAATACTTGCTCAGATTATTCTTATATTACAGCAAATATGTTTGTTTGCTCTGCTATTACTCTGGGTACCTGTAAGAGAAAGTTTACTAGTGCTGGTCGTTGAATCACAGAAGTTCTGACCTGTTTGCCAAATTTCATCATTGTTCAAACTTCAGTACTGCTTCTATGACACCTCTTGAACACTTCACTCTTTTGAATCTCTTAAACCTCTTACTGCAGGTTTCAACTCTGTCTTCTTTTCTGTGTCCTGTCCAGCAAAACCTAGAACTGAAAAAGCTCTGCAGCATCTTGGAGCTGTATCTTGCTTTGGCAAGGGAGACATTTTTCAGTAGATTGAAATTGGGGTTTGCTTTGTAAGAGGAGACTATTTGCAAGGGTGACAGCAAACTGCATGTTGCATTGGCAGCTGTGACACAAATGTATGTGATAAATTCACCTCTGCTTGGGGTGCAGTGACACCCACACCAGCTGCTGGATGCTGCCTTCCCCAGAGCTTGTGCTCCTTCTGCCTCCTTTGCACTGGCTTTGACTCTCATTGCATCTTCTGCTAGGCCATTTCACAACACTAAATCAAGAGAAAAATGAGCTGTCCAAAACAAAACAGTTTTTACCAGGTTAGTCCAGCAGCTCTAGACTGACACAGCCTTGGAAATGCAGACTCTGCAGCACATGTCCTTCTGGAAAATGGGATTCTCTTCCTACAGCCCTTAGAAGGCTGAGTATTTGCCAAAAGCCTTGAGAATACTAAATTAATTCTATAAAGCTGTAATATTTTATTAATTCTTTCTAAATGATAATATTCCACCACTTAACCTGGGATTTACATTTTATAACTGTGGATCAGTGAAGGCAGTGTCATTTCAGTACACAGGTGTCAGAAAACTAATATGTGACCCTGATACAGAGCACTCAAGCTCTGTTCTGTGGTTGTGAGTTCATACCACTGTGGCTGAACTAATTCATGAGTCCCTACAGCTCTGAATTGTTAGTGGATTTAAATGTGGATTTAAATAACCTCTGTCTGCAGCTTTTTCAAGACTGTTGGCATTATTTCAATAAAAAGCTACTTTCTCCTTTCGTTCTTGTCTTGGAAGATCTGTCATTAGCATGCTTGCATTCTCTTTCTTTCTTCTGGTTATTTTAACATTTGCAGAGTGGCCAGTAATGCAGACCAGCCATCCACAGTGTACAGCAGAAACAGGAGCAGGTGTGGAAATGGAAGATGAGAATAGTTGGAATGGCCAGAAAGAGGCACTGAGGGGGTGGGGAGGGTGGGTGTCTCTTCCCTGACAGGTGACCTCTGGAAGCAGGGAAAACTGCCTTTGCCTTCAGCAGTTCCTGGGTCACCCTGTCTCTTACTACTTCCACTTTTCTTAATAGTAAAATAAATGGCTGTTAATTTCAAGTGCATTGGGACTTCATTACGAAAGGTGTTTAGAAGAGATGGGATGCTGCTGGGATAGTGAGGTGAAAATAAGTTTTGGAATGTCTGTTATGTTTTCAGGTCTGCTACTGATGTGTGTGCAGCCTGGGGCAGGCTGGCCTCTTGTTTTCTCATATGTAGCCCAAATAGAATTACTCTCTTATAAAGTACACTATTTTAAATCTTGGCTGTGTTCTCAGTGTCATGAAATTCATGTGATAATTATGTTCAAGAAACAATATATGAGTTTTCCTTCTTAAGAAAGCAGATGCTTTTAACGTACCATTTCTCTCTCCTCACAGATGGCAATTAAAAGCTTTGATAAAAGCAAATTAAGATCTGTTGGAATGCTGGAGCAGAGCACAGGTCAGGTGACTGACTCGGGGTGCAGCGGTGAGTTTGTGGAAGATGAGGACCCGGCAGCTCCTCCCCGGAGTAAATTACTGCAGCGCAGACACACGGTCAATGTGCCACTGCCGGCAGAGGGCAGCGACAGCGGGGCCCGTGTGCCACTGCCGGCAGAGGGCAGCGACAGCGGCTCCTGCGACAGCGGGGTCCGTGTGCCACTGCCGGCAGAGGGCAGCGACAGCGGGGTCAATGTGCCACTGCCGGCAGAGGGCAGCGACAGCGGGGCCCGTGTGCCACTGCCGGCAGAGGGCAGCGACAGCGGGGTCAATGTGCCACTGCCGGCAGAGGGCAGCGACAGCGGGGCCCGTGTGCCACTGCCGGCAGAGGGCAGCGACAGCGGGGTCAATGTGCCACTGCCGGCAGAGGGCAGCGACAGCGGCTCCTGCGACAGCGGCTCCTGCAGCCCGGCAGCCCCGGGGGTGCCAGAGTCCCCGGACTGGCGGGGCTCGGGTGCACATCACTGAAGGGAAGCGCGGTTCTGAAGGCCGGAGCTGAGGAAGTCGGCGGTGGTGTGAATTTCGGTAGCCCTTCACCGTGTGTTACTGTCGGTGACACTCACACCCCCCAGTTCAGAGCAGGCACAGGCTCTGCAGCACAGCTGGAATGTTCTGGCACCCTGGGGCCTGACTCCTCTGTTCATGATGGAGGTGACCACACAGCCAGATCATTACTGATCTCACTAACAGGGATGTATCGAGGTAAAGACAGCAAAATTACTTTCCTATTCTGTTAAGCACTTGTTAAAAAGTTCTATGTAACAGTAAACCAAATGAAACCCTGTATTGTATTTTTCAGCCACCCACTTTGTTTTAAAAGTCTTTGAATAATTTTTGCATTTTCAGTTTTTATCACTACATTCAGAATTAAATATAAATATATTTATATATATAAAAAGCTATATTGGATAACAAGGTATTTATTGCCAGAGGTAATTGAAATGTCTCTATTTTTATTGTAATGTTACAAACCATTATAGTATATATTTCTGTATATTTCAGTAGCTGGCCAAACAATAGTCCATAACTTCTGCATTACCAATGTGAAGGGATGTAATCCTTGCTAATATCTCAGCAATGCTCCCCTCTACTGGAGCTGCAAGATCAAGGTCTTACAGAGGAGCCAAGATACTGGGGAAAAAGTGGACAGCCCTTGACAAAGCTAAACTTTGGGCTTGCTGTTCACAGCCTAATAAAAAAGGAGAAGCAAGCACAAGGTGCTGCTTGTGTTTTATTATGGCATGCATTTAAGTTGCTTTTCCCTTCCTCTAAAGTAATGCAAAAATGCACAATTACTCATGATTCTCATCCTGGGCAACGTCCACAGACAAAGCTGCTCTAGAGCCTGCTCTGGACTGCTATTAAAAAGGTGAAATTGCCATTATGAAAGGTACTTCTCACACCAGTGAGCACTGGCTGGAATAGGCCAAATCCTGCCCCATTCCCAGGGGTGAGCACTGAAGAACTGAAAGCTGAGGGAACTACCCAGTGCTGCTTGGATTTGAAGTTCATTTTCTACTGTTCGGTTATGGGAGGCAAATCTGTAAATAGCACAAGCCAGGTTTTGCAGTGCAGTATTTTTTTATTCTTGGCTCATCACATCCAGCTTGCATTTTATTTCATGAACTGTTTGTATACATAATTCTCTTTCTTTTAACTGTGGTATTAGTAAATTACCTGGCAAAATACAAAGCTGGAAGATAAGAGTGCTGGGTTTTTCAGATAACTTTTTAATCTAAGAGGTAAAATGTCAAATGACATTTGGATTTGAGGGTAATGTGTTTATTTTTCTAATAATTTATGAGTTCATCTGATTTTCTGATGTGCCTTGGATTTGTGCCAAATGATGGAAAGAAAAAACTAGTAAAAGAACTCTTGAAAATGCTGTTTCCTTTGAGTGCTTTTGTCCAAGCATTGACTCTATTACAGATTTTCTTGCTTGGTTCTGTAGGCATTTGAAGACTTTACCTTGTGTTTACTCCTGGATTTTCCTTCCTCCTACATTTACAGATAATTTTATTAGGTTGTGTGGTTTTAGATTTATGCATAGAGGTGTACAAAATAGAACTGTTAGTGAAACTCAGCATTTTCTCTACATTCAAATTAAAAAAAGAATGTTCAGCTATTACAAGTCAAAAGACACAAAAGGAAAGAGGCAAAACAGGTTTTTCCTTCTTGTGACACTATAAAGATTACCCAGAGTAAGTCATTGGTCTTTACCTGTAGCAAGAATAATCCAGATAGTTAAGATCTAGTAGACTATTATAAATGTGATTTCCAAATTACAGAGTGAGAATTTTGCTTGTGTTTTATTGTAGCATGCATTTAACTAAATTATTCTTCAGATTTCTCAACCATATAGATAAGAAAAATCAGTTCACCAAACTTTGGCTTCAGACTCAGTAAGGGTGGTAAGTCTGAAGAAATTTGGCACACTCAGGGTATCACTAAAGCTAAGGCATCCTAATTACAAACACAGAGACGCAAAATGCACAGTCTAAACCAAATGAAACAAAAATAACAAATGTTGCCTATTTTTAACCACATTCAGCCAAGATGAAAAACACACCCACTAGTGCTCACTTGAAACAAGTTTATTCTGTTCCAAAAAACAGTGCAGTTGGAATCATACACGATCCTGTTAAATTATGTCAGATAAGGGGGTTGTGGTGGGAGAGTTTATCAGCACATTACAGTATTCATCCTACTGATTTCCATAACCATATTCTTGAATAAAGGTACAGCACAAGTTCAATTTTACTTTAGCATGCAGGAGTTGCAGAGTTTAGGAAAATGGTCTGTCTTTTTTTTCCAGGTAAGAAACTCTCCAGCCATTTGATAAAAGTGGAGGTAGTTGTAAGAATACACGATACCAGGTGTCTGAACAGTGCTGTGTATGACACAGTTAACTTGCTTTGTTTGAAAGCCAGGAACTGACAGGGGAACAGTTCAGCTGTTTGCTGGTAAGGTCTCTTTACACAGACTGCCTGATAGGAATCCCCTGATCCAAACACTATTTGGATACCTTCATTTTTACATTTCCAGTAAGGACTTGAGAGCCGGTGGCTGGCTGGACAGGCATCCTCCAGGGGCTCAGGGAATCTCCTTTCTAACACTTCTGTGACAGAGGCTGGACAGACTTGAACTCTGAGTGGCTGTCCCCTGTTTCACTTGGCTCCTGTGCTTGCAATCTCCAGTAACAGCAAGTTAAGTGTGTGCAGTGGCTGAAAGCAGAGCTTACAGTGAGGAAGGGGCAACAAAACATTCATGCTAATGAAGCCATGGGGAACCCCACACTGCTCAGGCCTCTTATACTACAAAACTTTAAGTTATAAAATCCCCCTTCTCAGATTTATTTTACAAGTTATTTGTTGGCCTTTTATAATAATAATAAAAAAAAGTCAAGAAGCGTAAACATTTTCAGATCTTGCATTCTGCCTGCTAACAGCATTTTTCCAGGCTATTGTTTGGCAGCCTTACAGTAGTATTAATAATCATCATCCTCTTCATCAGAATCCAAGACTTTCCTTCTGTTGAACTAGAATGAAATAGATAAAGTGAAAATTGAAGGGTCATGGTAGATGCAGGCTGGCACAAGCCTTTCCCAGTCCATGCACGTGGCAATGAACCCCCCAGGCCCTGCCTGGCCCACCCCACGCTGGCCCCAGGAGCTGCAGATGTGTAGGACTGGCTCTGATGGAACCCCAGCACCCACCAGGGCAGGGCAGGAGGTGCAAACACAAACTTCCACCCTGAACTGGTCCCACACGTGCAATTCTGCTGCTCTACTTTATACAACATTACAGTTGGGAAAGAAAACTCACCTTCACTGTTGTTTTCTTTTCTGTTTGCTGACTCACTTTTTCAAGAATTTCTATCAAACCTTGTTCTGATACCTAGGAAAGTCAAACAAAATGTGGATGAACACACTCTGAGAGTATCAAACTGAATTGCCATTTCCTTTCTTACAAAAGGTTTTTGATGGAATTATATAGTCTTTGATGGAATTATAATAGTCTTTAGGAGCTATTTACAGTTAATTTAACTCACATCTATTATAAACATATTTCTGTAGAGTCAATTGGGTTTATAAATAAATATATGTGAGAAAGAATTAGGAAACATACTGACCTTTCCAGCTAGCTGTCCAAATCTTGCCATCTGTATAAGGTAATTCTCTACTGCTTTTGCTTTGTCTGGTTTCACAAGTGCTAAATTGCTTACTGCAACAAAAACAGGCTCTGTTCATTTGGGGTTAGAACATTCTCCAATACATTCACTAGTAACAAAAAAGTGACAAATGTCCCTAGGAAACAATCTTCTTCATGCCAGGGTCATGAAATAAATTGAAAAAGCCATTTTCATTTATGCCAGGTACAAGACAGTTATATTTCTTACTTTTAAACATTTGCTCCTCATTAAACAACTTTGACTCTCCATAAAATTCCTTCTACTAATTTAAATAAAACCCAAAACATTAACATAATTCAGATACTCATCAGCCTCTCCCTTCTAATCACTGATAATGCCAACTGAAAAGCTGCAAGTTTTATCTTCTCAGCAAAACCAGTATTTTTCTAGTCTGGTTTTTGTACAACACTTCTGAGAAGTCACTTAGATGAGTCTTTTTTAGTGAGAAGTTACTTGGATACTCACATCTTGCACGAGCTGCTTGATCAAGAACTTGAGCTAAAATTGTATTCCTTATCTCTGCTTCTCTGTAAGGAAAAGTGAAGCACACATTAGAAGTGGGATTTCAAACACCTACAATAACACACACAGAACAGCAAACTACAGAAGATTTTTGATTTGTGGAAGTGGCTTCTTCAGGTCACTTCAAACCTTCCATTTACATGGTATCTTTTACAGCATTTCCTGTCCTGGGAATGTCCTTTTCTTATGGACATTTCCCATTACTGAAGTTACACAGCTGGCAACATCTTCCAAGAAATCAAGGTGGAGTTTCATACTTACACCTTCTCACTGCTCATGATTACATTTGAAGAGGCAAAAGCTGTGCTACCCTTTAGATCCTGCATTTATCCATGTGGAATTGACCCCAAGGCAGTACATGGCAGAATAGGCACAAGGAATTGTCCATGCAATTCCAAAACCAAAGCAAAGCTCATTTATGTATTCAGAACTTTCACATGGAGACTTCCCTAAGTCTCCATGTATTTACAATGTTTGATATAAGTATCTGCAAAACTGGAGCTTTAGTTTATGAAACTTCAGTTAATACGGGCTTGGACTGTGCAAAGTCAGCTCTTCAAACATTGTTTACAATTTTCCCCTTGGCACAAATACTGAACACTGTTCCCCCACTGAGCTTCCAGAAAAATAATTTTGTTTCAGCTTTTTAAGTGGAGTAGTATCCCAGAAAAATCAACTGGGAAAGGCTCTTCCCACTGCAATACCAGCCAAACCCAACCCAAACTCACCACTGACAAAAAGCACCAGTTTGGGAGGAGTTCTGCCAGCCTGCAAGACTTGGATCATCAACTCCTACCAACCCTGAGGAGCCAAGGGCTCTGCCTTCCAGAAGAGGTGACAGTGGGAGGGATGCTGCTCCCCAGAGCACCCTGCTGCAGCACTGCAGCTCAGGAGGTTACTGACTCACACAAATGCCAAGGGACAATGAGCTGCTGCTGCTTTCTCATCATGCCCTCCCACCCCAGCAGGGCTCAGGCAGTGTGGTCATGGCATGGGAGCCACACCTGCATCCAATCTTTGATCCATTTCAATTCCTTTGTGGGTGGTTCTCCCAGCAACAAAACAAATGGTTAAAGAGGATTAGATGCCAGACCAAAATTCAATAGTCTCATTTATACCTCTGCTTTGCTTCCTGTTGCGACGGGTCTGCAGAAGGATCCTGAAGGAGGAGATCAGAGCAAATATCACAATACACAATCATTCCACACAGGACAGAAAGTTAAAATACTCCAGCAGTGCTGATGGAAGATAAACCTGCCTGCTAAACCTGCCTGCCCATGGATGAAACCCTGGAAATGGGAATCTGCTGCCCTAGCACATAAACGTGCCACCCTCTGCTCTCCTGACAGTGCAGTCGTGCCAGCAGTGGGGTGAGCTGCTCCTGGGCTGGGGGCAGGAAGAGGCTTCCCCTGAGCTCTGGGATCACAGGCTTCCCCAAAGGCCAGAAAAGTGACAGAAGCATTAGAGATGCATTAGAGTAAGTTAAGGATATGTAAAATGAAACGTAACACATTCTCAGCATGGCAGCTGAAATCCCAGAATCACAGAATCATGGAACATTCTGAGCTGGAAGAACCCACAAGGATCATCAAGTCTAACTCCTGAAACCACTGAAAAGTTAATGAGGGGGGTTCTACAGGAGTTGGTTCCTGCATTAAACACTAATACATATAAAAACAAAAAGGGGGCGAACTTCCAAGTCACTGTTACTGGTGACTATTTAGAAACAAGTAACAAAAAACAAAAAAAACCCTGGACTTTATATGGAATCAACACCTCAGATTTTACAGGTAACAATTAAAGGTGTGAAAGCAGGATGGAAAACCACACAGACAGGAAATGGGGCTGGCTGGAAATAGAGTTCCTTCACAGGAACAACAAAATTGACACTTCATATAAATCCATACATGGATTGTATCAGAGGATGGTGTCCAGCTCCTTTCAGTGGTGCCCAGCAGAGGACAAGGAGCAATGGCCATAAACTAAAACACAAGTTTCACTTTAATACGAGGAAGAACTTCTTCCCATGGAGGGCGGCAGAGCACTGGAGCAGCTGCCCAGGGAGGGAGTGGAGTCTCTGTCTCTGGAGACATTCCAAACCCACCTGGATATGCTCCTGTGTCAGCTGTTCCAGGTGACTCTGCCCTGGTGAGAGGCTGGACTGGATGGTTTCCAGAAGTTCCTTACAGCCCTTACAATTCTGTGATTCTGTGATTCAGCTCTGAAAACTGAGATGGCTGGAAAGGCTAGGAAGGCAATCCATGGAATAGTGAGTGATCGGGGGCGGGAACGTTCGTAGGCCGAACCTCCCAGGGCAGGAGTGGAGGGAGGCGGCGGCGGGGCCGGGGCTGCGCTCGGTGCCGTTTCCAGCCAAAGCTCCGGCACGGCCGGGCCTCTTCCCGCTTCCCCCCGGCCCCGGTCACGCACACGCCGCTCCTCTTCCCCTCCGGCCCCCGAGAGGCGCCGAAAGCGCTTCGGGCGGAGGGTCAGGCGCTGCCTCACCCCGTCCCCGGCCCTGTTTCCCCCGTCTCTTCACCCCGTGCTCGGCTCTGATCTCGCCCGTCCCCTCAGCCCGGCCCCGGCCCTGTTTCCCCCGTCCCCTCACCCCATGCTGGGCCCTGATCTCGCCCATGCCCTCACCCCGTGCTCGGCCCTGATCTCGCCCGTGCCCTCACCCCGTGCTGGGCCCTGATCTCGCCCGTGCCCTCACCCCGTGCTCGGCCCTGATCTCGCCCAGCCGCCGCTGCCGCAGCGCCTCCAGCTCCTCGTCCGCCATGGCTGAGGCCGCCCGCGCCAGGCGCTGCCAATCCACCGCCGAACGGTGCCCCCGCCCTGCCGCGCCCTCGCCAGGCGAGGCCAATCCACCGCCTATGCCCGAGCCCCCGGAGCAGGGCAGGGTCCCTGGAACAGGGGACGCAGGGACACGTCCGGATGTGTTTGGGATGTGTCCAGAGAGGGGGACTCCACACCTGTCTGGCAGCTCTGCCACCCGCAGTGTAAAGAAGCTTTTCCTCATATTGGTGTGGGATCTGTGTTTTAGATCACCGGTATTGCTTCTCGCCCTGTCGCTGGGCTCCACTGAACAAAGCCTGGCACCATGTCGTATGGACTGATGAGATCCTTCTCACTCTTCCCCAGGCTCACGTGTCACAGTCCCTCCTCATCACAAAGATGCTCCAGACCCTTCCTCATCTTTGTGGTCTCTGCTAGACCCTCTCCAGCAGCTCCTTGCCTTTCCTGAGCTGCCCCTCTTTTGGGGGCTGCCGGCGTGAGGGACCGGCCCGGAGTGCGCTGTGCGTGAGAGCACAGCGGGACCGGCCCGGCGTGCGCTGTGTGTGAGGGCACAGCGGGACCGGCCCGGAGTGCGCTGTGTGTGAGGGCAGAGCGGGACCGGCCCGGAGTGCGCTGTGTGTGAGGGCACAGCGGGACCGGCCCGGAGTGCGCTGTGTGTGAGGGCACAGCGGGACCGGTCCAGAGTGCGTGAGGGCACAGCGGGACCGGTCCGGAGTGCGCTGTGCGTGAGGGAGCAGCAGGACGGGACCGGCCCGGAGTGTGCGAGGGCACAGCAGGACGGGCACGGTCCCGCTGGGCTGCTGGAACACCGAGGCTCTGCCGTGTCCCTTTGTGCCAGTGACTGCTACAAATGTCACCATGGACTGGTGGTGACCTGGGCTCTGAGTCTGCCACGGGCCCTCCGATTTCCCCTAAAAAGCAGCCGTGGGGACGCGATTTGGTGGATCATCCCACGGGAGCAGCAGGGAATGGCGCTGCCCCCAGCTCTGCTCTGCTTTTTGGGGCTGCCCAAAAGTGCCCCCTTGTGCTGACCCCCCCGCAATGGGGACCAAAAGACATCCTGACCTGCAGCCACGAGCCTGTCTCTGGAATCAAATAGAAAAAAACCCCGCACTTCCCCAAAAAGCTGACAAAGGTACTGGCCTTCATCAGACTGGGTACAAAGACACTAATAGCGTCAAAATAGCAATGCAACTATTACTGGCACTCTCATTTAATAGCTTCAATCACGTTTGAAAAGTAACTTTCACACCTCAAATTTCAGCCTTTATTGTTGATTGGTCACACTCTTATTACAGGCTGTAGGTTTTGCATTCGTACTTTAAGATTTAATTTAACTGAAGAAAAACCCCAAAAGCTGCTCTGCCAGGATGAATAAGCCACAGCTCCCTTACCACAGGGAAAATAAATATTTTTTTACCAAATATTTCTGGTCTAGTTTTAAACTAGTAACAAAATGTGTCAAGTGCTTATTTCTTTAACAACTCTGGCAGCGAATGCAGACAAAAATAGCGGAGTGGATTTAATTTATTTTGGATTTTTCCATGTCGCGTCTTCCAGATGGACCACAGGAGCCCATCCGTCCTGCCTGCAAACCTCCCGTCCATCCTCGTGTTCTGAGCAGCATGTTCCGACCGATTGAGAATCAGGGCTATTTCGGGATCAGGTATTCAGCGGTTCACAAGGTAGGATTTGGTTTGTCCCTCCCCGTGGGCAGCAGAGGGAGCCCTTGTTCTACACAACAGTATTCGGTGCTCATCGTTAAACAGACAACAAAACAAAAAATTGTTTGGGTTGTAATTTTGGGTTTTTTGTTAGGTGTTTTTTGGGGTTTTTGGTTTTGTTTTCGTGGTTTTTTTTTTGTTTTTTTGTTTTTGTTTTTTTTTTTTTTTTGCTGCGCAGTATGTTCTCCCAGATGAAGCTTTAATCTATATCGTACATCTCTGCTGCTGTAAATTCATGCTCCATTATACCACCATATGCTGGGCTTCGCTCAGAGAAAGCTGCAGTAATCCTAATACTTCATCTCGCTTTATAGATATTTGTGTTGTGGATTTCACTGCATATTGTTTGCTCACACACTTAAAGGTTATGTCTTAATAAGTTGTTTTGGATGAGTTTATTAGCAGGGAGCTGGCAGTTGATGAGTTTTTGTGTTTTGAGAAGATGTCGTAGTTATTGCCAATTACGATATGAGGCTCAGGAAGCAAAAGAGCTTGTGGTTCATTAAAGAAATCTGGAGGTAGCAGTGCTTTAAGTTGGGTATTGTTTTTGGCTCATCAGATGCCTGGTTTGTTTTTCAGCTGCTCCCAGGTACAGATCATTTCCTCTGCAAACAGGGCAGCTCTTACTGCAAAAGCATGAAAGGATGGACCAAGGTTTTTCAGAATCAGTTGAACAGTTTATTCTGTTCAGAACCTTTAATTGTAATGCAGAAATAGTGGATTCCTGGAAATTCTCAACATTTTTGATATATCCACAGAATTCTATGTGTCATTTATATTGATGAAGGAGGATAAACAGAGATGCTTTAAAAGGACTGGTTTTCCTATTTGTTAAAGTTATACTCTGTATTATTTAGGAATGTCAGCTGTAAAAATGCTCAGTATGTATTGGTTTGCAAGTTATAATGCCCTATGTATAGATTAGTAATTCAGCAGAGTTCTCAGGACTACTTGAGATATGTAAAAATCTCCAGGAGATCACTTTCAATAAGCAGGATCCTTCACAAGTCCTTTGAGACTCAATTTCAAACACTAGGGGGATCAAGAAAAGCTTGCTGATTTTTTCCCCAAGGTTTTAATCACTATAAATGGTGTCTTTATTTAAGTAATGCTCACATTATGACCTCATAATCACCCTTGGAATGACACCAAATTAGAGTCATAACAGAATGCATGAAAAAACTCATGAACAAAATGTCTCATCCCTCAAGCAATTGTAAATAAAGCAAAATATTGATGGTTGTGACAACACTCTGCAACTCTGTTTAGCACTTCTGCTTGGAAGATACACTGGAAATCCTCACTTGATGAAATCCTTGCTAAGTCATCTCTGGCCTAAATTAAAATTTTAAGAAAAATTAATCACAGAAACATTGCTATAAAAATCGGCAGACATTGCAATGTCTTCAAAATAAACATTGCAAGATTTTTCCACCTTACAGAAGCTGAAGTAAGATACTATAAGAAAAGTAATATTAAAAAAAAAAGAAAATTGAATTCTATTTGATGAGAAAGAAATTAAGAAAAAATTACAGCAGGAGTAGAAACTACAATCTTCAATAATTAACAGTGGTTTTAAAGCATCTAATTAGTAATTATACAATAACACTGTGCCTGTTCCAAATCTTACTGAAGCCATAGAAGATTTCCCCTTTAATTTCCATTGTCCCATAAACAAACACAGCAATGCAGAGAAGGATTATTTGCAATGCAACACTCTGAATGGTGCCTCAGCAGTGGGCTCTAATAAATGAATAAATGTGGCATGAGAATCACTGTGCCCAGGCTGGACCATGGCTTTACAAAGAGTTCTATGCAATAACAGCAAAATACAGTAGAATGGATTTGGAAGTGGAATGATGTCCATGTGTGAAGAGATGTCAGATTGTAAAAGACAGGAGTGAGAAAAGGAAAAATATTACTCTTTACAGTTTTATTGACAGACTTTTAAATTACATTTATTTTCAAAGACTAAATAGCAAATGTTTTGTAGGAACATAATCCATATAGTGCCATCAGATGTGAGGAACACATTCAGGTGTTTCCTTATGCTATGTATATTTATATATTTAAAGTGGGATACAGAAGGTGTGATTGTATCTTACAGATTTCAGCAGGAACTGAATTGGGGTTTAAGTTCACCCTGCACACTACTTGAGTTCATGTGTAATTTTCAGTCCACTGAAATGAGTCGCTGGCTGGCTCCTGAAATTCCACATTGTGCAGGATGCCTCAAAAACCCAAGTTGGCAACAGTGCCAGCTTGGGCTGGTTTGAAAGTGCCTCGTGGCTCCCTCAATCTGCCATCAGGAACCCAGCAATGGTGAATTTTGTTTCCCAGGGAAAAGGGTCAATGGTGGTGTTCAGGGGCCTCTGGCCCAGAGTGGCCCTGGTTTGCTCCTGAAATTCTGCATTGTGCAGGATGCCTCAAAAACCCAAGCTGGCACCAGTGCCAACTTGGGCTGGTTTGAAAGTGCCTCGTGGCTCCTGCAATCTGCCATCAGGAACCTGGGCTGGTGAGTTTTGTTAGCCAGGGATAAAGGCTGGAGATAGTGTTCAGATGCCTGTGGTGCTAAGTGGCTGTCTGTCTGTCTGTCTGGTGGGGGTCTGAAATCCAGGTCTCCCCTGCCCCATCCCTCTCTTCCCTCAATCCCCACCGGTGACTCCCTGCAGCAGCATGTGGGCACCCAAACAGGAGCTTTGGGGTGACCCACAGACATTGCAGGCTGAGGGGCAAAGAGGGGGGGGCTTGACAGGTGGAGAGCTGACACTGAGGGTTAGGGGTGCAAAGGGCACTGGGTAGGGTTAGGGTACAGGTGTAGCAGCCCTCAGCCCAGCCCTAAGCTCACCCTGAACAGCACCCCTGTGTCACCAGGTTTCCCCTACTGCAGCAGCCCTGATGGTGGGACAGCCCTGGGACCCTCCCATCAGGTGCAGGCAGTTACCCCAGTAAAAAGGCAGAGATGATGTTTGGAGGCTGCAGAGTTACAGGGAGGGTTTGTGGCTGAGAAGGTTTTTATGAGTTTTTTTAGGTTTTTTTTTTCAGGGCTGTAAGAGTATATTTTAGGGTCTTTTTGCTAGAGTTTTTTAGGAGTTTTCTGGGAATGTTTAGGATAGCTTTAGGGCTTTCTCAGGGTACTTAAATGATTTTTTTTTTAGGGTGTTTTAAGGGCTTTCTTACTACTAATTTGAATTTTTAGTGCTTTTTTTTGTGTGTGCTTGGAGCTTTTGTAAGACTATTTAAAAATATTTAGGGCTTTTTTTAGGACTATTGAGGGTATGTGGAGAACTTTTTTTGGACTAAGGTATTTCTAGGGTTTTTGAGGGAATTTCTAGGCTTTTTTAGGGTCTTATCAGGGCATTTGAAAGATTTTAGGGGCATTCTCAGAGCTCTTTTAAGACTATTTAGAGAATTTTTAAAGGTTCTTTGGGGATGTTTAGGGGCTTTTTTAAAAGTAGGCTATTCTTAGTGAATTCTGAGGCTATTTTTAGTTTTTTGTGGGGTGTTTAGGACACTTTGAAAACTGGGGTTTTTTAGGGAATTGATAGGGTTTTTTTAGGGTCCTTTCAGGGCATGACAGAGGCTGAGGGGCAGCTTGAGGGGCACTGTGGGGGTTTGAGGGTGGCAGAGGCTGGGAGCTGAGGGAGGAGCAGGGAGAGGGGACAGTGGGGGACACACAGAGATGCTGAGGGTGGCAGGGGCAGCTGGAGGGGGACACTGAGAAGCTGAAGGGCAAAGGAGGGGGATGAAGGGTGACACTCAGGAGCTGAGGGGCAGCTGAGAGGGACCTTGAGGGGCATAGGGGGGCTTGAGGGTGACAGACAGAGCCTGAGGGGCAGAGGGAGGGCTTGAGGGGTAAAGGGAGAGGGCTTGAGGGCTGGACAGTGCAGTGGAGATCAGGGCTACAGGGTGCAGCTCAGGAGGCAAGTTAGGGTACAGGTGCAGCACCCCTCAGGCTAAGCAGCCCCCCTAACAACAGCCTTTTCCCCTAACAGCAACCCTAACAGAGAGACCAGAGCAGAGCCCTCCCAGTGGGACAGGACACAACCCTCACACCAGGACAGTGACAGAACTCTCAGAGGACAAGATCCACTGTAAAAAGGTAGGGAAGGCATTTGAGGGTTAAAGAGCAGCAGGTGGGGTGAGGAGACTGGGCAGGTTTTTTCAGGATTTTTCCACAACTGCTAAGGATATATAGGGGATTCTTGAAGGTTTCCTAGGACATTTTTGGCTTAGCCTTAGCCTAAGGCAGCGTTTACTGCCAAGGGTTAGGGTTTTGAAAACCACAAAGCCCAGAGCTCCAGGCACACTGCAGCTGCAAAAGGCATCCCAAGGGGAACACAGAACAGCCAAAAGATCTTCCTCCACAGCTTTCTTGTTTTAACAGCCTGAGACCACAAGAGTGAGGAAGCCTTCACAGAGGCATCGTGCCTCACTGATTCCTTGGCTGTACAAACAATATTTTCTCTGATACAGCAGCCTGTAAGCTTTGGTTTCTAAATTTCCCTTTACAGCAGCCATAAGCTTTGGTTCCTAAATTTCCAGCATTAATATGTTTGAGTATTTTTAACATGTAAGTGCACAAAATATACATTAGATAAATCCAAACATTTGTTTAGGTTTGTGTCACCGTTGGGCTTCTTTAATTTTCAAAGATGAAGGTGAGATAATTACTTTAAAGGTGGTTTCTCCCCTTGTTGGTAATACATTAGTCTTTATCACTGAGTAAACCAGAATATTTCTTACAATAACTGTTCTGACTGACACCCTTGCTATTTGTGATGTACTGTATAAGATACCTCAAATGAACCAGACACCAGGTCATTGTACTGTCATAGTGTTTGGAGTTATGTAAACAAATGTTATTTCCAAAGGATTGTTTCTAGAAACCTCTTGTCTGTACCTTTCTGTTCAATGTGCTGATGTGTAATGCTCTAAAGTTTGCTTCCTCCTCCCTGGGAGCAAACCCCTCTCAAACCCAGGCAGTCTCTATGGAGGAGGGTTGCACTGGACACTGGATCTGGGTCAGTCCATCTGTGGCTTTCAGAGCTACTGCCCTTGGCAGATGTGGGCTCCCTGATTTTGCAGCAGTTGTCTGCTCCAGACTCTGGAGGCCTTCACATCCCAAGCCATAGGGCTGCAGTCCAGTGATGTCCTTTCCAGAGCTGGGGAATCTGGAAGGCCACATTCTCAGCAGCCCTTCAGGCCAGATGCTGAGCAGCTCACAAGAAGCCTGCCTGGCTTCTGCTGAAAGCTGGGCACAATGGAATCAGATACATTTTCTTTGCCAAACTGCACATTCTGAGCGTGTAATTTGTTCTTCTGATATGTTCTGCTGAGTCAAAAATAATTTGGGTTTCACACATAGAGAAACATGATGACCAAAAGAAAAGATACTGAAGTTATAGAGAATTACACTTGTGAATAGGAAAGACAAGCAAGAATGAATGGGTTCTTTATGTTTATTGCAAGATACAGATAATTGAAAAAAATTGGAACAAGATTTTACTAAGATTTAGTGTTTGGCATATGTATTTGTTGTATTTTATGTATTGAATGTGAAAAGAGCAGTCTGCTTCTCACAGACATTTTATTAAGGCAGTATGGGGATGGAACACAGTCTTGAGAAAAATGAGCATTTAGAGAATAGGATAAAGTCATGCAAAAATCATTATTTTTAAAATTTTTTTTAAACATTTTTTCTGTCTTAGTCACCAGTCAAAAAAACTTTATCATGTGAAGACTTAGGGGCTTAAGAAAAGCTTTTCTGTAAAGGTTTTCAAACTGTTTAGGGCCATTATGAATGATGTGTTTCTACTGGTAAGCAGTAAGGCACCAGCCAGGGAAGACAGAGTATACCTTTAGAGTGTGATTAGAGTGACAATTGATTGTGGCTGTCTTGTCACGTTTCAAAACACCTCAGGTTCCCCTTTTTATAGTAGAGGAAATGTATTTAAATATCTGTGTATAGGCTTTGCCCCAGAGGTCCCGGTTGTCCTTGATGGGCTGCAGCTGTGATGTCCTTAATTGGGCTGCAGCTGTGACCAATGAAGAGAACTGGGATAAAAGGGGGTGGGTTAGGCAGTCAGGGAGAGCCTTGGAGGAGCCCTGAGCTGAGAGAGAACAGCATGCAGCAGAAGGAGTCTGTGCTGTGAAGATCTGCAGCCATGAGAACACACTGAGGAGGTATGGACTTTAGAAGTCTGATAACAACAATATAAGACTCTAGAAATAATAGAACAACAACACCTTTTGGATGTGGTGGTATAGCTGATTTAGTTTGATTATAAGTCATGTAGGAGGTGTTTCCAGCTGTATATGTATGTCCATTTAGGTACATGATTGTAATTAAAACATTTGCTCTAACCTTGGACTTGTATATAGCACACCATGCTTAACAGCAGAAAGGGTCTTCCAGCTGGTTGAAATAAACTGGAAAGTAATTGTTACAAAATAATGAAAGATACTGAAAAAGTCACTAGCTTTTCCCTTTTGGAGGAAGAATTCTGCTTTTAGCCTGACAGAAGGTGTTTCTTGCACTTATTTCAGCACTAGATTCCAAGAAAAATTTGTGACTTATAGAGAGAAAGCTGCATAAAGAACTAGCAAGGATTACACAACAACAGCTGTACTTCTGAATAATTTAGGTTTAATTTGCAAAATTATACAGGAAAGGATTAGGACTTGCATTTGAGAAAATGGAGCTACAAGTGTTGCTATGAAAAGTGGCAATGTACAAACCATCCCAAATTGCACTGGGGCTGCTGTGTCACTCTGGGCTGGGTCCTGCAGACCTGCTTGCCAAGACTCTTGTGGAATCCTGGCTGGGGAGTAAATAGTGTAGGAAGAGCTTCCTTTGGCTGCATATGCAGCAGAGCAGAGCCCTTCCTGAGGGCTTAAACTTGTGCTTGACAGGAATGTCTGGCAGGTGTACCTGGTGGCACACACAGCATCTTGCTCTGGAGGGGTCAATTAATTCTGTTATGATTATATATTTACAGTTATTTATAGTAAAAGATCTTAGGGGACTTCCAGCCCCTTTCTTCTCCAGGAAAGCCAGCTATTGAGTATGTGGCAGTCAAGAGCACTCAGTGCTTCAGGCATATTTTCCTTTTGATCAAAAGCAAAGTTGATTGTCCCACTTTTCCCAAAGCCATCCTGCTCTTCAGCTACAAGGTATATGTAAACCAGGAAGAATGTCTTGTTCTTCTCTCCTGCCTCAATATTGACACTGCAGTCCCATAAGGTTAAGGCAAGATTTTCCTCAGAATGTTTCCTGCTTACATTTCAGAGGAATTCTGATTTGTAAACTGCAAATTCTCCATCAAATGCTTGTCATGATGTTTCTTTAAAAAAAAAAAATGTTTATATATAAATCACTAGTTACAGACTGTTACAATTCAGTAATTTCCAAACACGAATTCATAACATTGACAGAGATTATGCATTTGTCTTGGCTTTGCCATCACTTGGTCACAGAGAGGAACCTCAGTAACCAGCAGGTTGGTTTAGCTGATGCTGTGTGTGACCAGGAGAGATCTGTGGCCATGTGAAATCTCTGGAAATGATGCTCACCTGTGCTCCAGGCTTGCAAGAATCTGCAGCCTCTGAGCCTGGGCAAGAGATTTACTCTCAGCTATGTAGGTGTACCCTGAGGGTTGTAAATCCTGAATTTTACAGAGAGAAAAGAGGGAAACTTCAAGTTACTGCAATAAAAGATGCACACATGTAATTCAAGGCAGGACCAAAAAAAATCTTGCTTTAATGCAAGAACTGGTGCATCTTGACAAATCCAAATTTAGAGGTAACAGAAATAAAAGATTTTGGAAATGGGAGGATGGTCTGGAACATTCAGAGAACGCTGATGGGACCGCAGAGAGTGCTGTTCAACAGTCAGGGAAAGGATGCAAATGATATGTAAATGATATATTCTAGATCTCAACAGACTTGTGAAGTAGAAGACCTGAGGAGCTTGTACTGTAAAGTGACCGTGGTCAGGATTTCTGGAGGTGGGCTGAAGGCAGAAGGACTCTGACTGTACAATATCCAGGGCACCAGTTCAGATTCCCACTGACTTGCAGAGTTGGTAATAGGATTAGGGAGTCTCAAGTATTTCCCTATGATTACCATAGGGCAGTGAACTATAAAACTACATACTTTTATTTTTTAATAAACAAGTATAAGGTAAATAGAGACATGGTATAAGGTCTCTTTCTTTCTAAAAAACCCCTTGTGCAATCTCCCAGTTTCCTGTCTGCATGCTGATTAGGATAACATAGTTTGAGTTCTGCATTTGAAATCATGAATGAGGCTCATCTTTAGTCTGTTAAAACCACATATGTGTTTAAATTACTTATCTGTTGAACTTCTGATGCAGAAGTGAAAGACCTTGCAAAATATAGCACTGTTCCTGGTATTTACAGAGGTAAATCCTAGTGGATGTAGAAAACAGAACTCACTAAAATGCTCTCGCTAAATGTTTTGATCAAAATGTGATGAAATTGTAATTGTAGATTCCTTGTAGTGTCCTAGTAGCTGGGAAACTCTTGGGAAAATCCTTTTACCTTGAAGCCACATAAATCTTTGTGACCAAATTATGGGTTCTTCCTACCCCATTCCATTCTTTATTGCCCTTTGCTCTGTACACATAAGTGTAAAATTCTATTTTAAGGCCAAAAATCACTGAAGATAACATCCCGTATAGGAGGGTGCTTTTATAGAGACATTTCAATGTGAGGCATAAATGGAGAGATTGTGTGAAGCTGATGATTTGTTTCTCCCCAATTGCTTGCAGGATAAAATGGAGAAAGTCACTCCCTGTTGAGCACTTGGGTTTTTCATTCTGAGTCTCCCATAGGCTTCCTACTTGATCCTGGACTGCCAATTCCCCAAAGAGACAACCAGTTTGTCCAGAAGGCTTACAGGAAAGCACAGTTTTGTGTCCATGAACTTTTTCACAGTCTTGGGTGGTATACATAAGGGAAATGCACTGTTTTATGAGAAATGTAAACATTATTCAGTCTCATGAAATTCAAGTAATGTGACCAATACAGAGTATCTTTTGTTATTTTGCTGTTCTTTAATCTCAGAATGATTCTTAATCTTAAATGATTCATGTACTACATAAACACAGCCAATATCCATTTTGTATTGTTTTGGATTTTATTCTTGAAAGCACTGATCTGTTTTGAAGAGGAATTGCATAATCTAGTAACTTTTTCTACAACATCCCTGATTTATGTAGTCATAACATGGCGAAATTTACTTTTATTGGGTTTTTAGTTTTACTCTAAAAATCCAAGCAGGCAAATAAATGCTGGGTTATATTTCTCTCTGGTTATCACCAGAATCATTCTTTAGTCAAGCTACATTTCATCAAGAATTTTTTTTACCTTCACAAATCCGGAGCTATAAGGGAGCTAATTAATTGTGACCAAAGATGTGACTTCAGGTCAGTGACAGCCCTCAAGTACAAGCTGAGAGCAAAACTGGCATTTCAGAATAGGTAGCTGTCTAGAAATCAGCAATTAAATGTTTTCAGGGGGCACCGGAGTGCTAGGAGAGCTCGCTTGACATGTGACAGACTGCAGGACATCACCTGTGCACTGATGCCCGCGGCGCGCGGAGGAAGAACTCGGCTGCCGGAGGAGGAAAAGCGAGCGGCACTTGTTCCTCCAGCGGGATCCTTTGGGCGGCTCGCCCGGCGGGGACATCCCACAGCCGGCGCACGGGACGGTTCTCTCCGCGTGCCCTCGGAGCGGGGGAAGGCAGGGCGGGGGCGGGAGCGGCCCCGTGTGCCCCGGCCCCTCCCCGCCCGCCCACTGCGGGGAGCGGCGGGCAGGGCCGGGCAGCGCGGGGAGCGCCGCGCACCCGCCCGCCCGCCCGCAGCCGCCGCTCGCAGCCGGCATGGCCCCCCGCGGAGCGCGGCGCGCCGCCGGCTGCCTGCTGCTCTGCTGGGCCCTGGCCGCCGCCCGCGCCGCGCCGCGCAGGACACCCTCGTTCGACGGGCACGTCGCGGAGAACCGGCCGGCGGGCACGCGGGTGCGCGGGCTCAGCATCCCCCTGACGCGGCTGGGGCCCGAGCCCTGGTGCGCCAAGGTGCAGGGGCGCCGCTGGCACCTGCAGCTGCTGGGCGAGGGACACTCGCACTTCCAGGTGTCGCTGGACGCGCGCACGGCCCGCGTGTGGCTGCGCACCCGCCGCCCGCTGGACCGCGAGGCGCGGGCGCTGTACTCGCTCCGCCTGGGGCTGTGCTGCAAGCGCTGCGCGCCCCAGGGCGCCGCGCCCGCCGAGCTGGCCGCGCTCACCGTGCGCGTCCTGGACGACAACGACAACGCGCCGCGCTTCGTGGGGCCGGGCTCCGCGCAGCTCCGCGTGGAGGAGACGCTGGCGCTCAAGTCCCAGGTGTGGCAGGCGCGGGCCGAGGACGCGGACGCGGGCGCCAACGCGGAGCTGCGCTACTTCGCCCTCCCGCGCAGCGCGCACTTCTTCGTGGTGCCGCGCAGCGGACGCGTGGTGCTGGTGAGCTCCCTGCTCCACCTGCGCGCTCCCATCCCGCTGCGCGTCTACGCGCGGGATCGCGGCCGGCCCGCGCTGCTCAGCGAGCCCCTGGAGCTGGAGGTGCTGCCGCAGCCCAAGCGCCTCCCGCCGCCGCCGCCGCCCCGCCGCCGCCGGGCCGCGCTGCCGCCCGCCGCGCCCCTGGCGCTCGCCCTGCCCGAGGACGCCCGGCCGGGCACCCGCCTGGCCACCCTGGCCCCTGCGCGCTTCCCCGCCGCGTGGTTCGAGCTGCTGTCGCCGCCCGTCGAGGAGTCGCCGGTGAGCGTGGAGCGAGAGAGCGGCGAGGTGACGCTGCGCGCCGCCCTGGACAGGGAAGCGGTGGCCGCCTGGGAGCTCGTCGTCCGCGTCCAGGAGCGCCGAGGTGCGTGTGAGGCAAAGTCTTAGACGAAGCAGTGGTCTGGTCCCATCGGGGAGTCCGAGGACAGTTTGGCCCCGGGTGACTGCAGACAAAGCACCTAACGATGGTTTAGCATCAGGTGTCATATGCAGTGCTGTGGAATGTACTTTTGGTCTTTTAAATCTGTAAACTATTAGCATTAAAAGCACTGGAAGTGACCAGAGGCGCTGTGTAGTTTAGGAAAAGTGGACTGTACAGCTGCGTGAAAATGCTTGGAACAGTAAGGTGTTTAGCAGAATTTAAGTGTTTCACCGGTTAGAATTCTTAGTTGTTACTGAGTGGTCGAGGCACAGTACAGGTGTTTGTTATTAAAATATTCTCTATAGTGCTCGTCCTGCAAGTGCCTAATTTGCAGCATGCAGCTGAAGCCATTGAGTTTTGAGTCATTATTAAAGTTGAGTGTGTTTGACTCACAAGCCTGACGTGGGGTTTTGCAGGACTGGAGCCCTTGTGTTTAGGTAGCTGTTCTTTTTAAAAACTATCTCAGGAGTTCAATGTACACCATTAAAATGGCATGTCTGTGACTTAAACTGTCATTTTTCACAAGCTCTTACTCAAATTAAATAGAATAGCTAATTTCATTTGCTGATTACACATATTGCTTTTTAAAATTCTCTTTTCCTTTTAAATTGTGATGTTGGTTAATATTTTTCACCTATAAAAATACAGATTAGTTTAAGCATATTTTTAATTTATGAATGGTGGATATCTCTGCCCATTAACCATGTCGCTTTTTTAATTTTTATGTTACTTGGATTGTAACAAGATTGCAGAGATTACCCAGAGTGAGTATTGCGATTGTAACAAGGTTGCAGAGATTGCCCAGAACGAGTATTCTGGAGAAAATCTTATCAGAAGACATGAGTTGGTTGGCCTGATTTCATCTTGGAAAGGTTCAGGAAGGGTTTGGCATGATGAGACTTTTAGTGGTTGTGAAAACGATTAACTGCTCAGCAGTGCAGCTGCTCAGGGTGATTTCCCTCAGCCACAGAGCAGCGCGGGCGGGAGAGATGAAAAGCTTCCCACGCGATTCCTCTCCCTTATCTCGCCGGCTTTTGACTGAGGGGCAGCCCATAGGAGCGAGAGGCAGTTTATTCCTCGGTGTCTGGCAATCCCTGAGGATGCCTGCAGGGCTCTAATTAGCGCTGGCAGTTTCGGTGACACGGATGCTTCCCCCTGTGAAGCAAGGCTACCCCAGCAGCTCCTTTCGCTCGGGTCCTGAGGAGCAGCTCTCAGATCCTCCTCGCCTTCTCTCTGGGGTTTTGTCGTGCCTGTCGCTGTCGCGTGTTGGTGTCAGTCACTTGCACCGGCTTGAGCTTTGGCTGCAGACCAAGAGCTTGACAGACCAATTTCCAAACCCCAGCACTTTGTGTGTCCGACCCCCGCTAGTCAGTGTGGAGCAAGGCTGCCTGCCGAGGGGAATGTCATTGCTCCGAGGCAGTGACAGAGCCCAGCGGGTCAATCCGAGCGTGCTGCTGGGATGTTCACCACTCTGTCATGTAGCTCAAGTTCCAGCCCTTTGCTGGTGGCAGCTCCCTCTGTCAGGATCAAGAAGATGTTGTTAGAGCAGTGGTAGCTAACCTTGCCCCGGGTTACTGCTGGTCTCACCTTCGTGATCGTTTTTTCCCTTACCTAGTTTGAATATAGAAGTCTGAGATTGCCTGGAACAAAGCTTGTCATTCTGTCATGCCTGAGATTTCACTTCCAGGGCAATGCTTGCTAATGGAGTTTAAAAAAATCTGAAACAAGTTTTTACTTAATTTTAGGGATTTTTTTTTAAACCATCATACAGTTTCACTAAGTAGTTTGGAGCATTTTCCAGTAGCCTAATGTATTAGTGCTGGTAGTATGTAGTAGTAAGAGAATAAATCTCTAAGAAATATGTAGGACTAAGTTCTGACTCAGAGATTAGTTAGACTGCAATTAATTGTGGAGAGTCCAAATGCCATACTTTAGGTAGTGATGATTTAAGTTTCTTGGTTTAAGGGAGACCAAATTCAAAATGCATCTTAATACTATTGTTTTCATTAGTTAAAGGTTAATAAAGACTTGGTACTTTCAACTCTTTCAAGTTGCAGAATGCTTTCATACTCATTTTATAGGAGTTAAAATACATTTAACATAATACTTTGAAACAGATTTAGAAAGTTCTCTCTGCTTACTTACAGTCCAAACTGCAGTCATCTGTAAAATGAAAACCAAAAGGAAGGGATAGGAGAAAGATGCCTAGCATAATTATGTGTTTTCCTTAGGCTGAAATAGGTGCAAAATATTGCAAAAGCTCCAGGAGAAAACACAGTATTTACAGAAGTGAACTTTCAGGAAGAATTAAAGTGTGGAGATGGCTACACTGAGTTTTGTTGTGAATAAAAGTGCAAGTTCAGGTTCTTTCTCCAGTTTATTTCCTTTGCTTTTAGCATTTGTGGTCACTTATTTTACATTACACATAACCATAAACATTTCAGTAGCTGTGGTTTCTAGTATTAGAGCTTATGATATCAGGTGTCTATTTATTGTTAAGTGGTACATTATTGTATTAATTTCTTCAATATATTTTTCTCTTTCCATTCTTCTTGCTGCCTGGTAACTGTGAACTGAAATGAACCAATAATTAATTCTGTCATTACTCTCTTCTTCAACCCAGGCAATGATGTTGAGAATAAGACAAGATGTTTAAATACTTTAGCATATAAGGTCTACCCTCTTTTCCTTTATCTTTTCAGTGTAGTTTATTGAGATTCATTTGTAATGTGCACTTCATGACTTACAGCAGTAACAAGTGCTTAAAAGCATTGTGCCACAAGTGATCCTAATGTATCTCTGGGCACAATAACTGTAGTTTTAGTTTGTTTTTTTTTTGTCTGATGGACCATTCTCAAATTAGTAGCAAGAAGATGGGTATATGGTAATAAAGCAACATTGAGCAGTTTATTTCTAGTTTGTGACAGCCCCCACTCTTTAGCTCATAAATGGGACTGTGTAGATGTCCTTTGCCTGAATTGAATTTTCTTCAAGTGGCATGTAACAGGCTGTATGTTTGTTTATTTTCCCCCTTTAGCTCAAAGAGAAGTTGGAATATTTTTTGTTTACTTCCTCTCAGTTCTGTCCTGGATAATCAGAACAGCAGTGTGTGCAGGGCTGGGCTTCCAGATGCAGCCAGACTTTGGTATCTCAATATCCAGCTATCTCCCACCTGTTGCTGACTAGGAAGGGTTTTCTCTCTCTGAGCTGCATTTAGTGCAAGGTATGAGTCAAGGGAGCCCACTCCACTTGGGCCTGGCAAATACCCACCAGTGTAACACGCTCACTCAGTACTGCCTGAGTGCTTCTTGGTAGACCACAGGCTTTGTGCTGGTGTATGTTCACCCATGTCAGGGGTAGATTTGAAGGGCTTTTGCAGTCTGAAGAACTTTTCAGCATCCAGGGTAGAGGTTTTTGGCAAAGCTGCAGTTGAGCTCTAAGATTTTTGTTAGTGATGTGCACAAATCACTACCATAGTTATTATCATTACCAGTGCATTACATGCTGTGGTTGCTTTGTGACCAGGCATATTTTGGTTATCAATGTCATGGTTTTATTTTAATGTAGATGCCCCAAAAAATCTTTTTTATCCTTTGAAATAACAATTTGGTCTATTTTACTGCTACAGTAAAATTAACTGCAATATGTAGAGGAAATACTGTGTTACTAGTTCTGTTTATTCACTGTGTATCTCTCTGTTTTTTTGTTACATTGTAGACTTGGTTTTATCATACTTTTGTTTTCTGGAGGCAGTAATTAGTCACTAGAAAGTAGCAACAGAAAAATCTGGACTTTTTTAATGAATGGGTTTTGTTTGGTTTTTGGGTTTTTTTGTTTTTTTTTTTTTTTTTTTTTTGTTTGTTTGTGTTTTTTGGTGGTTTGTTTTTTGGTTTGTTTTTTTTTTTGTTGTTTGTTTGTTTTGTTTTGGGTTTGGGTTTTTTTAATGGAATGGGCTGTCCTGTGCCTGTGGGGGAGTTTCAGGGCCTGGACAAGAGAGGACATAGTGTCTTGGTTGGTATTTCAGCTTCAGGTGAGCTCTTACCCAACCTAAACTTGAACAGTGCCAGGCTGGGATCATGCACAACCTCCCTGAGACGCCTCTTCAAGTTTCTCACCAGTCTCACAGTAAAAGATTTCTTCCTAACATCCTAACCTAAATTTCCCCTCTTCCAACCTGTACCCATGACTCCTTTTCTTGTCACTGCACTTCCTGACAAAGGCTGTCCCTCTGGCTTCCCTGCAAGCTCCTTCAGATACTGGAAGGTGCTGTGAGGTTCTGCCTTGGCACCGGACAGAAAAATCAATCTTGAGAGCTGACAACACTTGAAATTGAAGAATGGCCTGGCAATCTTTATGTTTTTCGTAACTAGCAAACATTTAATCCAAAATAAAATAAACCAAAACACAAACTTGACAACCTCAGACCAAAGGGAAACACCAGGAAAACCCTATGCATTAGTTTGTGCCATATAAATAAAGAGAATGCCAGAATGTCAGGGCTTAACTTGTTTTTTGGCACATGGTCCTTGAGGAGGAGTTTCCTCTGGTGACCCCACTGATCACTCAGCCCTGGGTTAAATTCTTCAGTTAACCTTGCCTGGAAGGACTGATGGTTATGCTCACTTTTTTTGGTGGCATTTCAGGATTTTATGCCCAATTCAATTAATTGGGATACAATTTACTCTTTGCAAAAGCATAATGCTATTTTAAGTTTTTACCCAGTGAGCAGAAGGTAACATTTCTTAGACTGTCATACACATTAATATTTCAACATGGGGTAGCATTTAATTTGAGAAGGAGCCATTATTATTCCATTAGTGCTTGGGGGAAGTGCATTAAAGATCCCACCTCTCTAATCCTGCTGTCTCAAGCTCCCTTGACCTTACTTGATCCATGAGCTTTAGCTTTGTAATCTCCTGTCATTCATTTTTTCTCATCAGGGGATTCACTGAGGGTGATGTTTGCCTTCTAAAAGTTAACAGCATCTCTTGTATGTTAAATATATTTATCCTGTTTAAATCAACATGGAGAGTGGAGATCCCAATTTGGTAATATTTTCACCTTGAAGGATTTTGTGCTTGGAAGTCAAGGATCATCTGTTTTAATTTTATCTGGGCCCTTAGTCCCTTACTAGCTGTATTGATTCTGGGGGGATCATCCCTAAGAATTAAGTAGCTTCTGAGTGAAGTTTTGCCTTTTACATTTCTTATTGCCTCTTTCATGAATTACATCTGTCAACAGTTACACTTCAAACTGAGCTTAAGTTGAAATCATCATCTATTATCCAGCAGATGGATTTCATTAAACAGCAGTGGGTTTCATGCACTTAAGTAAAAAAAAAGTGTGTTCTGTGTGCATTCAGGACAGCTATGGGTGTTTACAGGCTTGGAATGTTACTGATCTGTGGCAGAAAGGAATGTCTGAGGAAGCTGTGGAGCACCATCTTGGTGTTTGATCAGTCTGAATATTTTGAAATTTCCTGCTTTTTATTCCAAGCAGTCAGATTAAAAATATCTTTCTGAGACTGCTGTGACTTGAACACCAAAGCTGTTTAGATCTTCTGGCTGTTTATCATCTCAAACATTCAGTTTCTACAAAAGAAATGAACTTCCTTTTTTCTCAAAATCCAACTAAATTCCAGCACAAATTTGACAATTTGATAGAGCAAATAAATTATAGAACATCCAGGCCAGGCTGGATGGGGCCTGGAGCAGCTTAGTTTAGTGGGAGGTGTCCCTGCCCATGGCAGGAGGTTGGAATGAGATGACCTCTAAGGTCCTTTCCTACCAAATCATTCTAGGATTCCACGATGATCCAAGGATGTACAGCAGGCTCTGTCAGTGAAGCTACTGATTGTGGTGGCATTTTTACCTTTTTTTTCCTTTTAAAAATTTTTTTCCTCCTTGCCCATGAAAGACTATGGAAAAACAAGCTGGATTTTCCCCAAGAAACTCTAAGAAAGATTTCATGAGAACTTCCCATCTTACAGTGGCACAGTGGCTGCTCCTGCTTTAGCCAAGTCCTCTATTTATGATAATGCTTTTTGGCAATCAATAGTAATTCATTAAGACACGTTTTGTTATTTAAGGAGTCTGTTGTGATTATTAATTTGCAGTCATTATTTCACATCTGGGCACGCTTGGTTTCCCTGACTGCCACCCTCAGAAGATTGATGCCACACTGGCAGTCCCTGATAATGTGGTCATCACCTTAATGCCTTTTAATTGATTATTTATGCTAATATCCTTTCTGCCATGATCATTGAGCTCCTCTGGTGCTTTCTTTACTTTTGTTTTCTGGTTTGCTTTAACTTCTATTTTAAAAGCTGTATGATGGTAAGGAGCAGAGACATGCCAGGCTGTCATTATTCTGTCTGCAAAAAAGATGAGGCATATTAGGAGAGAACATGGGCTGTCCCCAGCTTGAGCCCATCAAAGTTATCTCTTTAGAAGGTTTATGTTTTATGAATGAGCAAACTACTGTACTTAAAAGTAGCCCATCATATACCTCAGGAATTTTCAGAAATGACAGTAGAGAAATGTTTGTGCATAATTGTCCTATTTTTTGAAGGATATACAGTAGGACTGGGTACAATAACCAGTAGCTTTTATCTCATGTTATGGTATGAAAATGGGAAAAGAGATTTCTCCTGATTGCAGCTAGAGGCTTAGGGCATTAAGATTTTTTTCTGAAGATGTGTCTTCCCAAACTCTACACTCAGTAGGTATTTTACATGAAGGCATATTATAGAGTGAGGTTTTAAAATAACACAGTATGATATTTGCAGAGGGTCTTCAAAACTTCAATATCCTCTCAACCAACTCCAAACATTTAACTTGGAGTAACCCAAATAAAAACCCCAAGTTTTCAAAAAACATTTGTCTATTTAGGCTAAAAAGTGGGAGCAACCTAAAAAACCCCACAAGCCATAAAGAAAAATACCAGCTTGAATACTTAATTTGCTGATGGATTTAGGGCAGTATGTAATAGCAGTAGTAACCTCAAGGCTTGCAAGACTTTTAACACTCTCATAATCTTCTTTTAAAAATAAATTGTAATGACCTGAAAATGCCAGGAGCAGCCTAGCTTCTCACCCATTGTGGTTTAATCATGATAATATAATACCTCTTCCCTCAGAATATTCAAGGAATGTATAATGTTTGTCCACAATTGCAGAGACATGTTCAGTCAACTACATATTCTCTATTGTCAGATTTTTAAAAATCAGAATGTCTGGCATTGTCAGTTTTATCAATTACACTGATGCAGAGAAGCCTACATTTTGCATGAATATAAGGATTTTATTTCCAAGTCTCGTCTTATAGAATTATCCATTGGATTTTTGAGAGCAAAGACAGTCATATAATCCTAATGCAATCAGAAGTCTGAGAATCCGTTGGATTTCACAGATTGACAGCATCTTTTAAAATGACATGGTGAAAAGAGATGGGGTTAGAGGCAACTCTGACCTACAGTGTTTGAAACTGCAGTCAGCTTCAGCAGGCTTGATTTTCAGGGCTTGGTTTAACCAGAAGAGCCTTCAGAAGCTGCTGTTAACTCAATGATTAAGTATGAAATCCTTTGCCTTCTTCCTGCCACCTTTGGTGTAACTTTATTGGTAGGTGGGAGAATATTTTTGCTAGTTGCTGTCTGAAATGACAGGATGGATCAATTTGCAATATCTCTCTGCAATCCAATGAGCCTTTCTAACCAGCTGCAACAGCAGGTTGGAGCAACTGGTTTGTTACTCTATGGTAAAATCCCTTCCCAGAAAATTAATGGTGAACATCACAGGAGAGATTTTTCAAATAAGCCTGGATTCAGTAAAGCTGTAAAAAGCTAAAGCAGAAGAGAACCATTATCCCATCAAGATACCTGATTGGTTTTTGTAATTTTCAGTATGTTCTTCCATCTTGACAAGTCTTTAACTTGAACTGTCCCAAGAAGTTCATGATTTTGAGAGGACTTTCCCTTCCTAAGTTCCTCTGTGTATCCTAAATTTGATGTGGGAAGTGTACCCCAGTCTTCATAGTGTATGAGTATTAAGGCTTTTTCCTGTTTTGTTTGGTTGTTGTTATTGCTGTTTAAATGTTTTAGAGACTTTCCCTATTTTTTTACTGACTCATCACCATTTATTTCCATTTTTACTATGATTAAACTTCCCAGCAAGTTATTTAATTTTTTGTTTGCTTTTTTCTGAGGGATGAAAATGATGACTGATGATGTATAATATATTTCCTGTGAGCAGAAAGGTGGCCAGCTAGTGTATATTACCTTACCTAATGTGGTTGGATTTCAGAGCAAGGCAGTATAATAAATCCTTCTGTTTATCAGTTTTCAGCCACAGATAGGCATGAAAAATAAGCAATTACAGATAGATACCTATGATGAAGTTTCAGCAGTGGATTATGAAGATTGATTTTGGTGATAGGGAATGAATTTCAGTGCTACAGCTTTTGTCAGTAATATTAAGTTAAAAGGAAGTAATTCCAACTGCAGGGAATATCAGAGAGGAAAAAAGCAGACTTCAGGATGAGCTGCCCTAAGAAGGATTTTTGATGATACACGAATTGACTCTAATAGGGAATTAAGCAGCTAAAGTAGGAAAAACCTCTGGACTTGAGTTTATAATTTTAGTTTTAGTTTCCTGTATAAATTGAAAAGAGAGCTGTGGAGGGGGCTTAGATTTGATACTGCAAAGGGCAAATAAATGGTGTTTGCAAATATATGGGAAAAACAATCTGCTTGTAGAACCTGTTTTTGCTATTTTCCATGTTGAAGAAAAATAAGAGGAAATATACTTTCTGATTAAATAAAAAGGTGATTTTACCCTTTTGAATAGGAAGTATTATTTTCTCTATGACTTTTAAAAATACTCATTTTTGAAATAAGATATTCCAGTGTTATGTTACTGTCATGTTCATGATCACCAAGGGCCATTTTGTGTTTTATCTCCTCTTGCTCAATATCTGTGAGAAAGCAATTTAAATTTTTCTGTTGTCTGAAGCTAGGGAAGAAAATCTGTCAAATGCAAAATCCGTGTGTATGCCAACAGCCTAATTAGCAGAACCATTCTTTGAGTAGGATTTCTTTTGAATGGATGACATTGTGTAAGCTATCTATGGTGTTCCTGGCTTGAAAGTCAAACATCTAGCATTCAATATTGAGACAGTTGTAATTGCTATTGTGCTACACAAGAGTTTGAAAATTCTTTTTGGGAAAATGAAGCCTGGGTCAGATTTCTGACTTAGGATCTCAGTAGTGACTGACTTGCACTGCTGGATGTAGTGGCAGATATCTCCACTGCTTGTCAGGGCCTGGTATTGGGAACAGATGATTTCAGTAGAACCTTTCTGTGTGTTTGTAGGACTTAACCCAAATCCACAGAGGATTATCAGTTTTAAGCTGTTTCTGCTAAGATTTGAGTGGAATTGTACCATATTATTTGCTTCTATAATGTAGCAATATTACTGCACATATAGTACTAATAAAGTACTATTAACCATAATATATGAATGCAGATTGATGTTCATGTACTGTTACTTTTATGTACTGATGTACAGATATAATGAATATACCTGTAAGGTACCTAAGGGGGATATTTTGATGGACAGAGGCATTGAGACACCTGAACTATAGGGAGGTGTATAGTACTAAAATTTCTATCCATCCACTGTCTTAAAGCACAAAAGATTTCCATAAGTAAGGGAGAAAATTAATTTTGTGTACCTTATTCAAAATGAGTTGCAAATCTGGTTTAAGGTCTGTTCTGCAGGCAAGCAGCTGTGTCAGTTACAAAACACAAGAGACTGCCTTTTGTGTGTGTCATGGTAATTACAGTCAAGCAAAAACCTGGAAACACTTGCTGTGCTAATTAGAATTTGGAGTTATGCTTAAAAAAATATCATGTACTTTGAAATCCTGAATGCATTGTCCTGCTAGACATCCACATATTACCCAGACATTATTGTTGCTGTCAGTCTCTTCATCACATTGGCTGTCCTCTGGCAAGCCCTTGTCCCATCATGCTTCACTGGCCACCCTGATGTTGTTTCCACAAGTTGTCAGGTCACATTTGTAGGTCCCTGCAGAGAGGTCCAGTCCTGGTCGGTGTTTCTGCTGCAGTTTTTCCTTTGATGTATGGTATGCAGTCAAGGGAAAACTTACTGGCAGTCATTTTCCTCCAGACTGCCTTTATCTGGGAAATCATGATGATTTATTCAGCATTTTTTCTTATGAATCAGATTGTCTGGGGTTGATGGAGGAAGATAATATATCAATAAGAACTGTGGAGTCATATGCAGTGGAAATGGATGCTGGTCAAGAGAGGCACTTAAATGCTGTCTCTTCCATTACCTGCACTGCAGTTCCTGCTGACTGTCCTAACAAAATTCTTCAGGTTATTCACGTGTTTCAGAAGTAACCAACATATTGCTGAAAGCTTTGGTCTTGCCAAGATGTCAGAATGGCACTAAGGTCTCTTAAATGCTAAAATACAAATAGCTGGAGGAATGTGCCCAAGTCCTTTGAGTTTTTGAGCAATAAAGCTTGTATGTGAGGATAAAGCTTGGTCCTTATGCACTTTTGCACAGTTTTCTTACAACTGTTTCTCAGTTACAAATATGTTCTGAGTATCAGCATATTAATTTTCAGTGAATTGGCACTGGTTAAGTGATGAAAGTGGCATTTGTAACCAGATTAATTACTGCTTCTTCAATAAAAATGAATTATTCTTAAATTGGGACTTACTTTTGGACAGAGGAATACATGCATGTTAGGAACTCTAGCAGGACTTGAATCCCAGTGAGTTCAGGGGCTGATTCGGAGAATGATTTCCAGACACCAGAGAGACAAACATCAGTAACCTTTCTACTCCTAGCAGGGTTACCAAGGTAGCATTCAAATCCTCAGTAGGTCTTGCTATTATAGGGGCAGATTTTCAGAGGTTCTTAACCCAGCTTCTAATTTAGTGCTGCTACTTTAAGCCCACAGTATGGCCAGGCAAACGAGGCTAATAGTGGGTATTTACAAACCTGGGGCAGCTTCCACCAGAGCTGTTCTTTTGAGAAGAGACAGGCAACTTTGACATTAACTTCTGCCTTTTGCAGCTACTCTGCTTGGACACCTTTTAATTAAAATCTTAGGAGTGTTCAAGCAGTCACTGATTGCATTTGGCACTTCTCATGTAGAGCTCACCCTGCTGTGTGCTGCTCTGGTGTATTTTAGCTTTGGATCAATGTCCAGCACGTTCCCTCTACATTTTCTTCAGGTGTCTTGGACTGGCTGACCTGGGACTTTTGGGCCACACATTCTGACACGAGAACACAAATATTTAAAGCACATCTGGTACTATTCAGTATGGTAGTGAGAAATAATATACATGCTGCTGCTTTTGACATATTTGAGGTTTTTTAATGGTTTCTCAGCTTCTTGTGCCTTTTTTTTTTTGTGCTACACCCAGGAGAAAGCAAAGCAGCAGCTTTCAGAGTCTGTCTGAATGCTGAAGGGAATTACACCTGGGTGACTGCAAGGGAAGTGCAACAGCAGAGTGGACAACTGTGCTCTCACTCAGTGCCAGCTGTGTTTTGTGGTGAGGCAGTTTGAGTTTGTCTTTGGAAACTTTGGCTTCACAGGCACTGTTTTAAAGAAAATCTGTCCACAGAAGCTGAATTGAGCATCCTTACACTGGGCCTCCCAACACTTCTGTCTGCAGAGGTGCAGTGATACCCAACACACAGGGGCTCTCACAGTCAGGAAGGCTTCGAAAGACTTGGATGTATATGGAAACTGGGAATTTTGCCATGAAAATGTCAGAACACATGTTGCATGTATCCATGTTCTACAGTGGTACAAGGCATGTTTAATGGGCAAACCCAATACAGCTTCTTTTTCAGGAAACTGATCACTGCTGGAATTTATTGTTTGATAAATTAGATATTGGCTTTTGCTGTAGGCACTGGTTTTTTAATATGACTGATATTATAATTATATATATATAAATATATATTATATATATAATATATGTATTATATATTTTATATATATTTATATATTTTATATATATATATATAATTTTAATATAACTGATATTATATTCCCTAGAACATTCGATTCTGAGTACAGGGTATAATTATAAAGAAATTAATTTGGCTTTAACAAGTTACTGTCAATATACTTTTTGTTGCTCTTTAGAGAAACAAAAAAGGCCATGTACTCACAGGTTTAAAATACAGAGGAATTAATACAATTTTACAAGGTGAACTCAACAGAGCCTCAGTGATTATTCTGGGTGACTGCTGATTTTTTCTGTTAAGAGAATTTTCTGGGTAAAAATAGATGTACTCAAAGGTCATGATGGATTAAGTCTTAGGAATCTAAACTAAGAAACTTCTATCTGACTTTGCCAGTCACAACACCAAGGAGTTTCCTTTACAACAGCCCACGAGCTGGTTGCTCACAGATGGCAGACCCTGATGTGCTGTGCTAAACTTGCCATGTGCCAGCAGACAGGAACTCCTGAGTATGGAAAGCTGGAGCTGCAGGAGGTGGTGCTTCTGTGGGAGTGAAGCAAGAATGTCTGTACATGCACACCTCACACAAAGGGACAGAATTGAGCTGGAATAGGGATGTTTTTTGTAGAAGGATGTCAGGCTGCTGTAGAAAGGGAGAATGAGTACAGCAGTTCAGCCTAAGTGAACTTCCTGGGAGAACAGGCTTCCTTAGCATTGTCTACAAGATTAGATATTTTGGCAGCACTTTCTACTTCAATATATACTTGAATACTAAGGTTTTTGTATTATTAATTAGATTTAAATTAAAACTGGTAGTTTTAGATGTTCCTTTTAGCATGTTGTTTCAATCCCTGTAGAGCTGTTTTGAAAATAAATGCTTGTCTGTATGTTTTCATGTATGTATAAATAATAAATCAACACTGAAATCAAGTATTAACACCATCAACTTTAGAAATTCTTCACATCCATTATTAAGCTTGTGGCTAAGCCCTGCTGTCAGTGTAGATGGCAGTTTTGGCCTGGGCCACGTTCCAGGGTGGAGCACAGTGCAGTTCCAGTGCAGTTGTGCTGCCTTTGGGGGCACACAGGGCTCACCCTGCTGGAGCCAGAGGCATCAAATATGGCCTGCAGGACCCTCAGCCTGGCTGCTGGCCAGAGCTATTTACAAGGTCAGTGCCAGTCTGCTGGAAGCCAGGCTGGCCCACAGGCACAAGTCTTATTCATACTGTACTCCCTCTTATTACTGACCATTATCAGTTAAAAAAGCCCCTTTGCTCCATCAGTGTCTCAAGTGTCCTTTCTGCCACCTTTTCAGCAATACCTGGCTGATACTTATTACTTGTTAGGAGCTCTGCTACTTAATTGGTTAATTTAATAATGGTAAAAGTATAATAAATATTTTTTCCTCAATTTTTAAGGATCTTATGCTGTTGAATTTTGGAAAATTTTTAAGTTCCATTTTGTGGTGGTTTGTTCTTCTGGATTTTGATTGTATGTATTTAATAATATTTCAACTTAAATAGGAGTGAAAACTATATTAGGATTTCAGTGAATTTTACAGAAGGGCAAATCATTGGTTAGAGTAAATGAGAATTTTTGGCAACAAGTATTTAACTTGCAAAATTCAGAGTTGCTGTAACTTTGCATGAACATAATATTTGATGCTTTTTTTTCCTTCTTCAGAAAAAGAATACACTTTTTAGAAAAAAGTTATGTAAAGTTTGAAAATTTAAGAATGTATGATTTTTCCTAAGAAGAGATCTCAGAAGAATGTGATATGGGTGGCCCCAGTCCTGCAGGTCAGCAGTGCTTGTGCTGGTTATTTCTTCCCCACATTGCTCCTGGATGCTGTTCATTGCAGAGGAACTCCAGGTGTTTCTGGACTATGTGCCAGCAGTATTGCAGGAAGTGCACACTCAGGTCCTGACAGGTTTCTGTTACTCTCAGTGCCATGAAGAGCTGTCTGATGATTTCTTCCTTTTGCTGTGACCTTTAGGGAAGGACTGGTACCTGGTGCACGTGTCACTTACTGTGACAGACGTGAATGACAACGTCCCTGAGTGGGCCATGGAGCCCTTCCCCTTCCTGGCTGTGGTTTCCCCCGAGGCTGCAGGAGGGACTGAAGTGTACAAGCTGCTTGCTGTGGATGCAGATGAAGGGATCCATGGAACTGTAGAATATTTTCTCTTGGAAGGTAAATTTTAACCCTCCCATTCCCTGAGTATTATGCCTCACTATTGTGACTTTTTTAGCCTCAGCTTTCCCTTCCTCCTGCAAAAAGTTCATAAACCTTCACCTCTGTGTGTGAGAAAAAGAAACTTTTATTGATGTATGGATAGATTTCTTTGCAAAGTTGAGCTCTTGCCCATTTATATCCCTGGGTATGATGGGGAATGGAGCAGTCAATAATCCCAAGGCTTTGGCAAGGGGTGGGAATGAGGACTGTATTTATGAGACAGGCTGTGGAGGAGTAGTGTGTTGGGTGGAGAGGAGGGTTAATGTTCCTATCCCTTGTGGGAGTCATGCTTCTGGTTCATTTGTAACAAATTTTTAAAGGTCTGGGTTGTGCAAAGCTTGTACAAACTCAGTGAGAGTATTTTGTGTGTCTCCTTTTAAGAAACTTTAATAATAGTTCAAAAGTGTCAGAGCAGATGAGGAGCAGCAATACCTCTCCAGTGGAGAATTTTCTGATAAGGGATACTTGGGGTCAAGAAACAGCAAAGTTTGGAGGATAAAAGAAAGATGGCAAGAGACTATTCAGAAGAGCCTGGAGTGACAGGACAAGGGGGGATGGCTTAAACTGACAGAGAGTAGGTTTAGGAGGGATATAGGGAAGAAATTCCTCCCTGTGAGGGTGGGGATGCCCCAGCACAGGGTGCCCACAGAAGCTGTGGCTGCCCCTGGATCCCTGGAAGTGTCCTGGGTCAGGCTGGACAGAGCTTGGAGCAGTCTGGTCTCATAGGAGGTGTCCCTGCCTGTGGCAGGAGGTAGAATGAGATGGATTTTAAGGTCCCTCCCAATCTAAACTATTTTATTATTCAGTGATAAAGAAGAGTGATAATTGTCCAGAGAATGAAGTGGAATTTTGAAATGCAATCATGAATGATAAATGTAATGATTGATATGTAAGTTCTAAACAAAGTTTTCAACCTTAGTGTGCATGCTGATCCTAAGCCAAAGCCAGCTTGGGAATTGACACTGTATTCTCCTCCTAATTTTAATCCAATAAACATGTTCTCACTGATGACAATTTGTGGACATGTTCCTTCCAGGTGGTGAAGACAGATTTGAAGTTGAGAAGGACACTGGCTGGATTAAAACAACAGGTTTGCCACTGGTGAGGGACAAGGAGTATTTGCTGACTGTACTAGCAGCAGATCAGCTTGGAAGCAGGGGATCCCCAGCCTCTGTTTCTGTAATTGCTGGATTTCGGCCACCACAGTTCACCAACATCTCATACTTGGTGTATGTTCCTGAGAGCACCCCGCAAGGAGAACCGTAAGTACAGCTCACAGCAGGGCAGGGAGCTTGTGTCCTGCTTTTCACCTCTCTTGGATCTCCCCAGAGCCTTGGTATTGTTTGTGAATCATAAATAAATACTGGGAGAAGCAAGTTAGGTCTCTTAATAGAAATGATCCTGACACAGTTTGATGTGGTAGTGTTTTAGTCACCCTTTTACAGGGAGAGGTGCTATTGAATACTTGTGCTTTCTTACTTTTTGAAATGATATGGAAAGGATTAGAAGTTGATTGTTTCTTAGCTTTCAAACAAAATGCAGAATACAAATTAGCATCACTTCATGAAGAAAGATATCCTGAGTGAAAGAATATATTAATTTTACATGTCAAATTTGGAGAAGTGCCTTCACCACCAAGAGAAAATTGGAAAAACAAAGATTCTTTTTCCTGTCTTCAACACAATGACAAACTGAGCTAAAATGAAGATGCCACAGAACTTGTTATTTTCCATCCTTTGTAGAACCATGTCAATTGAAATATCACAGAAAATGTCAGTAACATAAGTCCATCTGAATACTCAGTCCTTTCTTTCCCAAACTATTTTTTTCTTACAACAAATGTTTTCTCTTCCACTTGAATCGAGAATACTTTTGTCAGTCTATGTGTTCCTTCTGTGGCAGTTCAAATATTATTAATATTATATTATCTGTGGTGCTAATGTTCAGTCTGGAACATTCAGTTTTATAGTGTCCAAATAACTAAGGACTATTAAGATTTAAAACAAAATCTTAGTAGAGAACAAGTTTTTTTTTTTTAAACTGCAATAAAATTAAATTGCACAGGCATAAAAGAAATGGAATAAATGCAAAATACTACAATGTCTAACAGGTACCAGCTGTCTTGGGTTCAATAATGTTTAGAATTAAAAATAAAATTATTCATAACTTTTTATCACTATTAGAAATAAGTTTTCACACCTTAGATGATAGTAGATTAGTCAGTTGATCAAATGACTTGGTAATATCCAAAAGGAATGAAGTATTTTGTGTGGTTATTACCTACAAAGGTTTGAATATACACAATGAAAGTGTGACAGTTGTTTCTGTAATGTGTTGTCCAGAAATTGGACCAATTACCCAAGTATGCAGGTGTAGTGGTTTGGTTTGCCAAACCAGAACACAGTTGCTGTCATGCACTGAATTTCTGGGTTTGGGATTTCCTAAATAGAGCCTGATTCAAGGCTGCTGCTGAGCAGAGGATCATTACCAAACCTTTCCCTTCCTTTGGTCTGCCTGTCACACCGATGAGCCACAGCTGCACAGGCAGCCTGAGCTGAGGAGGTACAAGGATAAAAAAGACAATAAAAGTTTTCAGTTGGGTTGTTAAATGTGCTCCCAGCATGGCCTTGAGATTTTCAGTACTGGCAGGAGAGGAGAGGTGGCTTGAACATAGGGCAGGGAGCTGGAAGGAGAGCAAAATAATTCCTGTTGGCAGGAATGCAGTCATGCACCAGCTGAAACTGCCTGTGAGACCTCAGCACAGGAAAATAGGGGAGAAAAGTGGAGAGAGATAATGACCCACAGCAGTGCTGTCCATTGGTTCAGTAGTGCACCAGGGGGAAGTGAGGTACAGCAGCATGGCAATGCAAGGGGGGGAAATGGAGTTTGCACAAAATGAGTTTGTGGTTTTTGACTGTAATTGCCACAGGATCATGTTGGTGTGTTCTCCTGGGAGATGCAATTCTTTTTCCTAAGAAACGTTCATGTTAAAGCAAAAGAACTTGAGGAATTAGTTTTCTGGCTTAAATCCTTTAAAAATACTTAGTTTTAGGTTTCTTCTTTTACTTCTTGTTGTGGGTGTTTCCACTTGAAGGCTTTAAACACATTGCACTTCAGTGGAAAAAAGATAGTGTCAGATGAGATAAAAATGTGTTTCCAGTGTAAGCTGTAACACACACTGCTGCTAGGGCCTGGCTTTTATCCTTTTGCTGTTATCTATTGGAACTTTAGGATGCTATGACTGCAGCAAACTTACTGTGCTGTTATTAAAACAAATCTTTTTCATCTTGCTTTATCTTTTAGTTTCCTGCCTGAAAACCATCACTACCACAGAAGGAAGTTGAAGTAGGCAATTCAGTTGCAGCAAAATTTAAATCCTCTGTTCCTGCATTTTTAATCCTTACTGTGTTCTGCTTCCAAGAATCTTTATCTGTTTAACCCCAAGGTGATAGAAGCACTGTGTAACAAAATGCTTGAATTTGGTGTTTAGATACAGCTGTCACTGACTTCACTGAGGATACCTCTGAGCAGACCTGCAGGGTTGCACCATCATTCCTGATATGCATTGCTTTTGTCATATTTTTCAGAATGTTATGTCCTTGAGTCCTCTCTTTTTACTTCTTTTAATGCAGCTTTCTTACAGTCACTGCTGTGTCATTTCAAAAGAAATCCCTGAGCTACAGTTTGCTTACTAATCCTGGGGGTCTGTTCAGCATCGATGGGGCAACAGGAGAGCTCAGTCTGACTCGGAGTGTGGATTATGAAGGAGACCCTCACCAGTTCCTCCTTTTGGTCAGGGCAGAGGAGAGTGAGGAGCAGTTCAGCACTGCTGCTGAGGTAGGTGTTCCCCTCCAGCAGCCAGGCTGCATTTCCATTTTCCTTCATCCTTTGGAATCTGGACAGATTCACCAGGAGCTCCCGTTTCCCCATGCTGACTGTTTTGCTGTCCATTTCAAAAGTCTTTCTCTCTCTGGGGAGATGTTGAGGAGTGGTTTGGGTACTCTTGTATTTCACTCCTGCAGATGCTCTAAAGGCTGTTTCTGAGGGATCAGTATGCCACCCCATCATAGATCCCAAGCCTTATCTGGTAACACATGGAAATGGGTATGGCCAAGCCAGACATGAGGTTTTGTCTTACTCTACTTTCATCAAGTATGAAGTACATTTGAGATAATTCCACTCTGAAACAAAGGCAAAGCAAATAATTACTTGTTTTGTATCAAGAACACAAAGTGAACTCATAAAAGAAGAAAGTAATAAAAATTCACTGATATTAAAAGCTGATGGTTTGTGGTATTTTAGAAAGCTGTTTGACAGCAGAAATATTTCTTAATATAGTTATTAGAGTTATTTGAATTCAGAGATTCACTGAGCTAGGAAAAACATACTATATGAGTTTGTTCCTGCTGCAGGAAATAAGATAGGGAGCTGGAGATAGAATTATTAGGATCAAGTGTGAGGACACAGAGAGACAGGAAGCAGTATGCCAGTGTAACAAACACTGGCTGTAGCACACCAGAGCCCAATAGTTTCAGCTGACCCTTGTGTACTACAAGATGAAGAATGGTAAAATATGACTCAAAAGAGGATTATGAGATGATTTTACAATATGTTTAGCCTTGAGGTAGTTTAACTTGTACCTGTTTTACACTGATGCAACCTCAATAGTTGAGAGAGCAGCTCTAGTTCATGCACAGCTGCTGTGCAAGGCTCATGGAATGCAGCTCTGCTTGGTGCTCTGTAATGCAGAATGCCTCCACTGACTGCATGAGGTGCAGCACGAGCCCCAGAAAGGCTCCTTTACACACTCCTTACTGCTGGGAGTGTAAACTGTGGACTGGTATTTGACACAGGAATAAGAAAGCATTTGTAAAGATGTTAGAGGCAAAATTATATCTCTTACTTGGTTTTCCAGAACCATAGAATATCCAGAGTTGGAAGGAAGCCACAAGGATTGAGTCCAGCTCCTGGCCCTACACAGACACCCCAACAATCCCCCCTGTGCCTCAGAGCATTGTCCAAGTACTCCTTGAGCCCTGTCAGGCTTGGGGCTGTGATCACTTCCCTGGAGATCAGTTCCACTTATATCTGATTTGTGCTGCTGTAATTAAATTCAGAACTCGGTCTTAGAGATTTATAATGCTAAAATGTAATATGCTTGGCAGAAGAGTTTTTAGTGTTACAAATCACAGAAGTATTGCAAGATAAGATAATGGAAAAAGGGTGCTTGGCAAGCAGATGGTGCATTTCCCTTTAAACTAGTAATAAGGAATAATCAATGGAGATGAAGGGTGAGTGGAAAACATTGCTGCAGGGTCAGGGGCTTGGCAATTGCTAGTATCTTGGAATGTAATATTTCAGTGGCACTCAGCAGAAAAAGAGCAATCTAAGAAAAATGTCTCATCCTATAGCTGCTGAAGACTTCAAGGATGTTTTTGGGAAATTCTTCCATGGGGTATTTCCAGAGTACTGAGGTCGTTCCCTTGATTCACTTTGCTGTTTAACATTCCCCTCTTCTCCATTAAGGTTTTGGTTGTAATCACAGATGTGAATGATTGTGCCCCTGAATTTCATCAGTCGATTTACAGCAAAGTCGGTGTTCCTGAAACAGTTCCTATGACAACTGCACTTCTCCAAGGTTAGTGCTCCTGAAGCCATTTATTATGTTCACTGTATTTTTCTCCCGTGCACCACTTAGAATTCAGTTCAGAAAGCAAAATTACTTGTCCCAGTGTGGGTTGTTGCAGCTCTCTGAAGGCAAATGACACCTTGTAGATTCATGTCAGAGTTATTTACTGGTGCCACAGCCCAACCAATTTTGGAGGACAGGAATGCAAAGGAAACAGATTTTCTTTGTGGAATTTTGAAGTATCAGAACTTTGTTGTGGCTGGTATTACAGCAGCAGGCTCATGGTAGCAGTCTTGCTACATTTTTTGAAGGAAGAGAGTGATCCTGGATCAGAAGTTATGGACACCTCAGCTCTCCTTCTCTGCCTGTCTCTGAGAGCCCTGTGTGAGCTTGCTGTAGGAGTTCTGCTCTCTTGCATTAACAGCTTCTTGTACACTTTAACTGTTCTGTGTGAGGTTCTGTTTGGATGCTTGACAAGAAGACTTTGCTTCTTCCCAGGTAGACCAAGAAGTTGAGCTTCAAGTGCTGGTGCTCTGTAAAATGTAGCAAGAAAACAAATCTGTGTCTATTAAACAGATGTACAAGGGCCTTGTATTAGTCTTTAACCCTTACATAAACTTTCTCTAAACTTGAGGGGGGAAAAGGAAATTCATCTGCTGGAAAATTGCTTTTCCCTAGTAAATAGGCTTTTATAATCTCCTAATTGTTCTGCTTAGTGATTTATCCTATACTAATGGTAGTTTATTAGTCACTGGTCTGGTAGCTGTGCTTTTAGCATAGATTTATGTAGGTTATGAATAGGATCTGACAAACACATATTGGGCATCAATTGAATAATATATGTAAATATCCCATCTTTAATTTCCCAGTGTATGATCTGAGTGATTTTGAGTCAGCAGTGTAGGTCAGGTGGACATGAGAATTTACTTCTCTGTGTGGGAATATATCCTTGATGGTACAGGACTCCAACAAAGTCAAGATCTAGCATCTAAATTCTCCCAGGGACTTAACTTTTGATTTTAAAAATTCCTTATTTTTGAGTAAGGGTTAGTTCACTAAAAAGCACAAGGGACAGCAGAGTTCTTGACTGATTTCAAACACCACATACCAAGGCAAATCCTGCCTCAGAAGCAGTAAATGCACTTAACATTCCAATTCACTAACTTGGATCTACACAATGCCTTTCTCCTCTCCTCTCCCAGTGACAGCCACTGACTGTGATTCCAAGGAGAATGCCCAGCTGCTGTATTACACTCTGAGCCAAGACTTCAGCATTACTGCTCATGGCACTGTTTTCCCTGCCACACGGTTGGACTATGAGCGCCCAAACCACCTCTATGAGTTCATCATTATGGCTGTGGATCAGGGGGAAGAGCCCAGGACTGGCACAGCAACTGTTAGGATCCATGTCTCCAATGTGAATGATGAAGCACCTGAGTTTTCTCAGACTATGTAAATATATATTCTTCAGACTCTGTTATCTTTTACTGTTGCTTTTTTTATTTTGTATTTTTGCATGGCTGATCACAGAATGGCAATTGGCTTTGGTTCAATCCAAGCTGAGAGCTAGTCTGACAAATGTGAGCTGATATTATGACTCTGTAACTCTCAATTTAAAAAAAGGTAGTATATAAACAATATATCTTATTACATTTTTTATTTATTATTATTTATTATATCTCTTTTATGCACTTTTATTTTGTCCAGTGTGTGCTGAATGGTATGGTGCAATAATTTCAGATTATACAGTTCAGGAGCATCCCTCCACCACCAAAGGAAATCAGGCAGAAAAAATAGGCACCAGAGTTGTTGCCATCAGCCCTCATCTAGAGACATGGGGGAATTTTGCCTTTTAATTAGGCAGTTTAAACTTAGAGTCAGCAGTCTGCATCCTTGGTTTATAGCTGTCAAAGAAAAATGCTTAGATGACACAATCCTAAATGGCAACTGAATTACAAAACCCACAAGATAAGTGCCATTAAGTGGAGTTCACTTAATTTCACTTTCCATCCCCTACAAATTGTATGTATATATTTTTTCTTCTAAATACATGTAAGCACTTTTCTTCCATATCTGGGACTCAGCAGCATCCGAAGCAATTCCAGAAGTGCTAAAAACTTGCAGTGATGTTAGAGGCTTAGTAATGGAATTTCCAGTCAGTTTCTGCACCAACTTCTACTCTTAAAAGTAGAAGTTGCCCAGAACAAAACCAAAGCAAAGATTTCAGTGATGTTAAGCTTGGGGTTTAGCTGAACAAAACATCAAAGCTTTCTGACAGTCCTTGTTTTATGTGCAGATAACCTCTGGCTTCAAAATCTTGTGCCTTTCTTTCTTTTCTAAACATTGCTGAAAAGATATGACTTGGAAATTTTGATCTTTTGGAATTTATTATTGGATTTATCTATATTTTCAGATAAACCAGGTTATGTTTCTCACTCTTCCTATTTTTAATTTAATTTCTTTTGCTATTCAGAGATATTGAATATTTATCTGCATCTGTTCCTAATACTTGAATCAGAAGTGAGTGATACTATTTAAGATGCTGTAAACATCTCTAACAAATTTGAAACAGAAAACAAAGTGTAAAAAAAATCCCTGTCATCTCTTGTACTTAAAGTTTACTGAAGAATATGATTAAAATTAATATTATTTGAAATTACCAAAACTTCACAAGAAGCTTTTCTGTTCTCTGTGCAATAGCAGGGAAACTACTCTTGTGTGTATGTGTAGATAGGCATTGGAATTGAATTCATCTCCTGGAATACAAATTATCTCAAGGTTTTTGTTAACTAGGCTTTGATTTTGCTTTATCTTTCCTGTTATGAAAAAATCCTCAACCCAGAGGTAAATTTCAGACAGAACTTAGTTGAAATTTTCCATGAAATGGAATCATTGTGAACATATGTAAATTGGGGCCTGTTGAGAGACTGTTTGCAGTTAATGTTGTGCTCTGTGGCAGACTAATACAAATCTAGGTGATGATGTTGTCCTTCTAGCCCTTTGTTCAAACAGATTTACAGCCCACTATAAACTCATGATTCCTTGCCATGAGCTCTCTTTCATCACAGTTATTCTTTATCTCAGTTAGGAAATGCTTAAGGCTACCACTCTCTTTCATGTTGTCAGTTTTTACTTTTTCTTTTTTAAGAGATCTCTTCTGATCTCCGCTCTCCCTGTATTTCATGTAAAAAATTATCAGTATTACTGTTCATTTGCTATTGAGATGCACAGTTAATACAGTGTCTTGAGGTTTGTGACTGAGCTAAACCAGAATGATTTACTTCTCTTACTCCATTGCATATAAAACTGGGGGAAGAAAAGAAGCTGTTTCTATGGAGGTTTCATGGAAAACACACAAATCTCTACAACAAAAGCGAAGGAAAAGGTTTCCTGTGCATCCATTTTCTTTTCCTTTCAATTTTTTTTGCTATTCTCAGCATCTGGCCAGTGTGTCCATAAGCAGTCTAACCCAGTGGTGCATCTGTATTCTGGTGGATCCAGCCAGCTGCAGCTCCTCTTACAGCTGAGCTTTGGGGTATCTCCTGTGGACAGGCCTGGTGGGTGCTTAGTCTGCCACTGCTCAGTGCAGTCAGATAAAATAATAAATGTTTGGGACTTTGCTAAAGCAGGGGGCTTTTCTACTCCAGAGAGCATTAAGCTTAGGCTGATAATGCCTCTTAAGAGCTTACAATGTCAGTGATGTGTCTGGACTTGAGCAGAGATTTTTGTAAAACTGACATTATGCACATATCCTCCACATCTCACTCTCATCTTAGTCCTGCTGGGGCAAGGACTGCACTGAAAGTCTTTTGAGGGCTTCTGTCAGAAAGTGCTGTGATGGGAACTGCTTTAATTTAGCAAATGTTAGCCTGGAGTCTGTGCATCAGGAAGCTCATTTTTTTAAACTAAAAAAACCACGTGAATTCTGCATTTAGCACAAGTCTTGTTGCACACCTCATCTTCAAGGCTGTTGAAAGTTTGGAGGGAAATATGGGGGTAACAACAGAAGGATGTGGATGGTTGGATAGATCATCAATGCTATCATTTCACTGCTTAACAAAAAAGCATCATATCAGTATAATTGTATTAGAAAGTTACCAATTCCTGCAGTGCCCTTTGAACAGCTAGTTAGTAGGTGTTGTAAAGCTTAGTTCTGTATATATTATACCCTGGTTAAATTAATGAATTTAATTTAACTGTGCTGTTGTCTGGGTTTGTTAACAGCTACAGGAGCTTTGTTTCTGAAGATGCAGGCCCAAACACACTGATTGCCACAGTTAATGCTGTTGATCCTGATGGAGATGGTGTGACATATGATATTCTGTCTGGGAATGAGAGAGGGAACTTTGTTATTGACCCTAAGAAAGGTAATTGTCTATTAGCTCTTTACTGCTGTGGTCATAATGTGGGTTCTGTTGTGATGCACCTTGAATTTGGTCTTATTATCTGAATAAACTGAATAGCATATGCTATCTTTGAAGCTTAATTTTAACAAGTGCAAGGGAAGAATGCCTATACTCTCTTATAAAGATAAAAAATGGTATAATTTCCTCAAATCTGTGTATAATTGACCTCTCTTACCTGTTCAGTGTTTGCTTTCAGTCAGTAACTTAATAGAGGGCATTATTATAGATAACAGGTAGCTTAAGAGACAGTAAATTAATAGAGAATGTTATTATTGATAACAGGGTGACATTCCAAAATGTCAGACAAGTATCTGAATAGAATTTAATATAAGAAACTGGACATCTGGGATTTTAAATGAGGCTTTTCCCACCCCGTGCTTGGGTCTTGGTCCTGATTATGCTGGTGAGAGCAAACATTTCCTGGCTGGACTTATCTATGTTGTGCTGACACAAAATGAAGTGTTTGTAGGTGGAATGAGACCCCCACTGTTATATTTCAGTGAAGATAAAAGTATATAAAATCTGAACTAACTAAGTATATTTTTCATTTAAGATTAATCATTCACGTGACCAGTGTTGTTTAGCCAAGAATACTGCATGCATGAGAAAAAAAGATGTGTGGAGAAATACTTTGCAGTTTAAGGCACTTGTTCTGAAATGCCAATGTTTACATCTTTTTAGTTATTTTCAATAGTCACATATTTTCAAAACATGAGAAGAAAAAAGGTTCCCACCACATTAGTGTCCTCATTAGGAAAAAAAAAGTAAATTAAATAAGTGCACAAACACCAACATCTGAGTAGGCTGGCATATCCCTTTAAATTAATAGGATTTATTTGCTGTTGATTGCTTGAAAAAACAGAAGAGGATGTTTTGAGATTGAAACAGGCAAACAAATTGAAATCCCATTGAAGGATTGAAGTAACTTAATTAACTTCAGTTAAACTGCTTTGTATTTTGAACTGCAATCAAAATCTGAACTTAGATTTTCCAAAGCAGAAGCATTGAATACATAGGAAGGAGCAAGCTGCCCTTAGATATTCCTTCACATTATTTCATAGAGTTCACTTAACATGAAATTTTAATTTCAATGCAATCATGGTTTTTGCAATATTAATGTAAGATTCTGAAACATTCCCAAAAATACAGTCTGCAGGTAACTTGCAAGCATTGACTCATGACCCTGAGTTTACTGTGAGCTCCTTCCCTTCCTTTCTGACTTAAAAATAGAGTTGCAGGTTCCAAGAGTTAAATTTCTACAGATGCTTGGGCATCTGAAGAGGAACAAAGGTTTTGAAAGTGTCTAAAAGCTACAGCATTAATAGACATGAGACTTCTGAAGACCTTTTTCATGAGAAACAGATTTTTTTGGTCAGAGCATTTCAACATTTGATTGATAGCATCTCTTTGGATTAGCTCCACAGTTTTAATATAGAAAATCAAATATAGGTACATTTATATTTTTTGCCAATTAATTCTATAGTATTTGAAACTTAACTTTAGGAACATTAGCATTTTTTCCAAAACACTTTTAGGCTGTTGTTGCTGAATAAACCAGTAAAGGTTTATAGAGTGGCTTACAGCAGTTTCTTTTCAGGAATGATGTCAGGGGAATAGTCTGTACCCTCTTGTAGAAATGTGGAGGTACTGTGGAGAAGTGTCAAAGACAAGTGCTGCAACTAAAACAATACATTTTCAAGCAAATTTAGTGACGTTGATGCTGTGAAAATACTCTGTTGTGATGACAATTGTGATTATTCCTGATGAATAACAGATGTGATGGATGGTGGAGCAGAAGAATGGCAGCCCCTGTCTGCAGGATCTCTGCAGGCAGCTGTGGTGCCCTCTGCATTTTGCATTTCTGCCAGTGCCTGTGTGTCCCAGCCAGCAGGCTGTGTCCTGGGGGGATTCTGAGAGCCACAACAGAGCTGTCTCAGCCTGAGCCTCTGTAGCTCAGTGCTGCTGTATCTGAGCTGCAGGAAGGTAAACTTGAAGGAGTCTCAGCTGAGCTGTCCATGGCAGCTGCAGATTGATGGAAGTCATTATGTGCAGGGCAGCTGAGTTGTGGCTGTAGGCTCAGTTTGCTCTGTGGACAAACCTGCAGACAAACCTGTTGTGATGTCTTTATTTTGCTTTAATGTGGGGCTGCAGTAAAAACACTGTAGTTAAATCAAACAGCACAGCATTATGCTTTATTGGTGAATAGGAAAGCCAGAATGCTTTGTTGTCATGTTCACTAGTGAGAAGGATAATGGGAATGGGTTAATGCAGCAAAACCCCACAACCTGTTGTTTTTACAGGACTAGTTAGACTTCGTGCAAGCCCATTTCCTGAGCTGCAGGGGACAGAATATGTTCTGAATGTCACAGCTACTGATGATAATGCCTCTGGAGGGCCCCATCCTCTCACAAGTACTGCCCAGGTTGTTGTGAAAATTGATGATGTCAACAACAACAAACCTGTCTTTCAGAAGGTAAATATATGAGCCTCTGGCATTTGTACTGGACTGTGTAAAAATGTTTTAGCACTGTTGGCACTGCAGCTGATGAACTGGACAGGAGGTGCTCTCCTTCCCTCTGGGCCCTGTCTTCTTCTTTTCCATCCCTCCCTAAGGCTTTCAGGCTTTGTTCTGCTCTTGTGGCAGAACAGCTCCTGTGAGCTCCTGTCTGTTCCCTGAGCCACACCTCATCTCTGGCATTTCAGAGGGTGAGACCAAGTGAAACACTTCTGGAGATCCCATGTGAGCAGGAATCCACAGGGATAGCTGTCTGTGCAGTGGGCTTGTTCCAGAACACCTCTCTAAATTACACAGGTTTCCTTTGATGATTGTGTGTCTGCAACTAAAGAAAGAGAGAAGAATGAGTGTTTTAGCTTAAACAGTGAAAAATCAATTAGCTTAATTGTGAAAAATCAATGCTTGAATTTGGTTTCAGAATGTTAATTCATATTAAAGATCTGTTTTCTATATTCAGGTGTGGTACTGATAGCTCAGATGTTGATGAGCAATGTTGCATATTTTGAAAAGTCAGCAACTATTCATGTCAGTCCTAGAAATTCTCAGTAGCCTCTCCTTGACAAAATTACTTTGTGTAGAAGTCCCTTTTTGATCAAAACAATTCTGTGGTTTGGGCAAGTGTGTGCCCTCGTTTTTTATTAGACCTTTGCTAATATAGAAAAATATTTGCATTTGGAAGCAACTTTAACATTTTCTCCAAATATTTTCATTAGATGGAGATGCTCAGTGGCCTCATGTTTTGTGTTGTTTGTATAACCACAAAATAGCAAAGGAAATTTAAATTAATCATGGTAAGATAAAGCTTTAACAGCTGAGCATGGCAATGGAAGTGTAGCTAAATAATTATTTTTTCCTCTGCTAGTATACTTTTAAATCAAATGGCAAGGGAAGTCCTTGATTTTTCTCTTTTTTAAATTGTTCTTTCTTTCTTTTCCTCCCCTCTCTTAGTGCCAGTATTATCGGGAACATGCTTCTGTCCTGGAAAATCAGCCTTCAGGGACTGTTGTTCTGCAGGTTGAAGCCACTGATGCTGATGAAGGGGCCAATGGAATAGTGAAATATGGCTTGATGCACAGAGATGGTGTCCTACCAGCATTTAGCATTCACCCTGACACAGGTAAAGCAAATGTCAGTGCTGATAATGGCATAGAGAAACCACCTGGTGACACTGTTGGGGAAAAGGCTTAGATAAAATCAGACTTCATGCTTTTTCATTTGGTGTTTTGACTGCAGACCAAATATAAACTGTATTAACTGCATGAACAAGTCTTCCATAAAACTAAGTTTCATACATGTCCAGTACTGAACTAAAGCTGATGTTTTCCTTGAAATGTGGAAGTTCTGCTTTGTGAAGTAACTTGTGTGCTTTTGTAACTAGATTAAAAAACCCAAACAAACCTATTTTAAGTGTACATTACCTTGCAACATTGCTAATGGCATATAATTTATCCAAATTACAACAGTCTTACAAATAGCAAAGGAACTAAATCTTAGAAGGCCAAAACTAGGTTCAGGCTGAATTTCTGGAGGATAAAAGATATGAAACATTCCTTTACCCTGTACTTACTGCTCTTCAAAAGAAATAATTTTTTGAGAAACTCATTTTCTTAGTTTGTACTTACCTTCATTTTCTAAACGTAAATTACACTTCCATTCTAATTCAAATTCCTCTGGTGTGTAGATGTAAGTGTAACTAAAGTTTGAGTCTGCCTGAGCAGTAAAATGTCAGCTGTTGCAATTGTTAAATCTCAGGGTTGGATCCTTGAATCTGATGTTATAGGTGTACTTAACCTACTGCATTGTATCCCAATGTATTGACAGAAAAAGAAACATCTGCATGAAGAATGTTGCCAGATGCACAGAATTTTAACTCTTTGATATTTAATTTGTTTTCAGGAGTTCTGACAACTGTTCAGGTATTTGATCGAGAAAAGCAGAGGGAATATCCCATCACTGTGACAGCAACAGATCAGGCAGCGGAGCCGCTCATTGGGATATGTCAGATCAATATTGTCATCCTGGACCAAAATGACAATGACCCCAGATTTGAAAACACCCACTATGAATGTAATTGAGAGTCATTGGATAGAGTTTCAGTGCCCTGAGTGTGAGCGTACCCCATGTCTCAGATTTTTGGGTTTTTGCCTATCCTGGCAGTAGAACATGTGACAAATTTGATGCATCAAGAGATGCACTTGGCTTATTTATTGCAGAGCTGTTGCTCACTGTAATATGTGTTATGTAACATGTACAGCCTTGGCTCATAGGCCTGCATTATGGGAAAGTTCCTTGAAACAATAGCCATGTCATTCATACAGAGCAATTATTCTGTGGGTTAAAATACAGTTAAAAGAAGTATCTTAAATAAGAATTCCAGGTTATGAATGGGGTAATATGAAGTTCAGATATAATCTGTAGCTCTGGAGTAATAGCAGCCCTTTAAAATACTCAGTGTGTGTGGCTATTGTTACAAGGAAGAGCAAGTTATACTAGAGTAATAATGTATGGCAGTTATTTCTTTATGACTTACTAAAATGTCCATGGTAGTTTAGGAAATTAATGATCAATTGGAAATATCCTTTCCTTCCATTAGATTTCCTTAGAGAGGACACAAGAGTTGGGACCAGCTTCCTGCGTGTTGCAGCCCGTGATGATGACTACAGCTCAAATGCTGCCATCACATATTCCATAGCAAGTGATGAACCAAATTATTTACAGATTAATCCTACCACAGGCTGGGTGTTTGTGAACCAGCCCATATCTCAGGTATGGTGCTTGCTTTCCTTTTTAAGCTGACTATTTCAATATATCATGGGAGGGACTGAGGTCATGAGTTTGGGTTACTCCTCAGGTTTAAGGATCAATACATCTATTTAAATTAAACATGAGCCTAAGGCTTTTAGCTGCTGGGTTCATGGGCTGTGAATTGGATATGACCAAGCCCTGCTTTCAGCTGGGAAGCAGCAGCCACAGCACTGCCTCTGAGACTTGCTCTTCCCATTTCTCAGGCTCTGGCATGCTGATTCCAAGGGCTGGAGGACTGAGGTCAGAAGCAGAGGAGCAAGAACCCAGGTGTAGCACTTTGTTGTGTTTACAGGCAATGAGTCAAGACACAAACCTGAATGGGAACAAGGGTGACATTTTGGTCCTGATACAGATTCCCAACTTGGCATATGTCAGTTGTGGTACATTAAGCATAGCTGTCCCTCAGGAAGGTGAAAGCATAATTCATGTAATTATCTAAAATTGATCAGTTTCAGCTATTTCTAAATACCTACACAAGCATTTTGATACTTTCAGATTTTAAAGTAATTTGTTTTGAAATTGAACTATTGGTGTAGATGTCAGTCTTTAAATAGATACTTTTAATACTGAAATTGGACTTCTAAATAACTGACACACAAAAGTTTGGTGAAGGAGTATCCTTTTAATATATTTTCTTTAATGAATCTAAGAACCCTACAGACCTAATAACAAGAACTGTTAATAGGTAAGCTTAAGAACTCAGGGCCTCCATAAAGTGGGTTTTTTGGTTCTGTTTGGTTTTAAATTTTGTGTGACATTTGCTTACGTTTATTGAGACATATAGCAAAATCTTCCAACCCTCCTAAGTAAAGTAAATAGAATTTTCATCAAATTTACACCTAGTTCATATTTTGAGTTCATCTTCAGATCTTTTTCTTTTGTGAGGGCTATTTTTAAGTGTACCTTTAAATGTATGTATTAATTTATTTTGGAGGCCTGCTCAAAACCTTCTGTAATTTACTGTTCAGAAGTCATCTATAATTCGAGAGATTACTGCTACAGATGGAGGCAACAGGAGCAGTAAAGTTGAACTTGCTGTAACTGTAACCAGTGCAAAAAACCAGCCTCCACAGTGGGAAAGAGACAGCTATGAAGTTGTTATTCCAGAGAATACGACACGGGATGCCTCAATTTTGGTAAGATTGTTTGTCTGTCTGTAGCTCTCAGGCTGCAGAGTAACTGAACATTGTTTATTTGCTTAACTAGTGAGCTTTTATAAGAGTTTTGTGTTTTGTAGCTGAATATCTGGGAGAATGAAAGCACAAAAGCTTTTAGAAATGTTGCTGTACTTGCAGAAGGGTTGATTACACACACTTTTTGAACTGTGCAGACAATCAAAGCAACTTCTCCCCTTGGAGATCCCCGTGTCACTTACAACCTGGAAGAGGGGCTTGTCCCAGAGACCAACATGCCGGTGCGTTTCTACCTGACTCCAAACAGACACGATGGCTCTGCTTCAATCCTGGTAGCTGAGCCCCTGGACTATGAAACAACAAAGAGCTTTCAGCTGCGGGTGCGAGCACAGAACGTGGCTGCAGTTCCTCTGGCAGCATTCACCACGGTCCATGTTAATGTCACAGGTGTGTGAGCTGCTCAGTGATGGCACAGGATAATCCTGCACTCTTTCCCTCTAAAGTTTTATAGTTTTCTCTCTGTGTGCTCTTTTTGATGTTCTAGATGTCAATGACAATGTCCCATTCTTCACTTCGTCCATTTATGAAGCCTCAGTAACAGAGGGAGCTGAGGTGGGGACATTTGTCACTCAGGTGTCTGCCACTGACCTCGACCTTGGTCAGCATGGGGAGGTAAGAAAGTGGGCACCTTCATCTCCCTTGATGAAAGCTGTGGAATGACTTCTGCAGGAGCAATGGCTAAATACTCTAGAAATCTTCAACCTAGAAAAGGAATGACTAATAGAGAAATGTAGAATAAAGTAGATAATTACATGCTTCTCTGTGTTGCCAGGTGAAAAATGCAACTAAAACTAGTAGGTGTGAGGCAGAAAACAAAGAGGAAATATTTACACAGCCTGTAGCTTAGTTGAAATGCTTGCTGTAGAATTCCTTTGTGTGGAAAGTTCTACATAGATCTACAATGAGATTGGATAAATGGATGGAGGAAAAGCTCTGTTAAAAGCTTCTGTGAGTTGGAAATCATTGGCAATACTGCAAACTGAGTCCTTACAAAATATGGCAAGTTAACACCCAAAGAGGATGTATTCCTTGCTGATTAAACAAATCAGCAAGGAATAGATACAAAAATAGACACATCTTTAGAAGAGTGCAAACTGAAGTCAAGTCACAAAACCATGCAGATAATAGAGGGTAGAACATGGTCTGTGATCCTGAGCAGGTTCAAATGCAGCTCACCTGTGCATGTTGTAGAACTACTTGGGAGCTTTAGCTGAGTTTTAGTGCTGCAGCACAAGCACTGTACAAACACATGCTAGTGAAATCAGGAGCTGATTAGACAAATTATTTTCCTTTACAGATCAGCAGTCAAGGAAGTTAATTGGCTTTAGACCAGATTGCTGGAGCTGCAGTTTTACCCAGCTTCCTTGGCCTGATCAAGTACTCGGACATGGGACAGTTCTTCCTCTCTTTAAGTGCTATTCTAGTTGTGAACTATTCAACAAAAGGAAAGTATCTATTAACAACTTCTTTTCAATCCTGTAGATAACTTACTCCCTGTTGCATGACAGTGGCAGAGACTACACCTGTTTTCGCTTGGACCCCCAGACTGGCTCCATTTACACCACCTCAGTGTTTGACAGAGAGGAGAAGGGCTCCTACCTCCTGGAAGTCAAGTCAGTGGATGGCTCTGAATCAGCTCGACCTGGAAAGCATGGGAAGCCCAACTCTGGTAAGGGACAGATGGCTGTGGTAAGTGTGATATTACTTGGATTGTGTCTGAAAACAGAAGCTCTGAAATACAAGATTAAATGGTAATTTCCTTTTTTTTCATGTCTTGTGGAAGAGTGCCTGTTGTTCTGATTTTGTGGTGGCTTTTTTACTGTTTACCTGTGCAACTGTTGTATCAGAGCTGGAAGATAAGCTTTACATGATGATCAAGCATGAAATAAAACCTATAGGCCTTCATATTAAGTGTTTAGAGAGTATTGACCAGCTGGTAAAGATGTGCCTGTTATCTGTAGGACGCAAATCTTTGGGCAGGGCAAGTGTTTCTCAAAGCACTGCATATGTATGGTATTCAGTTAAAAGTAATTATGGAGCAGGAATATGCAAGATAGAAAATGCTTTTTTCAACTGATCACCCTGCTTAAATAAAAAGTTAAAATTTTGTGGCTTCAGGACAAAAAATTATTACTAAACACTGTACAACTGTCATATTAGGTATCAATGACTCAATTATTCATGTAGTATACGTTTAAACAAATTGGATGTGACATATCTTTGATACCCTGTGCTTTTGAGTAACGTTGGTATAGAGGCAGCCCACAATCCTCAGGGTTTGTTTCTGTATTGCCTGCACATTTGTCCCCACTGAAGGCGCAGGCAGACAGGTGAAGGGGTGGCAGCAGGCAGAAGTGGCACAGCTGGGGCTGAGTGTGTGGCTCCTTGTCTCTGCAGACACGGCGTACGTGCGTGTGTCCGTCAGCGACGTCAACGACAACCAGCCCGTCTTCGCGCAGAGCGTCTACGAGGTGAGCGTGGCCGAGGACCAGGATGTGGGATCCACCATCCTCACAGTCAGTGCCAACGATGAGGATGAAGGTAAAGCACTGCAATCCCCCACAGCTCTCTCCAAAATATTAATCAGTTTCATTCATCTCAGCACTCCAAGGCATAGTTGGTGGTGTGAGAAAAGGAAATGTCTTTCTGTCCCTAGATTTTAAAACTTCTTTAAGTGTGCACTGCTCAGGCATGAACATTAGTTCATAACTGTGAGCTGTGAGGTACAATCTCTTATTTCAGGAGACATGCACTAATGTGGGATGATAGGAGATAATTTCTGTGCCTGCAGATACAAACTTTTTCTAGACCAGATCATTTTCTTACAAATGAGTGCCAATAAAAATGTCCTGGTTAACTAGAATAAGTCAGACTTCATTTTAGTGAGATTCATTTGCTTTCTCTATGATGGACAGTATAGTTTGTGTTTGGTTTGTTTGTTTGTTTTATTTGAATCTAGACTTCCTAAATGCATATGATAAATTTTAGCTACACTGTTTTATCCACAAATCAGCCAGAAATTGAGTCACTAATCATGTAAAAGTACATAACCAGTGCTTATAAAAGAGAGACAGATCAGTAAATGCTTCCATCTTTTGACCCTGGAGCACTGCTAATTCAGCTTCACTGTATGGTGAAACACTGCTTTTTTTTTGGCATTGCACAAGTCCCAAGGACTGTTCTCTGTGTGTTTGTGAAATGCAAGGAAATCCTGACTGCACTGGATTCCTCCCACTCTGTAGGAGGCTGAGGCAAATGTGGTGAAGGTGTACTGCAGAAGGATTTACAACTCAAGGAACTTTTATTTTGGGACTTAGGCTGCCTTTAAATCTGCTCTGTAGTGTTGGACAGGGGACCTGATATGATGCATATATGGCACTTCATTTCTACCCTCTAAATAAAGTCAAAACAGAATTATTACTTCATTGCATAGACACTTTTTGTAGAGACAAACTACAGTTGGACACACCAGAACTGAAAATGCTGCTAAGTAATCTGACATAGCTGCATGTTTTAAAAGACCACAACAATGATAAAATAAAAATAATACCACTAATCGGTTATTGTGTGATTTGTACTTCATCTCACCATCAGTTTACTTCAAGAAATGTGTGTTTTCTGACACTGTTGGTAATTGACAGGAACAAATGCTAAACTACGGTATCAGATCACAGCTGGAAACACAGGAGGGGTGCTGGATGTGGATCCAGAAACAGGAGCCATTGTCATTGCTCAGCCACTGGACTATGAAGAAACAAAAATGTATGAGATCCACTTGTTGGCCTCTGATGGGAAATGGGAAGATTATGCAGTTATCATCATCAACATCATGAATAAAAATGATGAGGCTCCAGTTTTTTCTATCAATGAATACTATGGAAGTATAATTGAGGAACTGGATTCGCTGCCAGTCTTTGTACTTCAGGTAGTGTATGCAGTTCCACAGATTATGATATTTCAATAAAAAAGCACAGATTACTGTGGTACAATTATGTTAAAAATAACTCAGCACATAATTATTGATGAAGTTTATTTTGACTAAGTTTTTTTATCACTGAAGAGAAGAAATGGACTTTTGTGGGAAAAAATACAGGGATAATAATTGGGATTAACAGGATGGATCATTTGTTAATCCAGAAAGGCAAATAATGGACAATTTAAAGTAGCTATCCGAATGTAATATTTAAATTACCTGTATGAATATAATATTATTTTAATACTAAAATTGTTAACATTTTTAAAAATGCATATTTGCCTGCCCTGAGTTGTCCCTGGATTTGCTATTCCCTGGCATGCACATGTTAATACCATGCCATATGCTTTTGCTTGAACTCCTTTAGACTGGAGCAGCATATAGGATGTGATGCAATCACTGCATATTTCATGCTTTCCATGTTTGTTTTTTTTTCAAAACTATTGTAGGTTATGGCCAGTGATCCTGATAGTGGTGTTGATGGAGGAGATTTGAGATATTCCTTGCATGGGTATGGTGCAGGTGACATTTTCACAATAGATGAGAAAACAGGCAGCATTTACTCCCACAAGAGGCTGGACCGGGAAGAGAGAGCCCTGTGGAGGTTCATTGTGTTGGCCACTGATGAAGGTGGAGGAGGACTCACAGGCTTTGCTGATGTGATCATCAACGTGTGGGATATAAACGATAATGCACCCACGTTCTCGTGCATGCCTGATGACTGCAATGGGAATGTCTTTGAAAACTCTCCTGCAGACACCTTGGTCATGGAAATGGCTGCAGTGGACCGTGATGACCCAAACGTTGGTGTGAATGCTGTCCTGACCTACAGGATAACTGAGAATGTGAAGAACGAGTTTGGCACTGACATGTTTAATATCAACCCCAGTACTGGGACCATCCACGTGGCAGGAGGACTGCTAGACAGGGAGAGGACTGAAAGTTACTTCCTCACTGTTGAAGCAAGAGATGGGGGAGGGCTAACAGGAACTGGCACTGCCACTGTCTGGGTTGCAGATGTCAATGATAATGTTCCCAAATTCACAAAGAAGCTGTGGCAGGCAGCAATTCCTGAGAACAGTGCCATTGACTCAGAAGTCCTGCAGGTGTGTGCTACAGATGCAGACGTTGGGGAAAATGCAGACTTAATGTTCAGTATCATTGGGGGAGACCCAGATGAGAAGTTCTATATTGAGAATGACAAAGAATGGCAATGTGGCACTGTTCAACTGAAAAAAAAGTTGGATTTTGAGAATGCCCGTGAAAGACAGTTTAATCTTACTATTACTGTGGAAGATCTGGATTTTTCTAGTGTTGCAGTGTGCCTGATTGAAGTTGAAGACTCAAATGACCACAGCCCAGCTTTCCCTTCTCAGTTTATTCAGACAAACCCTGTATTTGAAGATGTGCCTGTAGGTACTACAGTAACCACAGTGAGGGCTACAGACAAGGACTCTGATTTGAATGGGGAGATTATTTATTCTATAAAGTCAGACTCAGACCCTTTGAGACAGTTTGTGGTTGACCAGTTTGGCCACATGGTTGTGGCAGGTGCCCTTGATCGTGAAGCCATTCAGAAATACGCTTTAGTTGTACAAGCTGCAGATCAGGGGACGCCTGCCCGCACTGGAAGCGTTACAGTTTTAATTAACTTGCTCGATATTAATGACAATGGACCAAGGTTTGAAGCACCATACATGCCTGTAGTTTGGGAAAATACATTGAAGCCTGAGATAGTGCATATGAACCATACCTCAAAGCTGCTTCATGCGTTTGATCCGGACTCTGAGGAAAATGGGCCACCCTTTACCTTCTCATTGCCACCGGAATATCAGAATTCCTTGGACTTTTCTCTTACTGACAACAGAAATAACACAGCAACTATAACAGCTTTGAGGTCCTTTGACAGAGAAAAGCAGAAGGTGTTTCACATGCCAATAATTATAACAGATAATGGGATTCCAGCTATGAGCTCCACGAACACCCTGACTATAACAATTGGTGATGAGAATGACAACTGCCATGAGTCTGGCCACAAGGAAGTCTATGTGTACAGCTACAAAGGTAAGTGCTGGCTGGATGTGAGATCAGATTCTGGATACTAGATCAGATTCATGAAAGAGCAGAATTTTACACTTAATTTCTTTCTTGCAGTCTGTTAATCTGTTTCTTTAATGGTTTACATACTTCAGAACTGCAGCTCCTGTTCTGTTAACGGCTAAGTAAAGTTGAATAAGTGAAATATATTTGTTAAACTCAGACCTTAGTGTGTAAAAGATTATCTACCAATGAACTGTTAGCTGCAAACAGGTATATATTGAACTTGCAGTAAAAGCAGTATTTTTATAAACCCATAAAATCTATTTTCCATTAATGAGTGTTCACCTACAGAAGGTATTTTGCAGTTACATTTTCTGAGTTTAGTATGCCTAAATTGTAAAAAAGATGTGACCAGATCATACTGTAGAAATGAGAGAATGAAGCATCCAGGTTGGCTTGGCTCCAGATTTGAACCTTAAAAATCTCCCGTATTGCTGAACCTGGATTGTGGATTTCATAAGTCTCTTTCCCTGGATTTGTTCCTCTTGCTGTTTTAGAAAAATTGATTGGATGTTCCACTTCTGTTCCAGCCTCCAAGGGCCTGGAAAAATCACCAAGACCTGGCCCAGCTTGGTGTCTTCCTGCCCTTTTCCTTTTCCCTATCCTGTCCTTCTCTCCCAGCTGCACCCCATAAGATGCTCTCCCTCTTTTGCTGGGTTCCACTTGTGTGCTCTTCAAAATAACAGAGTAGCAATGAAACATTTGGAATTAACTTCTGATGTGGTGATTTTTAATTTTTCTTTTGTCTGAGAGTTTTTTAGAGAGTTTTATTTATGTATGATTCTAGTGCTGTTTTGTGCTGTTTCCAGCTTTTCTTCTTTCATGTGGCATCTCCAGTGTGCTCACATTGACAGAACTGGCAGATATCATATGACAGGCTATGCATTGTTTTAAGAATCTTGGATCATAACCATCACTAAATCGAGCAGGAGTCTGAAAATAATAAATGCAGTAATGAATGTCACAGAATATAAAGTGCACTGAAAAGCAAAAATTAAATGCAGATTTATTATAATTTATCTCAACAGGAAAATGGTCAACAACAGTGCTTGGGGAAGTGTTTGCACCAGATCAGGATGACTGGGACAATAAAACATTTCTCTCTGAAGGAAAACTGCTCAAGTGAGGATTGTATTTCTGTCAAAATGAGTAATATTTATCCTTCTGTAATTATTTTCTCACCATGTATTTCTCTGTGTTCAGGATGTGCATAAAGCCAGGGTTATTGAGTGTATTAAGGGATGTACCTTTCAAACGCTCTTTTTCTTTTTCACTTGAGTTCCTAGGTATTAAGAAATTTTTGCACTAAATATTTTTTCCAAGACAATGCAGGATCACATCATGATGTTGATTTTTAATCAGATGTCATAATTAATTTACTTTAAAATGCCCATTCTGTAAGCTCAAATTTAAAAATAGACAGAGTCCTAACGCTTGCTTTCAGATGTTAGGGTTGTTGGAATACAAATCCTGAATTTAAAAGCAAATAATGGAGTAATTTCATCAAAAGTGGAAGGGAATTTGGTGTTCTCCTTTGATGGCTAAATTTACAATTGCATGTGAAAACCATGACTCAGATTAGTGGAGGGTTTTTTTCTGTTAATTGAAATGTTGAATAGGACCCTTAATTCCTACTTAGATATTATTTGTTCATATCATAAAGTGAGATGGTTCATGGCATAACTGTATGCTGTCTGAAAGGGAAAAAATGGATGTGAAAGTGAATTTTAGTCTGTGCTATGACTAAAAGTTTAAAGCTTTATGTAGCCCAGAATTAAAGACTTTCTGTCCATCAGCAGCCCCTGGGCCTGTTTCCATGCTAAGAGGTCACTGTTCCAAAATAATGGTCATGGAATATTTCCATAATTGCTGATTACTGGCCCTTTGAGGTGTCCAATGAAGATGCTGTGAGAGATTTTATACAGACTTACCCTGTTCCAGATAGAGATGTGAGAACATGGAATGATCAGTGTGGGTTTGTTTTTACCCCTTTTACTGACCTCAGAGGCTTGCCCATGATGACTGTGCTCAACCACCTGGTTCAACTGCACATTGCATTTGTTCAAATCTGGGAAAGGCTGAGTGGCAGGAACATCTCTATATAACATCTGCAGATTGTCATTTCTCAGTTAAGGTGGCTGAGGTGCCTTTCTGAGGTTGTTGGCTAATTCCCATGAGTTTTGGCCCTATAACTTTCACAGTAACATTTATGGTCTTCTGAATGGTGTTAATGAATAATGTGAAACCTCAGCTTTGATTTGTTAAGATTTCCTAATTGAAGGTTTCTGTCTAGATCTTTCAGATTAAATCAGAGGACTGGGTCTTTGCTGATGGTGGATAACACTCCTCAGGGAATATACAACTTAAGAGTTAGAGTTTCTGATGGAGTTTGTCCTGATGTTATATCTACAGTACAAATCCATGTCAGAGACCTGGAAAATGAAGCCATACAAAACTCAGCCACTGTGCGTTTCTCAGGTTGGTTTTATTTGCTGGTGAGGGTTTAGATCAGCTGCTTCTCTAACTCAATGTTTACAGGGTGCAGGTATTATTACATCAATATTTGATTTGCTTATCACTGCAGGCTACTTTCTGGTATGTTTCCATATTGTTAAATAAGAAATAAATTGAGATCTTAACCCGTGAGCTCCCACCTGTTCAGGTTTGTCTATTTTTGAATCCCCTGACCAGGTATCACAGCAGAGGAGTTCATAAGGAGAGATGAACGTGGCAAAACAAGACATGGCGAGTTCAAGGAGTTCCTTGCAAAGCTGTTACCTGCAAAGCTGAGTGATGTGATTGTCTTCAGTGTGATGGGCAGGGATGGAAAGCAGACAGATGTGAGGTTTGCAGTCCGTGCTGCCTCGGCCTATTACAGACCTGAGAAACTGCACGCGGAGATGGCGGCGTTCAAAACTCAGGTTGGTTCTCAGCTCTGCAACTTGGCAAAACACTGGGTTTGCAGGGTGTACATCCCAAACCTCAGTGGAAAACTACTCTGCATCTGCAGATAAAGGTTTTATTGCTGCACTCAGGACAAAAACAAGTGTTTAATTCAGGCTTTCTCCCTTTTTAGTGCCATACATACTGGGATGGTGTGGTTGTACCAGCTCCTGGTTCAATGAATAGTCACTGGAGAGCTGCAGAATAATGGGTCTGCAATGCTGCCATGGGGTAGATACTGTGTTTTCTCCAGTCAGTGTTTCATTGTGTTATCCCCAAATCCCCACATCAGCTTGTGTTTAGACACTTAGAGTGGAGGCTTGATGTCACCCTAACAGAAATTCTGCAGTACAAAGAGGTGACACTTCAGAGGAACAGTCCTGCTGGAAGGAATGTGTGGCTTAGGGAACAGTTGCAACAGGTAAGTGGAGATGGAGACAACCAATCCTGTGGTTGCATTTATCTCACCAAAGGACAGCTTCAAATACAAAGTGACACCATTCCCCAGCTTCTTTGACAGTTGTCAAGGAAAAAACTTTGGGATGGAAGATGTTTTCCTCCCCTTCTTGGTGCTCCCTAACTGTCCTGCTCTCTGACTCAGTTACAGACACAGTCTGTCTTGGCCACAGCTGGATTTTTCTGTAGCCCTGCACAAAGGCAAAGTGACACTGCTGAGCTTTTCACTTGCCCTGGCCATTTTGGGTTTAATACATGGTACATCATATGGATGATTTTTCCAAAGAGAAATCAGCACTTTCCATTTGTGTGAGTATGGTGGAGTCTGCCTGAGTCTGGGAACCAAACAGGGCTGTCTTAACTTACTACCTGCCTCCTTCTTGGTGTATCTTGAATGGCTCTGTGGATTATGAGAGCCTTCAGAGTGACCAAATAGGGAATGCCAGAGACAGAGAGTATTCATGAAAGGTAATGACTGCTTCTTTTGCATATTTATTGAATTACTGCTACAATAAGATAGAAAATCCTATAGATTTCAAATATTCTCTGCCATAATACATGACACCTGAATTCATCAAAGTGGTAACAAGGGGATTGCTTCACGTATTTTAATGAAAAAATATGTTTTTGTTAATTATATACCACCTTTCAATATTTAATGAATAGTTCTAGTGAGTAATCACCAATAGTTTACAGAAAACCAATCATAGCTGGAGAATTCCTCCAGTAGTTTTTCTATGTGTATAACTATAAATATAGAAAATAAGTAATTAGCACTGGAATTATTCATTGAATTTCTACATAAATAATATGTTTGCATTACCTCCTGGGGATATAATTTTATAACAGCAATTTTTATTTAGCAAAAAAATAATCCATCCTAATACTTTACAGGAGCCAAGGTTGTTTTTATACAGTTTTTCAATAACAGTATTACATGGATGTCTAAATGTGCATTACAGACTCTCCAGTGATGGTGATAAACGTGGGCAGCAGACACAGACCTGCACTGACAGGATTCATTATGTCATTACAAAGTATACTCTGTGCCTTTGGGGGCAGGGCATCAATACATCTTATGGTATTTGAGAATATAGAGACAAAGTATTATAAAGATCAAAGTTCTTAGAGTGGTGAACTGAGATCTCTACACAAATGAGAAAAAATAGGAGCACTTGAGTATTTATGTATTTGTTTTGATCTTTTCAAAGCTTATTTTTAAGATATTTGTCATATGTTTTACCATTTGGGAAAAAAACCTCCACATTAAAGCTCCAGTGTTGTTAGTTTTACTTTTTTATACCTTGTTCATCTGTGTACCACTGTGAGAGTAGTGAGGTCTTTTGCCTCACTAATCCAAACTCAGGTTTTGGGTACACATTTCAGTGTATTTGAATCATCAAATACAGATGAAATTCTGAAGCTTTATTACAAACACCTGTGCAAAATTCCCAAATTAGTGGAAGGAACAAACTGTGATAATTTAGGGGTGCAGGCTGAAGGACAAAATCCAGGACTAATGGCAGCTCTGTTCTGGCCCTCACACTGTGAGCTCCCTTCCCTCCCTCTCTGCCAGTGCTTCCTTGCTCCATTTGGAATGGAAACTGTGGTCTCAGAGTTACTATTCCTACATTACCAGAGCTGTGGTTACACTGAGGCTCTTTTTATTTGGTACTTGGGCTTTCAGGCACAAGCCCAATTAGCAATAAAAACAGTGAACTAGCAAAGATGAATGTAGCATAGACTACAGTATCCAGTATGCTGAACCGTGTTCTGTTGCAGACAGCTTGACATGAAATGTAAATTTATGGGTCACAAATCATTAGACTAAATCCAAGTTGCTACAAAGTTGTCTTGTCAGGTCACTGTCTGTGGACATGATTATTGAAAGCAGCTCAGCTCTGCATTTTGCTGTGTCTGTATCCTTTTGTGTGAGAGAATGTAAGGAATAATATCTGGGTGTTACTGCTGAGGAAGGATTTATGCTGGCTTGAGCTGAAGCACTCCTGTTGCTGCTGTTGAAGTGCAGAGAGGTCTGATGCAGATGCTGCAGCTCAGAAGGTGGAGTGTCACTGCTCTCAGAGCTTTGGTCCTTGGAAATAAGGTTATTAGACCAGTACAGATGGTATAATAATGTCTAATAATGGTCTTGGAAATAATGTTATTAGACATTAGCAGTACATGTTCACAGTCAATCATGTCAGTGATCAAGTTTTTAGGATATGCTGCTGCTGTAATTTTTTAATGAAATGTTTCCTGAATTTTTCAAATTATTTTTCTTGCCTACATAATCAGGGCTGTTACTAAGTAATGCTCAAGAAACCAAACACTGAATTAAGTCTCTGATGGCTCTGATTTTTCAGAATTGAGGTAAAAACCTTCATTAGGATAACAGCAGCGCTGTCTTTTCTCTCAGATGCAGTCAGCTCTGCAACTGAACATTTCCCAGATCGACGTTGATGAGTGCAGGAGTGCCAACTGCAGTGAGGGCTGTACAAACCAGCTGAGTGTGAGTGACATCCCCGCGCTGATGGACACGGGGAGCGTGTCCTTCGTGTCCCCGAGCACCTCCAGCCGCGGGCTGTGCGCCTGCTCCGCCCGCGAGCGCCTGCACCAGCCCTGCTCCTCCTACCCCCGCAGCCCCTGCCTCAACGGGGGCCTTTGTGTCGACACTCTGAACGGCTACAGGTGAGCAAACCTGCTCTGTACGTTCCTTCTGCCCTCCTGTCTTTAAGGTGTGGAGTGGTACCTGCCTGAAATAACCATAAAAAACTGGAGAAGAAACAGAAAATCCCCACATGTGTGCATTGGGGTGTAAACCTAACAGCAACAGGGGCTTCCTGATGGCCCCGGTGGGGCTGTGATCCCAAAAAGTGTGTGAGGAACAAAGAAAACCCTGGGGAACACAGAATTAACACTTGTCATTTGTTAAGAGCACCTAATTCAGGATCAAGGCATGTGTGCCCTGGTTTTTTTTCTCTTTTCCAGCAGAGTAATAATAAAAGTGAGTATCAATAGTAGCAGCAGGGATGTAGTACTGAAATATAGTTCAAACAATGGGTAATAAGGAGCCTAAAAAGCATTAGATTGTAAACTTGCTTTATTATAGTATCACCTGGCATGCAGCAGTATTCCCTTAGTGAAATGAATTCCAGCTAGGAATTAACCTCCCCAAGTTTACTCTGTAATAAATTGATGTTTGATGTTCTGTGTTATTTAGGAAAAAAAAGTTCGTTGTTCTCAAGAACTTGGCCTCAAAAATACTTTTTTTTTTTGAGGGAGTTAGTATGAGGAACAAAAATACTTTGTACTCTTAGAGCATTTTAATAATTGCAAACATACCTAAGATTCTGCTAAAATCTTTGTTTTGCTGATTTTTAAACTGTGATTTAAGTTCTGCATTTGCTGAACCAAAAAAAAGCTGAACATGGGGGATTTTTGACTATTTCTTTGTTTATGGTCTTTCAGATGTCTTTGTCCTGCTTCCTTTCATGGACCAGACTGCCAGCAGACAAAGCACAGTTTCCATGGAAATGGTTATGCATGGTTTCGTCCCATCAGACCTTGTTTTGAAAGCTCACTCTCTCTAGAGTTTATTACTGTGGTTCCAGATGGACTTTTACTATATAGTGGCCCTTTATCAAATCCAGAACCTGGGAGCACAGAAAACTTCATTGCAATAGGTACTTCTGCAAAAGGATGTGGGAAAATTAAATGTCTTTTGGGAATGGATTGTTTGTGACCAGTGTAACAATTAGACTATGGATTCTGTCTTTCCACTTAATGAGGTAATTTATTTTGTGGTGTAAAAATATTTTGAAGCATTTCCTAACAAGTCTTTCTCCTTTGATGTCTATTTTTGTAGCCTGCACCTCTGGCTTGGGGCTCATCACAGAGTTGTAGAAATTAAGGGGAAAGCAAAACAGATTGATATATATATATAAAAATAACCTGCCTAGAAAAACTGTAGTGCTATAAAGGAATTTAGGTGCTTTGAAGACAGGTATTACATGAGTAGTGCAGTCTTAGTTGCATGTCATTCTTGTCTAGTTTGGTGAGAAAAGAAATCCACTTAAACTCCCTTTGGTCTTGGGACAATTTTGCAGATTTTTTTTAAACTGGCAATGATGTGATGGGTGAATCCAGCCCCACCTGCCTTTGTGGGAAGATTCATCTACAAGTAGAACTCAGTGCTTTATGTTGACACATATTTAAAAGGCTACTGCTGCTCATTTTTTGTGAATTAACATTAAAGATGAACAGTGTGGTTGGCATTTTATAGTCTCCTGATTAATTGGAAGGTAATGTGGTTGAATAGTTAATAATTTACCTCTTTTTTTTTGCCTTGCTTTGCAGTTACTTGTAAATTTGAGTAGAAGATGGGAAAGAAGAAACCCGCATATATTAATTGTTTTAGAGCATCATAAAATTGCAGATTGCTTCTCAGGAATTAGTTTTGGTGTTTTGACAGAGAAGTGGAATAATCTAAAGTGTATAAGTAAATAATATACTGAATGAGTACTTCTGCTTAATAGAAGATATAGGGTATAATTCTAGTTATTTCTGTAGTGACCCCCTCTATGTGACTAGCAATAACCATTAAATCAATACAGTCACTAACTGCTGAGATACCAAAAGTGACATTTTGTAGCTGAAATTGAATTTCTTGTTCATGTTGTATTAGAACTCTCTAGTGGTGTTCCTGTGCTGAAGATGAGCCATGGCTCAGGTTCTGTGGTGCTGCAGTTTCCAAGTCACCTGAATGTAGCAGACAAGAAGTGGCATCGACTGGAAGTCAGAACCAATGGTCAGGTCAGTTATTGGATTTTTTTTTTTTTTCACATCAGGATATTAATATTTCTAAAAATATTTCCCTGTGCAGATACAGGAGGGTAGAAAGAACAGCCTTTCAATAAAGAACAGACAATAGGTATTGTCCTAACTGCTCATGTAGGTTTGATGAGTAATAGAAATTTTGGGACAGCCTCATTGTGAATTTCACATCCACTGAGGTTGTAATCCATATTCTGTTATCTTTACCTTTTATAAGCTCTGCTGGAGCACATGTAGAATGTGGCCACTGGAATCCATTACTTATGAACAAAAAGCAGATATTTATTTACTTGCAGATATTTATTTACTTTATTTAACCACTTGTGTAAGTGGTTAAAATACTCAGAAGCACAAATAAAGTTGAGAAGTTCCTACTTTGCTAAATGGTTCCATTTTGGCTCTACTGGTTATTGCAAGATGAACAGAACAGGGAACACCCCAGCCCTTTTTGGGTGACAGTGGCAGGAAGTAGAAGCTGAGGCTGGGTGCAGCAGGTGTGGCTGTTCAGGAGGGTCAGCTCAGTGTGTGCTGTTCAGGAGGGTCAGCTCAGTGTGCGTTGTTCAGGAGGGTCAGCTCAGTGTGTGTTGTGCAGGAGGGTCAGCTCAGTGTGTGTTGTTCAGGAGGGTCAGCTCAGTGTGTGTTGTGCAGGAGGGTCAGCTCAGTGTGTGTTGTGCAGGAGGGTCAGCTCAGTGTGTGTTGTGCAGGAGGGTCAGCTCAGTGTGTGTTGTTCAGGCTGTCAGCTCAGTGTGTGTTGTGCAGGAGGGTCAGCTCAGTGTGTGTTGTGCAGGAGAGTCAGCTCAGCTCAGTGTGTGTTGTGCAGGAGGGTCAGCTCAGCTCAGTGTGTGTTGTGCAGGCTGTCAGCTCAGTGTGTGTTGTTCAGGAGGGTCAGCTCAGTGTGTGTTGTTCAGGAGGGTCAGCTCAGTGTGTGTTGTTCAGGCTGTCAGCTCAGTGTGTGTTGTTCAGGAGGGTCAGCTCAGTGTGTGTTGTTCAGGCTGTCAGCTCAGTGTGTGTTGTTCAGGAGGGTCAGCTCAGTGTGTGTTGTTCAGGCTGTCAGCTCAGTGTGTGTTGTTCAGGAGGGTCAGCTCAGTGTGTGTTGTGCAGGAGAGTCAGCTCAGCTCAGTGTGTGTTGTGCAGGAGGGTCAGCTCAGTGTGTGTTGTTCAGGAGGGTCAGCTCAGTGTGTGTTGTTCAGGCTGTCAGCTCAGTGTGTGTTGTGCAGGAGGGTCAGCTCAGTGTTTGTTGTTCAGGAGGGTCAGCTCAGTGTGTGTTGTGCAGGAGAGTCAGCTCAGCTCAGTGTGTGTTGTGCAGGAGGGTCAGCTCAGTGTGTGTTGTGCAGGAGGGTCAGCTCAGTGTGTGTTGTTCAGGCTGTCAGCTTCACCCTGGACCGCTGCAGCGCCGCTGTGCTCTCCGAGATCGAAGGCGTTGGCCGCTGGCTCTCCACCGAAGATCGCACGGACTGTGAAGTCCTGGGCTCTGTTCCACGGAGAGCAAGGTACATTCCTGGAGGTTCCCTGACAGGCACTTGATTCTAAGGCCTGTCAACGTTTGACCTGTTAGACTGGAGCCAAGTTATTGAGGGCTAGGAGCATAAAAAGCATTTCCTCTTTTCTCAGGCCTTCCAGACCAATCCTGGACCTCAAAGAACTAAACAAATTTTAAGGAACCAGTCTTCCACTGAGTAGTGTTGCAGTATTAATTGACAACCCCAAAACTCTGTGGCTATTACTGGAGCTTTTGTGGGCCCTGTGTACCACCCTCCACCCACAGGATTTCTGTCTGTTTGTCAAGTCACTGTGAGCCTGCTCTTTAAAACTTCATAAATTTAGGCCAATTGACATCAGAGTCCTGGGTGCAGTTGGTGCCCCACAGTGCAGGGTGAACAAGGAACACCTGGGTGCAGTCCAGAAAAGAGCAATGACTGATCAGCTCACCCTGAGAGTAAGAATCAAGAATGAAGGAATTGAGGTCAGTTAACAGAAAGAAGGGAGAACTAAGAAGAGATATGATAAGTCTCAGCATGTATAAAAGAATGGTACAAAGAGGATTTAGACAATCTCTTCTGTACAGGACCTAAAGTTACAGTGAGGAATATTCAGGTTATCTTTTAGGGAAACCTTTGTACTAACAAAGACACTTCAGCTGTGGAATAGTTAGTCCAAGCAAGCATTCTGAAGAGCATTGGGATTAAGCCTTGTCCACAGCTGCATGGAGCTCTCCTGGTCATGAAAGGAGCACAAAGAAAGGGAAAAGTATAAGGATAAAAGAAAACAAAAGAAATGACTTGATAACTCTGGGAAAAAGAAAGTATGTGGACTAAAATGCATGGAGTTCTTTGGCTTGGAGAGATGATTATGAGACAGTGCAGAGCTCAAACATGTTTACCATGCATTTTAGACCACATGGACCCAACTTTTAGATTTCTGAGTTTTCTCATACACAGAGCAGCCTTTGCTGTAGTGTTCCTACAGCATAGGCTGCCTGTGTACACAAAGAGCACTTGAAGGAGAATATGGTGTCTAGAATATCACAGCTGTTTCTGACTTGAATGCAAACCCAAAATGTAATAGTGTCCCACAGTTAAACTTCCAGCAGGTTTCACTGTCATGTTTAAAAAAATACCCTTTATTTTAAAGGGCCTTATTTCAGAGAGAGAAGATAAAGTAGTTGCATTCTACTGTTATGTTAAAAAGCCTAATTTGAAAAAGCCATGTATTTATTTATTTATCTGCCTATGTTTGAAGGTAGATGCACATCCATTTTCATTATTGATATGATTTTTAAAGGTATTTGAATGTGAACCATGTTCTCCAGCTGGGTGGTGTGAAAGAGTCCATACCATATTCCTACCCACAACTGCTACACAAACATTTTTCTGGTTGCTTGCGCAATTTCATCTTGGATACTCAGGTAAGAGCAGAGTAATGTTTGCTTTAACAGAGAAGAAAACTTCTTTATCCAACTTTTGGGAGATTCATATTGCACATGAAACTTCTGCTTCCATCCATGTATTCAATGCTCACATGCATCAGTGTAAAATACAAGAAAATTCTGGGTTTTCCTGTGATAATTAGAATCAGTACCTTGAAAAGTTATTTCTCAATAGAAGGAGATGTATTAATGAGGCAGGAACTGTGTGTTTGTGTATCCCCTGTTTCATGCAGCTGTTTTCCAAGCTTCTTTGTGCATTCAGGGAACTTCTGAATGGCAATTGTATAACGGTATATTTATGCCAGCTGTCTGCTTTGTTAGGAAGTATTAGGTTTTTTTTTGGTTTTGTAGTCAGTTGAGTTTATTCAAAGGCAAAATATGCTCTTGATAAAATCAGCTAACATCTGAATGTCAAAAAGCAAACTTAGTAACTTCAGCAATGCAGATGAGGAACAGACAGTGAAGTGGTGCAGCTATTTCTGTTTAAAAATGAAATATGTTTCTCAAATACTATTTTTGTGTCATGAATTGTCTCTTGAAGGTATATGACCTTCAGTCTCCTGCAGAGTCCCTGAACAGCTTCCCTGGCTGCAGCCTGACAGATGGGAGCTGTGAGACCATGGGATCTTCCTCCTGTGGTGCCCATGGGAGGTGCCTTGGGGACTGGGGCTCGTTTGCGTGTCACTGCTTGCCAGGCTACCATGGCTATCGATGTGATAAAGGTGAACCTGCTTTTCTGTTTCATTAGTGTAGGCTGCTAAATTTTACAGTACAGGAAACTTCAAATATTTGCAGGTAATAATTGTTGGGGTAGTTTTACATTACATGATGTAAAGCCACGTTGCAGTGTAGTTCTCTGTGATTGTTAACAATTTCTTTTCTAATTCACTTTGAGAAATTGCTTTCTCAGTACAGGATCATTTCTTTAAACCTGAGGGTGTTTGTGCAATGACTGTATAATGACATGGCTGCATGACAAAAAAGTTGTGGAAAAAGTATTTTATTTTGCTACAGTTGTTTGATTTGCATTTGTTTACACTTTCAGAAATATCTAATAACCTAAAAAATATGAGTGTGCCAGTACCACTTTCTGTGAAGAATAAGAATCATGCAACTGGAATTAGAAATCACTGCTCTTTTGGTGTCAGGAAGAGACTCTGCTGGCTTAAGGATCTATGCTTTGGGAATAGTAGGATCTTTAGCTCTCATGGAGCCAAAGTTTGCAGCAGAAAGACAACTATAAAATATCAGGTTGTGAAATTTCATTGTGATACTTGGTCTGCAGTCTCTTCTCTTGGTCAGAGGTGCTGCTTCCCTGCTGTCACCCCATGTGAGCATTGTAAGGAGGAGCCATTGGCAGGATCTAGTTGGGTGGGAGAACTCCTCTATACAGAGGAAAATGAAGCGTGGGAGTGACTGGAGAAGCAGTGGAAATAAATGCAGGAGTATGTCCCAAAGGACAAATTGTCTCACAGATCCACGCTGTGCATTGCAATTGTTTCCTTTTTCTTTTGACCCTTATTATGACACTAAGGGCAATAGCAGTGTTCCCCTCTCCCCAGGAGATGGTTTAAAGCTTTCTCTCCCTTGCAGTGGCCCCGGAGTACAGGTTTGAGGCAGGCAGCCACATCCGCTACCAGCTGCCTGTCAGTGTGTCTGCGCGCAGGACGCTGCTGCAGGCCCTGGTGCGCACGCGGCAGCCCGACGGCGTCATCGCCACCGTGCTGTCCCGGGCCAGGGACGAGCACATCACCCTGCAGGTGAGGGCTCCTGTCACAGTGACAGTGACAGTGGCACCAGAGCCACACACAGCTCAGAGAAACGCTCGCTCAACAGATGGAAACAGGACAAAAGCCTTATGCTGAGCACGAGGAGTCTGGGATTTGTTTTATGGACAGACACATCTGATCCTGTACTCGAGATGTTGACCACTCAGCTGTGGTACCCCATGGGGTTTCCATGCCCACATTGATACAGGTTATATACAGAGGATGTATATATATATATAGGATGAATGGGCCATGTGCCTGGTGTCCTTTGGAACCATGTGGCCAATTCTGTGTAGTTCAGACTCTGCCAAGCAAGGTGCCTGTGGCAGTTCTAATGATGTCAGGCTCTTAGAGTGACAACCTTCTCATTTTATACACACCACTGAACAAGTCACCTCTTCAGCCATGTTGGTTTGAGCTGTCACTGTAGCTGTGATACACCAGGCTCTCAATTATTAGAAGAACCCCATAAATTTGTGCAAGAGAGATCAGGGTAAAATTACTCCTAAGGTGACTTAGATACTACTGAGTATATTGCTACCACATTTAGGTTGCCTAATTCAGTAACACCTCCAGAATTTTTATATTACACCTAAATGGGCAGTGTAAACATACCCTAAATTTAAACAGATGCTTTAAGATTGAAGTTACAGGTCAATACAAAATGCCAAGCAATGACTTTTCTTTTCTTTCTTGCTATTTGTTAATTATCCACAAGGTTGTTCAGGGACTCTTAGTGGTCTCATACAATCTGGGTGATGGAAACTATTCTGTAAGCCTTCCCTCCTACCACATTGATAATGGTGAATGGCATCACATCACACTGGAGAGAAATGAAAATGAATTTACTCTTCGTCTTTACGAAGGAGGTGGCAAGAGAGAGATTACTAAAGCAGCAGGAATATACAAAGAGATTGTCATCGACCCCAGCAGCTTGGTCCTTGGAAACACCTACCCATTCAATCAAAACAGGAGTTTTCAAGGTAGGAATTCTCGATCTTACTGTTCATAATATGGACCTGTAAAAATAAAAAAAATAGTGCAGGAAACCTTGTTATGTAGAGTCCAAAGTACACAGATTTCCTGCATGACACTTTGCAACAGGATGTTGTTCTGACCAGAAGGTACAGCAGGGAATTGCCTGCAAATACACCTGGCTACTGGACCTGGAACAATGATGATCACCTCCTGCCTTGGCTGCAGAGCTGGTACCTGGAGATCCAGAAGTTTCTCCCAGACAGACTGTGCGTGGCTCCCTGCCTTAGATAGGCAGAGCTGGTTCAGTGCATGGTTCTGTCCAGTCCATTTGCCAGCTCTCCTTCCCTCCCAAACACATCTGTTCCTATGCTAAAAGGAATTTTTCCATCTTATATGTGCACTGCATAACACACACCAAACCCTGGTTTATTACCTCGGTATTACTGGAATTTACACTCCGTCAAAGCATTAACTAAAATTAGAAATGATTTATTGAATTAGAGCTAAAAATCTGAAGTTTTAGCAACTGAGTGGATAAGGTCACAGTGTGTGTTAAAAGCAAATCAGTTTCCAGCCTGGAAATTGAGTAGTTCCATGAAGGAGAAATATAAAGAACTGGAAGTTTGGGATATCCATGGCTCTTTACTCTGAGCTCAGGTGGAAGTTTGGCCTTTGCTTGAACCCACAGTGTAAGTAAAGCAAATCAGCTTTTATTGCCAAGGAACACACATCACTGCTGGTTAAACCTGCCTGGTGTCTATAGGTCACCTCTCTCTCATGCTGTTCACCTCTTTAACCAGGTCCTAGTAAATCCATTCAAAGCAAGCTGGCCATCTTTTCACCACACAAAAGTACTTCAATGAGTAATACAAAAGTGCCTGGAGAGAAATTAAATAGAGTAATAATTTACAACTTAAATGTATCACAAATTATTTAGAAAAAGATTGTTTTCTATTGCTTTACTAGAAGTATTCCAATAAATAAAGTTTATGATATGAATTAGGGAGCATATTTTGAATTTTTTATTTATGGGAGTAATAGTGTTTGTTTTTAAGTAAATAAAGAAGCCAAATGGTTGCAGGAAGATCATTTTAATTAGGATTATTAATGTTGCTGTTAAGTAGCTGAAACTTTAAGGACTTCAAAGTCATAAAATGTACTTAATTAATCAAAGTGTATGTTTTCATGCTGAGGCATCTCTTGCATACAAAGTTAATGTCACACATCTTCAGTACAAATTTTCTATCCCTGATTGAAGACTCTCTCACCATTATTTGTGGTTTGTTCTTCATACTATAAAGGTAAATCATAAGCTACAATTTAAAAACAGCCTAACACAATTTTTACTGGTACATCAAAGAATAGAACAGGTTATCCACATGTAACAGATTCTCCACAATATTTGGACTTTTCTATGGAAATCACAGTGGAGGGGGTACATATTCCACTGGCTACCTTAGGGGGAATAAAGGCCCTGTCATGGTTTAACCCCCTCCAGCCCCTCAAAGCCTCTCACTGACTCCCTGCCAGTGGGATCAGGGAGGGAGTCATGAGGGTAAAAGCTGGAAAACCCCTGGGTTCAGATAAAGACAGTTTAATAGTAAAGCAAAAGCCATGCACACAAGCACAGCAAAGCATGGAATGAATTCCCTGCTTCCCACAGGCAGGCAGATGTTCAGCACCTCAGGAGAGCAGGGCCACAGCCCATGGAATGGTCACCTGGGATGACAAACTCCTTCTCTCCAAACACCTCCCCTTCCTCCTTCTTCCCCTCCCTGCAGATCCTGAGCATGATCCCACATGGTCTGGAGCATCCCTTGGGTCACTTGGGCTCCCCTGTCCTGGCTGTGTCCCCTCCAAGCCTCCCAGGCAGCCCCAGCCCCCTCCCCAGCATGGCCCCACAAAAAGCAGGAAAGGCCCTGGCTCTGTGTGAGCCCTGCTCAGCAATGACAGAAACAGCTCCATGTTATCAACCCTGGGCTCAGCACAGACCCAACACAGTCCCACACCAGCCCCTGCAAAGGGAATTGAGTCTGTCCCAGCCAAAACCAACACAGACCTGCAGCAGCACTTGATTCTCGTGGAAAAACACTGAGAATCTGGATCTAAAACTTCAGCAAATTCAGTCCAAAAATGAAGGACAATGCTATGAGAGTTTAAGTGAATTCTGTGTCCTTTGTTAAGCAGAAACTGCCAAATCTTACAGCTGCTTCAAATGGTTCTTACAGCCTGCTGAATGGTTTTTAAAACTGTCTCTTTGTGCCTTGCTGTAGGATGTATGAAGGATGTCAGATTTAACAACTACAGAATCCCTCTGGACACTCATGGGAAGGAGCTGGTGTCAGTACTGAGTTCCCAAGGCATCAAAGAAGGCTGTTCTTCGGAGGCCTGCAGGAATAACCCTTGCAACCAAGAATTTATTTGTATTGATTTGTGGATGATGCATGAATGCAGGTAATTGGTGGAAATAGAAGCACAAAACCCTTCAGAATGAGGTGGGAAAGGGTGGATGTTGAAGTGTGCAGCTTGAAGGCTGGCACTGGCAATCTCATCAAATCCCTGGAACCACAGTGGCACACAGGGCTGGACACCTGCACAGCAAGCAGGTTACTGTGTCCTTAGAGACACCACCACAGCTGATGTAATCAGCCTGGCTCCAGGGGCTGTGGAGCAAGTTCAGCTGCCTGTCTAATGGAAAACATTTAAAGAGCAGCAGCAAATCCAGAATGCTTGCAAACCCTGGCGCCAGGACAGCAGGAGGGTGTGTGAGCTGGCTGTGCTGTGAAGCTTGTGCTGTGCAGTGTCAATGCTTTCTCTTGTGAGGGTCTGATTTCTTACACTGCCCCAGGCTGTTGCCTCTGCTCCCTCCCAGGCTCCTCCAGCTGCTTTGGGAACAGCACACTATTGAGCTCAGACTCCTGTGCTTGTGGCTGGAGTCAGGACAATACTAATTCCTGTTGGTTGTGGTGTGCAAACGAACACTTTACTTATACACACCTTAATGTTTGCACGCTCTCCTGACTGCCACTGTCCACACAAGTGGAGTTCTCTAACTCTGGAAACTCAAAGAACATAGCACAGCTTGTCCTGCCTAGCCAGAACTGCAGAGGCCAACCCAGCTGGTTGTCACAAGGGTAATCTTGCAGAAAGCAGTGGAAATACCCGATTTCTGAAAGCCCCAGATATAAGGGGCTGAAGTTGTGGAGCTCATGCTGCAGCTGCCTCAGGACAGGCTACGACCTGTCACACAACTTACTCCCAGCAGTGCTTTGGAAACCGTGCAAAAAATGTCACCAGAGTGTGTTTTAAACCCTCAGTGCTGCCTGTCACGGCTGTTTCCTCCCAGAATAACCCTTCTGCCCTTCTGCCCTGGTGTGTGCAGCTGCCCTGCAGGACACATGATCCTGGAGAACGCCTCAGGCCGGCAGTGCGTGTACACGGCGTGCGCCGAGCAGCCCTGCAACGACGGCACCTGCGTGTCCCTGTCCCCCAGCACCTTCCAGTGCCACTGCCCCGACGGCTACAGCGGGCGCCACTGCGAGATCACCCTGGCCATCTTCCACAAGGACACTGGCCTCAGCTTCACCTCCCTCTTCGCCATCTGCGTCTGCTTCCTGGCACTCCTAGGTAGCTACGGCAACTACGTCTTGTATTACCTGTGGTGAGGCACGTGTCCACTGTCCTGAGCAGCCATTGCCTCATCTCCTGCTGGAAACTCCCCAGGGAGACCCAACTCTGCCTTCGTTCCTTTGCCCTAGTCCCATCGCTGATTTCTCATCCCTCTGTGCATCCATCACTGAGTGAATCAACATTTGTGAGCTATGGAAGGTCTCTGCAGTTTTGTTTTCTTCACATTTTCACATCATTGCTGAGGAACTGCTCACATGCCTAACTGGAAGCAAATGCAATTGAACAGCAAGAGTGGAAATTGCTACCAGATAAGCATTGTTTAAAATACTGCCGAGTATGAAACAGAGTTTTCAGTCTAGGAGAAACTCTTTGTCTGATAGAAATATACTGGTCAGGAAGGAGCAGACTTTGCATCTTGCCAGTTGTGTCCCAGCTCCTAAACAGCTGATTTTGTCTTCCTCAGCCATTTTCAGGCTTAGGTTTGGGATCTAAAGAGGAAAACCAGAAGGATGTTACTAGTGAGAAAGGATCACATCTTGGAGTCTTTCTTGTTTATTCAAATGTTATGGAAGGTTGCCTGAGTAAAGACAGAGGATTTTTCTCCTGGCTGTTAGCACTGAGGCAGTTTTGTTCAGAAGTTGTAGTAAGAGTATGGAAATACCATAGTTTTCCCCAACTCTGCTAGATACTATGTTTGCCATGCAAATATGAGCAGCAAATCTATGGGAAGCTAAGTGGTATTGCAGCTCTTGGAATCCCTGATAGCTGAGGTTGATAATAGATCTCCATGTTAGAGGAGTGCAGGGCATGATCTCTGTGTAAGCCAGTTTCAGTCCCAAGGTCTTTTAGATGCTGCTCCACAAAACTGCTGCCATGTAGATATTCTGTAAGAGATTCTAGTTTCTTTAGTTCACTGCACTGCTAATTTATGGTACTCAATGCTTTGAAGTCTTACTCTGAGCTTTTATTGATTTTTATAGAGTTGGTAACACAGTGACACACAAATTTCTATTTACAGAATGTTCAGTATCTGATGTTGAAGCTTGTCAGTTGTGTAAATGCACTTCAGCATCTAAGAAAAATGTTTAAATTAATGAATGCTAAGGCAAAATGTGCCTGATTCTTGTTTTCTAGTAAAAACATCTAAAAGTAATTTCCTCTTCTGTCTTGTGTCTTCTTGTGTTTCATTTGTGTGTGATTCTGTCTGTTACTGTCAACATGTTATTTCTTCTTTGTCCCCCTCTGTAATGCATTTTCTGTGACAAAGTTCAACTCCACACAGGACAGAGACAGGTCAGAGACACCACTCGGTCTTTAACCAACTTTGAGTTGGGCTTTAAAGGGTGTTGCAAAATGCTCTTTAAAGGCTTTTCTTCTTCTGTGTTAGATGTTCACCACACTGGACAGTGCAAACCCCAGGCACTTGCTGGCAAGCCCCTGCTGTGCACTGGGGGTGCTGGTGCCTGCATCACCTGTGCTCTGCTCCTGTGTCCCCACAGCTCTGCTCAGCGCCGCCTTCCTCTGGGCTCACTGGAGGACGCGCAAGGGTCTGCACGGAGGCGTTTACCATGGATCTGCTCATCCCGAGGATCTGGAGGACATCAGGGAAAACATCCTCAACTACAACGAAGAAGGGGGTGGGGAGCAAGATGAAGTAAGGATCACTGTTATGTTACAATTCAGAGGGGCCTGGTGCCTCACCGTGCTAAGGAAAATGCATTTTGTGCTTTGTCCTCAGTCTTGGTTCTGCTGATTCAGGCCTGCAATTGGCAAATGAATTATTTGGATGAGGGTGCATGTTTCCTAAGCAGAGATAAGTGCCTATCCATTTTTAATTTCTCTTAGAGCCAGTGATCCCGAGTGCATGTTGATAGCAGCCTGTAGGGTGAGTTTAGCAGTAGGGAACAGCTGCTGGGTTTGGTTTTGGGGCTCAGGAGACACTGAGGTTCTCAAGGCTCATTTCTGCTGGAGCTCCAAGGGCTTGGAAGAGCCTGGTGTGAGTGTTGCTCATGGCCAGGCTTTTCCAGACCCTGCTCCCAACAGCAGGTGTTCACACCTCCCTTGTTGGGAAGGGGAGGTGCTGAATTGGCTCCTCTGAGGCCCTGGAGCATGTGGTCGTTGTGGAAGAACCTTTCTGCATTTTTGTGTTTTGGAGATAAATACACCACTGAACACAAGCTGTTTATACTTAGAGTAGAGCAGATTTTACCCAAAGCAGGTATTATTAACATTCCTGCAGGCTGTTCTAAAGTTTTCATGTGTCAGTGAAAGGCAGAGCTTGGAAGGAAAACAGTGAATATTATAAACAAGTACTCTTAATAGATTATTTATTGACCTATAGATGAGCTCTATATTTATGAAAGGTAGGAAACATCATTGCCAACTGTTCATTTCATGGATTCAGGGGCTGGTGTGACTCTGCAGAGGTAATAATAGTCATGGTACCAGTGTGAAGGCCAAAAAAAGCCAGTGATTTAAAAATATTCTCACTTGCAGAGTATCCTTATTTTCTTGGTGAATTAGTGGGACCATAATACACACAGACATTTCCCATGTGATAACATAGACAGCTATAAAGCCTGTTTTCCTTAATCAGATTAACTTCCTCTGCAATATTTTGCAATTTTACACCCAGAAGGTCTCTTTGAGGAAATCTACAGTTACTGTATGACATGTTTAATTACTTTTGGAGAGTTCTTAAAATGCACTCCTTATTTTAAGCATTGGTACCAAATTAGTGACTTGATGATCTCCATCTGAGGTTATTACTCTGCCTGAAGAAACACTGCTTGGAGTGAAACCTCTCTGGGTTCTGTGTACTCTTCCTAAATTATTCAGATTTAACAGTTGCTGGGATTGTAGCTGAAACTTTTTAAGCTAAAACCTAGTTGTTTGTCTAGATTTAAAAAAACCCAAACAAACAAACCAGCCCCCAAAATACCTAGAATTACACCACCTTAGTTATGTTCTAATGTTATCTCCACAAAACGATCATGCTTGGATAAGAGAGTTTCATTTTTGTAATGTTTGTGGATGGTAGGGCAATGAGGACAAGGGGTTATCATATGAAGGAGTTTCTGCATCTGAAATAAATAAAATTTTCTCCCAGAGAAATTAGGAACTCATAAAAATTGCAGGAGGTCAGTGCATTGTTGATTATACACTGAACTCAGCTGACCACCAGATGTTGTTAAAAGCCAGCTCTGGACCCAGAGGCAGGGCTTGAGTTGGGTTTGTGGATGGCCAGCCAAAAAGGGTTTATTATCAGAAGAAATGGGTCATTTTAATGAACAATTAGTAGCAGTGAAGGATGCTTTTATTATCACCCAGTTCAGTGAAGGGAGGATCCTCAAGTCTGTATTGGAACAACTCCATTTAACTTGTGCATGATGCAAAGTTGCTCCATGTCACAGATTCTCCTGGTATCCCTGCTCAGAGTGGGGCTGGACTGGGGCTTGCACTAACTTAGGACGTGCCTAAGGCAGGGACCTGGACTGCAGGTCTTGGTGTTCATCACCAGCACTCCTAAGTCTCTGGAGGAATGGGAATAAGCAGCTCCTGTCCCAAACCCCATCCTGCCACTTAGGCAGCTTTTTGATTGCAGATGGGGGGAATTTAAGTTGTTCTCAGCATCTAGGGGAAATTCAGTAAACTCACTGAGATTACCTCGGTTACTCTCTTACAACATGGTTATGCACAATGCCCCATGCTGGACAGCTAAAGAAATCTTTGGGGAAGTGCTGATTCCACACCTCTGTCACTGATGGCTCCTTTTACCATGAACAGTATTAGCAATACAAATAATTATTTGTTTGCTCTAATGAATTCTGTCTTCCTCCACCTGTCTGCATTCTACTTTGGCCTGTAAATCAGTCCAGGGACACAATCTTTGGGTTGTAGGGAGGCAAAGGATGCTGGGGACAGGACTAGTTCATTGCAGGTGGCACAAAGATTCTGATCACTGAATGCCATTAACTGTTGGCATTGGCAGCTTTGTGCCAGAGGCTGTGGCACAATTCCCAGACAGCATTTACTTCAGCTGAGCTGGGAGGGAATTAGTGACTTTTTTGGGAGGTAGTAGTTTTTGGCTCTTACAATTGTGCCGCTGCCATGTAACATAATTAGGCATTATTCCAGAGACTGGTAAGATTTTATCAGAAATCACAGTACATTTTTGAACTACTACTGCAGAAAGATTTCTTTAACATGCTGTTTGTGAATACCCTTTCTTACATCTTCTGCCACACTTGTGGGATCAGTGTCCAGTCATGATAAGACACTTTGGATCTGAATTTCAGAACAAAAGCTGGGGTGTTTCTGTCACATTTATTTGCTTTTGGATAAAATCGGACTTGATTCTGAGCCTGACCGCAGCAGTGCAGAGTGCACAGGTGTTCCTCAGGCTTCCTCAGGTGCATTGCAGCTGGCAGAACCCCCAACCCTTCAGGTGCTCACAGTGGACAGACTGACTCGCCATCATTCCTTCTCATTCCCACCGGAACACGAACCTGTGGGACCTACAGAGAGTATTAACTCGCTGTGCCCCGTCTCTCCCTGCAGGACGCCTACAACATGGCAGAGCTGCAGGTGTCCATCCAAGGCAGCCCGGCGTACCCCGCGCACAGGAGGAAGGAGCTGCCGGCCGCCGTGAGGGCGCGGCCCGGGCCCGCGGCGGGCGCGGCGCTGGGCCGGGCGCTGCCCGCGCTGCTGAGGGAGGCCGAGAGCCGCGCCCCGGGCCCGCCGCAGGATTCCCTGCGCGTCTTCTGCACCGAGGGCGCCGGCTCCAGCGCCGGCAGCCTCAGCTCCCTCAGCTCCCTCAGCTCCGCGGGGCTGGGCGGCGGCAGCGCCGGCGAGGACATCCACGAGTGGGGACCCAAGTTCGAGAAACTGAGGGAGCTGTACTCGCACAGAGAGGCAGGAGACCTGTAGCTCCCCAAGGCTGCTCTTTGCAGTTCTGGAGGCAGAGGTGAGGCACGGTTTTTTATACTCCTGCTCTGTATTACTCCTACCTGGCCTTTTTTCCTTGCTACAACAGGGATTCAGATTCCCACTAAGGAGGCACATTGGTTTTTTTATACTCCTGCTCTGTATTTCCCACACCCGGCCTTTTTTCCTTGTTACAATAGGGATTCAGATCCCCACTAAGGAGGCACATTGGGCAGTAAGAGTGGGTAGGAGCTCACCTTGGGACATGCTGGACATCTGCATTTTGGTGTATAAACCTACTGGGAGGAATAAAGAGAGAATCTAGGGTATGCAGGTATTCACATACCGTGGTTAAGAAGTACAGGTCTTTTTTTATCACTAAAGTAATGCAGGACTCTTGAGGGATGCAGTGCACCTGGCCTGAGGTGAGCTGGAGCTGAGGGAAGCATGCTGGATGTGCTGCTTCTGGTGCTTTGACAGTTATTTGAAGAAAAAACCACCTTGTCTTTTTCTCACATAATGAAGTCCGTGGTGTATTATATCCCTCTAGTTTCCCACAGTGCCCAGGGACAGCCCTGCTCACTGATCACAGTGCAAGTGCCAGGCCAGGGGTAGAGGAAAAGGAAAGAAGCAGAAGGATAACTGGAACATCACTTATACTGTGCTGAAATCCCTTTATGCTGCCATACAAAGGCAGAAGCTGGATTTAGGCATAACACATGAACCCAGCTGCTTACAACTATGTAATTTTCCTAAGGAAAAGGCCAGGTGTGCTGGCTACATGCCTCAAAGGGGGCTGGTCAGGAATTTCAGTAGCAAACACCACAGTACATCACAATCTCTCAATCCTAATGAGCTGCTAAACTGAGCCTAAACCAGCCTGAACTGTGCCATTTGCATCTACAACTGTGTCCCTCATGTTTCCTTAAATTTCTTTTGATAGAATCATTGCAGGACATATCTGGGGACAGAGAAACATAGGGCAAAACTAACAGCAGTAGCAGGGGGTGGAATTTTATGCTCTAAATTAATCAGTCCCTTTTGGAAACCATTTAATGTCCACCTACTATCCCTGATTTTTCTTAAACTTGACAATATTTGAAAGAGAAAAGGTGCCACTAAATTAATTTTGATTATTATTTTTTAAATTGAGACCACTTGTACAGATAAATGGAGTACAATGCAGCAAAACCTAAATCTTAAGCTGTGCTGTTTCTTCTGTGTATTATATGTGTATTATATCTATTATAATATGTAAACTATATGAAATATGTACATTATATATTATGAGCTAATAATAGGAATATATCCTAGTTTCTAATAATGTTTCATTAAAACAAAGCATGAAACAATGTATTGTAACAGACACTGAAACTGCTTTGCTCAGTAGCTTGTTTTGAGAGGTCTGGCTGTTATTTTTATACATCTATGAAAACCCATAAGTAGGTGGATGCTGTCTGCAGGCCAGCTCAGTTTGCATGTTTCCCACATGAGAAATGTTCACACAGTACCTTGTTCTCACGTGCACTTGTGCCACTCTGGAAAATGCTGAGTGCACCATTAAGCACTGTTACACACTGCAGGTGCTGGGCATTGTCCTCTGGAAAACCTAAATCCAGTTTTTACTCACACCCAATGGTTTTGGTTCACAGACAGCACAGTCTCTGTGATTTTGTAATTTTACTGACCCATTTATTTGCCTGGGGGGAAACCTTGGCTGAAACATCTTGCAGTGTTCACCAGTCCAGTCTGCCAGCTCCTGTATCCCATCATCTCAGCAGTCACAAACAGGGTATGGAAATGAACTAAATATATATATTATGCACAAAAATCTGTTCCTTCCTGAAACAGCAGTAAGTTTGTCTACATACCTTGTGTTCTTCCCATACCTATGGACATGCTGGTGCTTTGGCTGGTTTTAATTTAATTAGCCTGTAAGCTCCTTGGGGCCAACACTGTCTTTATTTGCCTGTGAAGTGTCCTGCCTATCTCAGGCACCATATAAATAATAAACCAGCCTTCTGTCCCGGGTGTCTGTGCCTTGCTTGTGTTTAAGGATGACTGAAGGGTGGACTCTGTTGAATTATTTCTCTCTCAGTTGTGATCAGATGCTTCCACAGATGTGAGTCATGGGTGCTGAACTGCCTGAAAAGCTTCTGGTGGTGGGCTCAGGATCCAGTTACCCACCCAAAAACCACTTTGGGTTTCCCCAGGGGAATGAGACCTCCTCAAAGCTCTTCCTCCACCCCTGAGGAACTGTTCCCTGGGTGAGAGTGACAACAAGCACCAGTGGTGCCCAGGAACCCTAAAGGTGACAAACATGGGCACACAGAGCACAGAGACGTTCAGATGTCTCAGTGCTGTTCCAATGTTGCTGCCCTGCTGCTTCCTGTTACAGCTGTGGCCCTACCCTGTAACCAAACATGGAAACAGCCCCAGAGCTGCCCTGCACTGACAGTGAGCCCCACCTTGTAGGGAACATAAAAGACTAAAACAAAGGGCAGGAAATGTTTCCAAACTCCTCTGGGAGCTTGTGTCCATACAATCTCAGTAAAAGGACACACTCATTTGCAGCTCTCATGCCCTATTAAGGCCTACTCTTCCTCTTTCCAGAGATAACTAATTAGTTCACTTAATTTATCTGTTTTAATTTGCATGCTGCTCTTTTAATTACTGTGCAATTGCTGAAATCATATCCTCACTTGTTCTGCATTTGCACAGGCACACACAAATATTTCAGTGCCTCTGCAGAAAGGCTTATCCCAGCACTGCCATGGCTCCCAGGGAGAACAGCTGGCTTTCCACAGAAACCTTTGGGTCAGGGGGAAGGAAAAATATGGAATAAAAAACCCATTGGGTCCCTAGGTAGTGGGATTTGCAGTAATCCAGTACTTTTATTAATCTTCTTCCATGTTCTTTACAGACTTTAAACATATAGTAAGAACATTTTATTTAGCATAAAATGTTTGTAAAGGTCTGAAATTTAAATAATCATGTGGATATTAGTATTTAATCTGGCTGCCTGTCAACTACATTAATCTTGGTGTTCTTCCCCTGTTAAAATAACATTCCAAGTACATAACATGGAGCCAAGCCATAGGAAAGCTGATTACCCTTAGGTCTGACCTACTGACCAGCAGGTTTAGGAGGGAAAACAGGGCTGTAAAGAAGCAGGATTAGGTGGGCAGAAGAAAGTTGAGCATTTTCTTAATTAAAAGAATGCAAAAACCCATGGCCATCTCCTGGGGGTTTAAAGGAGGAGGTTCCCTGGAGCACAGAATCCCCTCTCGTGTGACTCACATCCCATCAATTACATTAATCTCTAATTAATGCTGGTGACAAACTCCCCCCAGCCCCCTTTAGACCAGTCCTGTACATGGGCAGGTTTATCTCCAGCCCTGCAGCTCCTGCCACAAGAGTCACATCAGGACATCCTCCTGCACATACAGCCCTTGAAAGGTGCTTCTGCACTCCCAAAGAATGCACCTTTCTGTTCATTAAAATACTAAACTTGAGCTACAAGCAGGAAACAAGCAGGTCCCTGGTGGCCAAAGCATTTAATATATGATTTTATAGTGATAGAATACAAATAATAAAGGAAGAAATAATATTTATTTACATGGATATACTGCCTCAGTCTACTGACCTTGCTGGGGTTGACATGCATGGGGTGATGACTGATAAAAATCATGGCTGGTACCTTTAGCTTCTAACAAAGCAAGCCCAGCAAGCTGTTAAAACACAAAGGTGGTTCCAAAAGTCATATTATATATATACAATATAATGAGCTTGAGAAGCCAAAACTTGCTTGTGAAAAATATTTTGCTTTCCTCCATATGGACAGAAACAAAGCTGATTCCCAAACCAGGTCTTTCTCAGCCCATCCCAACATAAAAACAAGCAAAAAAAGTGACTTTCAAATTACACAATTTATTTAGTATACAATAATCATTACATCTCTTTACAATGACATATTATAAAATAACTATGTTAGATCCCACCAGCAGAACACTGAAACAGGAAATGAAAATACACTTATGGATCTCAAAGGCTTTTCTCTCCTAAAACAGTCCTGGCTCCTTGGTAGCATTTTGTCTCTGCAATCTAAACCCAGTAATTTGTACCACAGTGCCCCTGATCACATGCAGCACAAAGTCCTTGTGGCCCCCGAGGAGCACAGGAGGAGCCTGTCCCTGCCCCTGCCCCTCTGGGGGTACCTCAGGAGTGGGAGGTGCAGCCCCTGCCAGGCCTTGTCTCAAACGGGGCAGGGAGGAGCTGCTCCCTCGGAGCTGGAACTGCCCTGCTGGAGTCCCTGTTGGAAGCAGGCTGGTGTCTGAATGCTGCACTGCAGCCCCTGGAGTAACCCTTAGTGCTAAACCTTCCTGATCATCTCTCATAATGCATCTTTCTGTGTAAAAACCCCAAACAAATCAGATTGCACTTGGTAGTTTCCGTGAAAAGGTTAAATTTCTCCTTTGGCAATATAAGAAACTGCATTTTTGAAAGAAGTTTGTTTAAAAATAATTACTCTTCCAGTCAGGATTTCTTAGTCTCAGCTGTTACCTAGAAGTAAATTCTGAGGACAACAGGCGATCCCTGGGCCTGGGAATCCCTCCCCTCCACCACAGGGAAGTCACTGCACCTCTCCAGAGAGATCCAGTTGCACTCCAGAACAAGCCATAGAGCCCAGACATCTTTTACCTTTTGTGTGCTTGTTTTCACTTACTGAAGGCACTCACTGAGGGATTCACTGACCCAGGCTTGCAGCAAGAGCCATGCATCATTACAGGCCTAATTAAAGTTTTAATACTGATTAAAATGTTTTATTATTTTATCATGTTAAACTGCTGTGGTCTCCAACCTCATTAAAGGATACAGGCTAGGAATTACTCAGGAGTTTCAGCTGCTCAGGGTAACAACCCAGCTCCTGTCAGCATGTGATTTAACACAGCCTGGCTGCAGCACAGCCTTCTGTGCCACACAGAAAGGCAGGAGGATGTTGAACATTGTTTAATGAGTATTTACTGAATATAAAATTGTTTGAGCATGTGACATAACCATCTCCATCTCTTTGGTAATTTACCTTGGTACAACTGAAAGGGAAAACACTTCAATCATTTGGAATTGGAGCCCAGCTCAGTTGTGACAGCTAATCTCATTACACATCTTGATTAAATTAAATGTGGAGTTTGCTATCTGTAGCACTTTAAGTTTCCCATCACTAGAAATTAATTGCAGTGGTAATTACTATAACTGAGTTATTTGCACAGGCCACAAACAGTCTCATAGGTGTTCAAATGTTAATTCAACCTGGGCCTAGAGGCACTTGATTATTACAATTCTGTTTTTCTTAAGAAACAAATGACCCTAGTGGATGTCTAATTCAAGATGGAGAGTACGGTGAGGCTTCCAAATTTGATTTTTGATTTAAATCTAAAACCAAAGCAGTGCTAAAAACACAGCAAAAGTTATATGGTACCTTCAGAACATTTAGAAATCCGATACAAAGCACAAAGTTCAGGCTGGTAAAAAGACAAAGAGTACAAACAAACCACAAAATTCTCAGCATTGAGGTTTGGCTTCACCTAATCTTCCACATCATTTTAAAATACTGGTAGTCTCTGTTTTAGGCTAAAGAAAAAGGACACAGTGATTTTGTGCTAAAATATAGAGCTTTGTGTCTGAAATAATACAAAACAAAGCTCTACTATCTGAATGTATTTGAAATACTGGTTTCCTGCTGCTTTAGAGATGAGTTTTTCTTTTGTCCAATTTTGCTATCCCAGTGGGATTCATACAAGGAGAAAAAGGATCCCCTGTAGCTCAGAAAGTATATACAGGAAAGTGTTCTGAGAGTCCAAACTGAGAAATTTGGATTTTTGTTTGTTCTGAGTATTTTACAAGGATACAAACATGCAACATGTATCAAGCATGCTCCAGCCTTTTTTCTCACTAAAAATACATAACACTCCTATCATTAAACACTTAATGTTATAAACCAGTTTGTTTCTGATCACTAAAAATGCTGGACCAAAGATTTTTTTTCTTCAAAATTGTTTGCTTAATCCTCACTCACTGATTCTGCAATCACACTCACAAAATTGGAAACTCATATCCACATACATTCCCAAAGAATTCAAAAAAGAGGCACTGAAAGAGCACAGGGATCTGTCAGAAAGGATCAGACAAAGGACAAAACTTCATTTTGTGACTATGTTTAGGATTCACGAAGGCAATGCTTACTCAGGGCAGGAGCAGCATGGGCTGCTTTCACTGAATTTCTACCATTTGAGAGGAAAATCTGAACTGCTGAGCAGATTCACAGGCTGGGACTGGCAGTGCTCCCACAGGCTGCTGCCCTTGTCTTCCAATCAGTTAAACTGGGAAACAATTACAACCTAAATATTCTGAGGGGCAGAATTTAAATCAAAATGGTCCCTGCTAGCATTTATTTATGAATTTATGAAAATTTTGGCAATATCAATAATGTTATCAAAATTAAACTGTCTAAAAAAAGAATCACAGTAATTAAACAAAACCATCAGTGTAAAATGTCTTACAAATGTAACCTGTTTGTAAACTTCATCTGCATTTCCTAATGTGGTCCTAGCAGTGAAATACTGAGCTTGAAGTCGTGGTTGGAAATGTTATTTATGCTTGGCAAGTTTGTAAACATGGAATGTTTTGTTCTGAAACACTCTGGTGAAGTGTGTGGTGTAAGAAGGAAGGTTTTTTTTAATTTCCTCACAGAAGCGAGGATACAACGAAGGTTTCAAATCAGGTTCGTTCTCTCCCAAGCCATCCATGATCTGCAATGAAATGGAACAGATGGGTGAAATTTCTTCAGCCAATTCACAGTTCCAGGCAATAACAAGTTCATAAAAACCTTCACAATACATTCACTGGGTCAGGCTGGCCAGGTTTGTTCACAGTATGAAACAAGTGGGAGGGAAAAACAGCTTTAAAGTAAGACTTATTGTCTCTAAAGGGATAAAGCTGCTTTGTCAGAGGCCCAGGTCTGCTTGGGCTTGTGCAGCCTGCTCTGGCTCCAGCTCAGCCCCAGAGATGCCTGAGAACTCCCCTGACACTGAGTGGTAACAGAACCACACCTCAGGGAACTGAAGCTCTGGAGTGATTTACACCTGGGAGTCCACTCTGCTTGTGTGCTCCAGACCTGCAGCTCATCAGGAAGTGATTACTTACCCTGCCCAGGCTGAAATCCCCCTTTTTTATTCCCAAATATCCTTAAGAGCAAGCAGTGTTAATGTGGCCATTTTGAGAATGTCTAAAGGCCCCAGCAGGTTTTCCTTCCCCCAGTGCAAACCCAGGAGCCACCTCAGCTGTCAGCAGCAGGGTTTCAGAGCCAGGTGTCTCTGTGCTCCGAGTGTCGCACTCACGTGGCCGTTGGCGACGTCGAGCAGGTCGCGCAGGCGGCAGCCCCGGCTGTGCCTCCTCTCGTAGCAGATGCTGTCCTCCAGGATCACGTAGTCCGTGCCAAAGGAGCGCAGGATGCCGAACACCTCGCCCGGAGCCCGCTTGGCATAGATCTGGTAGATCTGCACAACAAGGGAATCAGCTCCAACACACCCAGCACCCTCACTGCTGCTTTGATTGCTCTGTCCTGAGCCCAACAAAGAACTGGGACTGAGAAACCATGTGAATTGAATCTTATAGAAACAACCTGTAAGTGCTTTAGTCAGTAACATCTCCACATGGAGATGTGTGTTATGGCAAGGGTGCTGCTGGCTACACATCACTGGATGGAGCTGTCAGGCTTTGAGAATGTCTCAAGCCCAGAGAAGGGTAGGTGAAAACGGTCTCCCAGCTCCGTGTGCAGTTTCTCAGGGTGGTTTCTCTATCAAATGCTGTGTGCTGCTCTGGGAACTGAAGGGAGCATCAGGGAATGCTCCATGTGGGTTTAACAGCCCAAGTGGGCACGAGGATCTACTGCTGGCACAGCAGCCAAACCAGTGCCCTTGGGGCTAGCTGGGTACTCGGGCACAGAGCTGCTCAGACACTCACCAGCTGCCAGAAGTGAGTCAGGAGAGCCCAAAGCAGTTAAACCCTGGGCCTGTGCCTGACATTAGTTATCCATCAGGAAAGCCTTTTGCAGTGTGCCATGGCTGTTTTCTGGAGTGGAGTCAGTGACATGGGCAAGGATTACTATAAAAAGTCAGAAATCTCTTACCTGCTTGGTTCTCTCTCTCAGGTTCTTATCCTCATAGTGGGGATGGTTGGTTAAGGTCCGTCCAGTGCACAGTTTGACTCCTGCCAACAGCTGCATGCTCCCAGCAAACACTGCTGTGTTTGGAGTGTTTGACCTAAACAAATGTTGATAAGTCTGAGGAAGTCTCTGCAGGGGCATTTTTGCAATGCTTGTGACAGATCAGAAGGAAAAAAAAGACTGTAAAAGTATTTTTCTGCTTCTCCTCTATTCAGGGAGCAAACTGTTCAAGCAACTGTTTTCTTCAAATGCCAAGCAGATAAATTATTATAATACTCAACTGCAAATAAAAAATTTACTAAGCACTATGAGGAAATCTAAGGAAAACATGATCCTGACAAGTTCAAACTATTTCTGTATTTCATATATTCTCAGGTTCATAAAGCCTCTGAATATTTATAGGTTTCTATATTCTAATTATTATAATATTTCAAGAAACTTATTGTGACTTAAGTTTGAGTCTGATATAGATATAAGGTACTTTATATAAAATGAATTATTTAATCTGAATGGTAAAACTTTCTGTTCTTGTCCTGGCATTCACCATTCACTTGGAACAAAAACTTTGTTCCATGAGACATTACTCTTCCTATTCTGACAACTCTGGGAGAGAAACTATGAAAAAAGACATTCCAGTTGTAAAAAAGCTGGGGCAGGGGGATGCAGAAGATGTCCTGGTATCTCAAGATCACTCAAGTACCAATAATGAAAAAAAATTATTTTTGCTCACCTTCTTCCCAACAAGTTTACTATCTAAAACATTTGCAAAGGCACAACAGAAGGGCAGAGCAAAAAGAAAGAGTAAAAATGCCAGGCAATGGACACTCCTGTAATCAGGCTAATTGGAACTGCTGAAGTGTCTTCTAGTGCTTAGCAGGCACATAACCATGGAAGGGTCTGTGAACACTAAACCAACAGAGAGCAGCACACATTTAACCAACTAAAATGAAATTAGAATGTGAATAGATGCCTAACATCCCCATGCACACTCGAAAGTACTCCAGTAACTGTGACACTTTGGGTGCACTTCAGGGAGCCTTGGAAACTGCACTACACACTCAGTCATCTTTAAGCTCCATGATCAGCTTGAAAATGTTGAGACGAGTATTAAATTTTATTATCGCCTTTCAAGAGATTATGCTTAGCAAATGAATTAATAATTACAAACTCTTCCTAAAAAATCTTGCACTGGTACATTAATCTCATCTAAGAAGGCCAGAGATAGTATTTTAATAGGTCAGTTTAACTTTCCTGATAGACCAGTCCTTCAGCACTTTATAAAACCAATTTCATTTTAAAGTCTGAAAATATTTAATCTCTTAAGAAATTATTTATTGCTTAAAATATTCAAAGCCACAAGTGTCCTGAAGTACATGTTCCATTCAAATAAATTAATTCCTGTTAGAATTTAGTGCTATGCAAATGGGATGGCCCTGACAGGCTGTCAGGCAGGACTGATCCCTGGAGCTGTGGGAAAGCACAAGTCTGTAGGACTAAGCTGCAAAGGACACAGGCTGGACTCACAGAGGGACTGGGAGAGCTCAGACACCCAAACAAAAATGATGATTCTTAAAGCATCTTCAACATGTTCCTGTGTTTATGCCTGGGCCAGGCAACTTCTAATGTGACAAGCAGGTTTCTGTGGTTGTTCAAGATTAGTTCAAATTTTAAAACCTGACTGGCCTTACCAAGGCAGCCCTGCTCTTCTGATTGCAGATTTGCATTATAATGGGCTCTGTAGCAGATTCAAACTTTCTTAAACCCACTCACACAGCCCCTCCCAACAAGGACCAGAGGCAAAACCACAGGATAAAAAGCAAACAAACAAAAAAGCCAAACCAGCCTGCAGGCTCCTTTCTTTAAAACAAAAGCTAAAGGGTGATAGTGCCCTTTATAAATAACCTACTGGTAAAAATGCTTGTCAAAAATGTAGAATCACAGAACACACTGAGTTGGAAGGGACCCACAGGGCTCATCCAGTCCTGCCCCTGTCCCTGCAGACCCCCAGCATTCCCCCCTGTGCATCCCTGGTGTGCAAACCCTCCTGGAGCTCTGGCAGCCTCGGGGCTGTGCCCATTCCCTGGAGCCTGGGCAGTGCCAGCTCCTCTGGGGGATCAGAACCTTTCCTGATCTGCAGCCCAACCCTGCTCTGGTCCCAGGGAGCAGAGATTGGAGCTGCAGCCCCCAGTGAATCTCCCCTCAGAAAATGGATCATGCAGAAGATTCAGGGCTCCCTTCCTCCCCTTTCCAAAAGCATTCACTCCTGCCCAGAAGGGGTGAAATACAGCTGAGTTGCATTCTTTACTAGTCAGAAAGAGTTTTGCCAGCACTTCCTGCTCTCCCTATCCCTTGAAGACAATCAAGTGACCCTTGCTTGCTTTTCAAACAATTGCCTTAAGTGCTTTGGTCCGGGGTGGAGTTTGAAATCTGGTGCTCCAGGTAAAGGCAGATGTTTCCCTGAGATTTACAGATTTGAAGTCCTAGGAAATGATGCTCCTTCAGACACATCACTGTCCATGTTTCACTGGCCAGCTCAGGTGTTCCCAGACCAGCAGGAGCTACTGGAACCCCTCTTTGCCTGTGCTGCAGTGGCAGTGCCAGGAGCACAAGTGCTGGATTTCAGTGCCCTGGGCAGAGAGCTGGGAGGTGATCCTGGGAGGTGACACAGAGCCCCAGGCTCTGCCCTGTCCAGTTCCCTCCCCATGAGCTCTTGTGGGTGCCACTGCTGAGTCCTGGGCCCACGGGAGCCCTGAGGAGCATTCCCAGGGCCAGCGTGGCTCCTGCATGCCAGGGATGCTCCTGCCTGAGCCGGGTGCTGCTGCAGGGCTCTGCAGCCAGGGCACCTCCTGTGTGCAAACCCCTGAATGACACTTCTCTATTACTCTAAAACCAAACCATTTTTACAACTGTCTGAGCAAATGATGTATAAAATGAAAGGATAATTTGTTTTTATAGCTTTCTGCCAAGCTCCATACCACACTGCCCAACCTGCAAACAATTTATTCTCTAGGAAATGTCACTAAATAATGACAAGGACTTACAGGTCAAACTGATTTACATTATATAATTTAAATGCCATTCCAAGCAGACCTGATGGCATTTTGAACAAATAATCTCATTTATTTTTGAAGCTCTAAGCTTTCAACAAGTTAATTACAGCTGAGCTAATGGGTAAACTAAGCACTATATTATAGTGTAGGAACCTTTTCTTTACCTTACACTTAAGAATTTAGAGAATTATATAAATATGAAAGAATAACTCATTAAAAATAAGAGGGTTTTACAGGAAGTACTTGCACAGACTCTGAAAGTGGTAGTAATTCTTTCTCTTAAAATACTAAAGAATTATTGTGAGCTGGTTTTAGGAAGCACTAAGGAAGAAATGGCTAACATTGTAATTACAGGTTACATCATCAGAAATAAAATGGCTGTTTCTAGTAGAAGTCCTCCAGACTTGAACCCTACAGCTGACTCTCAAAGCCATAAAATCTAACAAGTCACAGATTATTCCTTTACTAGTGCCTGAGTATGGTATGAATCCACAAAGTGAAAGGATTTGAGAAAAGGAGATTCTGAAGAATATGCCATGATAGATTTTTCTTTTTCTTTAAAAGAAAATCTTTTTATTTGCAGAATGCAATATTGAAACATCACAGATTTAGCTGCAGATGATAGGCAGTAAAGCATATTCAGGCACACCGTCATGGTTCTTTTTTTTCCCTCTGGTTTGGAAAGACTGAAAATTGCAAAAATGGAAAACGACAGTCACAAAGCAAGAGCAACAAGATGTGAATCCCAGCTTCAATTTTATGCATGCAGATTATGCTCACATAAAGGAGTGCACCTACACAGCTGGTATAAACCTACTTCTCAGGCACTCTCAGGTTCATGCCTGAAATTTATTCACGTCTGTCCAACAAAAGCCCAAGAATTTAAGAACAATAATTAAAAAAAAGAAGTGTAATATTGCCTTTAAAGTCTGGAACATGAGTTGATTTTAGTGTGATTACCCTTGAAAATCAGGAATGTAAGTAATAGAGTTAAACTTCAAAGCTGGCTTGAAATTAAAATATAGCCATTAATATAAACTAGTATAAATTACTAAAAGAAAGAACCACCATTGAAACATGGGTGTTTCACTTGCATAACCTTAGGAACTTTTTGGAAATTTGTGGGGTTTCCACTCATATAAAAATTTGCCTGCTTGTCCCCACACCTGGTTCAGGTACAGCTGACATCCAACCATGCTCTGCTGAATCTCAGTCTCAGTTAACTTTTCCATTGTTTTGGCTGTTGCCCAAGAGTTTTAAGAACTTCTGTGAGTTTTGGCAACTGCTACTGATATATTCCACAACTGTAGACAGATTTCCCCTTTAAAGGCAGAAGACATTGCTTCTTTAGCACTTACCAGGAGTAAACAGAGAGGGAAGTTCACGCTATTGATTTGCTCATTCTACTGATATTCTTCCCCATCTCACAAATGAGCATGTTGTTCCTGTTGTCTTAGGGAGAGAGACCAAAACTAAGAATTTTAATGTACCTCCCAGCTGGGAACAGAACTGTGAACTATCCCTGGAGCATTGGATTCTTGACTTTTTTGTTGAAAAAAAGCTAAGAAAATGAGATGGTGGGTAGGAAAAAAAGCAGAAGACTGGGATATGCAAGATTATTATGTAAAAAATTGTGCTCTGCAATTGTACAGATACAAAGCAGTAGATCTTCCTGAAAATGCTATGGCAATTTTAGTGAGGGGAAGAGTAAGAAATGCATCTGCAGACACTTCACAGGGGACAGACTAATAGTTGGCCATTATTCAGATTGTGTATTTGGACAAGTTAATATGCATTTAGAGCTAAGCAGACAGAAGGGTTTTCTTGTTGTGGAGAGATTGCAAGACAGATGAGTTATTCCTAATTCACTGCTATACATGACAAATTAGAGCTTTTCATACTGAGTATTAATAATGAATGATTAGTTCCTGACACCAGCCTTGACAGGTCATTAACTACAGCACAACCATCAAGTGTTAGTAAAGTAAAAGTGTTCTCTTACACATCAAACTTAACAAAATCTGTCCCACTTTGAGAAACTTACCATAAATTTTGTTGACTGGTATTTAAAGCATAGATAATTAACTCTTCTTCACAGGAATAATATTTCTAAATACAATAAATTCTAAGTAAAAAAAATGCCCCTCTGTAATTGTCTGTCATGACTTGGAATGAAGAGATGACAAGGACCAGTTTAGCATTCTCAGCATTAAGAACATGTGAAAAATTATTCTCATTGGAGCCAGTCAAATCCAGTTCATGGCTGGGAATAACTCCACATGCATATTTTATGTATAAATCTATATATAACTCTATATATTGCACACAGGAGACCTGAACTATCAGACATTTACCATCTTTTAATAAAACAGTAGTGCTAAATGGAACTGGCTGGTAAACATTAGTCACAAAAACATGTCAATAAGGCTGCAAAGATTCTAAATGATGGAAAAAATCATGGCCTGCTTTCAAAATAAGTCAGTGAAGGCTTGTAATATATTTTACTTCTAAATTACTCCTTCTAGTTTACGGATTAAAGAAATACAACATTATGGAGTGTAAATATGTTGCTATGGGGGAAGAGGCTGGGTGACTGGTTTCACTGAAGTTCACTGCATATGAAGGAAATACTCCAAGGAAATACTTCAAACAGTTCAATCTTTAATGTTGTATATTCAGATTTACTTTCAGAATGTTTTCCTCTATAACATGAAACCAATTTTCTTTTTTAAAAATCATTGCCGGAGTTGCAAATAAATACAAGTCCCAGGAATCTCCCTGTTCAGAAACCTAACCTGAAAGTTTTTAGTGGCTGCTCTATGTTAATAGACAACATTTCCCTTCAGTTCACACCCTCCAGAGAACATCCTACCTGGCCTTTTTTCTCAGCATCTCTTACATCAAGTATTCCAAACTGTTTCCACCTAAAAAATACTTTCCTATGCTCTGTGAGAAAGCAGAAGTGATGAGGTGGGGTTGGAATGATTAACTCACACTCCTGAAAGACTGCTCCTATGCTTAGCTGTAACAAGTTCAAGTTCAATTAAAAATATTTTGTTTGCAGTTTGGAACACATATTGGGATTAATTCTAACAAGCAGAAACAACTTAGATTGTTTTCAAGTCAAACAAACAGTGCAGAGTACAAATTTTCCAAGCTTTTTAACATTTACAGATTTGAGAAGGACAGTAGGTTGGGTGGGGGCTGGAGAATAAAATGATTGCACTGCAGAGGTCTATTAATGTAAAGTTGCTATAATATGATGAGAAAAGCTTGACACCTCCAAATTTACCTCTTCTGGCTGGGAAAAACTGTGTCCTTGTGGGAGCAAAGGGATCAGCAGGTTCCCTGTTGCACATGGAACACAGCAGTGACACTGAGCCCGAGCATGGAGCTGCTCTCCACAGCTGCTCACAGCAACCTCCTGATAACCCACTCATCCTCACTATCCTCATGGGTCACCAGGGTTCACTGCTGAGCTGGGACAAATGAGGAGAACACTATAACTAAGAACATTAGATCTACACAAATAGCATTTAACTGAAATAGAGAAAAAATCCTCTTACTTAATCCAGTTCATCAGCTCCACAGTGTCTGGGTCATAGAATTCTCTCAGCTCTGACAGTTCATCCATTATTCCTGGCCAGAACTAAAATGGAAACAAAATAGAACAACCTGAAGACAGGACGAACCAAACAAGTTTTGGATGCTGAAATGTATTACTATCTCTTAGCTGGCAAATAATCTTGTCCAGCTCATGGGCAAATTCCAAGACACAAGAGTAACTATCTACCCTTCCTAGGAAGGAGAGGTGGCTGTCATTGCAGGATGAACACACAGTTTCAGAGTTGGAGATCTGCAGCTCCTGCCAGATGACCAACAGGACCAGAACTGCCCATTGTCAATGATGACAAGACAAGGAAAGGTCCCAGGAATTAACATTAAGTTTGGAAAGGAATGTAAAGCTAATAGGAAATCTGTATCAGAAGTAAAGATTATTAGATGTGCTGCAGATGCTATTAATGGTATTTCAGAAGTTTAAATTAAAAGAGAACTACTGAAGGCAAAAATAAAACTGTGACTGAATGACAACAACAAATAGGCCATCAGGGGAAAGCATTTAAAAATTTACTATAGACAAAGAATGCATAAATCAAATCCAGAGGCGAGAAAAAAGGATGGAAACTGATTCTGAAAAGCTTAACCCTCCTGCTCAAAAAGCTAAGGGAACAATGATTTATTTAAGGGTTTATTGTTGAAGCCAGTGAATATTTCAGGGCAGAAGGGAGCAATTAAGAAGATAATGACAATGCTAATGACAGATTGCTGTGCCTCAGTCTTTACTACAGAGGATGCTATGGTAAAACCTACTCCAAACCTGCTTTCTTTAGATAAGAAGGACTGCTGGTTTGAAAATTGAAATGCTACAGGAGAAAGTCTAAGAAAACCCACCTGATTATCTAAAAAGCCATTAATCATCCCATTTTAATGCTCATCCAAGAGTTCAGAAGCAATTTGAATGTGGTGCTGCTGAGCCCCTTAGCAAACACAGGCATTCCTTCACCAAAACTGTAATTACATGGCAGGCCTGGGGGCAGGAGGTAAAACTGGGCCAATTAAGATTCTCACCAGTGTACCTGCTTACTTCAAACACTTGTCCAAGTACTCCTGGCACCATCACAACTGTGGGGAAGCTTTGGGAAGTACAACAGCACAACAGATGTATTTCTGCTCTTCAGAAGCTCTCCCAGAGATTAGTAAATTCAGCTGTTGTGAAAGGAGATTGTGGAGTCTCATCATGAATCAAAATTGCCTCTCTTCATTACTAAAGTGCCCAGGATAGCTACACATTCTGAGAGCTTGGAGTCCTTCAGGGTGGAGACAGAAGGAATGGGCTCTGCTTTGCTTTTCAGTCAGTGCACCCTGCCCTGTAACCTCCTGGGGAAGCAGTGGCACAGCTCCCTGCTCACTGCTGGGGCTATTCCATGGCATTCCCTCTGTAAAGTTTTTTTAAGTCATAGTTCTGCAAGTTTTGAGTGAGTACAAGCAGTTTCCACTGGAAGAAAATTTTGGTCATGGGGCTTGCTATTACTGAATTGAAAAGTTTCCAGGTAGCACTACATTTGATTAGTAGAACCAGAGAAACAAGAGAAAACTAAGGTACTTCAGGAATTCCAAATACAAGAGAATGACAAATAAAAAGTAAAGCATATGAAAATATGGACCAATAACACTGACAGAACTTTGTCTCATAAATCAAGTGTATGTCAGATTGAGAAAAAGTCTGTTGACACCAGGAGAGGATAAAAAGAACAGATGGAGCACATAAGGGATGTAACAAACTGCTCAGAAGAGAGGGAAATGTGAAAGAGGTTTCCAACTTGTAACAGTGCTTGTCTCTGGGGTCAAAGTCTTCAGGAGAAGAAAGCAGTTGTCAAGTGGCTTAAATTAGCCCTGAATGAAGCTGTTCAATACAGCCAAAGGCTGCTCAGATCATGGGTACATGTTGCAGTATGTGCTGTGATAAATGTCCATGTTTGGAGCAAAAGGACTTGGCCATGATGAAGATAAAAATGCAGCTGCAGAAGTAACAGGAATGGAGTGTTTACTCTTAGAGAGAAATCAAGATTATTTGGCAATTCTTGGAATTAGAATGCTCAAGCTCAGGAACTCACCTTAAATACCAACAATTTATTCAAAATTACTGACATGCAAACACAAATTGATGAGCATTATTGTGAAGTTAAATTACAAAATACAGATAAAGGTGAAACCTACCTAAAAAGTGTAAGAGAAGTGAAACATAAATACTACTTGGTACTGCTTTATGCATGTGTTGTGTTATCTGCAGCACAGCTAAAGTAGGCATGGAAATACTTCAGCATTTTCACTTTATCTGAGAGATGTTTGCACTTTAATAATGAAAATCACATGTAAACAGGAATACAGATGTCTTACAGGTCTCAAAACAGCCTGTGCCTGAAATCTGAAAGAAATCCAGCATTGTAGCTGCATCTGCATCTCAATAAATTATTGTTCAAGTGATGTATTTGGGGCTGTAGTAACCACATGCCTCAAAAGAGGCTTTCATTGGCTTATTCAGGATTAGGTTAATAATCCCATAAAAGTCCTATTTTGAGGAACTGCACTGAAGAACAGTTCTTCTGACAAATGTAACAGATAATGAAACACCAAACTGCCCCCTACAAATTGAAGAGAACCAGCCCTGCTGGCCAGTTAACTTTGTGGGGTACAGAGAAACTGCCCCTGCAGTCTGAGCAGTCAAGAACTCCACAGAGAAATTCCTGTCTGGAAAAGAGAAAGATCAGTAAATCTCTGTTCCAAAACCCTCCTTCCACTGTCTGTTTATAAGGTGTTAGAGAGAGAATATAAAACCACATTCTCACAAAAGCAATGGGTCCTTTCTGGATTTCTGTAAGAATTCTTGTCTGGCCACTGCCAGGGCACCTGGGACAGGAGCCTTGTGGGTCCCTTCCAGCTCAGAATATTCTGTGATTCCCTCAGGCTTCTCATCAACTCTTTCAGCTTTGCAGAAAGACCCACAGAGAGATCCACTCCTCTGGTAGCTCAACTGCAAGAACTGACTCAGGACAAAAAACAACTGAGAGGTGACAAATTTCTCCTTCCTACTGAGAAATTTGAAAAATAGTATTTTTAATGTCAATAAAAATTATTTCCTCTATTTAGAACAAACACAAAAATGATGCTTTTCAGGCAGACTGAGCACAACTAATGACTGCTCTAAAGCCCATGAAATCAGTGTTTTCTGTTGACTTCAGAATTGAATCTGACAGAATTTAGGAACTTTACATCTGCTCATGAAGAGTGGGAGGAAAATTATTCCTAGTGATCTGTCACATTAGACTATCAGAATGTCATGCTCCTGGTATCCCCCATGTCAGAAGAAATGACATTTTTTCTGTCATATTCAGAGATGATGAAAATAGCAAATGACTTCCTAACCATCACATGAGTGGACAAAAAGAGTCCTCTAACAGAACAATAGGACAATTTAAGTGGAAACCAGTATTTTTTTACTTTTTGTTTCAGTTTAGAGGGGGAAACACAGTACTGGAGTGAACTCTATTAGCAGCTTTCTTAACTACTTCACTACCACCTTTTGAACTGTAACAATGAAATTAATCTTGCCTTTTTCTGAAGGGAATTATTTAACAGATGTATTTTCATCTCAGACTAGTTATTGCAGAAACAATTTCTCCACCAAAGCAGACTCTGAATTTTTTGTCTTTGTGGCCACAGATTAAAAGAATGGTTTGCCTATTAAATCAGTGTTCTAAATCTCACTGCTATGACAGACTGATAACCTTGCACATGTTGTTGATTTAGGTATATTTTATGCATTTAAATTTAAGTGTTTGACAATAATAATATTCTGTTTCTGGAACAGATAGAAGACAAACTAGGTACTTGACCATTTAATAATTCTGTACTTTAAAACAGATGAGATGAGGCACAGCAGTAGAGATTACTATTATTTCTGCTCCTACAATAAATCATGACACAATGTCACAATCTGCATTTTATCCACAACTTAGTTAAAACCAAAAGAGACAACTCTCCATAAAATTATGCCTTTAAATAACACCTGCTACTTAGACATACAATCAGATAAACATTTGTATCTATGAACAACTACTTTGGATCAAATTAGCTCAGCTGATCCTTCACAGACAATTTCATAGGCACAGCTATCCTAATTTTTAAAATTCAGTTACAATTCTTGTATGTAGTTACTAATAAGACAACCCTTCTAGGAGAAAGGAAAAATTTCATGCAACTAAAATATGCCAAAACATTGAGAAAAAAACTTACCTTAAATGAAATGTACAGTAATGTAATTATTGGTATAGAATACTTAATCACCTGTGTCTATGAGAAATTAAAAAAAAATTGGTTATTTTGATGATACAGTAAATAGACTTAATTTTTAATGTATTGATATCTGAAATATTTAACATGTAGTGGAATTTAAGAGATTAAATTTTAAGCCCATATTCTGATTTTATTTTCAAGTAAAACCCTTATTAAAGACCTATTACAAAAGATGGATTTATATCTTTAAATCTATATTCTACAAGGTGGAAAACACTGTCACTCAATATAATTGACTGCAAAGGTCTTCTCAGACTGCTGATGATTTCTTAATATGGAGATTTTTTTAGAAAAATCATGGCTGTTTTTCACAGCCACATCTATATTGCCATCTAGTGTGTTCCAATGGAATTGTTTAATATAGAAACCACCAGAAAATCCATTTGACTTCCTAAATTTATACAAACATCCAGCAGAGATACCTGGATTGAGAGAACTACAAGCAATACTGAGCCCTGAGCCTTCACTTGGTCCAGATGCAGGGGATGAAAGGCTGAGTACAGTGCTCACCCTCTGGGATGTGTAGAGATGGAGACACTTCAGGAGGAGTTTCCAAACCTCTGTACTGCACAGGCCAAAGGATGCAAACACACACATGTGGGATGTCCAGAGGTACTTCATCCTGGAAGAACACAAGCTTTCCATGATCACTGGAGCTCTGCAAAGCTGCTTGGGAGAGCAGGTAATGGCTAGAGAAATCTGAACACAGTTTTCTTGGCCTTTCATGCCTCTGCAATAACTGAGTACAGGACTGACACTGCACTGTGCTATGCTCTCTTGAGAACATCTCTGTTCCCAAACTTCCATTCTTTCGGGCAGAATTTTGGGAAATGCCTCAGTCTACAAGTAGAAATACACCAGGGAGAGAAAGAATGTTCATGATCCTATCAGTTTGTGGTCAACATATTCTACACTCTTATAAAAATATACTCAATTATCTGAACAAGCCCTTAGAATAAAAAAAAAATACCTCATTGTGCTTAATGCCAGACATCCAAAAAGAACTGTGTGAACTAAGCTGTAGGCAGCATCAGGCTTCAGTGTCACTGTGTATTCTTCCATTTTGTCCTTCAAATGGACTTGACTTGAACCACTAATTGAAGAAAAAAAGGTGTAATATTAAGTTCTGTAACATATTTCACATAATCATCTGCATTTCAAAAGGCACAGAATCTTTCTGGGGCCAGAAACAACAACCACTGCTATCTATGAGCCCACAACCTTCTATTGTATCTATGGTCTAATTTAGCCTGGCCACCAACTTGATGCAGCATCAGGTATTTCCTTCCATGTGCAGATTTCTGGAAATGCAATGGGTTTAAATGAGCTGGATTAGAATGAGATAAAATTCTTTACAGCATGGCAAACTTGGTTTCTTGTTGGAAGCAGCTACTCCCATGTTCAGAGGGCTTTTGATGAGTGAAGAATTTAGAATTTAACTGTGATTTGTGGGGTTGTGCTGGTCTGTCCTGATGTTACCAAAGCCACAGACTGGAAGCAGAGTTAGGGACAATGAGCCCTGAAGGGAGTGGTTATTGCTTGAGGTGTCTAGCCTTGTGGAGGGCCCTTAAAAAAAAAAAGAAAAAAAAAAAGAAAAGAAAAAGCTGATTCAGTTTGTGGGGTTTTCCTATTTTCTTCAGAGCAGGGGATAAGTGAGATGAATGCATTAAAAATTAGGGACATGTTTGGGATTGCATCTAGGATTGCAGAAAATAAGAGCTGCAGAATCTTTATTTTTAAAATTGACTGATCCAGTAAGTTTTTAAAGAGGCTGGTTGAATACTACCAAAATTATTTACTGATGACTGACATTTGACAATTACTATTGCAATGTAATGTAATTGTCTTGGATACTCTCCCTTTCTCTTGCTCTCTCTCCTTTTTATCCAGTCTTCCCTAGAATCTCTGATAGTGACACTAGTCAGGTGACACTCCTTGAATTTTTGCCCAATCAGGTTTCATATGATTCCTTCTACCTTTTGCCCAGGTTGTACAAGTAAAACTGAGAGCTCCATAATGAACCTTTTGTTTTTTTTTTTTGATTAACATTTCTGTCTGATTTTCTTCTGTGTTCTGTAGATACCTCAGAATCCCAAAGATAAGCTCTGGGAACTGCCAGCAGTGATGCACAGTTACAGCTCCTGCCCCTTCACACAAAAGTTCAGCACAGACTATTCCAGCTCATTTCTGGGCAGTCTGAGGGTAACACCTGGCAAATCTGTGATTTGGAGTGCTCTGCACAGGGAACATGGGAAGAACTAAAGAAACTTTATGTAAAAACATCCTTCCCCTGCTTTCCCACATCCCAAAAAACCCAACCAATGTTGTACATACTGCAAAATTCAGCAGCAAAGAGCTTGAGTGAATGTAGGGAAGGATGTTCCTTTGGTTACATTTTCAGATTCAACAGGAAGTTACTTATTCTGCCTGATGCCTCTCTCATACACCCCACTCCTCAGTAGCTGTGCAAAGCAATCCTGTATTTGCTGCTGTGTTCACCTGTCAATTCCTCAGCCAGCTGAAGAAAATAAAATTGATAAAAATGGGAATTTTCTTAAAACTGTATTTACCTGAGGTTCCGAAAGGCAACAATTACAGCTGCTACTGTCAGGAGGAAGAGAACAAATCCATAGACGTAAAAAAGTAATGTACTGGAGAGTCTTGAGAAAGTATTTAAAGGTAATAAACCAAAGGCTTCTTCACAAAGATACAGGTTAGCATCAAAATCTCTAGAAAAAAAAGAAATCATATTTGTCCATCACGCATTTCATAACTTGATGTCAAAAGGATCAAAGTTTCCTTTCTTCTGGAGAAATTATAAAGTCACAGTTGTGCAGATTATTCTTAGGGCAAGTATAATATAAATATGAGGTAAAACTGTGATTTATTGCACACATTTGAAACAGGAACAACCTGAAGGCTTCAATTAAAGAAGTCAAACAAAAAAGCAAAACTGCAGCTAAATCATACCTTGTTGCTCCAAATCCAAATTTTGCTTTCAGGAATTTGAATATATGCTCATCTGACTCAAGATTAAGAATTTTCTGCAAAGGGGGGAAGAGAAAGGAAATTATATTTTAAATATCAAGAATGTTGCACAGTAAACAGCATTTTCTTCATTTAAATGAAACTGTAAAGCAACATAGGCTTACTAAGATGGGTGCTTTGCAATCAAAGAAGCATTCAGTTTTAACTGCATTCATTGAAAAGAAAATTCAGTGAAACACGTTGCAAATGCTCAGCAGTATAGAGCTACAACTGATATAAAATTACAGGCGAGCTCCAAGTTAACACCAATTATTTGGTGTTAATTTAAGAACTTTTCAAATCCATATACCAAAGATGAGCAAAACTATCTTTAATTTCTAAAATGCAGTTTCTGAGATGCAGAAAAATCTCACTGCAGTTTTTGTTTAATGATATTCCTGCAGATGGTTAACAAATAGCTTTTTAACATAATACAATGTGTAATGTTTGATATTCAAAATTATTCGCCTACCTTAATGAATTTATTGATTAGGAGAGTCAAGCACAAGACTAGTAGAACATGGAGGATAAGTTTCCCAAGCCTATTAAGCAAGCCACCCTTTTTTAGGTTTTTCTACAAAGAAGAAAATATTAGTATTTCAGTTCTTTTTTTATTTTAATGTATTTGGAACAAAGCATCACAGGCTATTTGCAACAGCTCATCTGCTAGTCCTGAGCAGCACCAACTTTGCATTAGGGTCATTTAAGCAAAAACAGACACAGAACCAAGTACCCAGAATGAAGATGTACTTCTTGCACAAAACTGAAGGGACAATGTCATCAAAGCTTTGATGTGGCAGAGTTTTGGAAGCAACCAAACAGCCTTTCTTTGGCAGCAGCCCTACTGTACTTACAGAATTTATTCCCAAATTTCCACAATCTTGTGTGCCTTTTGAAATACCTACTCATTACACCTTCACTAAACATGGCAAAGGGATCTTCTGGCTCTGTCAGCTGATAGGATTTTGAGCAATTTTCCAGTTACAAGCTGCAGATCCAGGTAAGCTGCTCACAGGTAACTGGGAATAGGTGCAGACAATAGGAATGGCCCTGTAAATGCCTTAATGGGGTCAGAGGCTGTCACCAATGCCAGAATCAGGGAAAAAAAGAACTGTAACTACATTAAAAAACCCTAATCTTTGGAAGAAACAATGGATTTCAGGAAGCTGAACTCGACATGAGCCTAGCTGTCCTAGTTGTTACAGATTATTTTGTTGGAGGCAGATCCATAAATTCAAGCCAAGTCCTGCTGAAACAGGTATAAAGTCCATTTATGCAATTTTTTTTTTCAGGATCCAAACTGCAGCTTGCACAATCATTAATGTTAATAGCAATCATGGAATTATGATGTCTGATGTGCTTGGTTAAGCTGCAGTTAGTGTAATGGAGTTCATTATTTGATCAGGCAATGTTTGGGTTGCTGTATGCTGTAGTAATTCCTATAATTAATATTACTAAATGAAAATTCTAATGCATCTAAATTACTCATTCACACACACACACACACATATATTAAAATAATCTTTATTTAGTACTACAGAAATATTTTGGTACCTACCTGGATTGTTCTTGCTATTAAGACAGAAACATTAAAACTTATAAGTAATGATCCAAGAATCATAGAATTGAAGAACTGTAGGACACAGACCAGCAGTAACCCAGAAATCTGAATGATATAGAGCCATGTAACCTGTAACAATAATGAGATTTTTATGCCTACAAAACTTTACAGTCATAGGTGCTTTTCTCTCAATATGTTTTATAATTTATTTCAACATCAATTATTTTTGCAAATAATGTATCATCTTGCAGTGAATCATTACATTTAAAGCCATTACTGTATCCTTTTTATATTTATGTCCTGAACTACTTAGGTTAGTATTTTATGACCATTTTATACTTAAGGAAGCCTGATCCTCTAATCAAGCAGATTAACTGCTGATTATAGATGATTATAACTGCAGTGTGAGGGAAATATTAATTACTTAATATTTGGAAGATGGTTTATTTTCTTTAGTCCAAGAAGTGTTTCTGTAGCCTCTGTGATGTCTCTATGCCTGAAGAGTTATGACTCAGTGCAGTTCAGCAAACAAACATCACCTACCTTCTCAAACTTTGCAGTAATAGTTCAAATAATCCCTTTTGGGTTATGCTAAACTATTATCAGTGTTCAGCTCAATGTAAGCACTAAACCCCAGCTGATTTTCTACAGTGGCACCAAAACAGACATTTTACCTCACATTAAGATCCCAAGTTCAGTCTTGTGTTACAGCAGTGGTGTAAATCAGTATCAGAGAGCCCAACAAAGTCCAACAGTTCTAAGCAGTGCTTTTTTGAAAAGGAGTACAGACACAGTGGTGTGGTGAGTCTGTTTTGGAATAACTCAGCATGAAGCTGGTAATTTGCTGACTTTTAAGGCAGCTGACCAGTCACATTCAATGTTGACTTTAGCTTGCAGCTGCTGATATAATAAAGAGTTAAGAAACTTAAGTAAGCCACATTTATCTTGATATGCAGGGCCCATACTCATTTTCAGTTAAATTAATACAATTAGTAAAGTTCAAGTCTGCTTCAAATTTAAAATGAATTTACATGAATTACTCTTCATCCTCCTTTCCTAAAGTTAGATAGAACCTTTTTCAACCAGTGCAAGCTTTCACCATGCCTAAAATAATCTTGGTAGAATTTCACAGCTATGTTAATGTCAAAGACAGTGTTTTCATCTTCTACAGTACATTTCTGTTTTGTAAGATTGACTGTCAATGATCCCTGACCTTCTTAGTAAGACTTGTTTTATTTTCTGGCTTATCCATCTCAGCAACACAGCAGGGGCAATGCTGTTATTTTGTGGTGAATGTCAATGCAGGAAGACAACTGCTTCTCCCCAGCAACCTGGTGCTCTGCATCCTCCTCCTGTGAACAGAGCTTGGCCCCAAAGGAGGATGCACAATGCTTGAGGCAAAATTCATACACTGCTTTGAATTCAGCTTGCACAAAGATTCCCTGTGGTACTTTTTTCTTCTGGCAACTTTGAGAGGCCATGCTGAAGCTGTGGTATCAGATCAACTGTTAGGATGGTGTTTGGAAGTGTCAAATAGTGTCTAAACAAAAGCAGACAAAAATTAAATAGGCATGAACTAGGTTCAAGTGATCAAAAACCAGAAATGGTGTTGTTTCCTTCATTCACTTTAGACTTGCAGAGTTTATGCACTGTGATTACTTCAAAGCACAAGGCACACAGCACCATCTGTATTACCCTGGCCATCCAGACCACTGGTGAGGAAAACACCTTTAAAACTGTTGGCTTTGTGAAGGCAAAGAAACAAAAGTAGGTTCTTTCAAAGAGAAAGTTACCTTTGCTGTGGGAAGCATGTCCAAGCAGTCCAGGATGAACAATGCCAGTGCTTGTATCAGCATCATAAACTGGTTAAATTGCCAAGTCAGGCTAAAGAGAAACGTTGCTATGAACACAGCCATGAGTGTGAGCCTCTGCAAGGAGGGAACAAAGCTTTATTTTATAGTTTTCTTGGTTAAAACACAAAAAATCAAGCAAAAAAAACCAACAACCAACAAATCAAACCAAAGCCCACCTTAATCTGGTTTTATTTTAAATCACTTTTAAAACACTGAATTTTCTAACTGCAATAACAGCTTAGAGGATAACAAACATTTTATTAGAGTTACAAATTCTTGACTTATGCCTGTGTTTTATCACTGTAATACCATCTGCAAGAAAACAGGAAGATCTTGGATATTTTCAGCCCCCAGATTAAAATGCAATACCTGTTTTACTGTGGTATAAAGAGCAGTTTCTTGATCAAAATGAGGAGTGGTAACTTAAGAGCTGTTGGTCAAAGAAACTGTATCACCCCTTTGCTTTAATTCTTGCAGATGAGGCCAGTTGTCTGTTAGTGAGTTTACCTGTCACACTTGTCAGAAATACTCACTTCTTGAGCAGGCTGTAAATGAGCTCTGAGTAGGTATGTGATGGCTGCTATCTGAACAGCAAAGAATGGCAGTGCCCAGTTCTCCCTTAAAGGAATGGTGAATTCTACCCTTGTAGTATCTACTCTGTACAAAACAGAGAGTTTCACAGATTTAAAATCAAGCCAACACTTGGTGACAGACAGCTTGCAATGACAGGCATCTTTGTGCTATTTTAACTCCTTATTTATAAAAATGGAGGCTCTACACTTCAGTTCCTTCAACACACCTGGCTCTGAAAATAAATCACTATGAAGGTTCTGCAAGTTATCCATTGTTTCTGCATCTCAAATGATGTACTTCAGCTTCACTAACTAAAAACATATACTATGGATTACATCTTACTTATGAAGCCCAGCTTGGGTAATTTAGAAATGACAAATACACCCCAAACTAAAACACTCACAAAATCCAGCTTGTGCATTTCCACACCACAGGTCATGTTACTTCATTTTTTGGTTTGGAAATGAACATACAAAAATATAAACAGAATATAATTTTCACTGTGATCCCAATGACTTGAGCATGAAGGCAGTTTAATTGCTTATGAGCTTTGGGTCATTTTTTGAAGCTTTTGAACATAAGAAGTATGTGATGGAAGAATTCCCCAAAGAACGGTCATTTGCAAAACCTGATTTAAAAGTTAAAAACAAAGAATAATTCTCTTTATCCCAGTGTAGAGAAAATATTTGCTAAAACAATAATTCTCTTTCTCCCAGTGTAGAGAAAATATTTGCTAAAGCAGCAAGTAAGCAACAAATCTGAAACATGCTTAGCTGGAGGAAGAATGTATCTAAATGGAATTACTCAGTAGCCTCAGATGTAATTAATCTGGACAGAAAGTCTTTATCCAAATCCATTCTATGCACTTATTATATTGCATAAAGTAAACAAGCTCTCACTGCTCACCAATTATTAGAAAGATGGACAAATTTGCTCCAGATATTCTGTAAATGGAAGAGATGACCTTATGAAAGAAATGTGTGAAATACTGTACATTGCATGTGGCTTTTAATTCCTTTTATATTTGGAGAAAGAAACACCCTGCCTCCCTCCACCTGTAATTATTCTGTAGTGAATGTGCTTGCAGATAAATTCCTGTAGAGCTGCTCATTAACATATCAAACATTTCTGATAGAACCAAGTCTGTACTTTTAATTTCTTGAGTAATTTACAGGTAACAGCCAATGTCACCAGTCTTAGCTTCATGCCAGCAGTTTAATTCTGGCATAAAGCCAGTTCTTAGGTTTTTATCTCCAAACTGGTAACTCTTCAAGTGATAAAGCACTAGAACAGCTCAATTACCATGTTTTTTCTCTGAGGCTTAGTGCAGGAGGTGGCTATGGGATTAAGGGGAGAGAGAAGCTGAACTTCAGAGGAGCTGAGGGTGTGAAGGAACACCTGGAGGCAGGTGTGGGGCAGTGAGGAGACACCTGGAGGGCTTTCATGCAGATGTCTTTAACACCTGAGAGATCCTAGGCTGGAGAAGACAGGGTACATCACCTGGAGCTCCAGGCACATCTGAAAGGTGTAGTCCACTTTCAGAGACCACTTTAAGACAAAATTTTCTACTCAAACTTCCAGAACCTTTAAAAACCCAGTCTGATACGTCAGCTCATTTCTGATTATTTTCTAATTATTTTTTGTTTTTTTAAATATTCTTTCCATTTTCTGGCTAACTGGAGAGAGGCTTTATAGTTCCATGTTTTGTCTAATGAATCATGCAGTTAAAGCTTTAATGCCTTACCTTTGAAACTAGGTAAAATTTTAGAAAGATTAAATGTTTCATCTCACTTACCTGTTTGTAATATACCAGCAAGCTGCCAACAACCCTGAAAGCCATGTTCCACTAAGAAGCCAGCTTGTTACATACAGAGCAATGACATAAACTGCCTGAAGTCCAAACAAAGTGTAGATATAAAAATAAACAGGCTCTAGGTATTGCTGTAAAACACAAGAATACTGATGTTGACATTAAAACACTCACAGGGGGGGATTATACTTAGTATGAATTAGGTTTTGCTTTTACAAATTAAAAAGGTATCAGGAATATTTCTAATTAGAAAATATCTACAAAGGGGAGCTATGATTCACTGCGCAATCTTCATAATGCACTTACAATCTAAAGCCAAAATAAATGCCTACCTGAATTGGAAGAATCCTATACAGAATGCTGAGAAACACCTCCTGGTAAACATTCATTCTTTCAAGTATGTTAATTGTCCTCACAGATTCAGTTTTATTGTCATATACTAAACCATGTAAACCTTAATGATAAAGAGAAATTGAAATAGGAGATTGTCATTTTCCCCCTCCATCTTCATTTGAACAGTGAATAACTTTTTCAAAGGTATTTTAGGATCTCTCATCAGACACTGCAAACTTTGAGTCAACGATTCAGACCATATTACCTCTGAATCAACATGACCTTCTGAGGTCTTCAGCTTCCCTGCTTCAAATGTGACTCACAGTGCTAATTCAAGTACTATATATTTAGTAGTGTATAAAACATTTCTTTTTATACTTCCATCCCCAGCATAGAATCTGTGGTACATTCTGGATCCTGAGAATTGTTCTTGGCACTACTTTAACCACAGGTGAAGTTATTATTGAAAAATGTGTAGTACAAGCAAAATTGCTAAGGAGAAACAGCTAAATATCTAGAAAACATGAGACTGTCTGAGAAAGCCCCATCACTGTGTATGATTTCCTTGGAAGCTGCTCCTTGTGTCATTTACTGTCCAGGAGTACAGCAAAAAACATTGCCCCTTCCCAGAAATAGCTCATACCTCAAATTAAGCAAGAGAAGAATAAAAATGAAAGTAATAAACTGTATAAACCGAATAAACCAGCAAGCTGAAACCTGAACAGATATGAAAGCTGTCCCTCAAAGTGATTGCCTTCATCAGCATGTGAAGGTGTGGCACAGAAATCAATGCATCATTGGGAAATTTATTATGTCCATAACTTAGTGGCTCCCTGGCACAGGAACAGAATAAATCTGTCTCCAGTACAATTGTTACACTATCTTTCATAGTTATGGTGTGCCTTGTTCTCAATTATATTTGGAAAAAAACCCCAACCAAACCTACAAATAGTCAGCTGCAAAACTTACTTTACAGTTTACAATACCTTGCTGAATGGAAGCAGCCTGAATCATCTGTTTGTAGTAGGAATAATAAAGTCCACACTCAGTTCTGAATGAAATTTCTCTTTCGACCTCCTGCAAGTGAAGTTCAACAGGAAATTCACTTTCCATTTGCTTTTCACCATCATCCAAAGCTGCCTTCAACTCCAATTCCTGCAGCACCAGAGAAGCTGGCTTCCAGAGAGGCTTCAGTCCTTGGCTCTCACATCCTAAGCAACTTAGTTCAACCAAAGGTGAACACACATGGACAAATTAGGGTGAGAGGCAAACAGCTGGGGTGTCAATGACTCTTTGAACTGGGGAAAGTACAAGCTCTCTGTGATTCTGATATGCTGCTTGGAAATACTTTGGGCATTTCACTATTTTTTTGTAACATGACAAACTTAGATTGGCACAGTGGCCCACAGCTGGGCTGTAAAGCTGCATATCCCTGCTTTGTGCATTTAACCTTTTCTCCCAGATGTGGTTATCCCACTGTGCTCCATGGCTTTGCCAGCTGAAGGCTCAATTAATTCAGTGTGCTGTGAGGGGGCTGCACCATGATGTCAGGGATATTTCAGCTGGCAGGGGATGCTGCTGCCCACTTGTTCAACACCGCTTCTTGCAGGAAGCCAGCTGGCACCACTCTCATTCTTACCCTACAGCTGAAAGGAAAAGGGACTTTCTACTTGGCTTTAGGGCTAGGTGAACTTCTTATTTCTAACTAAAAATGCTCAAATCGTTTAAATTATTATTAGGTACACTTCAATGCAGGTACATTTCAAACTATGCCTTTTTCTTAGCTGATATTGCAGCAGATGAGGTCGAGTAAGATCTGAAAGCTCTTTGCTTTGAAATGCATTTCCTTTTGTTACCTCATTAGTTGTGAAGACCTGAATGAAATTTAACAAATCCACAGCTTTGGGCAACCACACTAAAACAAAGATGGCATGAACAAGCAATCTGATGAGAACTAACAATTGTCTTATACAGAATTGTTCTATTATCAGTGATCTTTTTAGTAGCTTCTATAATAACATCCCAGCAAATGCATCTCCTAAGCAGTAAGTTAGAAAGGGTCTCTAGCTAGTTAGAAAAATTTTATACTGAGGTTTGAAACTCCAGTGAAATCCCTGTATGTGGTATATGCAAGTCACTAAAAAACTTGTGTGATTTATAAAAATAACTTTATGAATTCATCTTTCTCTACAAAAGAATGTTACTGAAATAACAGAATATTACTCTTCCAGAGACTTTTATGAATGCCAATCTTGTTAATGCAACCTTGCACAGAACCCCAAGACTTTCAACTTTCTCATAAAATCCCAACTCTTATGCTGGAGAAGAATCAATTCTATTTCAGAGCTAACATAAAGCTTGAAAAAAAACCACAGGTTCTTCTCTCCTCTGCTGCCCAGTGCAGGTTCTTATCTCAAAGCATACATTTTATTGAAGTCACTTGTTGACAAACCAGTATTAGTTCTGGTCTGAGAAAAGTCAATAGATAAAACCACAAGTGATTTAATCTAAGTTCACAATTAAACCCTCCAGGTGCCCTGTCACATATAGATCATCATATAAATCATCATCATACCAAAAGCCACATACTTAGCAAATTGAGAGTGCTGGATTTTAAACAAGCTCTACTTTCAAATTCATCACTACTGGAAAGTTTTCTAATACCAAAAAGTGGCTGACTCTTAAATGCTCATAAAGGAAAAAAAAAAGGGAATGCTAACATTTGGAATTTATTAAGGGGGAGAGAGGAGTCACAGAGGGGGATCTAATTAGCAAAAATGCATTCAAACATGATTAATTTGTAATCCTGGCACCAGCTGTATTCAACCAAATGCTATACTTTATGAGACAAACACTAGTGAGTTTTACATCTGTTTCATGCTAAGATAACATCTGTTATATTCACTGAAAATACTTTTCCAGTTCTACAGCAATTTATACTTTTCCTAGCCTTCCATGTCAATAAAAACATGAAGACTTATGGGTAAACATTGTGAGAGCACATGCTTATCTGTCTGTATCTTCACTTTGTGAGGTGGTAACAAAGAAGTTATCACTGTTCCAAGGGAAAAACAAAGAACACATTCCTCTGGGACACACAGAGAGCTGCTTATTATTTCAATTTATGCAATTGCATCCTCATAATATTAAGCATTCACAACCAAATACAAAGGACTTTCTCTCAAGGGCAGTGCAAAATTTTAGAGCTTATGATTCCTCAAACTCCTTAAGCAAGGCCTTCAGAATGCTGAGCAAGCAGCCAAAGTCTGAGCTGAGTTTTTCTATAAATAATGAGCATAAATAAAGCTCAGATTACTTTTCTTTTTTTGAGATTGCTAAAACAAAATTTGTGTCATTGAAACTATTTATTAGTTTTTCAAGTTAAGACCAGGAAGATTTGAACATTTTCTCAACACACAGCTGCTGTCAATGTTCCTAGTTGAGAACAAGCCTTCAGCAAATGTATTTCATCCTTTGAAAGGATGATAACCTGAAGTCCATCTCTTCTCTGGTGTGCTCCAGACCAGATCTGATCCAGAGTAAAGCACCCCTAGCACCTCAACAGGCACTGCTGAGCAGAAGAGCTGCCCAAGCCCTGCCTGCCCTCCTTCCCTTCATGCCTGAGCATTCACTTTGTGCAGTTCTCATCAACTGCTTCCCTGCTTTTCTTTCTACAGTCATTTTGTCTGGGGCTGGAAGGGACCTAAAAGCCCATCCAGTGCCACCCCCTGCACCATCCCAGGCTTCTCCAAGCCCCAATGTCCAGCCTGGCCTTGGACATCTCCAGGGGTCCAGAGGCAGCCACAGATTCTCTGGGCAATGATCTTTGGTTTGCATTCAAAATGTTGAAAGGGAAAATAGGAGCACTTCACAAACTAAATCCTGGTATTCCTATGCTGAAAGACTTGCAATCTTATGTTTTCATTCTTGACTTCCTGCAAGCAGCAATTTTATTAAAGGAAAAATCAATATCAGTATCTAAACTCTTAGAAGGGATGAAGAAGAAATGAATGCTCTGAAGTTTATCCGTTTTTCTTACAGTATGAATTTGCTACATGGCCTTAGCTTATTCCTGTTCAAAGTGTCTTCAGAATTTGCAGTTGAAGAAGCAATGGCTGACAGGAGAAATGGCCCCTCATTTTCCTATTTGCATAGCAGATTCTGTTCCCAAAAGATGCTACACTGGAGGGGCAGCCACTAAACTGCTACTGCAAATCACTGAAAATAGACAAGCCATTTCAGATGTGTTATGCCAGAACATTTACAGAAAACTGAGAAAGGATTTTTGGACAAGAAATCTGTTTTGACTTCCACCATCACAAACAGAAATGTTTGTTGGTTTAATGTATATGAGAAGAGATTCAAAATTTAAAAAAAATAATTAGTTGATCAATTTAAGTGATTGTAACCTGTGATCCCTGCTGGAAGGGGACACAAACACAGCTCCTGACTAGGTATCATGATATGCTGAATCTTTTCTGTTTCATTTTTTTTTTGGTCATTCTTTCAGGAAGTCTTGAAATAAAAAAAAAATCAAGGAACAACTGTGTACTTCCTTCACTGCATATTCCTTCATTGCATAAACCACGCTTCAAGATGTGCTTTTTCAGTTTTTCTGGTAAGAAAACAATGGTACATCTTTCTCCTGTGACCATGGCTAATGGATAATAGCAGGCACATTTACCAGCAAACAAGAACAAGGCTCACACACAGAGCAGCAGCTGAAATCAATGCACTGTTGAAAGCAATATTCAAAATACAGCACAACAGTTGAACAACGACCAGACAGTTTTTCTACTTGGGTGAACCATTGCTGGAAGACACCCAAATCTGAACTGGCTTTCGATGAATTGCAACTGAAATTACAGAAAGGCAATCCCTGCAAGTGTGTGTGCAAGTCCTGACTCCAATTATTTAGGAGTTAGGAATCATGACTTTGCATAATCAACTCTTTTTACTTCCCATTTTTAGGGTTGAATACAACTGCCTACTTTTTAAACATGCAGTTGTGGGGTTCATGTATCAGTGGGGTCTTCAGAACCAAAATTCCACCTTTTGCATCTAAAAGGTGCAGGTACAAATATCTGCCTGGTGCAGAAGTGTCAGGAAAACACTGCAGATCTTCTTCAAATAGAAAAGTACTTTCATACAGAAGGAAAGATGACAAAACAGGTCTCCATTACATCTCTGTAAATTAAGTTGCTACACAGATCTTTCTGGGCATGAATTCTTAGCATCTGACTAATTGTAGCTTATTGGATGAAAGGAACAAAGTTCAGGGGAATAGTAACTGTTACATATTTTTTGTATTAGATTTCAACAACATAAATCATCAAATTTGCTCCATTTACAACTGAAGGTAGTAGTTTAAAATAGATGGAAAAAGAACTGATTTAGAATTTTTTTTTCTATGTTGCAGAGCAGTGATGTTGCTCTACTGTATTTCACAAGCATGGGGATTAACAAAACACTGGATGTGCATTTGTAATGCATCCATTTATTCCATGTTATGTTTAATGAAAACATAATGAAATGAGATCACCTCTGTATTTCACTAATCAAGGCAGGCAATAATTGTGGGGCAAGGATTAGACTGCAGCTCTCCCTTCTGAGAATCTGGGCAGGGGTAAGGACTAAAATAAAATTTACACTTTTCAAACTTTTGGAAAGTTCAGTTAATATCTGCAAAAACAGATGCTTTGGCCAAACTATAAAATGTTAGAGAAGAAAGCACCTTTTCCACTTATTTTCCATGTGATTTTTGAAGGTCTTATCTTTCTTAGTATAAAGTATGTGCTGTAATGAAAAGATTAGCCAGTTGAGAAGTGCTGGAAAACATGTACATATCCCTGGAGAGACCACACTCCTACACACAGGCACAGAGACAGCTGTGGTTTGTTTTACAGATATTGGGATGAGCCTCCCTGCCTCAGCTTTGCAGGAAAGTTCAGACTCTTCATATGCACCCTTCTCTTCCCCTGCCCCTCCTAAAGCAGTATTTTGTTTCAAGTGAGCACTGTGCAATCTCCACATGCATGCTCTGGTGGAGATCACATCCCTCTGAAGAAGGGACACTGTGAGACCAGGGAGTGTCTGCAGCTCTTTCTCCTCTACTCTGCTGCCAGATGAACTTAATGCTTTTAGAATCTTTCCCTCAAATTGGCTGAAATTGCTCTTGTTGCAGGGTTACCAGCTATCCATCACTTCCATGGGATGAAATAACAGCTACAAAGACAACAGAATCCAGACTACAAAAAATTAGAGGGGTTTATTTCAGTTTTGGATATCTAGGGGCATTCCAGTGTACTTAAAATGAAAACAATAATTATCAAATAAAACAACTGTTTCACACATTGAGGGGACAACTTAATTATAACTACAGAGCAGCTTCTTTCAGTCAACTCTGTGCTTCTCTGGGTCAGTCTGACAGAATAAAAAAGATGCATCCATGATGTTCATACATTGCCACAAGCCCATGCTGCTTGTACTTGGAAATATTCAACACCTTGAAATTATTCACTATTTGCTTGTGGAAGGAAAAGGCAAACCCAAGGTGTACCTTCCATATATTGAGTACAACCTCTCTATAGAAGTATTATAGGTATAATACAACAGCAATTGTTGCAGGAAATGCAAATTATTTGTATTAGGGGGAATATAAATGTTTCTGGGCCACAAAAAGGGTAGCATAGAAAAGACATATTGCAAGGCAAGTATTCCAGTTAAATAAATGTACTCTTTGAACAATACACTACACAGACCTAGCAGAATGGATTTTAGGCATTTGAAAGGGAAATGACTCACCTGTTCTTTTCTCTGGTTAAATTTAGCTGTGGGTACAGCTGCATTATTTTCTCTGCAGTGATTCTATGAAAAAACTAGTCAGCCCTGGGTCTTGGGAATGGTTGGGTTGACATTACTGAATGGCAGAAATACGTTTTGAGGGTTGCACATTTAGGATGACATTATATAAAATTAGTTTTGAATAGCAAGAGACTGTCCCTAAACTGTATTACAAAATAATATTAAATAATATTACAACAGTGGAAATACAATTCGGGAACTGTGTGCCAGGATTTTGCATACTTTTAACTGTTGGTTTGTAAGATGATTATAGAAAAAGATATAGCAAAATGTTGAAATTCTACTGTAGATAAAGATCAAATTTTAGAAGAACCATAGCTACAACTCAAACAGGAACTCTCTAGCAATATTTTTAGAGAAAAAATTGGGGACAGGTATTTATAGAACTGATGAAGTATGGTGGGAAGGGAAGCACAGCTTTTTTTAAATGGAATTTTAGAAAATTAAATATTCTGGTCTCGAGTGTGTTGCAATACAAGTACCCAAAAAAATGAAATTTCATAATGCTCATATTAATGCTGCACAAAACTACTGAAGAAACAAGGAAAATTATTGTTACCTTGATATTGGAAAACCACAGGTCATTTTCATGCAGTGTAGCTACATAAACAGAAGTAAGAAGTCCAAGAGAGATGGCAACAATTCCACCAACAGTTACTGAGAGTATGCTCCACAGCTTTCCACCTGGAGGACCTTGAAGAAAAATATTTCAGTCTGTAACTGTGAAACATATTACTGAACCTATGGAGATTTTGGAAAGCCATTGATCCATTGCCTATGCCAGTACACTTTACATTCTGCAGGTAACAGGAACCTGGATTTAACACAGCTTTTGTTTTTATTTTCTCATATAGGAAAATCAGAGTATTTTATTTACATACAAAGTGAAATAAAGTGTGCCTTAATTGGCATACTTTAAATTTAAGAACACCATGATCTTATACAAGTTTAGCTCAATGCCATAACTAATTTATAAATCTGAATTGAAATATCTTCCAGAACTTTTTAAATTCAAGCAATACAGCATGACTGATGACAAAGCAAGAAATTCACAAGAAAGGTCTAAAAACAGCCGCCTTTTTGGGGGGGTTGGCCAGTTTTTGTAAAAAACAACAGAGAAGGTTCAGAAGCCTCAGAAAATACCCACAAAGAGACTGAAGAGCAGCCAAAGCAGCCTTTGATGATGGTGCCATGCTCTGAATTGCAGCTGGGCTCCTGCTGCCACAGGAGCAAGGGCAGGATGGGGTGATGGCAAAGAAAGGATGTGTTCTGGCCTCCAGGCCTTCACTGGGCACTTCCAACCCTGGGGCTTTTGTATTTTCAATGTTAATGTAAGGTTTAATATGGATTTGTGATCTGGAATTGTATCTTTGAAATGGCTGTTTCAGACTGTGTGTGACATCTGCTTAAGGGCTCCAACTGCAATTCCATGGAGCTGAGGGCTGGGCTGCAGGAGAGCTATGACCTCTTACTCTTTTATACATAGCCTATGTGAGCTTGTGCAGAAACAACAACAGAACTTTCCTTTCATCTGCCCAAATGCAGGGAAACATTTAGAATTTAGATCAAAATATCCCTTAAATAAGTTAATCTAAAAATCCCCCCAAGAAACAAGGAACTTTGTCAGCTCTAAAGTTGTAATTCCATACAAAAATGCTGTCAGAATTTCATTACTTAAACAGATCCTGGAATTTAGACACTTAATGAGGCTCTTTTAAATTTACCTAGCCAGTGTCCTATGAATTAAAAAGCAAATGTTTGCAGTTAAATTCAGATTTTATATGCAACCTTCCTATTTTAAGGAACTTTATCAGTTTTAACATTTTATCAGTTGTCTTCAAATCCTTTTATATTGCCAATGATTTGGACTGGGATTCTTTGAAGAACTTCGGATGGCTACACACAAGCTGATAGTGTGTCACCAATAATACATTGAAACAATTGTTCTCCCCAATTAAATTAGGATTTTAAAACAGAGATAGGTAAGATTGACATGCAGCAATCTGCATGAGACCCTCTGTCTCATCCAATTAATTTTGGTGATATTCAAGTATGGAAATGCATTTGGCACATGCCTAGCTCTGAGCTGTGCTTAGGACAGATCAAAACCAAAACACTACTGAAAAGCCATAATGTCACTTTGTTTTTCATTACCCACCAGGCAGAATTTTCCCATCAGGCTTCACATTTGTCTCCTCTGAAGGCTGATCTTCAGCTGCTTCTGTGCCTTTTCCAACCCTTCTCTGTCTTACGGTTGTCATGGTGTCAGTCACTTTAATTCATTATTCTTCAGCCTGACTCCTGAATGGACACACACAAGCAATGCATCTTCCTACCCAAGCATTCACTTGATACTGTATGAAATATGTGAAAATAAAACCACATCTCACTGACATCACACACTTTGACTTCTAGAACTCTACTGTACATAAAGGCTGTCTTATCAAAATGCAAGGTTTTTCTTTAAATCTGTACCACTCAGCAAATTAAAGTACAGAAAACATTACCTTAGAATTATAAAGACTAATATGCACCATTTCACATACTCCTGAACAGGTTTTCAGAATCATTTGTTATTTTGACTGCCCTCAGTTTTTTAGCCCTTGACTCAAAACACACTCCAGGCTCTCCTTTTTTAAAAAGTCTAAGCCCTTCAAAGAAAAATTAGTTTTTTCAGCCTAAAATATGAAGCCAGTATTTAAATCCTGACTTTCAGGAAACACCCAAAAAAGGGGTCAAAAGATGCAAAAATGATGCCAGAGAACACCTGTGTTATAAAAAACTAGACATAGCATTCAAAGAACACTCGATGTTTTCCACGCCGTGGAACGGAGACCGCCACAAGCCCCAAAGCTCGTGCAGCCCCTGCCCCGTGAGTGGCCGGGTGCTCTCGGTGCTGCACAGAGCTGCTGGCAGCGGGCACCGGGGCAGTGCCATCGCTCCATGGGTCCCTGCCGAGGCACCGCCCGCTCCATCCCGGCAGCAACAGCTGCTCCCGGTGCCGGATCCGGCCCGGCTGCTGCGGGCAGCGCCGCGGGGAACCGGCGCCTCAGCCGCGCAACTTTGTGCGAAGCTTTGGCAGCGGATGAGCTCCGCCTGCCCCTCACACACCTGGCGAAACACGCGGGGAGCTGCGCGAGCTCACGCTCTGGGAGAGCAGGTCTGTGGCACACCTGACAATTAATTAATTAATTAATTAACAAAGGCAAGATGCTCGTCCCCACCCCGCCCGCGGTGCCAGCGCTCCTCGCACGCCGCTGCCGCAGGGCTCGGCTCGGCCGGGGCGGGCAGCTCGCACCCGGCCCCGCCGCCGCGGAGAGCCGGGCCCGGGGCAGGGCCGGGGCAGGGCCGGGCCCGGGGCTCCCGCGGCCTGCGCGGCCCCGCGCGGCCCCCCCCGCCCGCTCCCCGGCCCCGGTACCTGCGGCCGCTGCTGCCGGCGCTGCTCCGGGAGCCGCCCGGGCCCCGCCGCGGGCACGGACGGGAAAGCGAAGGGAAAGGGGAAGGGAAAGGGGAAGGGGCGGGCGCGGCGCCGGGCGCTCGGCCCTGCCGGGCGGAGACCGAGAGCCGGGGCGGGCACAGGCGCCCGTCACAGGCCCGGCCCCCGGCCCGGCTGCCGCTCCATCGCCGTTCGAACGGGCCAGGGCGGGCTGCGGCGGAAATCCGGCACAGGCAGGCACGGCCAGCGCTCCCAGCCTCGCATCCCCATGGGAAAGCGGCTGCGGGGCCGCTCCCCGAGGGTCCGGCTGTCGGGCGATGCTCTGCTCAAATAGTGCCCTAGAATTTATTTGTAGTGTTTTTAAAATGTATTTCCCACCGCCCCTCTCCCCCCTGATCTAGTTCCGTTTATGTGTGATTTTACAATTGAAGTTAGAGCTGCGTGTTCTGTTCAACACGTTATAAGCTCCACTGTATTTCTTGCTTAACTGCACCATAAACGTTTAGAGGGGGAAAAGACCTTTTGTAGCTGGAAGATAACGGCAATGCCAGACTTTGTTCTACTTAATGGGCACAACCTACCCCTGCAGTAAGTCTTGATTGTAAGTTTTATTTGCACTGTCTTTAGTAATTGTAGAAAAAACCATGCCCATGAAGCCATAACCCGCAAACCAACTCCAGGTGCTATCACAGGAGGCTGATTTCCCAATAATCCATACAAATTCTGTGGAATTGTCGGGGAGAGTTCACTTCTTCAGGACAGTATTTAGTTGATTTTCCATCACAATTTTATAGTACAGCAGTACTTCTACTTTTTTTTTTCTCTCTCATTCCACAACCTTTGTTCATTGAAAAATTTAGTATTTCGAGCAGGAAGAGCCACGAAATTCACAGAAAGCATGCTCAGAGGCAGCAAGAAAATGATGTAGTAATCCTCCTGGTCATTCTGAACTTTGAAGCCATTGACACTAGCAATCAGGAAATTTTTCAGTATCTGCTCTGCGTGCTTATTTTGTTTTCTAAGTATTTTTTAGAACCCACAGAATTATCTTCCTCTGATCAAGTCCTACAAAAATTTAAGCATTTCTACTGTAAGTCAATTTACAGCCAAACTTCTTTTGGGTTTGGTTTTTTTGAGCAATAAGGCATGTCATACATTTGTGGGAATGCTTAATCTTATTTTAAGATGAAAACTAAATAAATATGTGCCTTACCATGGGCAATAGATTTACCTTCCTTTTGTCACTGCTACATCCTAGATGTCATGTGTTCATTGAAATGAACACATTGTATACATACAAGAAATTTTACAGTGTAGATAAACACCTTGAGTGCCTGCAGGTTTTTGTGTGAAGCAGATAATGTACTTACATTTCTAAGAAGGGCATGCTGTGGAAGATATTTCCTGGAATAACAGTTCTACTTCTCCACTACTTGTAAAGAAGCAAATGCAAAGTAAATTCTACCAGAACAAGCAGTTACAGAAATGGTTTAGAAAACATAATCAGTGAAGACTTTTAGAAATCCCAGAGAAGGGGGAGTTGTCTTAATTCTCCTGTGTTTTATGACCCCATGCATGGATGTAATGGATTTGTAATGTTTCAAGTATGAGTATACAGAACTAAAGAGCTTCCAGATGGATATTAATATCTAAAAGTTGTGTTATAAAATGTAAATTAAGTCACCAAACTGTAGCTTGCAATCAGTAATACTGATGATTATATCATAACTGTATTGTTATAATACTGTTGCAATGCTGGCTTACTTGCCAAAATAGCAAAAGGATATTTAACAATATTCTCTTTGCTCCTTCTCTCCCAACTAGATCAAAGTAGTGGAGTGTTTGTGTTGGCACCAAATTAGCCATAATTCCAACAAATGCCAAACATCTACAAACAGGAAATGGTTGGAAGAAACTTTAAATTCTGTTTATTTGTGTTTTCTCCTGGATTCTACTGTAGAAAGACCTACCATGAACTAGAAATTCAGGAGGACTCAAGTTCTGCCCCAGTAAAGTTTAAGTCTAAACCTGCAGTGTTTTGAGTTGCTGTTCAGCAGCCTTGTGGTTTGTGGCAAACATGCCCGATTTCTGGGTTATCACTTTTCTCAACTTTTAAAACTTTTGGGCAAAAAAAATCTTGGCTTCACCAATTGTGGATTTCATGAGCCAGGTAGTGTTAGGTCAGTTCTAAGGGTGTGTCCCTTCCTTTGTGTGACAGCTTTTCTCCAAACCTGCCTGGAAGGGATGCAGAACAAAGGCTCCCTGTGGTGCATCAGCTTTCTGCAGCAATTCCAGCCCCAAACCCTTGCCAGAGATCAGGGCCAGAGGGATTGAATCCCCTTGCTGTGTGCCAGGGCTCTGCATCCTTTCCTTGCAGTTCCCAGGGCTGTTCCCACCCTCACAGCACCCTCGGTGCCCAGCTGTGGTCACACGTGGCCACGTTATTTATGGGGAGAAGCTTCTGAGGAGGCTCCTGGGCTCTGTTCAGCTGAGGTGGGGAAGGTGTTTTAGCCCAGTGAACAGGATAATACCTGGATGCCACATCCTGCTACAAAGAGCTTTTTTTCCCCAGGTTTTGCATTAGAGAAAATGTGAAAAAAGTGCATGACACAGCATTCTGTAGTGTTGCATCTAAACCCATTTGTAGTTCCAGCCTTTATTTCAACATATTTGGCCCAGGGCCCCAATAATAACAACAAGAAAATGGCAGAAGATTACTTGTTTATGTAACTGTAAACCATGCTGATACCAGCAGTGGGTATCCTGGTCATACTCTCTCTTTTCTCCCCAGCAACACCAACTGAATTTATTTTTTCCTGAGAAAGATGGGAAGAAAAGCTCCAGCAAGGCCAAGAAATATGCTGTATATTTAAAAATAGGTTTCAAGATATGTTTTAGCTTATGTGATGGAAAAGCAAAAGCCAGTCACCTGAAAAAAGCTGATTAAGGCTTTCACTCTTATTTAAATTAGGGACAAAAATTCCTACTAGTTTCATGATGAATTTCAAATTTGCAGTTCTTCAGCATGGTGCCACCCTAACTGCATGCAGGCTTACAAATATTTTGACTTAATAGTTTCATATTTCTTCATCACACTTACTTTGATAAAACTTGTATTAGCAGTATTTAAACTAGTAATAACAACTAATACTCATAATTTCATATGACAGTAAGAAATGGCAGTAAAGTATTTCAAATACTTTTTGACTTAACAGATTTCCCTCTCTTTAAACACTGGTTCAGTGTTTGGATTTTCTATATTCATATTTCATAGAGGCCAAATAAAAGTGACTAAAGAGTTTAACAAAAAAAGTTTATTACCAAAATACAATATTAAAGTCAATACGTGACAAACTCCTGTAAAGCAAAATAAATTATTCTACCATTGTACAGTATTCCAGAAGGTAGTTAAAGTAGTACTACAGACTTTGCTTCATCCTTCCAAAGAGTTGCCTATCAGGAACACAATCCTAGAGAGAGCTTAAGGCATGCAGCTTAATGTGCTGGATAACTTTATAAAACAAAACTCATCCTATTTCATAAGATACAGTATCAGAATTAACTGCAGTCTTTACATGTCAGTTTTCTAAATTTTTTTATACTTTGGCTATAAAAGCAGTGCCATAGTGTTACAATACCTTTTCTTAAAAAAATACATGTACCCATGTCCATGAATATCAAATGCAAATGTAAATTTCTATTAAATATATCTTAACAAATGTTACTTTGAGCACCAACTGTACATTTCTTCAAATGATTAAATAAGTGCTTATGAAAGAGGAAAATACAATAACTCTGACTGAATCCCACTCTATTTTTCCAGGTCAAGCATAAATCAGGAAGATGAAATATGCACCCATTTTTCAGTACAGCCAAGTATGAATGAAGTTTGCTCTTCAGTGGAAGTAGAGGCATTGCAAACAAAGCTGCAAGGTACAGTTTGTATCACAGAATAAAATCTAATTTGAACAAACAGCACGTGAATAGCTGATCACCTGCTAGTGCTGGGACCGAAGAGACAAAAATAGTTTAAAAGCTTAAAGAAAGGGAAATTTGCAGTGTCAGTGACTCTGAAATGTGCTTAAAATCCCTTACAAAACATGCAACCAGGCCAGCCATACACTTTCAAAGCAGGTAACCTGAGAAACAATTTGCTTTCAGAAAAACCAAGCCTATAATTATTTCACATGCAGGACTTCTGACAAAGTCCCTGGGAATCGTGAGTGGGTAACTAATTGCAAGCAGCATGGAGACAGCTAAAAAAGTAAATCTCTGTGCATATGGGAAAGAATTCTTTGATGGCATTTGTCAGGACTGATAATGGTTTTTAGAGGCAAGTAGCTTTCTGTTTTACAGGAACACATGGTCAAAAAGAACAGAGCAACAAGATGGCAAAGAACAAGAGTGAACAGCCACATCCTGCTGAGGATGATCACAGATCAGGATGTCACATCCTGATCTGTGACACTGATTCCTGGGGCGCTGCACAAACGCTGCTCGTGTGCCTTGCACACACACCAGAGCTGCTCTTCTGCATTCAAGGTTATTGCCTTCTGAAATTTTGGTTCACTGCCATCTCCTTTTTAGCTTATGAATGCAAGTTTTTCCTTTTTTATTTTTCACTAGCTGAGCAACTTTAACAGAATTACACAAAAATAACAGTGTGGTAAATATTGTTTCTGTGAATACTGACTGGTAGTTTAGCATTACTAGGGATCTCACTGTCCTTTAATTTTTCAAACCAATGGGACTTCTGAGTGAGAAAGTTGAGATATATTCCAGATGATGTAGTATTTTCACATTTATTCTATACTGAAGGTATAATAGCAGTGTCAGTATGACAATATGAATATCCCATTTAAACTTCATTATCTCCTCTGGAATTTGGGATCATGTAAATAAATAATGTGTTTTTCAAATGTAAAATCCAACAGTAGGAATATGAAAAATAAGTATCAACTGAAAATAATGTATAATTAACTTCAAATACATATTTAAAGTATCTCAAAAATTCAACACAAAAATGCTTTGACCTTATATCCTGACTAATTCTTCAAGTCAAATGTGTACTTTCTGCTATCTAATTTATAAACAAAATAATACCTATTTAACCCAAAAGAAGAAGTCAAATTGAGGAAATTTCTTGAAAACAAGTTTCAAATACACTTGAAGTCTTAGTGCCTTTACCCTGGCCTCTGCCTGTTGTGCTGCTTCATGAAGCTGTGACTTCTGGTACTGTTTTCTTTTCCTGGTTGCCACTTCCAGGCAGTGCTAGCACAATACAGACACTCCATGTGCCAGCCTCTCACATTTACAGCTGCAGCTGATTTCTGCTGCCAGAAGGGTGGAAATAAAGGAACCAGAAACCACTGTTTTCCTAAGAGTAAGGAACTTTATAAATACTGAGCTACTGAAGATCAGGTCACTGCATGCCCGTGTCAGCACTAGGCAAGCTGCTGTGCATCTGCCATTCATTAGAAGCAGGAATACATGCCTGAACTAGGAAGTGTAATCTGGCTGCCAAAGGGCTTCTTTGGAACTGATACTACACTTAATGAATCTTGCAAAGGAATTAAGTAGCCAGCTTAATCAATAACCTCAACAAAGTTGCCAGGAAACTAGCCAGTGTAATAATATTCCACATTGATATACAGATGAGTATCTTCTACTGCCAACTGCTGTAACTATAAAAACAACAAACCAAAAAAACCCACACTGTAATTTTAGAAGCTGAAGGTTTTAAAAGGGTGAGATTTCTATGTGTTTCTTAGACAACAAAGTAATCTCTAATTCCCTTTATCAATCCATACTAGAGGCACTAGTAAAATTTATTCAGTAAGCAACTGGATACAGTTTTGGCTTAATACATTGTTTGCCATTTCTTTTTTTAAATATGATTGATTTTCTACAGGAAGATTATCTTTCAGCTCATTATTTCTACAGTTACAGCTCTGACAGACAAGTGGGAAATTTGGCCAGCCAGTGGCATTTCTAAGAATGCCAAAGCAGGCAGGCGTTTCTGAAAATCCCAATTTGTGCTCACCTACATCTTTTGGAATCTACATAGATTTCATCTACATCACTTTGTGGCAATTATTGTTAACATCTTGTTCTCATTAAAAACATTGCTCATCCATACTGCAAAATAATCACCAAAAATGGAAAGTGACATTATAAGCTTTTCTTTTTTTATACGCTTCATGGTGTCAAGAAAACCATGAAGAAACAACAGGTTATTGTATAAAAATAATCTGTTACACACTATGAGTTGAAAAGATAGCAGTTGTGTAGTTAGGATCCAATCAAACAAATAGTTATTAACAGAATGCTTCTAGACCCTTCACCTCCTGCTGCTGTAAATCAATGGAAAGGATGGCAGTCTTTGCTGAAAAATGACTTGGGAGCTTGTAAAGCCTTAAAAATAGACTGGGAACAATGGAACTCCTGGGTGTGAATACAGCACACACATGCCCTGGCCACCTCCCCTCTCCCCACCTTCCAGGCAGGGGGGTTTGCCAGATCACACTGTAACAGTTCTACCTGATCTGCTGCCAGATCATCTCTCAAAAAGAGGGTAAAAACCTTCTTTGCTGAATTACTTGGAAAACAACAGAGGGAGGAAGAAAAAAGCTTTTCAAGTGATTCAAAGCTTTCACACCTTTGGGTTTTAAAGTACTGTGCTAATGCACTATTACTGACTAGTACCCGACAGGAAATGAAAAAACCAACAATCCTACATTCTTGGCACCATATAAAGAAGTAACAGGTTAAAATGGATCCTTCTATTCTCCACACCTTGTATTTATCTCTTAAATGATTCATCAGTCCCTGGTTCAAACACTGTACTCCTACTGAAACAAGAACTCAGGATGGGAAATCAAGTTTTGCTTGCAATTCTTCTCTTTAGCAAGTTTCTCAGGCAAAAAATAGCAAAAAAAGAAAATATTCACTCTAGGAAATCCTCTCTTAACTTACTGCTTCACCTAGTTTGTATTCTGAGTCATGCTGTGGTCCTTGTTTAGAATGATGTTTATGATTTCACCCTCATGTTCTTTCATATGATCCAGCAGATTTTCTTTGTTGGTAGACTCAAAACCACAAATGCAGCAGCAGAAGAGAAGAACACAGTATTCTGTGCCAAGATGGGGTAGAGTGGAGTTCTTTTCTAAACTGCATGAGGTATTCATCAAGGTAGGTTTTTCATTTTCATCAGAACCTGAAATTTCATTTGTAGTCTGGTTAATGGACTCTGTAAAAGACACCAGGTTGTCTGAACTTCCTAGTATAGGTACTGTACTTTCATCTGTGCCTTCTAATAGGGTTTTATCAGTGAGTTGTCCTTGAAACCTGAAATAATAATAAAAACCAAAACAAATATTAAAATATACAGCTGTTCCTTTTAGATAGGAACTTCATTTTGGGTCAGGGTTGGGTCTTTTGAAAGATAATAGGGTGTGACAGTAAATCAGACATACCTACTGCTTTGTGAAATTGCATCATTAATAGCCTTGTTCACTTGTTCATAGTTATAATTTTGGTCACTTGCATGCTTCCACATGTGGGACTTCAGGGATGGAGGATGGCTACATACATATCCACAGAGAGAACATCTGGGGGAAAATGGAGAAGGAAAAAGAGAAACATTTCAAAGTCAAATTTTCTTTGTTTAGTAATGGTTTAGTTCTTCCAAAAGGATGAGTAAGCAGAGAGATCCAAGTGAACCTTCTTCTTGGTTCCATTTTCAGCTTCATAACTGGGTCACATTAGTTTGCAAAGTTTCATCCTGAAATATAAGACTATTTTTAGGATCTGAGAACATTCTAATTTTTTTTTAATTTCCTAAACAATTGAATTGAAATCTTATCTGTTTGGCCTGATAAAACTGTGTTAACACTGCAGAAATACAGTACTTGTGCTGAGTGTAGAAACAGGGCATCTGGCAGGGAGCTGGTGAGCTCTCTCTGCCCCTGCTCTGAACCAAGCAGGAACTGTGTAATTAGCACTAATTATGTCAATTGAACTAAAGAAGTCTTTCCTGATATAGCAGGTATTAGTTTATTATGGATCACAGAGTTATTGAAGCTGGAAGGGACCTCTTGAGGTTGCACATTCCAGTCCAGCCCCTCAAGCAGGACCAGCAGGCTGTGAGGGCAGTGCCAGATTCTGAAGAGATTCACAGATCAGGATTCACACAGGTGATCAGTTTCTCCATAGAGTTTTCCATCAGCTCTGCTACCACAAGACTAAATTTTCTATTTCCCTGTAAAACATCATCTTATGCAGTAAAGAATAAAACCCTGAAGAATAAATCCTATTGACAGGGAGATGCAGTGTATATTTATGGACAGAAATAACCCAAGACTGATCAAATCCTGTATAACCCTTTTCATGCACGAATATACATCAGAGGAGGTTCTTTATGTGTTTTTTGAGATGATAAATGAGTCACCTCAGCATGAAGGAGATGAGTGATACTGCATGACATCACTTCAGAGCAGGATCTGAATTTTTGTCTTTTGGATAAAAAAGCCCTTTTGCTCAGCTGCCTGCTACTTGGGAAGGCTTCAGTTCCCCAAATCCCATGGACAAGATCAGAATCCATTGAAGGTGACCTTGTGCTAATAAATTATAACCAGGAATGCAGCTTTGCTCAAGCAATGTGATCCCAGTGTGTTACTATGATGAGTCTGTTAAAATTACCACAATGCAAGTCAGTTTTTGTAAGTTTTTAAGACCTTTCAGAAATGTAACCTGGAAACACAAGAAGGCCACATTATACACTACAATTCAGTAAGGCTTTATGACTTTTCTTAATGACAGTAGGGTATAGTCCTTAAATGCCCTGCAAATAATCATACGCAGAAAACAAACTCTGCTCAGCAGAAGATTGCAGAGAACAGCAGAATTCTCCCAAATGAGGTGAAAGCACAGCACATTACCCTGCTTATGGAGCAAGGTAATTCTGTCCTGCTGGGGAACAACGGGTGTGTCCTTCTAGCTCACTCTTCTCTAGGACCCTATTTGTCTCTTTTCCTTCTAATTTGGAGCCTTACAAAGAAAATGGATGCTTTCAAAGATAGATGAGTCTATTCTCAGACTGGGAATCCTAATATCTCTAATGAGGCTGTTACAAAATATGTCATTAGATAAAAGGCAGACCTTATAGTTAATTTATAGATAACATTAAGTCAAAATATCTTTTTTGTAAAACACAAAGATCAACAAATAATCTTAATTTCATTTAATGTGCCTACTAGTCTCACCATACATATGATTTTCTGTGTCACTAACACTGCTTGGTCAGTGATTTGGGAACACAATCAATGAAGCCACAGCCCAGCATCCATTTTTAGTCCCTTTTAAATACTCTAATTTTTTGAAGTTCCTTAATTTACTCAGGTGATTTACTAATAAAATTTACATTGCTGAGAACAGTATCTTTTGAGCCAAATACTGTTGACTATTTAAACATATAGTTCAAATCAGACACAGAAACTCCAACAGCTTTTAGTATGCTGCACTACAGTTAATGATCATATACTTACAGTATATGCAACTTCCTCAGAGAAACAAAATTATTCACCACTGAGTTTAGTAGTAGAAGCCTTTCAATTCCATAGAATGACCTCCCTACTGCTTGATTTGTGCTGAATTACTAAACTTCACTGTTCAGGTGTATTCTACATTGATACACTGAGGAAACAATTCTCTTGCAGTTTTGGATAGACTAATTCCTTGGGGATCAGGGACCAAAGTGTGGAGGTTTCCAGTAATCTGTGGTAATACCAGGAGCAATACCATGGGAAGCATGACAGCTGAGCAAATGCAACTTAATGCTTCTAGGAACATTTGGGGAAAATGAAGTGGAAGTACTTTAAAATTGTAGAAGCAGCTTTTCTTGAGAAGGAATCTCTATATGAGTGTGCTTTATTTAGACTTTTCATATTGCCTTTAAAATCTTCCACTAAGAAGTATTCAGAATATTCCCAATTTTCTTTCCTTTCCCTTCCCAACTTGTATTTTTTGTTACAAATTAGTAGTAGGCAATTACACACATCTGTACCAACTTTCTCATTTATCTATAAACCACCCATATCTATGGGCAGACTATAAGGGACACTCATCCCTTCATGGCTGTTCATACTAAATCTTAACTAGGTGATGCCAACCTGGATCCCAACTGACATGAACATGCAAAGGCTGTGCCTAGACTGAGATACTAAAGAAAGCCAGGGAACACTTCTGGATACTGGAATTTACCTGTCTATAATGCTAAATGTTAGAAGTGCCATGGCATGGTCTTGGCTCATACAATCTCCTAAGCAACTCCAGGCATCCTTAGGTAATTAACACAGCCCAGAAACTACTTGCAATAGGCACTGTGTGTGCAACCACCACATTCAGGAAAGCAAAAGCTGAACAAGTCACAGAGGGAAGTCATGGACACGCTTAATCAGCCTGGGAATGCCATGGCAAATGCATCAAAAAACCCCAAACAACTCTGTGGAGCAAAGAATGACTCTAGGAGGGAAGGGAACAGGATCTGAACACTGCTTTAAGAGCCCCATTACATACTTGAACTGTTCCAAGAGCTGCACTGCCTGATGCTCCTGGGGGTGCTGCCTCATGTGGCACTTCAAGCTATTCATATTTGTGGTGGCGAAGTCACACACGCGACATCTGAAGAGACAACAACAAGTGACTGATCTGAGCATTCACTGCTGGCCCTGCTCCAAGCCCCAGCAGCTCCCAGGCTGCAAAGGTGCCTCAGGAAGGCTGCAGCTGAGGACTAACCATATTTGCAGAACTCCAAGTTGTGACATTAACCTGCTGTTGGGCAGTGAGAATCTTCTGCAGCCCAAAAAAGCCTCCACCTTTCAGCAGGCACCACTGGGCTTACAGATTATGCTTCTTCCTGAAATCTCTCTCGTGGCCCTCTCCTGATGTGGGTAAGCATCACTAAGTGCAAGGGAGTGAGGGTGCAGGTGGCTGGGTGCAGCCCTTCCAAAGGCACAATGTGACCCTCAGAGCTGCAGAGGAGAGTGTGTGCTCTACTTAATGCACCAGCAAGTTCTCATGACATTGTAAAAGCCAAACCAGTAATAAACCACCAAGTTTCAGGGCTTTATTGCTGAAAAAAAAAGTGAGTGACAAGATCAACATATTCAGATTTAAGTGCCCTAAGCGTGTCACATCATGCCATTCAAATTTTTCTTTTTTTCATTTCTGTCACAATATCTTTGTATAAAACCAATACATAGAACAGTCTGGATCTAAACTCAGATCCATTGATTTAGATCCCAAAGTATTACACAAATTCCTTATTATTCATAAATATCAATATACTACCACACAACCTTCCTGTATCTACCACATTAAAACAGAAATCATCAAGCTCAGCTAAAATTCTTATGTATTTGTTTGAACTTTAGGTGTTCCCTTTTTTTTTCAAATGGTAAAAGTCCAGTTAGAAAGTCTGTTCTATAGTGTGAAACAGTTTGAGACTGCAGCATACTTAGCCTGAGAATACTCACTATATTTTTGAAAGGATTTAATTGTGCAGTATTAAAATCCAGAACATATCAAATCTACAAAAACATATCCTTTAAGGCTTTGCTTCCAGCAAGTTTTGTCAAACAAATATGTTTGACAAAAAGTATGTTGACAAAAGTATGTTTACAGCTCTCAAAAAGGCAGCAATGTAGTAGGCTGCTGTTTGACACTATGGAAGGCTTGAGGAATTCATGTTTCAGAAGGAGAAATACCATAAATACTGGATCATTATGGTGTTCAGATGTGGCTCAAGTATCCTGCCAGGTTTTCAGATTTGTCTAAGGAGTTTATGAAAAAATAATAAGAGAAGCAAGGCAGATGGGTAGATTTGTATTTAGTATGCAGCAGTCTGTATCACCAATGGAAAATTTCCAAGGGTTCCTAAATCAAAACAGGCTGCTAACACCAATTTGAAAACTACCACATACAAGACATTCTACAGTATCTGCTGCTCCAACCTTACTAAGTAATAAATAATGGTAATAGTGAAGGTTCTGAGGAGAAAACAATCTATTTGTATTCCACACTTGCTCTCTGAGTAAACATCTTGTGAATTTTTGCTGGTGTTATGGGATATCATTATAATGCACAAATCAAAATACAACACATCTTCAGGCTTTGTTTATCCAAAAGAAAAAGTCCCTGGCTTGGCTCAGCCTTTCAAGGTGTTGAGTTCCCAGAATTTACACTAAAGACAGGAATTTACATTAAAGATCAGTTCAAAAATCTATTGACTCAGATCTATTTTGTAGCCACTAGAGAGGGACAGAGATCCACACTGTAAAAGCACAGATTGAATTTGGGGGAATTTATGCAGCAACCAATAGGAAAATGCAGGATTTATTTTTTTGCTGGGCACCTCAGCAGTAGTATTACATGTGATTTTAGGTACCCAAGTTCCTATATAAATCCATATAAAACCCTTGTAGAAAACCTATAAAATATGATCCTGAGTATGTTACTATTGTTAGGAATCACTGAAAAAGAAGAGGCACTTGGTGACAAGGGCAGAATTTTGCAATAAAGCAAATCCAAAATGAAGTTAGGTGTGCAAGGGCTTTGAGAAATATATTATTACTGTTGGCCAAAGTCCAGTATTATAACAGAATTATCTCCCTCTCCACATGTGAATGCTTCAAACTGAAAACAGGCAGAAGACTGCCACAGCAAAAGATGCATTAGCAAATCTTAATGACATGGTTTGAGTCAGGCAGCAAGCGTGCCTCCCTCAGTCCTTTGCAGCACAGGGTGTCAGTGCAGCTCTCTCCCAGCCCCTCTGGCAGGCCATGGCAGGCAGTGGCTCTGGCAGGCCGAGGCAGGCACTCACCTGTACGGCTTGTCCGAGCTGTGGATGCGGCGGTGGTTGCGCACCCCCACGTACGTTGTGCTCGTGTAGTCACACACGTCACACCTGAACAGCTTCTGGGATGAGCACTTGCTGCCTGCTGGAACAAAGGCAACACTTTAGAGAGCTGCACTCAGCGTTGTAAGGAATTCTCAGATTGTTATTTCATCACAACTGAATTATGAAACGTGAATTTACATGTTAAAGTAATAGTTTTGAATGTCGATAAATATTTAATACTTTTCAAGTATTTGATAAGGCAACAGACACAGAGGTAATGAAGGTATGGTTTATTTCACCATACAGTTCTGCATTTGCCCTGCCATTTACAGGAGTTATTGAAATTTTAAGAAAACACATTCTTTTTCTCCATGTGGACATTTTCCTTCTCCCTGCAGCTGGGTGAAGTCCTGTGTCACAGCAAAAGGTGATAATGTGTGGGACTGCTGAACCCAGCAGTTTCAGTGCTTTGCAAGATGCATCAAATCAAAGGAAAAGACTGGGACTGAGAATGGATGAGTTTCAAACTGGCAAACACAGAAAAGAAAAGCAAAAGACCTCCCGAAGCTTCTAAATCCTTTTTATCATCCAACATACACTCACACTTTCTGAAAGATATGAGATGATAAAAAAAATAGATATTGACCAGATGTCTTAATAAATAATTTGGAACTTATCCAAATCACTAAAAAGCAATTGTAACAAAAGTAATTTTTTTCCTTCCAGAATGAAAAAGACTCTTGAAAAATTAATGGTTTCAGACACAAAGGCTAATGACTCCTTACACAGGGAAATGTGTGCCCACCAGTGCACAGCTGGAATATTTTTGAGACATAAGTGTGTACACTTTAACAGCCCTGTTCCCTCACTGAATAATGGGACTGATTTGGGTTAAGATATTAACATTTGGGAAGAGGAATGGCATTTTTTATGCAGGTAATTTTCCCATTCCAGCCTATCATGCTGTACCTCACGTACTTTTTTTTTTAGGCTGAATTTTCTCATTATCAAAACAATTAAGAGTCATGATGGTAAAACTCTTTAAAAGAGACATTTCTTTTCCCACAGGCAGGCACTGAATTATGCCAAAAAGGGTTCTAGACATATTATTCTGATGAATACAGTCACACAGCTTCAATATAAGGAAAAATTACAACTAATTAAACTTTCACTTCAAAATTTAGCACTTTTGGTTCAAGATGCAAAGTAATTAGGTAAGGCTGATAACCCCAGAGGGTTATTGTGAAGAATATATAGTATATCATATAAAATAAAATAGCAGTCTGAATGCAAAGATAGGGAAATAAAATTGGAATATTTCTGTGTGTACCAAGATAACCACAAATATATTTCCTATATTTCATTTTAAAGCATGACACAGTTCTCACTCTTTAGCGCTCTTATAAGAAAAAATATGTAAGTAATACACAGCAGGCACTCTTTGCAAGTCAACCTTAAAGCAAATATATTGGAATTTTTCCTACAAAATGCTCAAAATTTATTAATTTGTTTTTCATTTAATGTAAAAATTATCAGAACAATCCTAATTATTTACTTGAAGACTTTGGAATTTATATTTCTGCATTATTCTTTTTGAAAACACATTCATGTAGGAGACCTCAAATGGATCAAGGACACTCACTGGGCTGCAGATCCATGGGAGAGCAGGGGCTGTGCTCTGCTTGAAGGGGTTTTCCATCTTAAATTCTGCAGCTTTAGAATGAACTGCTTCCAAATGTATTTTCCGTTACAAATTTGGTATTTCAGTGGGCAGGCAGCTTAAAACCAACAGTATCTAATGAGATTTTGAAGGCATTATGCAAACATATTTGCTACAGCATAGTTCTAAGATGCTCACACCCAGCAGCACACACTTAGGAGCAATTATTTATACCAATCACTACTTTATATTTATTCCTTCCAGAAAATGCACATAAATTATAATACATCACATACTCTCTTGCTGTTACAAAATAGCATTTGTGTCCCTCATGCCCTCAACTAGCTTATTTCTTGTGGGTTTGGGGCCTGTTTTGCTTTCTGGATGGAGAATATCAGGTCTCCTACAAGTGAATATGGAAATGACAGATCTTTGCTGCAGCAGCAGTAACAGGTGCTCCTCTAATGCTGCTTATTACCCTATTCCTTCATTATTAGACATTTACAGTCTGATCATACCCAGTGTCATAATGCTCCTTTTAATTTATTGTACAACCATGATGAATAAAGAGACTTTTAGGACTAACCATTTCATAAACAAGAAATGAAACTGTTCCAGCTCAGGCATCTTTCACATAAACAGATGCTGTGCCATAAACTTCTTTGTTTTGTGTCGCTTTATAGGGATGACATCTGTTTGACAAGAGATTGCTGTACTGCAGTGGTGCTGCAATTTGATTATAAATTGGTTCTGAAATAATTTAAGCATTCCACAGTATGAGTTAATAAAAGTTTAAAAGGAGAACTGTTTTCATTCAAGCCACATTACTAAATTTCATGTGGGGTAAACAATTAAAGTACATAGCTGGAACACTTGTATAAGGTAATAATAAGAAAAGAATATTTATAAAACATTCCTAAATTAATTGAAAGCAGGCAGATTTCTTGAACAGGGGCTTCCCTTTCATGGAAGCTAAAGTACAAAATTAGGATATAAACTGTAAAACAACCTCATTGAACATACTAATTTCAAAAGCAGATAGGACTATTGATTTTCACATTACCAGGAGTTGAGCTCAGAAAGTACAGCATTTCTCCAAAGCTGACACGTTTCAGGCATGGCAAGGCAGTTATTCCTGTATCAGGATATCTTTAGGAACACTGGTTTACAGCACACAAAACACTGCCAGAAGTAACAGTCCAAGCTGTGCTCGTGGATATTTGTAACTTACTCAAGTAACAATGTTTTATTTCCCATCACTGCCATTAAACATTTCTGCTGCTGCTCCTGCAGAAAGCCCCCAGTATGTACAGGAAATGTTCCCACTCCCAGCAGAGCCTCCCTGGCCATTTCCCTGTCTCCCCCTGGCTTTGAACGGCTCTCTCAGGCTTAGCTCCTGGGATGGGCTCTGCACTACAGATCAATTTCCTAAATTTAAATGCCTTCTGCATTGATAAGAGCAAAAAGGAGCTGGGAAGGGTCATTCTACCTGAGGCTGATAAGGTAATTAACTTTAAACTCATATACTGAAGGCCAGAAAAGGAGGCAATGTGAGCTGAGAAGGCAAAGCTGGGAACTCATTCTGGTCTGACATGTACCAAGTTGTTTTGGGCAAACCATTGCCCATCCACCCTGGCTCCTGCTGGTCAGTGCCTTTTTTCACAAGAAACTGCATCCATTTCAACAACTTGTGCACTCACTGAGCAGCTGTAGAGGAAAGAGTAGAACCCAGAAATTACCACAGCAACCTAAGTACTATTAGAGTGCACATTTTGCTGTCTAAACAACTGAGAGAGCACAGATAGGACAGAAAAGAGCTTTGTGCACAAAATAGGAATACTTCAGCTCACAGTTGTTCAGAGACTATCTAATTACTAGTATTTATCCATAATGCTCTAAAATTGCAAAATGCTAATAATTACAGTCTTGCCTTCAAAATAAAAATGCTGTAAATATTTTCAGTAGCTGTAACTCACCAGAGAAGAGGATGCATTCACACTGCAATGATACATAGTGGCTTTCCAGGACACACAAGGGATTTTAAGGCCACATTTTCTCCTAAACTTCACAATTTGGTTATTTTCCTCCTATTTGATTACCTTAATGCATCAAGGGTTTTTTGACTTGTTTTTGTTTTGTTCTTTTGTTACTTGTTTATGTTTTGCAAACAAACCCTATTAAATTAGAAGCAGATACACAATTAAACAAACATGAGGCTCTAAGCAACCAGGTCTAGTGGGAGCTGTCCCTGCCCATGGCAGGGCTTGGAAAGAGAGGAGCTTTTAAGTCCCTTCCAGCCCAAACCATTCTATGTCTCTATGAAAATGCATACCTACTGTTACCCAGGCAACTCTTACAGATACAGGTTGCATATTTAGAATGTTTTTCATTTGCCTCGCTAGGGCTAAAATAAATGACTCATTTTGGACATTACCATAATTAAACAGAAATTTCTAAACTCAGAAGGGATGGCATTGTATGCATATGCTGACAGTAAACTACATTACCATGGTGAGTTTAAAAAAAAAGCCTTTCTTTTGTTTAGGTCATTTGGAAAACACTATAGGTTCTGAGGAAAGGAAGGAAAAAAGATTTTCTTCTTAAAAATCCAGAATAATATTGCATATAAGTTGTTTGTCACAAGAAGGGTTTAATTACTGGGCCTAAAAATATATCAGCTAACAATAAATGCCACCTCAAGACTGACTATGGTAAATTCTGCCCTCTGGAAAGAACATACATTTAAGGTAATGAACAGGCATGAAAGCATTTCAGCACAAGAGATCTTAAAACCAGTTACACAAATACAGCAAACCAGTAATGTTATGAGTGAGTTTTTGTAATTTCAAGTGTAAATATAAACAGTACCTTCTCTATCATCTGCTTCGTTGGAAACTATTAGTTTGTTAGCTGTGGCTGTGGAGAAGAGCTCATGAAGACTGTGTTGTTCTCTTTCATGATTTCGCAGCTGGCTCTGAAAAAACAGTTCCTAATGTTAAAAAATACATTACAAACATACAGTGACAAACACACAGACTTGGGATATTGCAATCATCTGTGACATTGTTACTCAAGCTTTAATGACAACTGATGTGAAATGTATGTTAACATATCTATAGATTATCCTTTAGGTAATTTTACTACAAAGAAAAGTAAATAACATGGATTAGTAACATAAAGGACTGGTGAGAGTGACTGAGAGGATTCTATGATTTGTGTTTATTTAGAAAATAGATTTCCTTCTGTCCACATTGCCACAGACAAGTGGCCACAGTTCTTCCTCCAAAATTACTGTACTCCAAAAGCAGTATGAGATTAGAGGCTTGTGTGAAAATTACCTCAATTTTCATATTACCTACTGACTTAAGAATACACCAGTCCTGTTTCCACTTGCTTTGGGAGGAGAAAGAAAAGACAGAGATTTTGCTACCCTACTTGTCTATTTTTTCAAAGTAGGATTAAATGACAATAAATATGGGAAAATCTGCATGACCAGTGCTTCCAAGAGGTTCAGCTGTACAGCTGGGTACTGATGCAATCTGTTCTGTATTCCTGACTACTGAGCTGAGGGCATAGGAACTCACTCATGAATGCTTAAAATAGCAATTAGGAAAATGACAGAAATGTATTATTCTGCTCTGGTATGTAATCTTTCAAATCTAAGTTCTACAGAACATCCAGAGCAACAAAACCACAGAAAAAATAAAATAAATTCTGCTTCAATGTTACCCCCAAGTGCCACACTCACAAGAGGAAGGCATGTTTGAGCATTCTTTTAAAATTTCAGCTATTAAGTTCTTTGATGTTTCCATTTCTTTCTGCAGTTGCTATGTGTGGGCAGAAAAACAATACAGTATTATTATGTCTGTAAGACAATTCTCAGGAAAAAAGTTATGTGAGGAAGCAAGGTTATTTCAGTGGGTAAAGCAGAATAATTACAGTTGAACTGTATATTCAGCACGTGCTGCTGGCAATAATCCCTAATGGTAATTACAAGGAAGCCAGGATGTCAGACTGAAATAAGTTAGAAACAGAGGGATTGTAGCAGGCCCTGAGCCTGCAAGGGCTCCCTGGCGGTCAGAAGCCTAGGATGGGAAATGCCAAGTCATGGTGAATGGGCTAGAAGCCCCTCTTCTGCCTTTGGACCCCTGCTTATCTCTCTGTAAGACTCTAGGTCACTTTCCTTTAACCCTTGCTATTGGACAATTTCTGTACCCTAGATAAAGAGCTGCTTTTGCCCAGCTCAGGCAGAAGAGCTGTCACTGGGAACCTTCACAGAAGAATCAATAAAGACACTCCTGTGGAACCCCACACAGACTTCTCCTCTCTCTCCCTGTGTCTGCCTGCCTGGGCACCAAGCAAGCTGAGGAGCTGAAATCACAATGAGCTGATAATCACTAAAGAGCTGATATCACTTAAGCTTGCTAAGATTGCCTGCAGCTAAGAACTGCTTGGGAGCTATCCTGAACAGGATGGCGCTATCCAGACCCCGTGCAGCCTGCTGGGGACACCCCAAACCCCAGCAAGGTTGCAATAAGGGATCACCAGTTATTAAGAAAGCAGTGAAAGAGGTTATTTAGGGGTTCCAGAGAGGCATGGGGCAGAGCTTTACCTTGTAGTGGAAGGACTCCTCGCACTGCTTGCACTGGTACATGCGAGCTTTGCAGTGGTTGATCATGTGGCTCTCCAGGCCCTTGCTGTCGCCGGCGATGTGCTCGCAGATGGGGCACTGGTAGGGCTGGCGCTGGCGGTGCACGCGCAGGTGCTGCTTGATGTAGCCCTTGTTGCCGCTGCTGTAGTGGCACAGGCGGCAGCGGTACGGCCGCTCGGCGCTGGGGATGAACTCCACCAGGCTGCTCCCCGCCACCGCCGCGTCCCCCCCGCCCTGGCACTGCGCGTTGTCCTGGAGCTCCTTCAGGATGTCATCGTCAGAGGCGTTCTGGTCTGTCCTCTCCTTCAGTTTTTCAATGACAGTGAGCAGTGACATACTGATGCCCATTTTAATTGGTGCTTCTGATAACTCTGGTCTGTCTTTCTTTATCTCAACTATTGCACATTCACTTTGGTTTAAGCCACTGAACTCCTCTGAAGGATCCTTAAGTGAGGACACCACTTTGGAATGAGCCATGCACGGGCCATCAGCTCCTCCCTGTCCTGCACCTGCATCCACAGCATCTTCTCCAGTCAGAGCCCTGAGGCTGGACCGTGTCAGTTCTGCAGCTCTGATTGGCATTGTAACAAGAGCTTCTGCTGCTAAGGAGTGCAGTCTCAATGACTCTGAATTTGTCCTCCTTCGTGCAGGAGGCACATTTTCATCAGCTGTTACATTTTTATTAGCAGTTAATTCGTTATCTTTCTTCTCGGTGTTATTCCATTCTATAATTACTTCTTGAATTGCATCTGAATGATAAACTTCAGCAGGTTCTTCACAGGTAACAGACGACTCCTCTGAGATCAATTTTTTTTCTGTTTCAATGTCAGTGTTCATTAAGAATGGCTTTTGTAAAACACTTTCTTCAGCACCTGGCAAACGCTCTACTATGACATTAACGTGACCCTTTTTATTTGGACTACAACTGATGATTTTCTGTGCTGATGAAAGCAGGCTGTCAGTTATCATATTGTCTGCTTCTGTATCTGATACCGTCCCCTCTACAACCTCTGTAGTAGGAGAATGCACCACGGACTCACTTAATATCTCTTCCTCTTTTACATTTGTTCCTACGGGCGATTTACACGACAGCTGCTCGGAATTGCAAATCTGAAGCTGAAGAGAAGGCTCACTATGGATATCAAGTTCACTGTTTTCCAGAGAGAGGACAACTGTATCCACACTCTGAGGTGTGTGAGTTACAACTGTCTCTGACAAGCTGGTGTTTTCATTTTCTTCCTCAAAGATGGGGTAGGAGCAATCAACCTCCCCCGCATGTTTCCAAGCGTGTGTTTTCAACATCCTCTGCTGACCGCAGGTGTACCTGCAAATTAAACACCTGTACATGCCATACTGCTCGTAGGTGTACCACTTCCTCCTACCCATTTCAGGCACAGGAGCAGACTGAGCTGGATCTTTACATTCCACATTTCCTGTCTGATCAGTCCCTGATTTGACTTTTCCTTCCACTGGCCCTTGCAGAAATGAACTGGTGACATTGACACACTGCTGCACTTTTGTCTGGATGCTGTTTTTACCACTGTTCTCGTGGTGATTTTGGAAGTGGGATTCAAGTTCTTCTTGGCTTTTGGAGGCAAAATGACATTCTGAGCACATTAATATCACTTCATTTTTCTGCCCATGTTGTTTTATATGTTCTTGCAGAGTTAAAAGCGAAGGTGATAGAAAATTACAGAGACCACACTGATAGCACGTCACCTTTTTTTTGCTTGGTGGAAGACATTCAGTCACAATATAATCTGCTTGTAACTCTTCAGTCTTTTTAGTAGCAATCACAGAGAGCTCGATGGCTTTAGCTGGGATTTCAGAGAGCTCAGCTGCCTCCAAGGGCTGCACAGAAGCGTCAGCATGGGAACGTTTCTTCCCTATTAAAAGGCACCTTTGTGACTTCTCACTTTCAACTATTTTGCTCAGCTTCTGGATAACGTGGATCAGGGGGTCAGTTTTACATTTTCTCTGGTCTTCACTGCTCTGCAGTGTTGGGCCAATGACTGTTTCAGAAATCAGCACAGCCTCCTGCTCCCCAATATTTGGCATCAATACTGCAATGCTGCTTCCTTCTTCCATAATACCTAGGACAATGGGGGTTACAAAAAGAAAGATTTATACCTGCACAATAATGAAAACACAGCCCAGTACTATTTACATTGCTCTCTCTACCAAACAGGGATGCCCAAATCCACTAAACTAATAAAAATTTTCAGAATGGCTACAGAAATAACCAAAGAAATTGGGGACATTTAGTGATGCTTTTTAATACAGCTGCACAGAGTAATTCCAAGAGAGCCTCCAACAGGCTGCCTCCAAGTTGTACAAGGGTAAGACAAGTATTTTCAAATATAAGCTGAAGAACAGGGTTACAGCTATTCTCTTTTTCCTTACAAGCACTACACATTTGAATGCTAAACATTCAAATATCAATTGACAGCAACTGGTATATAGATGTTTAAAAGCACAGTAGAATATGAAAATATATTCCTAATGTACTTGGATGCATCAGTGCTCCTAAAGCAAATGACAATTTGCAGCAATATAATTTACAAAAATAAGCATTTTTTTCCTTGAAATGTTAAAAGAAAGTAATTCTGTCATTTACTTGCATTAGTCATTTCACTACAACTATTTTAAAGACCATTCAAATGTCAAATCATACTTCTCATTATAAATGTCATTTTCTAGAAAACTTACTAATTGCAGCTACAATTTTTTAATTGTAGGGAAAATCAAACGGTACTAAAGTTATAAAGAGCAATTCTTTTCTGTTTTGAGGGAAAGCTACAGGCAGTTACTATTTCCAATTACCCCTACTTTAAAAATATCAAACCATAAACTACAGGCAATAATGTACAGTGTTTGAGGTCAAATTAGAAGCCAATATACAAAAATGTACATGAAAGCATACTTTGTGATGTGGGCAGAGCTGTGGGGTGGGGGGTGAAGGAGCTGGACAAAAGGTCTTACATTCGAATTTCCTTCTCTAAAAATGTCTAGAAATAACCTATTCAAGTGCCACTGCATATACACACACATATATTTCATACAAAGTTTTTATATACTACATATAAAACTGAAAACATAAAGAGATGAGGGATATTTATCAGTCATCCTTGAAAAATTATGCCAAGTAAATTCATGTGGTTTTTTTTCTTGCAAGAAAGATACAGAGACCAAAAAAAGAATTTCCAGAACTGGTCCTAAAAACCCACGGAATCCACTAATTTCTACTTGTGGATTTAGTGTAGAGCATTATAATGCACAGACACATTGAGAGCAGGGTCTGTGATGCCCCTTTCCCACTACAGAAAAATTCTGGGTAGAACTTCATAAATTAACTTCATCTGCCATTCAACTTACAATTCAGGTTACCATCAGACCTATCAATATAAGCAATGTTAATCTTTTAGTATCATCTGCACCTCATGTTAAGTACTTCAAGTTGAAAACTATTATTTGAAAACCCTAATTCAGTTACATAAAAACACTTTGGTGTTTGTTTCAAACTGTCTGTAACATGTTTCAAAACCATTGTGAAAAGTGATTGAAGCTGCTTTTTCCCCTGAACGCAGATTTAATGAATGCTCAAAGCAGTAATGTCTACTTGAAATATTTTCAATTTTAAAATGAGTTAAGGAAAATTGATGCTACCTTAAATTACCCACGGTACTTTTAAAACTTTTAAAGTAATGCTAAATAGGCAAATATTTTCTCTACCTGGAAGCAGCATAACAACTAAGATGAAAAATCCTTGACAAAAGATCATAAAGGAAATATGCTGCCATGTACTGTTGCTATATCAAAAAGGCAAACAGAGAGAGGACCTTCACCTGGATTATTTGGGATGCTTGGAGCTGATCCCTGTTACCAGATACATATGTGTTATGTCACTCTTTGCTTAGAGTTCAATTCTTACTGTTGCAGACTTAGGTTTTTAGAGGGATGGTAAGAACTGCACACAAATTATCACAGAGTAAGTTGGAAGGGACCCACAGAGGACCATCGAGTCCAGCTCCTGTCCCTGCACAGAGCAGCCCCAAGAGCCACACGTGCCTGAGGGCGCTGTCCAAACCACCCACACAGTAATTAAAAAGCAATGTCTGAGATGCCAGAAGGACGCGCAGGGAAGATGCAGCCCCGAGCAAAACGCCTCGGAGCTGCCGCTTCCAGCGCAGCCCAACCCCGCGGGCCGAGCGCGGCCAGGCAGGGCGAACGCCTCCAGGGCAGGAAGAGCCGAGCACGCTTTGCCCAACCTGTCTCGCAGAGGGCGGTGCGATGGTATCGCAGCCCCCGAGGGCAGGGAAATTCCCCGGCCGGCCACCCTGACCGGGACGGCCGAGCCGCGCTGCCCGCCCCGCTCCGTGCCCGCAGGCGCGGCTCCGGCAGCGCTCCGGGCGCGGGGCAGCGGCGCCGCTGCGGCCGAGAGCAGCGAGGAGCCGGCCCGCCGAGGCGGCCAGGAGGGCTGAGGAAAGGAGGGGAGGGGAGAAGAGCGAACGGAGGAAGCCCCGGCCCCGGGAAGGCTCCGCCGGGAGCCGCTGCCGCCCGCGGCTCCGCACATGGGCTGCGGCGCGGCGCCCCGGGGCCGGCCCGCCGCCGCCACCGCGCCTGCCGCCCTGCATTGCGCCCGGCCGCCCGCTGCTGCCCGCCCGCCGCCGCCGCTGCCGCCCGCGGGCCCCGGGCCGGGCCGCGCCGCCGCTCGCCGGCACTAACGGAGAAAGCCCGGGGAGCCTCACCTCCGGCCGCCGCTTCAAGATGGCGACGATGGAGCCCCTGTCACGTGACCCGCGGGCCCGTGTCAGGTGACCGGCGGGGGGCGCTGCCGTCGCGTCAGCCCCGCCTCCCGTTACCATGGAGACGGGGAGGGACAGGGCCAGGGCCGGGGGACGCGGGACAGGAGGGTGTTTGTGTGTGACACAGGGCCGGGGGACAGGAGAATGTGTGTGAGTGTCTGTGTGTGACAGTGACACAGGGCCGGGGGACACGGCACAGGAGGGTGTGTGTGTGTCTGTGTGTGACAGTGACACAGGGCCGGGGGGACACGGGACTGGACACAGGCGTGTGAGTGAGAGTGTGTGTGTTTATGTCTGTGTGTAACACAGGGCTGGGGGACGCGAGACAGGAAAGTGTGTGTGCGTGTGTGTGTGTGTGAGTGTCACCGTGCCGGCTGACACGGCGGGAATGTGTGTGTGATACATTGCCGGGGGACACGGGACAGGGGACCGGAGGGTGTGTGTGTGTGAGACAGTGTCACCGTGCCGGGTGGCACGGGCAGCAGTGTGAGCCAGGTCGGTGTGTCCCGTCCCGGCGGGGCAGTGTCGCAGCCCTGCTGTCCCCGAGCCCGGGCTGGCCGGTGCCGCTGAGGCTCGCTCGGGCTCCGGGCGCTCCCCGAGGGCTCAGCGGGGCTCCGGGCGCTCCCCGAGGGCTCCTGAGGGCTCCGGGCGCTCCCCGCATCTCTCTGGGGACGGCTCCGGCCGCTCCAGCCCAGCGCCCTGCACATCGCCACAGCCAGGGCCACGCTGGCAGCGCCACGCACTGCAAAACCCGCAGAGTCTCCCAAAAGGTTTTTTTTTTTCCCAGCACGGTTTTCGATGGTAAACACCTGGGGTTAAAAACTCCCCAACCTCCGCGTTTTGGGTGTAAAGCTGTCAAGAAGGTTTAGCAGTTTGAAGTGGGCAGAAATTTAAAGAGTTTTACATTTACGCTGCGTGTCAGGGGCTACCTTGGCAGCTAGGTAGCAGGAGTGGTGCATGTGGTGAATTTGTGAGATATTTCGTGTAGACTGAAAAGTCAGGGGAATGGTGAGCTTCAAAAGTGATTTCAAAAGTGGCTGGGTGATGGCAAATAAAATCCAATCTTCATTTCCAGAACGGAGAGTGAAGCGTATTGATGTGGAGATTTGGATTTGGAGGGATCTGGTGAAATTGTAGGAACTTTTTGCAATGATTGAACTTTTTGTTAATGATTGTATATTGTTTCATGGATATATGATCTTATTGAAGTATATGATCTTTCTAAAATGTTGTCAAATCAGGTATTATTCAAGAGGTGGATTTGACCATCCTTTCAATAGGCATCTCTAATTTTAATTTTTCTCTTTGACTCCTTGAATTATGAAGCTCTGTTTAATTATATAAAGTTTAAGACAATTCAATATCCTACAATCTCTTACTTGGTAAAAAAAATTGGTAAGCCTTTGATAAGACTTTTTATAAAAGATAAATTGCTGTCAGGAAAATGCAAGGGTACAACCTATCTTCTTAACACCTATTAAATGCATTTAATTGAAAAAATTAAAGTAAAACTTTAAGCTGTATAGAATTCACAGTGTCAAAGATAGTAATAATAATCATGACAACTTGGTTCAGCTTTTTCTGCCATATTAAGTAGAGCCTTTTTATAGAAAATGATTATTTTTCATGTACCCTGTTCCTTTAAAAGCTTTGTTTCCACTTGTGTATATGTCATAGGTTAATTAATCAGTCACTGAATTGAATCACTCGTGTACATACAGGACTCTCACCCTCCTTTTTCTAATCAAAATATGCTAGGATCTGATAGATCTGAATTAAAAATACTGGGTTGATAATGAGTAATCATCTCCATAGACTCTGTTATTCTTCTTTGTTGTAATTAAACCTGGACTAAGTTAAAGATTTCATTCTCTGTGCAGATATGATTGTACAGAAAGACAGATTTAGATTTTACACTTTTACATTAATTTGAAAGGCTTCTTAACTCACAAAGCTATTTTCCTATTTTTCATTTTCATTGCTTTCAAGTTGAAGGAGACATGAAACCAAATGAAATCTGGATGAGGCACCTCTCCCTGAGCAGTAGAGATGAAGCTCTTGCTTTGAGGATAATATGTTCAGAATGTTGATGTTTTTGTAAAAGTTTATACCAAATTGCTTCCTAAGTACTGTAAATATGTACAGAATGTCGGTGGCATGAGTTTTATGGTAAACATTATAAGCTTAATTTAAAAGAGTAACACATAGTCTACAAACACCAGGTGAATTTCGAGCTACATCAGCAAAGATGCAATCTTGAAGTGAAAACATGCAAAATGTGCACAGGTTTTTGTGTACACTTTTGAAAGAACAGAAATCTACAGGTTGGAGCTTTCCTATAAGGTGCTTGTTTATTCTTTGTGGCCTCAGTCTTGAAACTCTTTTCAGTCATCAAATGAACAATTAGGTTTGTTTTCATTAATGATTTGTACCAGCAATGAGTTATATAATTGTCAATGAAAAATCCAGTTTAGCCCATGAGTTTTCTACATTTTCATGCCTGGCAGTTCCCAAACCATTCCAAAAGCTTTATAATTTTCACATTATTATAATGTATTATATAACTGGAGTCCCTGACTGTATTGAGTGGGCATTAAATAAACTGATTTGTAGCTCTGTGTGGAAGAGAAGTGAACCTTGCATGGAGCCCTGGTGGGAAGGGAGGCTTTGGCTGGTGCATCCCTTCCTGGGTGAGTGCTGTGGGAGCACTTGGAGTGGCATGAGGAGAAGGAGAATTCTAATTTAATATTTCACCTAAGTTTCAGTTCTTGGTAGCCTGGAGTTGACCTTTATTGTGAGGTAGATCCACCATAAAAATATGGAATTTGCTATTGCATTACAATATGATTGGCAAGTAGGGAATGTTCTGCTATCTTTATAGACTAACTACATCACAGAAGCCTGGATTTAGTTCTTAAAATTCTTTTTGGCAGACAGAATGTGTTTCATATAGTCTGTATCTGCTCATAGCTGTCTTGTTTCTGGGTAAAAAAAGAGTTTAGAGTGCATAGAGTTCAGTATCACATGAAAAATGAAATGTTTGAGAAGAATTTGCACGTTTTCACATAGGAGTACAAGTATTGTACAGATACTTTGATTTATCAGACCAGCATTGTGGCAACCCTAATTGTGAAATGGAGCCTTAGGGACATTTTGACCCTCTAAATACAGAAGTTTGTAAAGGTGATGCATAACCTAGGAAATGCAGAGAATGAGAGAAGAATGGTGAGAACATGAATTAGGAAAAATGATATTGTGTTATTTGTTTATAAAATGGGACTACATTGTATTCTGAGAGAAAATCCTGCAAGTGGATTGAGAATTGTTAGCATACTGAGAAATTATGCAGGGAAGAATGAACACTGTATCTCTGCATTTAGACAATACCATAGAACATGATAGACATATATGGACAATAAATAGTATAAAGGAAATAAATTGCACTTGAAATACACTTCTTCTATCATTAGATTAATTAGTTATTCAGGGAAGCTAAATAATGGTTGCACTTTCAAAACAGGTACAGGGAGTTTCAGATTTCTTTTAGATTAGTTTTAGATAGATTTCTTTTTTTCATATATAACTGTAATCAACCTCTGGAACTCATTGCTACAATGGATGGTAGAAAACAAAACTTTGCAAGAATTAAAATGAGTATTTTAAACCCAAGTTTTTGTATATAATGAGAGAACATGTACAACTGTTCCAGATAGAATCAGAGATGTCAATATTGAAATAACGTTTCAATATTATTCAATATATTTAGATTGTTATGTGAAATAACGTTTTTAGCATTGAGGCCAGCGTTGATGGGAGTTAGGAAGGATCTTCCCTTGGCACAGGTGTGTGATGTTTTGTGCTCCAAGGTTTAGAGTGCAATTTCCTTTGGGCTTCTCTGCTGCCAGACCCCAAACCTCTCACACAACCCTTTTGTGTAGTTAGCTTTAGTTATCTTTTTGTTACAGCCTCAGAGCTCTTTGTGCTTTGGCAGTGAGGCATTAAAGCTGAGCAGAATTTATATTACTTAGATGGTTTCTTTTGTTTTACACAGCCTTTTCTGCTGTGAATTAGGAAAGTTCTGTATTAAGTGATATTTCAGCTGCAACAATGACATCTAGGGGCTGATTTATATTAATTTAATTTAGATTCGTATCTCCTAGTTTTGAGAAGATGGTTACTAATATGTTTACTAAATCTAAATTATTAGTATTTGCTAAAAAGCTGTGAATCTGATATATATGTCATATATTCAGAGAATAACCATGACATTTTTAACTTCTTATCTTTTTGTCTTTTGTTTCCCCTTGATCTGTCTTTTAATTATTTTAGTACTGCTACCACTGCAAATCAGTGAATCTCTCATTACTTTAGACCTTGTATTTTTCCATGACATGTTATCAAATGATGAGATTTTTTTCACTCTGTACTTTAGGTATACTTTTCTGTGAATTAAAGGGAAAACACTTTGCCTCTGCTTTCCTATATGACTTATTCTGTCTCCTAGAATCACATCTACTTGATTTTGTACAGGAAATGAGACTAAAACTCCCTGTATTCAATCCCCTGCTTCCCCCAGCTTTATGGGAGTGTAGACATAGGATTGAGTCCAGATTTAAACCCTGTGATTCAGGGCCACCTCTAAGCTCTATGTAAATCTAATTTTATGTGTGCAAGTAAGTGTATATGTAAAATACGTAATTGCAATTTAGAGATGATTTAACAGCATCTGTCCTATTATTTGCAAACTTACTCTCATTCCCTTGAATCTTAGTTATTTGACCATAAGTCACTTATTTGGAATTGCTTTTTACAGAAAAAATTTTCTATATTTCTTTCTCATCTGCTTCTTTACTTATATTTACAACTTTTTCTCAGGAATAAGAGAATGTAAATTTTTTTCCCAAAATTCTCCTCATGCTATTCTGTGGAATATTATTATCTTCAACATACTCCCTTCTCATTGGTTTTGAGCAGAAGAGGCAACCAGATGAGCTGAAAAGAGTGAGGCATTGTGGAAAGCTTCACATTGGCTCAAGGCAAGGTGCTAAAATGTTCTCTGCAGTAAATAAGGAGTTTTTTTTAAATACAGCTATACCAAAAGCAACTTATATAACTTATCATTTATATAGAAGTTACACTAGCACAGCAATGCTTTTCACAGTTGCTGTATCTGTTGGTTTCATCCATGAAGGAAGTGAAAACGTATTTCTGCCAGTGATGCTGGCAAAACATAATTAGAACTGCATTTTATGTTCAATCTTATATAAAAACATCACCCAAAATCACACCCCTAACTGCTCTGAGTTTGCTGGGAGATGGTTGTGGTGGACTTGGTCACAGTACAGCTGCAGCACATCTGTCTCTGGTTGGAGGGTGTGCAGTGAGTGGGAAGCAGGATAAACCAGGGCTGCAGCTGAGTGTGAGGGAGCAAGGACCTGACTGCTGCCTTTTCCTTCTTCATGGAGGGGGAAATGATAAACTTGCAGATTCCAAAGAGGTGTCTGCACCTCCCAGGGCTTCTCACAGCCCTCAGAACAGGCAGCTCCCTTACACCCGGGTTCATATCAAGTGTGGTCTGTGTCCCTGTGTACTGAGATCTGGTTGAAATTAGTAAAATCATAGATTTTGTGTGGGGTTTTACTGCTGAATTGGCCATGAGGAAACTCCACTTGGAATAGGGACAAATATTATTTATCTATAGAGAAAATATCAAGGCAGTCCACAGAGACTTGCCACATGATGTACTATATTGTAATATCCATTATTTTTTTTCCCTTTTTATCACTTTGCATAGACAGTGATATTTTTGCCAGCTCTTACTCCAAACAGTGCTTTACATCTGTAATCCAGCTCAGGGAGTGCAGGATGGGATTTATTACTGTCACTTGGAGCAGGGGGAGTCATATGCACTAAAGACTCCAAGAGCAGTGACAGCAAAGAACCACTCTTTTTGTCTTGTTACAGTCAGAGAAAATACAGAAGTGCCTTTTGCATTCTTAAGAGAAATTCTCAGAATGTGAAGTGTTGCATTAGAGCAGGTACAGAGTGATCCCAGTTGTTACATTTGCCATTCAGAAATGCCCCAGTGGCTGTCCTCAGTGTGTATTTACACATCCAGGAGATTCATTTGTGAGTGATAAGCTGCAGTGAGCCTGGAATCAGATCATGCATTGCATAAATTAATATTTCACCTGTAAAAGGAGATCCCCTAAAAAGAATTGGACTCCCTGGAGTTCTAATATAGCTTATAGTCCCATAATTGATTCAATTGGTGATTTTTTTACAGTTGTAGTTAAAAGGCATTACTTTTCCCTCCTTGTTAAATTGCTCAGTGTGGACTACAATACCCTAATTTCTGGTGCAAGCAGGAACCTCTAGTGTATGTACTGCATGCTAGCTTCCAAAAGATAAAATAGCACCAAAACTTTGGAAATCCAGTCAAGTGTAAAACTCTGGTATATCCTTGACTTAATTTCAGTATTAATTATCAATGTTGGACAGAATAAAAATTTTAAAACTTCCTGTTCAGCGTGGAAACCAGATAGCTTAAATCAAGAAATAAGAAATGCTTTGGGTACTTCTCATATCATCAGAGGGAATCATGGACCAGTCCTCTGTCCTTCAGTGAGTGGTCCTGGCAGCTTTCCTAAATTCCACAGGCTGGTCTCCTGCAGACTTTTTTACTTGAATTGCAATCTGTGTTTTGCCAAATGGGATTAGATAGAGTTTTTGAATCAAGCACAGAGCTGCTTGAGGTGGGTTTTAAGCTGTAGATTGTAATTTTTGAGTGTGACATTTTTCAGATAACTTCAGGGTAGCAGTCACATTAACCTAACCACGATAAATTTTACAAAATTTCTATAACTGACCACATACTTGTCATGTGGATGATGGTGTGAGGCTTTTGCTATGCTTCCATAGAACTTTTAGGAGTACAAACTTGTATTATTTCTGAGCATCCATAGAAACACAGAGTACTGCAGATATTTTATAGTAAAGACATGATTCTTCATTGAAATATTAATTTGCTTTACAGAATCTTAAATAGGAAAATTTGTACAAGTTTCCTATTTGGGCTACAGAACTTACTATGCACTTGTCCCCTCAAAATCTCTGTCAAGATATTGACATAAATGTGGCAAACTGGAGTTGTTTTTATTTTTATTTTTATCTGAAAGCTTAAAAAAGAAAGAAAGAAAGAAAGAAAGAAAGAAAGAAAGAAAGAAAGAAAGAAAGAAAGAAAGAAAAAGAAAGAAAGAAAGAAAAAGAAAGAAAGAAAAAGAAAGAAAGAAAGAAAGAAAGAAAGAAAGAAAGAAAGAAAGAAAGAAAGAAAGAAAGAAAGAGAAAGAAAGAAAGGAAGAGAGAGAAAGAAAGAAAGAAAGAAAGAAAGAAAGAAAGAAAGAAAGAAAGAAAGAAAGAAAGAAAGAAAGAAAGAGAAAGAAAGAAAGGAAGAGAGAGAAAGAAAGAAAGAAAGAAAGAAAGAAAGAAAGAAAGAAAGAAAGAAAGAAAGGAAGAGAGAGAAAGAAAGAAAGAAAGAAAGAAAGGAAGAGAGAGAAAGAAAGAAAGAAAGAAAGAAAGAAAGAAAGAAAGAAAGAAAGGAAGAGAGAGAAAGAAAGAAAGAAAGAAAGAAAGAAAGAAAGAAAGAAAGAAAGAAAGAAAGAAAGAAAGAAAGAAAGAAAGAAAGAAAGAAAGAAAGAAAGAAAGATTAACCCTGAAAAGGTAATGGACTGAAATTCCTTTGCAATTTTACTAAGTTTAAATTCTCATTCAGGTGTAAAATTAGGACTGTATGGTTTGGGTCACTTTTGGAACAATCCTTGGCATCCAAAGTTTGTATTTTTCTCTAACCCTCAGCACTGTGCCTGCCTGCAGGTCTGCAGGTCCTGTCTGTGTGTCTGTGTCTGTACTTCCATGTACACAGAGGCAGAAAATCAGTTTTTCATTGCAAATATGCACGTGGGATCTGCACATAGTGAGCATCAAATAACTTTATGAAAACAAAGGAGCCTGTTCATTCTTAGTTATTCAATCTTCCCACTGTTTATTAGATAGGAGGAGACCAAAATGAACCATCACAGTTTTCTGTAGTGACCTTGAGGTGGCAGCAGCATTACATTCAATTCTGCCATGCACCAAGTCCATTAAAGGTGAAAGTAAAATTTGCAATAAATCAAAATAATACTGATTGTTATAATTTTATTACCAGAGCATTAAGTCAATAAAACTTATCTGAAATGTCATTTGCATTGTATACAATTTTTACTAGTTATCAAGTATATTTTAAAAGCGTGTTTAAAGCAACCAAATGAAGAAATTGGTGATAAATTGTTGAAAATCTGGGACTTGTCTAATGATGTAGTAAAACTAAAGTCTGTTTTGATCTCTTGTATTGTAAAAGACTGTTTCTGAAAGCATTTGTTAGTACAATAATGTCTTGTGTTTTGACTAACTATATTTAATGTCCTAATGTCTGATTTAATATTTTTATGCAACTTGTCAGGTCTTTTTTCATTCATGAGTTTATGTAGGAAGGTCATCTAATTATATGACACCCTTTCAGTGAAGGAGAATGTGTTTGTTTCTTTTAATAATGAGGAATAATGAAACTTATTTATGTTGGAAGTCAGGGAAATTTATTGGAGAATTACAACATGAGAAACATGAAAATTAAAAAACCCTTTTAATAGCATATTCATTACTGAGAAGCTTACAGGTAATGAAATAGTTGTGTGAAAGCCAGGGTGCTGGGTGATATAACTCTGCTCATGGCAGCTTTCAGGCCATGGTTATTTTGCATTTCTGTGCTGTCAATTACTGTTAGGTTACCAAATTATGATTAGGTAATTAGTCAAATAGAGGCACTGGAAGAAAAGGAATTGACAAACTTGTAAGCCAGCTTTGGGCTGGGAAGGCAGCTGGGGTGTTGGGATGCTGGGGTGTTGGGGTGTTGGGATGTTGGGATGCTGGGATGTTGGGATGCTGGGGTGTTGGGATTCTGGGGTATTGGGATGCTGGGATGTTGGGATGTTGGGGTGTTGGGATGCTGGGATGCTGGGGTGTTGGGATGCTGGGGTGTTGCCATATTGGGTGTTGGGATGCTGGGGTGTTGGGATTCTGGGGTATTGGGATGCTGGGATGTTGGGATGTTGGGGTGTTGGGATGTTGGGATGCTGGGGTGTTGGGATGCTGGGGTGTTGCCATATTGGGTGTTGGGATGCTGGGGTGTTGGGATGTTGGGATGCTGGGGTGTTGCCATATTGGGTGTTGGGATATTGGGTGTTGGGATGCTGGGGTGTTGGGATGTTGGGATGCTGGGGTGTTGCCATATTGGGTGTTGGGATGCTGGGATGTTGGGATGCTGGGATGTTGCCATATTGGATGTTGCCATATTGGATGTTGCCATATTGGGTGTTGGGATGCTGGGGTGTTGGGATGCTGGGATGTTGGGGTGTTGCCATATTGGGTGTTGGGATGCTGTGGGGGTGTTGCTGCTCAGGAGCTGCTGCTCTGCAGGACCAGCCCAAGCCTGGACTAGAACCCAAATTAGATTTCTGTTATCCTGTGGAATGATGGGGATGCAGCAACACTCAAAAGTCTTTTCCCTAACAAATGCAGAAAAATAATGATAGTGGTGTGTTTATATCAATTAAAATCTGGTGTGAAGGAATCCTTTATGTAGCAGATGCTAAAGGAGTCCCAATAATTGCTTAAAGATAGCTTATGTAATACATAAAATAATTCCATGTAATTCAATGAAAAAGAAGATTAACTTGTTCATTTAAGTTTTAAATTAATTCAGTCTTTATTTTGAAGTTTTAAGATATGACATTTAGACCTATTTAAACTTATATTAATTTTTTTTCCATTTGTTTTGTTTGCTGACAACTTCTTCAACTAAGCGAATAAAAGTATTAAATATAAACTAGTATAGAAGTACGTAAACAAAAATGTAAGTTGAATTATAGTTCCACAATAAGGTTTTACTAAGTTTAACAAACAGAGAATCACAAACCACAAGGCAACAGAGATTTCAACACACAAATGCTGTTTGGGCTGTGCCAGGGTTGCTGGAGCCAATACAAATACTGTCACTTCTCTAAGACACAGATCTGGTCCATGCTGTCATCTTCTCTTTGTCACACTTCACTGTTTCTTGAACAAACTTCTGCAATTCCAGTGCCTGAAAAAGATGGAGAGAGACTTTTTACAAGGCCACATAGTGATAGGACAAGGGGGAGTGGATTTAAACTGCCAGAGGGCAGGGCTGGATCTTGGCAATGAGGAATTGTTCCCTGCAGGGTGGGCAGGCCCTGGCACAGGGTGCCCAGAGCAGCTGGGGCTGCCCCTGCATCCCTGGCAGTGCCCAAGGCCAGGCTGGACACTGGGGCTGGAGCAGCCTGGGACAGTGGAAGGTGTCCCTGCCATGGCTGGGGTGGAATGAGATGAGCTTTAAGGTCCCTTCCAGCACAAACCATTCTGGGATTGTGTTTTTTCAAAATTTCCAAAGACGTGACTGCAGTGAGTGCCAAAAAAGCAAAATAACTGAGATAACAGCAGTACTCCTGGGAGGAATGTAATTCACTGTGAGCCTATTTCTTCTTTCTTCCTGATTTTAACCTTATGGCTCTTTATCATCAAGATATATTTACCTCAGAAATAAAAGTAAGACAGTAAATATGTATGAGCTGAACATAGTTAACATAGTTAACCATAAACTAAGTGAGTAATTTCACAGAACCATATAGAAAGGATGCTTAGAGGGTAACCCTTATCTCTGTTTGGCAGGGACCTTGGTTATCACTATCCCAAAAGGCAGATGTGCTTTTTATTTTTCTTTAGAGCAACATAAAGACATTTTCTTGGAGAAATATGAAAATAGTTGTGACAGTGGGGTCTCTCTGTAAGTATACAAAGTCCAAATAAACAGATTGCCCTCAAATTCAGTTGGAGAACAATCTACTCTAGATGTGGTGGGATATTCCAGAGATTTTGACCTGGAACCAATATTTTAGGTTTTATTCAAATGTTAGTGTAACATTTGCCTAATGCTCTGCACTAATGTTAAGCAAGATCTTGTTGTCCTGAAATCACAACATTGTTGTGATTTTACCATTGTCTTAATGGTACCACTGTTAAACTAAAATGGAATGTACCTGGTGTGATCCATCTCTTTGGTTAAGCTGTGCAATATCTGATAAAGGGTATTATATTATTTTGTGGAGTAATTTGTATAGCAAAGAATAAATTGCAAACTGTTCAGCAAGCAATACTACCATTCAGCAAAATCCCATTACCTAGAACATTAAAACAATCATTCTAAAACATGATCTATAATGATTTGAACATGTTTGTAAAAAATAGATGACCACTGGACATTTACAGTTGACACAGAGGTCCCTAATGTCAAGAAAGCACTCTTGACCTTGATGGGTGGTTGCAATTCCATTTAAATCAATTGCCAATACAAGTCAAATGAAGTTCTTATGGCTGTCTAGTGTGCACTTCACTGTTCTTCTGACATTATTGTTCTACTCCAAGTCATTCTTCAATCTTAACAGCTGAGAGGGACCTGCATTCTGCAGCTTTATGGGGAAAGAGCACTAAGTTCTACTTCTCTGTGTTTTGAAAGCTTCTGCTCTTTCTCACAGTTTCCAAGCTGAGCAAACCACATTGTGTTCTGCATAAAACACAGAACCTGGTCTGCTGCTGCAGAGCCAGGTGTTTGTTGCAGTGAGTACAAAATGCATTTTCACTGCCCACCATCTTACTGTCCTTGATTTAATTTGATAACCCTGAAAGCTGGAGAATTTGTTAATTTAGCTTTATTAGAAGCTTTCACTATATTGAACATTTAGAACATGATATTTTCTAAACATTATGATGGTGAATGATGGTGATTACAGCTTTTGAGGTGTTTTGTGCTGTGGAAGAGAAAGAGACACAATAACTTAGAAAAAATAAGTTGAACACTTATCCTGTTTGGATACTTATTTTTTCAAAGGATTTCATTAAAATTGGAGATGGATATATGAAAAGTGCTAAGAACTTGTTAAATATTTTGCTTAGGAAAGAAAATCCTTGGCTGTATGGAACTTTCTAAAATTACCTAGGTTAGTGTTATTAACTTACTTGAATTTATTTGGTCTTCTAAATGAATTTAAGTGTCTACCTTTTAACAAGTGGGAGTATTAAAGGCTGACATCATGGCCCAGAGTTTACATGACTTTAAAAAGCCAAGCACAGATACTTTCTCTGGGACAGATAATATAAACCATGGCTAATCCTCTCCAGCCCCCACCCCCAATCTCTTTCATGAGTAGTCCAAGCTTCCAAAAGATCCCATATTAATGAGGATAATGGAAAAACTCAACTGAACTCATATGTTTGCATTAGATACATATAACAGCTAATAAGAATTGGTAATGAAAAAAGTGGTTCTGGTTGCCAGTGAAACCTGGCTGGGATAGTATTAAGAGGATGCTGCAATTAGTGTAAAACTAATCACCAGTCTTCCATGGGGAAATGCAAATTGCAAGTTGTTAGAAGGCCTGTTTTGTTCCATAGGACTTGTATTACTGCTAATCCACTTAGCAGCACACATGTTCCTCTGTTGAGGTGTTTTTAAATGAAAGTTTTGAAGTATTGTTCCTATTTTAGACATTCTATAGATTTATTTAGAGTCTGTATTTTGACTCTTCTGTTTTTACTAAATATGTAAGCATGTTTCCCTGCTCTTTCTTTGGCAGACCCATGGGCTGAGCTCAAAGTAAGTGGCTCTGTTTTGCTCATTCTCCTAAGCTCCTGGAAACTGTACTGTACAAAGCTATTGAAGTAACCACTTGACACACAGTGAATGTGGTACATATTCTGACCCTGCCTGTGCAGTTCAAACTCCAGGATTCTGCTGTATCTGATGTTCTTTCCTTCTGCTGGTGGGCAGGAATAGATGCACAAACCCTGCACTGTTACCTGTCATTTTCAGGGTTGAACACAAGGTGAAACAAACTTTTGTGCTTTGTGTTTTGTTTCGTTCATTCATTTGAGGGTACTAACAGACAGTGACTCCTTGCACTGCCCATGTGTTCTGGCAGTCAGCAGGAGGAGATGTCAGCCACAGCTGGGCTGTGCCTCAGCACAGGGATTGTCCCCAGGCCTGGTGTGCAAATCCTTCAGTTCTGAACAGCAGCTGTGCTGAATAAAGAGGTGCAGATGTCCTTCCAACCCTGGGAGCATCGTGGAAAGATGTGCTCGAGGAAGGACCCTGAATCATATTTACCACCTTTGAAACAAATGGTAAGTCCTAACATTTGTCTTTAATCCACTGGAGAAGCAAGTTCAGGTTGAGTGTAGACAGGAAGAACGTTGGAATAGTTGTGCTTGCACTTAAAAATCCAGTTTTGATGCCAGAGTAAATACCTTTGCTTTCAATTAATTATGAAGGAGTAATTTATTCCAGGCAAGTTTAGCATGTGACATAAGTAAATTTTGTATATAAAACACAATGTTATTAAAATGTTTGGCAAATATTTTGGCCAAAAGTAAACACAGTTTGGTCAGAGTTTGTTTCTTCACCAGATATTATAGTTTGTTGCCACTTTGAAGCTAAAGAGCAAAACCATATAAGCTTATGAAACCTCTTGTCTGCTCTGTGCCATTTAATGTTTGACCTTTGATCATACAATGTAGTCCTTTCAGACATTGAAGATTTTGATCCAGGTATGCAACCAACAGGAACAACTTTCAGAAAAAGAAATAATTTTGGTTTGTGCAGCCCTTTACTCTGACATGAAAGCCATTTCTGAAAAAAAAAATCCAGCCATCTGCTACTTTATTGTTTGATATCAGCAATGGAATAATGTCCGATTTTAATATCAGACTCTTGGCTATGTACTGCACTAATTTGTTCTGTGACATCAATGAATCAAAGTAGAGTTCCTGATAGAAGAACATCAAAAGGAAATTAATCTCCCTGTGATAGTACTAATAATTTCAGAATGGACGTGTTTTGCTCAATTATGGTAACCATTGAGAGCTGTGTTTTGTGGACTGCTAGATCAATATCACAACTGCTACACAAACTGAGGGTGTAAGAATCACACTGGTGCTCCTCAGGAGCCTCCAGTGTCTTTACTAATGGCCAAAAATCTACTGTACATTCTTGGTAGAATTTTATGGTTACCCAAGGAAAGAAGATGTGAAAGTGTGAACTAAATGGGGAAGGGGGAAAACTAGAAAAAACCCCATCACTTTTCCATATGTTGGGCAGGATGGTGGGCCTGGCATTACAGGTAGCCTTTACAGAGTTTGTATCCAGCTGTGTGATTCTGGAAAAAATTTAGTGGAAATGGAGGCTAATTGTGTAGCAGACAGGAGGTGTCATAAGGTTATTTAGCATATAGCTCCTGAAAATATGGTTTTGAAGTATTTTATTAGTTTCTTTTTTAGTTGTTTTTGTATAAACCCTGTCAGATTAATACAATGTTTATTAGAAAGCATGTTTCTTTATTTGTAGCCATACAGTTTCACATCTTTCCCTACAAATAGATATACAGAGGATTTTGCCACAATAAAAGAAATTGAGCATTTTTAGATAAAGATCCTTCCAGGTGCTTACTCAATTCAAGGGTAGAAGAAAGGGTTACTGCACTACAGCATGCTTGTTGTAGCTGCACAGCATGATACCCACAGACAGACTGGGATTATATTTAGGGATCTGGTCGTGTGCTGAGAATAGAACTAAGTGAGTACAGAGGCCCAAATGTGTCACTGAAAAAAATATTGGCAGAATGGATGTGTGATCAAAATATCCAAATATATCAGAGAGTGACTGCAGAACTTAGAATAGCCAAGGTAGGGATAGTCAAGAATAGCCCAGGTAGGGATAAGGTTTCAAATAAATCTAGTATTCCCTCTTCTTTATGTTTCCCACTTTTTTTGTTGTATTCCCCCCTCAGCTGGCAGTCAGGGGTGGTGTTCCTCACCTGGGGCTGACCTTGTCCTGCTGCCAACCTTGGGGGTCACAGCAAGGACTGGGGGGTCTCTTACCAGTAACTGTCCTGGACAGATCAGACCTGACTTGGGGAAAATTAATTTAATTTATTGCCAAATGAAACAGATTTGAATGGTGAGAAACAGAGACAAAATAAAAACAACCCCTGCCTCTGCTCCCCTCCTCTCCTTCCTGTGCTCAGCTTCACTCCTCCCAAACTCCTCTGCCCGCCCCGGCCCCAGCCAGGGGCTCCTCCAGGCTCGATGCTCTCAGGGCTGCTCTTGTGTTTTCACTCCTGCTTTCCATCCTGCTTTTCCTCACCCCTCCCCTCAGTGCCAGGCAGTTTTTCCTTTCCCAGATGTGTTCCCCAGGGGTGCTGAGGGCTCAGCTGTGCCCTGTGCTGGGGCAGCTGTGGAGGTGGCAGTGCCAGCCCCTGGGCACAGAGCACTGATCAGCTTTACACTAATCAGCTCTTAATTTCTTTATTCCTGTAGGACTGCTGCTGACATGAATGAGCTTGGGCTTTGTCTACAAGGATGCAGTGGCTTTTTTTAAGGATTCTATAAGGTTCTTAACAAGACTGACATTCCTTTTTCTAGATCAGCACTGTGAGAGTGAGGACTTTTCCTGCAGTGACTGACATAACATCAGATGCTTTTCCAGCCTCTCTTTCCAGCTGCAATGCTGCAATAATATCTTGTATTAAAGACAGCAGATGAATAATTAGACAGTACCATGGAAAGGCTTCCACTGAGTAGGAATGTTGGGAGGACCAACACAAATCCAGCCACCCTGGCCTCCTCTTCACCACCTCTTTTGCTTTCCCTTCTGCCCAAGCTGGGGTTTTCAAAGGGAAACCAACTTAAAGAGGATTTGATAATGTGGCATTTGAAGGAAGTGTTCACACCAGTCAGAGACTCACAGCAGATGTGCTGCTGGGATTGTCCTTGCCTGGTTGTAGTGATGAAGAAAGCAATGACTGGAAAACAGAGGGGATCCCCCTGTAGTGTTGAACAAGGCCTATTTCCCAATTGCTGTCATGGAAATTAAAGGAAAAATTCACAGTTTTTCTGGTTGACATTAGGGCATAGAAAAAATTTGTCTCTCTGATTTTGCACACAAGTCCTAAGAATCTACTTTACCTGTAAAAATCAGATTTTTTTTCTCTTTCTTCACATGCATAAATAGACCTGGATAGCAAAGACTGTCAGCAAATTATCAGAATGAGAGGTGATGTCCCACAGCAGTCTTGGGAAGCATTCACCTACCATGTTCCTTTGTCTCTCTCCTCCAGGCTGATAATGTGCTTTTGGAGAACAAACTCACCCACTTCCCCTGGAAATGTAGTTCAGAAAACTTTCCTCTTCTCCAACGTTTATATAAGTTCAAATCTGGAAAGCAATGAACTCTAAATATGTTTTTAAGTGAAGAAATACTTAGGCAGTATTTGTGAGCATGGAAATAGTATCTGCCATTTGGGCTAATAGCTTATCTTTATAAGAGCAGGTAAAGATAGCACTACATATAAACATGTGGAGTTTCTGTCCATTCAGGTTCACTAAAAATCTGCACTGTCAACTGAAAAATTTAGGTTATTAAATACATAATGCATTGTAACTATATGTGCAATGGTTATCTGTTTACCAGCTCTCTGCTTTTCCAAAGTCCTTCTACAAAATATTTTTTATAGAGACACAACACGCCGTGTTTGGATGGAGTCCTGCAGGGAGAGATGCAATTAAGAATGTTATGCAATAATACATTGCTTTTCTTACACATAATGTATTTGTGAGCATTCCACATGCAGGCAAAAGTGCTGAGCTCAGTAATTCAGGTCTTTACATCTCAGTACCATACTGGCTGCTTCTGCAGTTTTAGCACAAAAGTAGTAGTCCCAAAACCAGTATTAATGATAGGAAATTGAAAATAGTTCAGGAATTTTTTTTTCTGGAAAAGTATTGAGAATATTGCTATCTAAATGTTTGCCAGATATTAGTTACATTTTCCCTTTTTAATAGAGATGGCTTATTTCGGAAAAAAAATCTTCTAGAAGAGTGGTGATGGAGCAGAAATAAACTTGGTTTTTGACACAGAAATGCAATATCATTGTCAGTTAATACTTCTTCATAAACTATAAAAAATAATGATGACAAAACCCTATCTGGTTACCAGTTGTTTTCCTTTTGTTAAAGTTGGACTTCACATTTTTTTGTCATTTGTCCACGGGTTTTTTGAGTTTCCCAAATGCTGGACTTCCTAAACAATCTTTTTCTTCTTTTTTTTTTACACTTCTGCAGTTGTATAAATTTAAGATGAAGGATATATTTTAAAAATACCCTAGATTTTTGTTTTCCTAATGATAACACGACTTCTATTTTCTTCTTACTAATATACAGAAGAATTCCATTTAATTTGCTCCAAAACTGGATCACCTAATTAAACCGAACAGGTAAAATCCTTGCTTTATAATACTGAATTCAGTAGTTCAGTAGGAAAAAAAAATCCAGTGAATGAGATTTTAATACTCTGATAAATCATAGCAATACCTTTTATTGCTCAATTAATTTAATACTATGTACTGTAAGTAATAATTAATTGCAGTGCAATCTCCCTACCTTGTCTGCTGTTACCATCATGACCCTTGGTAATGCTGCAGAAACATTTTAAACCTTTTGAACCCTAAATGTGGGTGGATGTCTTTCATGGGAAGAAACACAAAGTTTCAGAAGCTAAACTATTGATGTTTTGTGCATGAAACTTATACCTGTTAGGTAGCAGTGAAAACTTTATAAAGAAATATCTGATCACTGAGAAAATACATTTTGTTTTGTATGTATTTACACAAATAAGATTGTATTGTTTTTTAAGAAAAATTGGAAAGAGCAGAATGTATTCAGTTATAGGAATTTGTGTCTTATGCAAAAATGCTCTGCAAACCTGTCTAAATTAAAATTTTGTGGAAATGAAATATAATAATTTTCCTCTTGCATTTACCTTTTGGAATTTACCAGTGATCAGACTAATTCACAGAATACCTGCAAAATGTTTTCCTTTTACAGACAGCTTGGGTATCTGTGTTGGTGAATTCCTGAGTGCTCACTGTCACGTTTGTTTGAATTCTGGGTGGGGGTTTGCTTTCTTTGCTTTGAAGCAAGAAAAAGCCCCTAGAATACAACTTTGCAGCTAATCCAGAAGTTAAGGATAACCCTGATATTTTAGATTTCTCTATTTTGTCAGAGCCAGGCAGGGCCCCAAATCAGCAGTGGATAGCCAGGGAATTCTGTTATGTCACTACAGGTGTAATCACATGATGTGTGACTGCTGAAACACTTGCCTGTGACTGCAAGTTAAATATGTAACTAAAATTAATTTTAGAAGAACCTGTAATCTCTTCACAGTGTGGTGGAACTCAGATTTAGTGGGATGGTTGATAAATTGCTTTTCATGTGAAGCATTTTAAAAGAGAAGGTTTTGCTCACTGTGGTGAGTACACACAGAACTCCAAGAGTGTCAGCTACTTGTAATCTGTATTTCATTCTCCTGTAATCTGTATTTCATTTGCCTTCTGCTTGTCTTTTTGTGCTTGCTGTAGTTTGTGAGCCAAGATTTTACTCCTGTGCAGCCATTTCAGTAAGTACAGTGTATGTTGTTAATTGGTGAGTTAATCCCAGCTCCTGTTGATCTCGAGTTGTGTTTTGAACCTGTGTGACAGGAACCTGCTCATTTCCAGGTGACTGTCTGTGAAGAACCTGTGACCATGAGTTACCTGCTTTTCTTAGCACTGCTTCCTTGTGCTGTACTCTTGGATATTAATTGGCAATAGATCTAGCATTAGGAAGCAAGCTCTAATTCCAGAGTTGCCAGTTCCCTGATGAACAGAGGGGAAATCTCCTCTCAGGACAAGTGATCATTAAACTCTGTTTGTGAAGACTGCCTCTACTTTTGTGGAAATTTCACTGAGGTGAAGGCTGTCACTGGAAAGACACTGACTAAGATGACAGAAGTAATTCATAAACACTCTAGCCTGATGTATTCTCGGGAGATTTATCATAAGCTGCTGAAGTGGAGTTTCACCTAAGATAATGGTGAGGTCCTGTGCAGAATCAGGGCCTCAAAATTCTGAGTAGCTTGCAATTTCTATTGTGGTTATTAACATTTAACTGGTTGGAAGCTACCATAGCTCTAGGAACTAGGCAGGGTAGTGTGTGTGGGGAGGATCTTCATAAGGAAACAGTGACTCTGTCTTCTGGCTGAAATGAGAAATGGAAGAATTTTTGATTGAGGCAGAAAATACTAAAAGATATCTTGGAATTAGCATTCAGAAAATGATATGCAGGTGCCAGTAGCAAATAAATACTCCATTAGTTCCTGTATCATTAACTTCTTTTTTTTGACTGCAACAAGTTTCATATGCTAAAGAATATTGTAAGTACATCTTGAAAAAGACATCTTTATTACATTCACGTTACACACGACAAGCTGGTTCAAATAATTTTTGAGAGCAACGATGTTATCTTGAAAACAACATAGAAATTTTGTTGATGCTGTGGATTATTGATTGACAACAGATGGCAGTATAGCAGGTGTATTTACCTTGTAATGAACAAATGCCAGTGTATGAGACATGGCTGAAATTTATAAAAAGGCAGTTGGGAGCCGAGTTCACTTCTTTTAGATTATTAAGTCACTCCAGGAAATACTATTCCTTTGTTAGGAGTTGACTTGTGTCAGGGAGATGTGGGATAATAAAGGTGGATTGAATTCTGCAGGTCAGTTCCTTACACAGATGAGCTGCTGCAGGGAGGGAAGAAGTCTCCAGCCCACCTGAGGTGCTCTGAGCTGTCCTTTCATTTCCTCCTCATCTCTGTGTTCAGTCCAGCCTTATCACAGAGAAGAAATGCCCCATCTTCTTTTGTGATGTTCTAATTTTAATATCTTAGCTGGAAATGCCTATTTCATCATGTGTAGGCATGAGATAAAGAATTTTCTCAGAATTGTTTCTACTGTGGATTTTTACACATCTTAAGGAGGAGACACATCTTTCAAGCTGTACTTGCCCTTCATGTGCTTGAGAATATCAACACTGATCATCTCAAAATCACAAAATAGTTGAGGAAACTATGAGAAAAGTAAATGAGCAAGAAAAACTTTCTTTAGACTTTCTTTTAGACTTTCTTTTACAGATATGATTTTGCAATCAATTTTTTATATTGGTTCACATCAATTTTTAAGGGGATTTGGATGTCTGTAGCAAATTGAACCCACCCAACTACCTTGTAACTGTATACCAATTTCAATGGATCTAAAATGTGAGAGTAAAGATTATTTGTATGCATTCAGCTTTATGTACATGTCTAAACAGCAATCCTATTTCGAGTGTCTTGTAACCTATGTGTACAATTGGCTAAACAGTTGAAGTATTCATGTGCATTATTTTTGCCTGATGGAGTGCAGTGCAGTAAGTACACCCAAAAGGACAATACTGCTCACTCCTCTTGTGCTGGGGAGAGCAGCAGGGACTGGCCATTTAGGGCTGTGAGCAAACCAATGCTGTGCTAGGGTGAAAGGAAGCATATGAATCATAAATGTAGCATGCTTCACCTGTTTTGTTGCTAGCTTTATGATTTCATGCTGCTTAAGCATTATGATTTTGTGATTGAACTGTCTGTTTTCCCCCCTTGCAGAGTAATAAGATGACATTGAAGAAAACCCTCCTATTTGGGTTGTAGCATGTGCAAATATATCAACATTGGATCTGAATCCCTGAATTAGCCCTGATTTGCCCTCTATTCTTTTCAGTCTGTGAGTTTGCACTGTCTTCTAAATTACTGCATGGAGACTTTGAAGAGTAACAAGAATCAAGAAGTTTTTCTTCAGTTTGAGAGGGTTTGACTCCCATTTTATTGTTTGTACACCACAGTTTATAAGTTAATTGGTCGTTGAAACTCTATTTTATTTTTTTCTTACCATTTTGTCTCTGCTTATTACAGGGGCCAAGGAAGAGATAAATTTGATTTTTTTTTCAGCAGAAGATATCATTGTGCTCCAGAAGATATTTCTGTGCTTTCTCAAAGAAAAAATGGAAGTTTGTTTTGAATTTAGAGGCAGCAAGATCAAACTCTCAGTCAGTTTAGACATAAGAAATGAACAAAGGGACTTGACACAATAACATGTCATTTAGGTTGTTCAGCTTACATTTTTATTTGAGTGTATTCTCCTCTTCTTCTGAATAATTTATTTATTTTTTATCAATTTAATTGTTTGTGCCTTGGATTTTTATAGCAAATTTGCATTTCTGATGCTGCTATTAGACAGGAGTAATAGAGCTTGATAACAGTAGAGAGTTTGGGCACAAACATGTTAGAAAGAGAAGAAATGAAAGTTCTGTTGGGGCTGTAGCTGTACAGCCATTACTTACAGGAATATTCCAGAACAATGACCACTGCATTTCTGATAAAAAACCTAATTATACTGGTTTAAAGCATTTTTTTAAAACAATGCATTTTATGTTCTTTTTTGTTTCCCTTTGTATTCTGAAACTTTTGGCTTGAAACTTGCAGTGTGTTCTCATAATTACTGAATGTTAGAAACATAATTTAAAAAGAGAAAATGAGATTTTAAAAATATAATAATAGAGCTGCAGGAGTGGTTGGATGAGAAGAAATACCAAGTAACAGGAGACTTGTGAAAAATCATAAGTGTTGCCAAAGCAGTAACAAGTAAGAGAGATATAAATCAAAATAAGCATTCATTGTGTTCTGCTTAGTTTCCCATTCACCTTCTTGGAAAATAATGCTTCCATTATGGTGGATTCTTCCATATGCATTGCTAAGTGAGCTGAAAGCAGAATGCTGGAGCAAACACAGCAGTTCTGAAGTTCTCTGAACTGTGCTGTCTTTGCCAGTGGCAGGTTTCTCTTTGTTTTGCCTTGAAATGGGAAGGTCCTACATATTATTTCTTCTTGACAGTGAATTACTTCTGAAGGAATACTGATATAATTTACTGGTAAGTCTGCCAATCTGGAGAACAGCTGTAATCAGCAGTGGAATGAAGGTCACAGTGGAAAGATCTCTTAAGCTCAGTTCATCTCACACTTTGAGATGTTGGATCTCAGCACACTTCCAGCAGCTGCTGCCTGAAAGACAAATATGCTCAGGAACATGGAATGAGCTCCCTTGGTAAGAAGGTAAAAGTTTGTGAAAAAAGTTGCCAGGAGCAAAAACAGGTTTTGAAAAATAAAGTCAAAGCATTTGAACATACACCTTCCTCCCAAATGTCAGAAGAAGATGAAATAATAAGGAAATGATATCTGTTTTTAAAATAGTAGTTTAAATAGTGTGAAGACTCCTGTTAAGTCCTCTCAAGTTTGAGCTATATGTCCCCCTATGATATAGTGAATTCTGTCTGATGAAGACAATGCTGTTGCAGTCCTCTGCTCATGGATACCTCATAGATGTCCATAGGTCAGGGTGTTGTGTTTTCCATGGATCTGTCACTGTCCCCTGAAGAGGCTTTACCCTGTGGTTAGAAAGGAGCTGTCTGTAGGGAAACTGGGGAAGAACAGGTTTTTGTGATGTGTTCATCTATGAGAAGTTTGTAGCAGAGCTCAGAATAAGCTCAGAGCTCCTGCTTTCTGTTCTTTACCTAAAAGACTCTTTTCTCTTTGGCAAAAGCTCTTTTGGTTCTGCTCATCCCTCACTTTATCCATCTGGACATCTTAGTACTTTCTATAAAATTATTAAGTTTTGGAAGAGGAAAATGATGTAGAAAAAAATGTCTTGCATGGTGATATCCCCTGTGCAAAACACATTTCAAAGTAGATGTTTAATTCAAGGAACCACCTTGAAATCCTGAATAGAGGCAGGACTATGTGTAACAGTTTACATGGTACAGTAATAGAAAGTAAGGACTAGAAAATAAAAAGATATTATAAAACAAAGTGTTTCAGGTGGAATTGCAGACTTGCATGTGAAATAATTATAATCTTGATTTTTTTTTCTTTGTCATGGTAAAACATAGAAATCCTTTTATTCCCTGTATACGTGGTAATCCAAATGCCCATATCTGCCTGTATGAGAAAGGGAATCTGAATACCTGAGCACTGCAATAACTCTGGTTGCTGAAAGGTTCTGTTCATAAAGAAGCTGTAATGCTAAAAAAGCCAAAAAAGTCAACAACAAACCCCCCACACAATTAGATCAGGTACAGAGGAAATCAGTTTTATAGGCTTGAGACTTTCATGAGCTGAATGCTATTTGCTATCTCTGCTATTAAATAATTTCAACCATTCCTTTAGTCCTTCAATTGCTACTAAAATCAGTTTATAAGGTAATGAGACACAAACGATGCTTTCTGTATGAGCTATGCTTTGTTGAGATAAAATAATGATATGTTAATTATATATTTCAGTAGAAGTAACCATGCTTGTGTAGCTACTGCATAGATGCACATTTGAAATAGAAATGGCAGGGGGGAAAAAAAGAAAGAACAGAAAAGAAAGGTGACATCAACAACAACAAAAACAACATAAAAAGGCAAAATAGCAAAGCAGCTGCTTACAACTACCTGAAGGAAAGATTATCTTATCCTAGTTTCCTCTTACTGAGGGAAATGTGATGTGATCAGGTCACTGCATGTAAAATGCTGTAAGAATGTGATCTGCACTTCATCATTATAAAATTCAAACATTCTTGAACCTTTTATTCCACCCTGTTCATATTTATCTTTTTGGTCCTGCCTTCATTGGGTACCACATTTGTATTGATAAATTGTAGGTACTTGGAGATGTATTGATGGGCTGAAGACAGTTCAAAATGCAGAGTGCTGTGGCTTTGCATATCATTACACCTAGCTGGGTCTTTGCCTCTTGAAAGCTGTCGATTTGTGCATTATTGCTATTCAGGCTGATAAATGACAGTAATTGTTCTTAAGTTGAAGAGCTGGCTTAATGTGCTGACTTGCTTGGGAATTCTGAGCACAAGGGTTAAACTAGTGCTCCACTGCTTCTAACAAAATGGTCCTTTCCAGCTCAGAATAGATACTTAATTGAATTACTTTAGCCTTCATGCATTTTACAGCTTTGCATTTGAAGAAAAAATATTCATAACAAGATCAGGGAATTTAGAGCTGTTCATAGGGAGGTCAGGCTTGGTATGTGCCCCCACTTCAAGGCACCTGCTCCCAGTGGTGCTACCACAATTAAAAAAAAAGTTGAGAGGGAGAATATGTTAGCCCTATAACAACACTGAGAAAGACATAAAAAATTAGATGGAGATGTATCACTGTTATTTTTTTCTACTGTCCCAGTGGTAGAACTTAGTAAGACACACTTTTAAAGATGAAATACAGAGAATTTTGTATGATTTTTAAAAACAATGTTTATTCATGTGTAGTAGCACTGATTTTTCAGGTAACTTACTTTAGGAGAAGAGTCTTAAAGCCTCTGTTAAGTTTTTCAAGATGAGATTTTTTTTCAAGGATAAATCAAGAAGAATTCCTCATTAAATATGGATATGTTTTCTTAAATAATGCTCGCAGAATTCAAACTAGAATCCAAGATTTTCAGAAACTGAGTGTGACTTGTATTGAATTGTTCACATTTGGCACTGTTTATGTGTGGTGCTGTACAAATTAAGGTTCACAATCCAAACAATTCAGTGTCTCAGAGATTCAGTGCTTAGGCCCATTTGTTTTAAACAGTTTCTCTACAGCTCTTTTGGGTGGCAGCTCTGCATTTCCACATTGACACAAAAAATCAAATCAGAATGAAAAAATTGAGCTGTTAAAAAAGAAAACACAAAGATTCAGAGTGAAGTTTATTTACTGAATTGTGATTCTCTCTGATGACTTATTTGTTTCTCATATAAATTTTGAGTGGGATCCACCCTTTTCATATGAGCTATATAAAATGTTTCCTTTTACCTACAAAGATAATATATTATTAAAGGGTTTCTGTAGTTCCAGGTGTTGTATTTGGGATTTCCTGGGTCAGCATTGTAAAGATATAGATTGTTATTCAGGGAGAGTTTTAGTCACAAGGCTGTTGCAAGATTCTTGTCTTCATATTTATAACTGCTGGAGCTTCAATGTCTGATGTGTATTTTCAAACAAAAGTTATGAAAGCACTGGAAAATCATTCATTATTTGTTTAGTCATCTTAGCAAACAGGAGTCCTTTCCTGCAGTCTTAAAAAGGGAGATTATATTCTGACATTATCAGAGAAGCATATCTTTTTCTTTTACAAAGACTCTTGGCTGTTACCTGATGTAATTCAAGGTTATTTTTCATTCAGATACTTTCCTCAGAGCTGTGTTTTTAAATCAGTCACCTACATCTACCAAGTAATCATGGACAAAGTGCCATGAGCTGATGTTTGGGACCACTGAAGACATTTCCTGGCCATGCAGATGTGCTCAGCAAGCACCTTTAGTTGATGCCAGAGTATTCCTAGAGCTGACAATTGAGCAGGGAGGCAGGGAGGGTTCTGCTGCTCATTTACTACCTGCTATTTTGGATTACCAAGCCTTTGGAGAATATTTATCCTGTTTACATTCATTGAATGTTGGGGTTCACCTGCTGAATGTAAAAGAAATACTTGGTTACATAAGCTGTAAAAATTTCCAGGTTTTTCCCTTCTACCCCTTTGTTGCAATATGAATTTCTTGGCTCTTCAGATCCTTGTGTGTGTACTGAGCTAGAATTCACTAAAGGTAGTGCTTAATTGCTATTTATTCCCATTCCATGCCTGAAATACATTTCCCAGTAAGGACAGACTTGTTACCTCACTATAATAGTCCGGAAAATGTAGATTTTCCTCACTTATCTGCTTTAAAATTGAACAAATAGTAATTCCTTACTTTTGTAATAGGAAAACAACATTAACTGAGTTCACAGGAAGGTGGATTTCGTAGGCCTTGTGTGGATACTGTGTTTAGTCTCAGTTTTATTCAACCAGTTTTCCTGACTGAGCTCATTTTTTGTTATTCATGAACCCTAAAGCCATTGCAGCATAAACCTTAATGGATGCTATCTTTCACATGCTGATCTTCACATGCCCAGTTTTCTTGCAAGGTGTCTGATTGAAGGTTAAAGAATATTGTGACTCAAGCATGTATTTTATTTTTCTTAATCTACTTCTCTCCAGTTCTTTAAATCTTTGCTATTCAAGTCAGGATAAAGAAGATAATAGGAAAGTTCAGCTCATAGAAGAAGTTTGGAAATACATAACTCAGAAATGTTTTGCTAGTGAGCACATTTAATATTTGTATATTAATTTTGCATGAATGGTAATATGTCTGTTCCTCACCCCCAAGAATTAATTTTTATTTTAAAGAAAAATTCCTAATCTTTTTAGTTCCATGAGAAATTGAAAACCTACACCTACTGTTATAGATTAGTTTCTGTCAGTGTTCTTAGTGCACTCTATATATTGGCCTTTTAAAGCACAGAATGTTCCTCTGCTGAAGACCAGCAGATGCCATCTTTCAGACTCTATGGACTGAAGTAACATTTGTGAACTGTTTTATTCAGCCAGTTGGGATCATCACTATTCTAAATTTAGAAATCTGTGTGTGATTACTTTCTAGGTCTCTTGATTTAGCAGCTAAGTCAGGCACTGTGTAATCCAGACTCCATCTCTAATTCCAATATAACATGGAGAAAGGAGCCTGTTTGTTTTAAGGTTCTGAGCATCTGTAGGCTCCACTGAAGTAAAATCCCAAAGAGATGGGCAGTTAGGAAAACTTGAAGCTTTAAATATTTTGGGCGGTTCACTGATTCCTTTGCTGGATGTGAATTCCTTACAATTTTTTTTAGAATGAAATTTAATTTCTCTTAATTGAAGTGTTAGTGATGTGCTATAGGAAGGATAATACTGAGGAGAAAAATGAGTATTTTGAACAAGAAGGCGAATTTGTATTTTTCACTCCATTCTCTCATCATTCTTTTTATAGGATCATTGAAAGAGTTGCAAGAATGTGGCCTTGCCCCATGCTGAATGTAGAATTATCCTTTCCAGCTGGTTGACTGGCAGCTGACCTGATGGAAATTCCCTGTAGTGACTTCATTCCCTTTGTCTGACTTCATTCAGCTCCTCAGGTGGTTGGGCTGGAAGTTTGGACTAATCATGGTTGGTTCTGTATTTGCCATGAAACCAGGCTGCTCATGCCTGGGCTTGGCTCTTTTCTCCTTCTGGGCATTACTTCTCTTTGCAGATGTTAATGGGATCCAGCAGGAGATAACTAATGCAGATATTTCATGGTTGAAAAGGATGGAGAGGGTTTTGCTGCTGTTTTTTACTTCCCTGTGTCCATGGGGATGCTGTATGTGGATGTGCCAGTGTTAATTTCTGTTGTGTATTCAGTGCTCTCTCCAAATCAGAGCTCCACAACTTTATTTAGCAAGGTAAAGACATTTCATGTGAAGGTGCCCACACCAGAAATCTCACCACAATTGACCAATTCCTTCTTCCAGGAAAAAAAAGGAAGGTAAGTTAATTGTTGCACAGAATAGAAAATATATTCTTCAGAAAAAACATCTACCAGAAGCTGGAGTGGAGTAGATCTTGAGGCAAAATTCCTATTTAAAGCTGACTTAAATTGTATGCCCTGTGCAATGTACTCTGTGGAGCAATGTTTTCTTCTAGAAGGATGGACTCTTCAGCTGTAGGCATGCAACTATTATTAGAGCAACATATGCATCACCCTTAATTTAAGTTTGCCCAACCTTTCCAATTAAAAAAAATTGTTTTGTGTCTTGAAAATTTGTCAAATATCACCTATTTTTATGGGCAAAAACTTGCAAGTTCATGAAATTACTGTTTCAACTAACATGTTTGAGTTTTTAGCTGAAGTGTTTTTGAGAACTAGATTACAGGAAATGTGCTATTGGCTAATGTTCAATATTCTTGCAGCTGTTTTTTGGAAGCTTTGACTTTCTTTGCTATAGCTCTATAGCAGGGGGGCACATTTGTTTGCTTTGCATTTTGGTGACCACATTAAAAAACCCCAATCATCCCTTGGATATGTTTACAGGTGTTCATTAGAAAGTTCTAAATCAAGAGGTGAGTTTGTCAGGGTCAAGATTTCTGCTTTGGAAAATGCTACATTAAATTGAAATTACATCTTGACAGTGCTCTCCTACAACTTTAATATTTGTTCATGAAGCAGTGTGGCTGATAGGAGCAAGTTCAGTATTGTGAAAGCATTCAGGATTCATTAGTGATTTGGAGGTTGTCCCAGCACGTGTGCAGTATTTGTCTCCAGGTCCCTTTTTGGCTGAGGGGCTGCAGGAGCTCTGGGGCTCTGCCATGGGTTTCACCTGCAGGGCCAATCTGGCTGATGGGACCCAGCTGGGTCAGAGGCACAGCAAAAAGGTTTCAGGTGAACTCAATTAACCCAGGTGCAGCCTCACACAACCTTAACACTAAGACAAAAGTCCCAACCTTCAAACCCCCCTTCCCAACTCCTCTCCCCTGCCCATTTCTCCCACAGCTGCTGCAGAGCCTTGTTAGGGTAAGTGGGTGCACCTGGTGCCCATCCCAGCCCACCTGGCATGGGGTATATAAGGGTGTGGGCAGCTCTTTGTGCTCCTGTCCTCCTGCCTGTGTGTGGGGAGCAGCCAGTCCTGCCTGACAGAACAGGTATGTGCATGGAGTTCATGAATATGTGTGGTAATATAAAAATTATTCTCTTTGTGGGGCAGATTTACAGAGGAGTGTTTGATACAATGCTGGTTTTTTGGTGATGTTTATTTGTTTTGCTTGTCTTTGAAAACTTCTATGAAAGCCATGGCAGAGGGAGCTGCTGTTTTCAGAATGCAGTACTTTTAATGCAAAAAGCTGACAAAAATTTCTGCTCTTTAGCTAGAAAGGCCTTGTTAAAGCATGTTATATATTTGGATGAAGAAACCAAAATAAAATGGAGAGGAATTTGCAGCCCTTTAAAATAGATTGCATACTTTAGGTAGGAGAATTCAGGTAAATGTAAAAGCGTGCAAACACTTCCCTTCTGGTTGCTATTTTTAAGAAGTATATCAGTGTGTGTTTCACAAAGGCATGTCTTTAAAACTTTTCCTGTTGTATACTTAGTCTGTAAGAATGTTTTATGTTTTGCAGAAATTAGCTAACAATTTGAAATGTTACAGAAGCATCATCTTGTCCCCCAATATCCCTTTTAGAAATAGAGAAAATAGGAAAATATTGTTCAAGAGCTGCTGGAAGGAAAATTTGCTTAAGATAGAATCTTTAAATGTTAAAACTCTTTTCTTCATGTTATTAAGGTTCTGCAAATGTTTTAGATTGACTTCTGTGTGACTTCTGATAATACAAATAAAACAAGTGAATCTCTCACACTAAAATACCTCTTTATAAACTTTGAAATCTGTGTTAATTGCTTGGTTTTTTTTTGTTGTTTTTTTTCCTAAAGTGCTTGGAAGATATTTTTGTGGAGTTAAAATTGTTTATAGGTTGGGCTTGTTTGTGTTTTTGTTCAGACTGATTATAATGCAATTGTTTTGTGTGTCTCCTTAAAAAAATAGTTAATCCAAGCAAGAGTTACCAATACTAATGAAGATATTAGAGATTTTAAGACAGTGGATTTTTTTAATAATGTCTGGCCTTTTAAATTTTATTTTCTAATTTCTCAGTGGGCAGGAAAGTAGATACATGTGCTTCCTCTTGTGTCCTTGCAGAACTCCTGCATTGAATGTGAGCTCTTGTGCTGTTTTTGAATGATGCAGAAAAGTGATACGTGGCTTTCTACAGCAATGCACTTGGATTTTGAATACATAATGGCTGTTGTGTAAGAAAACAAAGCTGGGGAAAGTTCTGTGTGTGTCCCTATTTTTTTCCCCTTGATTTGTAAATGACATTGGGGAGTAAAAGAAATACTCAAAATCCACTCCTGAGCAGTGCCCTAACCCCTCAAACACCTGGTGCCTTGTTAACTGCAGCATGACTGTCTCTGGGAGGGAACCATGGGCAGAGAGATTTCTTTCTGACTGTGGGCAAATCAAGAACTAGCAAAGAAAAGGTTCTCCTTCTCTGGAATGATATCTGGGCAATTATTCTATGACAGGAAATCTTCATTACTTAGGCTGTGAGCGGGCTTGCATTTGAATCCTGAATTTCTTAATTTGGCAGCATGCAGTGTTTTTCCCTTTCATCCTAAGGCAGAAATATGTTTTGTGCCAATTTCCCATTAATGGAAGAATGAGCTATATTGGCTTCAGTTGGTCAATTGATTTCTTTTGACAGAAAAGGGAAATATTAAGGATGCAATGAATAGTCATGTTTGACTCTGCCAGCCAGATGTTTGCTCCTGGAGGCTTTACTGTACACAAAGCTAGAGGATTAAAGTAACAAACTGATAAATCTCTAAGTGTTTTCAGAATGAGGACTTTTCAATTTATCTTCTTGTCTGCAAGATTTCTGCCTACACCAGCTTGTACTCCAGGATCCCAGCTCATTTCCTGTCCTTGGGTTTTGGAGTTGTTTCTGTATTTGACTTTGTTTCCAGGAAAACACAACAAATCTGTGATCATTACAGCATGTCATAGTAATTAATAACCTTTGGTTTCTCTTTGTGGAGCAGACCTGATTGTTTTAAAGGATATTTTAATCTAAAATCAAGGAGTAGAGAGATAAGGGAGCATTAGTTTGTTTTGTTGTAACAGATGTGTTTCTTGCCTAGACTGACCAAGTGGCTGAAATAGCTTCATTATTTTAGATGGATAGCTAATTACTGTCCTTTTTTTATTATTCCTATTTCTGTCCTTCATGTGGTGGTTGTGAATTAGCTTTGTGCCATTTTCTAAAGTATCAGGCATTTTTATACATTTGGTATATTGAATGGCAAATGCTTGATGTAAAGTCTGCAGTTTTACTCCATAACCAGATTGTAAAATATGAACTGAATTAATCATAACTGCAAAGAGTAATGGCACATTTTCTCTTATTTTATCTTTACTGCCTTTCAGATCATGGTTTAAAACCTTCTACATCTGGTGCACAGAATGAGGCAGCAGCTTTGGTAGTGGATAGCAAGAGGCAAAGGTCAAACCAGAGGCTGCACAAATATTGTGCACTGGATTTATTGTTTTAATTAAGAGTGTGGCAGTTCATCATAAACTGTTTATGGTGTTTTTGCACAGTGCAGCATTTTGAAATCAACTGTTTTAATGAAAACATAATGTCATATCTGTCAAAGTTCTAAATATTTTGAAAGTGAAATATGAAAACAAGAACTTTAATTCTAGGTTTACTGGGATTAGCTCTTGGAATTGTTTTAAAATCCCTTATGTGTCATATTACAGGTAGCATAGTTCTGCTTTAGAAAGGAAATAGAAAATACTGTGTGGAGCTTATTTAATTGTGAAAAAACAAGGTGAGGGTTAATGTATTGAAAGACAAAGCTGTTAGGATTTGCATTGGAATGCCAGAATTAAGACAAAACCAGAGATAAGGCATTTCCTTTTCCCTAAGCAGTATGTTAATGCTGTATCCTGATTGTGTGTTAAAAAAACAACCAAAGATGACCCAAAAAATAACCCCAAAACCGAGTGAATCCTTAAACCTGGAAAGAAAGAAATATGCTGTGGGCCATATGATGCTGTAATGCATTATCATCAGGGTCTTTGTAACTAATTATTTACAAGACCTAATATGGAATTCCTTTCTGTGGAATTTTAAGGCTGAATGTTTCATAGTCTAACAAATTTCTGCTGCTGTTCTGTATTCATGTAGCTGTGTAAGGCGATTTTTTGTTACATTTTTTGTGTAGTCTGATAAAATATTTGTATAATCTGAAAATTATATTTTTGTAGTACTCTCCTTGGAAAATAGAAATTAAGTCTGTCATTAGATGCTAGGCCACAGTAGTTGACTGAGCAGGGTAATGTATGTTACATTTTGTGCTATACTTGGTCAAGTTTCATATATATCGTATTCCACGTTATTTTATTAAATTTAATATCTGCACTTCCTATTACCAGACATGCCTCTCATTCAAAGCACAGAGGCACAGTTCTCTAATCAGAAGTGACAAGCTATATACTTTCTTTCAGCCATTATTCGGTAGCCTAGAGCAAGGAGCTATGTTTCCTTGAAAATGTTTTGAATTGGGTTATTTTTATTGAAGTATTAAAGTAATTCTTCAGATTTTAGGCTATTATTTAAGTACTTTTGGGAGAATGCAATAACCTCTGGATTCTGTAGCCTTTGTTATGTTAACAGTTGTAGCTGCTAAATGTATCTTTTTAATGCTTGTTATGTAAGTGTCTGGAAAAATCATCGGACTGATAGAAACGAACAATATTTAGGAAATAAACAAGATTAGTTGACTAAATTAGTTTACTTTTGAACTTGCTATTTAAATACACCAATAGATTCTGGTCACCATACCTTCACCAAGAAATGGTGCAACATAAAGCTCATATTTGGCAGGTGTACTCTGAGCTTATGAAAATCATGCTTTCCTATGTAAGGGCAATGTGTTGCTTTTGGTGGTGTTGGTTAAAGCCCTCTGCAGAAATTCCTAAATTTAGGTTTGGTGAATATCTTTGTTGAAGGGCCTCCTGGAACCTTTGCAGATATTGTGCATCCTTTGCAGACAGAAAGCAAAGTGCAAGTGCCAGGATAGGCGGGGTAGGTTTGGTACTGAAGGAGGCAGGAACAGGGTGCCTTTGCACCCCTTCTGAAATAGGATATAGCAGAGAGAATCAAGAAAAAAAGAGCTTTATTGGTGGTACAGGAGCTGAGATCCAGGTGTTTCTGGAAGGTGATCTCCATGCATCCAACATCCCTCCTGTGTGTTGTGTGTGCATTCCCAGGGGATGGATGGTGAGCTCCAGAGGAGCGTTGGTTGGAATTGGGTGAGCAGTGTGGAGAGATCCAGCGTTGGTAGAGGATCTCCCTGACATCAGGAGAGAATTCCAGCCTTTGATAAATGCAGAAAGTGAGCCTTATAGAGCTCTGAGGTGGTGTAGCTGTACATGTAAGAGAAGGATGATGCTGAGAAAGTAACTCCAGTCTTGAATGAAGATCTTGTTCTTACTTGCAAACATTATGGGCACAACTCAAAATATTTTCCTAGAAATGATTTCTTAAAAAAATCTGCCAGTTGGAGGCATTATTCATAGTTTGTTGCTGCTGAAGTGTTTGGTTGGTTTTTTTTTTTGAGTATGCTTTAACTTTTGAGAGCCTTCTTTTGTCAGCCTGCTGAATTTATAGTGCTTGTCGTGGTATTAAATATCAACTTTGTCTATCAGTGTCCTGTACAGTTTTGGTCTGCTTAAACATGCAGGGACTTAACCACAGTTTCTGACCAGAACTATCCTAGATCTAAGCACAGCCTCATGTGTGTATTATCAATTCAAAGGATTGTGTTAGTGTCTAATTCAGATGAATGAAAGTGTAGGAGATCCACAGGCAGTGTAGCCCACGCTAAGGATGGAAAAGGAAAAACAAAGTACTCATGAGCATGTTAAGGGGAAAACAGGAAGGCAATGTGAGAAATACCTATGCTGAAAACAGGATTAAGCTCCATTATATTACCAGGCCCAGTGGCTGTGTATGTAGTTTTGATTAAGTAATTGCGTGCACACTGTAATATTTGATTTGCAAATGTAAACTGTATCACAATCACAAAAGTCTGGGACATTTCTGTAGAAAATATGGCCCTGAATAGACTTTCAGAATAACATTTCTTACACTTTGGTAGAATTAGAAATAAAAATCAACTATATAATGAATTTTTGAAGTGAATTTATCACTAGTTGAAATACAAAAAGGAGAAATATTAATGTGGTTAATATTAAAATAAATGAAATAGGTAAAAAATAGGTAAAAACTGATGTGAACCAGTTGAGTAAAAACCCATGAGAGATGACAAACATGTTAGAAATTAAAATATTAATTCTAATAATAACCAATGCTGTACACAGAGAATGAAAACATCAACAGAGTAATGACATTACATGGCTTTAAGTATTTCATAAGAGGCCTAGCAATTCTTGGAAAAGATACAGAGTGGCAGTAGAGGGCTTCAGTAGAAATGTAGGTGTACAGGAAATTCTGACCTGGGAGGAGATGGGAGGGAAGATCTCATCCTGGCCCTGTCCTTACCTGTGGGTTACACCCAGGGTTGGACACAAAGTTAAATCACCAATAGGTCTGACCCTTGTCCTGGCCCATCTTTCAGGGCTGGAATGGGGATGTGCCCATGGGATTTGGGTGTACAAGCAGCTGGAGGATCCTTCTGGGTCCCTCCTTGGCTTTTGCTGACTGTGGCTGCATTTGCTTGGCACTTCTGGAGCCAAGTGCTGGGTTTGGCATTTCATGGCTGATTTTAATGGTTTTTTTCACTGCTTGAAGTGATTCAGCCAGCTGGATGTGACCTGGGAATGGCTTGGTCAAGTGTTGTGGAGCTTGTAATTTGGAATAAGTAGAAGGAGAGATTCCTTTTGGCCTTGAAAACCTATGGATCTTCTTTAGATGTGTGGACTGCGAGACCACTAATGAATGTCAGAACTCATTTGGCTCTCTGTTAAAATGACGTGATACAGAATTCACTTAAAGATGTAAAAGAAATCATTACTATATACAACTTGATTATGTTTAATTTTCAGAACCTTTATTTTGAAATCACAGGTGTGTAAACTTTGGAAATATGTCAGTTACTTGCTAGGGCAAATGAGAATATTTCAGTATTTCAGTGATATTGCATGAACATTAGCAATACTTCATATTTCAACTTGTAAGTCCTGAATTTTAAAACCCCCCATTCTTCTGCAGATAGAATACATGCTGTCCCTAATGTGCACTGGTGAGAAAAAACAAAAAAAACATCATATTCCCTTTAACTTCCTACTCCTGCTTTCTGAGATGCAGAAGTTTTTATAACCTGCTCATCACTTAGACAGTTTCACTTGTAGGAAAAAACCTGTTAATGTTAATCTGGATGTAAAGGTAGAAATGACAAGAGGATATGTAAATGGGATCAAGTGTCCAGAGTTTTCACAAAAGACACCTGTCCCTGGGACAAGTATTTATCCCCAAATGGGACAGATATTTGAGGATCTTAGGTTTAAATGTGAGTGGAAAAACAGGCAAATGGAAGAAACAGTGAAAAAAATTGCATGGGAAACAGACCTTAAACTTTTTTCCCTTAATTTTTCTTAAATGAGTATCTGTTTATTACTGAATAGTATTGAATAGTGACTATTAAAATTTATTTTGTGAAATAGTGCTGTCATATGACAATTTAAATGCTGCATTTTTAACAAATGTATAAATTAGCACTCTTAATGAAAAGCCATAGCTTGATAGGCCAATTTCTATAGTCTTAAGGCAAAACCCCCCACATATTTATTGTAATAATCTACAGCAAGATAAAATGAATAGAAATATCTGAAAATACATAAAGATATATATTTTTATATTGCACGTTAGTGCTATATACAAAATATATTGGGAATGTGTTTAAAAATATTTCAAACATTGTTGACCTTTCTTATATAATACCAAGCTCAGGGAAATATATTTGCATAGATTTAGTAATATATTGTAAATAACTACATGGGACAGTGCACATTTTTCCTTAAGATGCAGCATTATAAGCAAGACATTAAATTATGCCTATCAGACAAAGCAGCAGAATCTCAACATTTTTTTATAGCACATTCTATTGGGAAGACATCTCTGCTTCTAAAAAGCACATGCATTAACTGCCTGATTCATGTGGTGACATGTGGCATATCCAAATGTGTTATGGATCTCCCAGGAATAAAAACAACATAGCAAAATCATCACCTTGGGATGTTCATTGAGTGAATATTTTACAGACATACTCCTTTTATATTTATATAATAATTTAGTGTTATGACAATTTTTTTAGCAGTGTTGGCAGTTTTTCTTTTTTATAATGGTATTATATTTGTGAGCCTATTAAGTGCACATGGGCTAAACTAGAGAAAAAAGTATTTTTCATAATTCCTTAGGGTGCTTGTAGCGCAAGAACCATATTGGTATAGAAAAATGTTAATAAAAGGTCAAGCAGAACTTTCCAATGTTTATCATGATAGCAATAGCAATTTGGGGCTTTTTTGAATTGTATATTGAAGAAGCAGATTTATGGAGTGTATAGAGAGGAAGCTGTACCTGCTATACCTGATACTTGAAGTCCTTATTAAGAGGCACATCTACCTTCTAAAAATGATAAAAGCAAATATTTTCTACCATTTTTCCTTTTAAATATCTGGAGATTGGTGTGAAATTGTACCAAATGAGCTGCAGCAGTTGTTTCTTTGCTGTATCTGTGTTACAACTCTGAGCTCTAGAGCTGAGCGTGGTGCTCACGATGTGCAGTCACTTTTGCTGCTCCAGAGAGTTGGCATCCAAAATGGGAACAAGGCTTCTGGTAGAGTGAATCCTTGTACAAGAGATAGGAAATGCTGGCTTCAAATTTAGGGATTTTTCTGTCTGTCCTGGTGCACCTCAGGTTTCTGTTTGCACTGAAGCAAGGACCTGGCCAGGCTGTTGTCATCAACTCTCAGGTCTGCTGCAGCCATGTAAGAGTCTGAGCTCAAATTCTGATTTAAGGATTCTTGTGCAGCATTTCTTCTTGCAGAGATGCAGTGATTTGTTTAGCTAGAGAACAGATATGTCTATTAAGAGTGTGCAGTTCATATAATGCCTGTCCATATTTATCCAACAAAGCTGAAATAGTAAAAGGTGCTTGATTTGACTGCCTGTGAACAGGATGAAAGGTGGCTGATTCAAATTTCATTGGTCTCTTGTCTGGTGTTTTTGCAAACTGTAATTGTTCTGCTCTTGCACCCTTGAAGTCTATGGGATTTTATTTATTTTTTATAGATAAAAATAAAGATAGATATTTATAGATATTTAAATGCTAGCTGTGGTGAGATTGACTCTGGTGTGAATGTACATTGTACATGTGCCTTTACATTCTTGCTGTGGGATTTCAGCCCCTCAGTTATTACCAGCTCTCCAGTGAAAGAGGAGTAAGCAGATTTGTGTGCTGTTGCTTTGTGCATTAATTTGCTTGAGTGTCTGTGTCCCAAAACAAATGAAGTTATTTCTTTGATTGTCTTCTTGCTGACAAGGGTGGGCTGTAACCTCCTATTGTCACACCTGGTAGCTGGGTTAGGAATAACTGCAAGAACTCCAAAATCCTTAAACCAGCTCAGAAGATTTGGCTGATCTAAAAATCAGTGCAAGCATCTTCAGGCCCAATATAGTGACAATACTAATTTCCAGATAGATAACTTTCAGTTTCTCCTTCAGCAGATAAAACTATACTATGTGTATGTACAGGTCTATGTACAGTGCATAAATCTTATTAAATTTTCTGAACTAGATAATTCTCTACCTGTTTTATATTATGCAAAAATAATTTTCCTCAATTGCTTTGTAAATCTTTCTCTGATAGTATGGGATGCTTTAATTATATGCAAGTTACAACAATGTTATGCTGCAGATTGAAATACTGGCCATAGACAAATATTGCATCTCCTGAAAACAGAAATGTGTTTTCTGTGCAAAAGTGTAGATAAAGGCTATTTTCTTGAAATTGATCCAAGCTGGCTCCACAGGAACACAAGCATGAGCATCCAAAGTAGCTGTAACAGCAGGAAATTCACTTTTCATTGCCATTTTGCTGTATCCCTTGTGAAAAGGGTTGAAAATAGTGCAGGGAAACTACAGGAAATCTATATCAAATTTTCTTAGAGATCCATGTTATTGTTTAGCAATTTTCCATTGTATCATATTAGCATTGTATTTAGTATTTCTTTTAGGCAGAGTCAGTAGGGATGATTTTTTATGATATCAAAATGATATTAAGAATTAATAAAGATGTGTTAATGAACAGCAAATGATGTTGGTAAAATAAGTATCAGGTTTGCCAGTACAAACTGATCTATAATATGCTGCTTAATATCTTGTTATTCAGGGTGTCCATTTTTATCATATGGTCTAGAAAAAAATATTTGTGTCCATACATCACTAAAAGAAAAAAAAATCTTTCAAAAAAATTTTCTTTCTTTATGTAATAGCAAGGCTTCCCTGGGAGCTGTTCTGTGCAGTGAAATTGTGATGCTTTTCACATGTATAGAGATCCTTTTGTAGGTAGACCTGAAATAGCTGGGGAGTTGGTGAACTAAACTGTGTGAAACCCACACAGTGGGAAGATGAAACATCCTGAACATGGGCAGGATAATAAAGCACTTTGGTTACTCTGATCTGGGGGAATAGGAGCTTCTGTAACTTGAGATGTCTTAGAGCAATATGGACAGAGATTGGCACTCAAATTTTGCCTGCCTCCAGAACAAATATCTTTGGAATTGTCAATCCATTGTCTAATTCTGAAATGTTTGAGTTTGATACTGTAGTTTGGAGTTTGACTGTAGGTGCTGGTTGCCAGCTACACCAGGGGTGTTGAGGCATAGCCTGAAGCCTAAATTAATAAAATGCTTTGGGGTTTTTAGGCTGGGCTCTGTGCTGGCACTGCCAGCTTGGGCAGTGGGGCCAGGGGGAGTGAAGGATGGGGGATGAGGAGGCTGTGGGATGAACAGCAAGGAGGTTGGGTCATGAGGAGGAGAAGGAGATGCAGGTGATGAAGCACATTCCAAAATGAAATCTCGTGACCAAGGAGCAGCTTCCCTCAATATAACATGCAACATGAGACCTGACATGAATTACTTCTTAGCTAAACTAGGTTTTTTTAGGTAAACTGTCTAAAATTAAACTCTTGGGAGTTTACATCAAGAATTTGTCTCTGCTTTAACTGGAAACAGGACAGAAGTGAAGGAGCCCAGAGGAATGCCCTGTAGTGTGTGCACTGCAGCTCAGCACCTGAGCAGGCTGGGAGGATGCTCCAAAATGTCCCAGTTCTACCCAGTCCTGCAGGGACTGCTGGTGACTGCCCTCCTTCTCTGCAGTCCCTTCCCAGCCCTGCTCCAGCCTCTGTGGAAGGAAGGTGGGAGCAAGGCCAGAGCAGAGCCTTGGCCTGCAGGGACTGTCTGGGTTGGGACAGAGCTCCCAGAGCCAGGGCAGGGTCACTCCTGCCTCTGCTTTGGCCCTTCCCGAGGAGGGGAGCAGAGCTCTGACAGCTTCTCTGGTTTTTGTCCATCAAACCCAGGAGGAGCAGTAATTTGGACACAGGCAGTCAGTCCTGGTATGGGCTGTGAGGTTTTTGTGGTACAACTTACTTTAGGTGTTGGCATTCACTTTTCATGCAATGTGACCTTAATTGAAGATCTCTTTCACTTTTGAAGGATCTGTGTACTCCTTCTCTTCTACTCGTTTCTGTTTGAACTTTGAGTGCATAAGACTGCTCCCATCTTTTGTTGGCTACCTTGCCAGAAATATCCAATGTATCCTGTGAGCTTGAGGTTTAAAAAAGTGGCATAGAAGCAGGTCTGGGAACTTTGAAATACACATGATCTGCTTTTTTTTGTTCTTTTGGGACATAGTTCTCAAATTTTGAGGAGGTCCTAGAGATGGTGCCATGAGCTGCTTGAAGAGATAAAAATGTCCAATACTACATCAATGGCACTATGGGTTTGTGCTCCATTATGTTCCTGTACCTATCTAGGATGATCTTCCTGTGCAATTTTGGGGATAGATGGAAATTGCTGTTGCTGCCTCAAGAAGAGTTATTCAAAGCTGAGGAGTTTGTATCATCTGTATGAACTGAAAATGAGTGCATTGCCTTGTTATTCACAAAGGGCTGCAAATGAGCATAAATGAGAAGTAGACATCTGTGACCTGTTCATTTACCTGGGGGGACCTCACTGCCATTTCTGCCCTTGACCACTTCCAGGGTGTACATCTTGTTTGGATGTGACTGAGAATTGTAAGGTATTTTATTAAACAAGAAAATGGAAGGATGAAACCATTCCAGGAGACATATTCAGATTTCTGAAATTCTGCTCATATTTTGGTTTTCATCCAACGTGGTTTTTAATTTATTACAGCATTTTCCTCTTAAAAACCACAATTATAATGTGTAACTTTTTATATTAAAAAAATTTGTGTTCATGGAGTTTCGCACTAATAACTACATTACTGTAAAATGAAAATATTAGATTTATAACATGAAATTGCTATTCCAATGAAGGGCAATGTCATCTTTTGGACAATTAGAATTTTACTCTTTGTTTTTCTGAAATCTCTTATATCTGATGTAAAAACACATGGGTTTTTTTTTTTGTTCAAATACCACTTTTGCTAATATAGTTAACAATACTATTGAGCAATTGGTTACAGGAGTAGGAATTTTGGGCAGGTGTCTAAAACCTTGCTGAGATAAACCTTTACCAAAACCTTTTCTGTTTAAATGGCAGTAATGGATGAGGATTGTGTAGAGTTATTTAATACATTTATTTTAAGAACGTTACTTTAGAGAGTTGCTGTATGGGTTTGTGGTCACCAAAAACTTTTCTGTTTATATGGCAATACTGGGTGAGAATTGTATAGAGTTATTTAATACCTTTACTAGTTTCAAGAATGTTATTTTAGAGAGTTGCTGTACGGGTTTCTGGCGAGCAGCACCTGTAGCTGTTGGTGAAGAGAACTTCAGGGGAGCAGGTGGCGGTGCCAGTACCTGGGGTAAGGGACCTTTCAGGGTGCTGAGGTGCCCACGAGCCGATTTTTAGCTCCGATTCCCGTCGTTAACGCCGGGAAATTGGGAATTGTCCCGGCCGGCGCCGGCGCGGGGCCCGCGGGCTGCAGTACCGGGCGCGGCCGGGCGGTGGCAGCAGAGCCCCGCGCAGCCCCGCGCGCGTGCCCGGCCGCGGGAGCGCGCAGCGGCCGCGGTGCCCGGTGGCGCGGGAGGGAAATGAAAACAATTGTTCATGGGGGAAATTTATGTGCTTCATCTGGCTCTATGATTTCCACAGTTGTACCAGTGCCACTTAGGGACTGGGATTGCGTTTTACATCTTTAGGCTACGACGAAGTAGCTTTTCCATCTGCTGTGAAGCCTCTAATAATGCCTGTCTCGCTGTGTTTTTGTAGTACAGTGTTTCATTTGAATAGCAGACTTCTTCAGCTCTTTGTTTAACAAATGCCTTTCATCTGATGTAAAAACCCCACTTTTGTTTTAAGGATATTTTCCTTTTATCCTCGGTGAACAGAGGATTCCGATTCCTGTTCTCCTGTTATGTGCTGGGTACAAATTCATTTAAGCACCTGAAGTAGTGGTATCCAGTTGAGTTCTAGATGGAAATGTTCTCTGCGTGTTATGCAAAGGGTCTCTGAATTTATTCTGTCATAGGTCTGACACTTTTCATCCTGTTCTCTTCCATGCTGTATTTATTCACATAGTCCCATTAAAATCAATGGGATTATTTGTGCAAGGCAAGTGGGAGTAAGGTTTTAATTCAAGTGATTTTTTTTTTTTCTCACTGTGATTTTGTATTTTGTCATGTTTCAACTTCTGTAATGATTAACACTGTAATATTTTCTGATTTTAACAACGTGTTTCTGGATTTTTTTAGCTTAAGAATCTTTACATATCAGTATACTTGTGCAAATCTACCTACAAATAAATTCTTCTTTCACCACAGGAAAGATGTGGTTAAAAAAAAATTTTGCAGGATCTTAGCATTGGCAGTTTTATCAAACTGCATTCCAAGGTTTCTATAACTGCATTATAAATTGCCTTACCATTTATTTCAGTTAAAATTTCTAGAAAGGTAAATTATTTGCTTCATCTTTGCAGTTTGCAGTGGGGATACGTTCACACACCAGATTCTGATAATTCAGTGAGAAGTTTCTGTCCTTATCTCAGCCAGTTTGGTGGCTTGCTGATAATTTTTAGATGATGTTTAAACAAAATACAAGCAGCTTGTTTACATAACTGACCGAGGTGAAGAGGTGGGACAACTATTACAGTATTAGAGTGTTTGGAATTTGTCATAAAATTCAGAGATGCATGACTCCTCATAAATGGCATTTCTTTACAAATACTGGTGTTTGTAGCAATATTTATTAGTAGGTAATTTTCAGAGATACTATAGGTACGTGCATAGTAACTTTGCTAATAAACATTCTGAAGTACTGTGATCTCTGATGGATTTTATTTTGTTCTGTGCTGATTGCATTTATAATGCTTTACAGATTGGAAACAGAGCCAGATTAGAGTTCACAAGAAGCTTCACCTTTTTATTTTTGTGTATATTTTACAGGCAGATTTGATTTCTCTATTTATCTGTATTAGGATAGGTAACAGAAAAAAAGTGTGCAAAATCCTGTTGCATAAAAATGCAAAACATATAAAACATATCCTGTTGTTAATGCCCTACACAAGCACCTTGGGGTTTGAGGAGCTATATATATTGAATTTTTTTCTGTGCCTGTCCTTTTGTTTCTGTAGAAGGGATGTGTGTGAAATGCCTTTACTGTAGTTCTTTGCCTAATTTGAGAGAATTTACTTGATAAAAAGCAAACTTTTAAAGTTACTGAAAAGAAACACCAGTCTCCTTTTAAAGCCACTGGGTTCTTGCTCAGCTAATTAGAATTTACCCTTTTCCCAGCAGTCTTACAATTGAATTATTCAAAATTGCATTTCTTTGTTGCAAGTTACCAAATTCCAAAGTGAGAAAATACTAAGATAATGAACAAATATTTGTGACAAATTATTACCAGTTCTGTATAAGAGAAACAATATTAAGATTAGTAAATATGAGAGAATGTCCTCTACTAGAAGTGGACATAAGATGGTTTGATTCTGAAATCTGATTTGCTTTTGAGCAGGTGAGTATTGATAGTGGGAGATAAATATTTGTGGGTTGTGCCAAAAATCATTGGAGGCTGAAATGCTTCTCTGGTTTTTTGTTGCTGTTTTCAGTGAACACAAAGTGATAAAAGTAAAGAATGTGAAATATTTTGCTAATTTTATTTGCATTTAACTTTTAAAAAATCTTATTGCTTGAAACTGAAGTTAACTTTTTAAATTATTTATGTTAGCAATAATGCATGTATCTGTTATTGAACTATATCTCTATGGTTCATCTAGTGAACAGAATCCTCCCTCAGCTAATTATAACTTACAGTATTTTCCCAGCAGTCTTACAATCAAATTATTCAAAATTGCATTTCTTTATTGCATATTGCTAAAACCCAAGACAAGCAGACATCAAGATAATAAACAATTATTTATTGCAAATTATTACCTAATATATAAGATTAACAGCTTGTAACTATTAAGATTAATACATGTGGTAAACTGTATTTATTATACTTATTTTGTAGCAAATATCTTTGTATAAAACATATGTTTATGTATTGCAATTAATGAGAAAAAGTGTAAGATTAACAATTTAAGCTGTGTTTTGTTCTTAGATTTATGCACACTGTAAAATTTATTTATTGCACTTATTAAAAGTATTTAATGATGGACTTCTCAAGCTATATTTTTAACGTGCAAATATGAACTAAAGGAGTGTTAAATTACAAAATGGAAAATTATAACTGAAGTAAAAGTATCTAACTATTTTATGCTATAAATCTACTTTAAAATGATCATCATTGGAGTTACAGAATCCTTAAATTGTGGCCTTTATCGTCCATAATGAGTTGCGATGAGTTTTCCTTTTTAAAGGCTTTTTTCATCATTAGAGCTGAACTCAACATCTTGCTCTTAAAGATAAATGTAGCTCATAGTATAAACATTGGAATCATATCTTTTTATGCCGAGGAGTTCAAGCATCATTTCAGAGAGGAGAGGGCGAGCAGAGGCAGAGCCACCGCAGAGTGTGCGGTGCTGCGAGGCAGAGCCGAGTTCCAGGCAGAGGCTCCTGCTCCGTGCAGGGACAGGAGCCAAAGCTGCTCCAGGCTGCCCTGGTGGGCTCCAGCTCTCTCCTCCTCACGAGCCTGCCCTGCTCCAAGTCCTCCCAAACTGACTTTTCCCTTTGTAGAATTCTGATATTTTTCAGCATCTTTTACGCTTTCTTCGTTTTGCCAGGGATTTTTTACTGCTTCCTCCTGTCCTAGATCAGGGTCTGGTGTAATATATTGCCTTTACATTTCGTTGTTGAAAATACTGATGTATTGCAAATACATTTAGATATGAGTTTCATTTATATAGTGGTTATTTTTTGGGAAAGAAATTGTTTTTCAGGGAAGGAATCTTCCAGCTGAAATTTATTTCTACTTCTGCTTTTTCCTGTGTGTGACTATGCTTAGTATCAGGCATTTGAAGTGTGCTTAATGATGGAATTATCAGAAACAAGTGATGTGATTTTATCAGGATTTTATACTTAAACAAGCAAATATGTATGCGAACAAATTGGATGGGGAAAAAACTACATGACATATTTTTAAAATTTTGCATGACTAGGATTGATTCTCATTAAAGACTGTAGACAGAGTATTTTAAAATATATTAAGCACAATCTGTAATAGATTTTTTTGTTAAAAAGCCTTCCAAAAACATCACAATATAAAGAGAAGGATTAATAGGAATGGCAAGCTGTGTTTTTGAATTTTTCTTTTTTTGGGTATTCTAAGCACTTATTCTGAGTGTTTGTTGTAGCTTTCTGTACTGGGTTTATACAACTTTACAGTGTCTATGTTAAAATTTTGAGCTCTGTGAGTTAAAAAATAAGTTTTAAGTCAGGTGAAAATGTAGTTAAGTTTCCTTATGATAACTAGTGATTTGATGGAATGAGCATCAAGTAAAATTATTTTTGTTGCAAGTAGTGGAAACTTTGAACTGAAAATAAGGTGTAGGGGGATTTGTTAAGCTTTCTGGAACATAAGAAAAAAATCTTACTTTTTGCTTACAAAATAGATTTTGAGCTTTGTTTTAAATGTATTAAACCACCGACGTACTGAGTTCTCCTTATTGCTGTGGGTGTTACTCTGCTTAAAGAAATTCAGGCAGTTTTTATCTAAATGCAACTTATTATAGAATCTATAAGATTTTCCAACCAACTGCTAGTAGGATGAACTGATTCTGTTGAAGTCAAAGGCGCCCTGAGCATTTAAAGAAATTCCTTATTTGTAATAGACAAAGGTGAGTCTGGAGATGCCTATCAAGACACGTAAGGTACTCTGAGGGTATTTTAGAGGTTTATGTGCTTCAGATCAAACCCAGTGACCTCAGTTTGCTAATTTTGGTGTGTGGCCAGCTGAAATTTCCTGAAGTGGGAACCAGTTCTGCAGTGCTCCCTCACACCTTCAGATTTATGATCATTAGAGCAACTATTGCACAGCAGAGTGAAAGCCTTCCAGGACACTGTCCTTTTTGTGACATTGGCCACTGAAGGATTTACAGGGAACAAGCAGAAGCTGCAGAGCACAAGTAGGGTTATATTTTCCCAAATTTGTGCTCCCTATTTCTGGAAGCTGGCAATTTATGACCTGTGCTTTTATGCTTCTGATGATCCTGGTTTCTTGTCTCCAGTGCCCTTTTTAGTTCTGCTCCTCTCCTTAGAGAAATGCAGTCGGGTCTGAAGGCACTGGCAGTGGGAATCTGTGCTCAGGGAGGGCATCACAGAGCTCAGGTGTGTCCTGGTGGAAATGTCACAGCTGCCCCTGCCTGGTGTTCTGTGGGGAGCACCCTGGCTGCTCCGAGGCTGGGGCCACAATTACTGAGCTGCAATTAAACCACGATGCTCCTTTCCTTGTGTTCCCCTTGTCAGAGCTTGGCTTTGGTGCTGAGCTTATGGGCAGTTAACAAGAAAGATGCTCCCAGTGGGGGTCTCTGGGTGTGTGTCCAGGCTTGGTCCTGGTCCTAAGAGCTCCACAAGATCTCACAGCGTGGGGTTTGGTGGTTGCAGAGCTGAATAAAGCATTTCCACTGAAGTCACAGTTTCCACAAGTCCCCTGATTCTGTATTCATTATATCTGTTTTCTTGGAGATTAACTTGACTGTGGCATTTCTGGAATTTTACTTAACTGAAGTGAGAACAAAACAACCAACTTTTGCAGCTGATCTGTGAAAAGCCATTATCATTAGGCCATCTGGAAAAAAGGCATTTTTAGCTCTTCAAGAGTGGCTAAGAGCTCGTTCTTGAAGAATAGATTTCCTGTGATTGCCACATGATAGTGACAGTGCAGTACAAAAAAAAAAAGTGCTGAAACAAGTAGGGTTTTATAGCACCATTTATATTCTAGGTTTATTTCTGCAATAATTTAAACTTTTTCCTGCTTTGCAATTTCTTTGTGCTAGTAAAGGTTTTTACAGCTTTGGAGACAGTGCTACCTGCAATGTTAACTGTGACTGGATCACCCCAGAAACACAACAGCAGAAAAAACCTGGCTGCTTAAAATAGTATGAAGTTCAATGAATGAAACTTGCAGTTCATATAAAGCTTGAATTTTTTGTGACATCAGAACAGACAAAATAGAATTTGAGGGTGTTTTCCTGGAAGATGGTGTTTTATTTTCAGATGTTTGAATGTTTATTGCAATAGTCCCCAGGGATTTATTTCTAACATAAAAATGGGTATGTTTTTGATTGTGTGCTTTTAATTTGTTTGTGTGTTTTTGATTTTCCTTTTTTTTTTTTCAGCATCTCTTTTCCCTGCTGTCTAAGTACAATGTTCTTTCAGAGCTGAGTTTATGACAACAGGGGATGAATTTGGAAAATGTTTACAAGTTCTCGTGAGATAATGTTTATTGATCAGGATTTCTCATTGTATTGTTTAGAAAATCCTGGCAAAAAGTATGGCTCAGAAGTGTTTGGTTTCTTTAAAACCAGAAATTGTTTTAAAAGAAATCTCCAAACAAATTGCACTTGATTTAAAACTCTTTGGGAGAGAGTCCTCTTCAGTATTCCATAGATGTGGGACTGGAAAACTGGGAAGTTGTGTGTTGATGGAAAAAAATTTAGAAAAGATGCTTTATTTGAGCAGGGTAAAGGATGTATCCGTATCTTCTGTCAAAAAATACTTGACACTCGTGAGACTTTGTCCAGTTCTGGGCCTTTCATGGCTTGAGACACATTGAAGGGCTGGAGGGTGTCCAGGCAAGGGGCTGGAGCCCCAGCAGGGGCTGAGCCTGGAGCAAAGGAGGCTCAGGGGGGCCCTTGTGGCTCTGCACAACTCCCTGCCAGGAGGGGACAGCCGGGGGGTCGGGCTGTGCTCCCAGGGACAGGGACAGGAGCAGAGGGAACGGCCTCAGGCTGGGCTCAGGCTGGGCACCAGCAGGAATTTCCCCATGGAAAGGCTGCTCAGGCCTTGGCAGGGGCTGCCCAGGGAGCTTGGCAGTGCCCATCCCTGCAGGTGTCCCAGGAAGGGCTGGAGGTGGCACTCAGGGCTCTGGGGACAAGGTGGGACTCTGATCTTTGAGGTCTTTTCCAGCCTCAGTTACTCTGTGACTCTTTCAAAGGATGGGTGTGCAAAACAAAGTTCTTTTACAGAGGACAAATATTAACCAAGGATGGCACGAACTTGGGTTGTGATGGTGGCTCTGCAAACATCCCAGAGCAGCCGAGAATGGACAGTGCAGTGAGGCTGTTTGTCACATCAGGATTTCAGTGCTGGATTTGGGTGTAGTGAAGGCAGCAGTAAAGAAAAGGTTCTGCTCATTCTGCTGATTGTTTGTGCATCACTGCCAATACCACCCTGAGAACTTTGTGCTGCCAGCCAGGACTTCACCCCTTGTGTGGACAAGAAACCAGAGTGGCCAGCTGGAGGGGATGGGGTGCTCTGTTTGTTTTCTGAGGGTGTTCCGTACATATTTTCTTGTACAGATGGTCTCTTGTTCTTTGGACATACTCTTGAAGGAATAAACTGTTGCAGAATATTCTACCCAACTGAGCCTATATCTGAATCTTAAACTTTTGCCATAGATTTTTGTAGTCTAATGATGATGTTGTCCTCCTCCTTAGTTTATTTTTTTTCATTTCTAAATCACATGTATATTTTTAATATATGAGAAGTACTTTTAAATATTGCTTTTCCATATGCTGCTCTAAATGTATACATTCCCCATATTGCAGTGTTATTCAGTGGAATTTATCTGTACTTCAGGAAATCTCAGGCAGGACAGATGGAATTCTGAAGCCCTGCAAAGATACACACTTGCTCCCAAATGGTGATGGATATGAGTCAGGATTATGAGCAAGAGGGAGCTTGGTCTGTGAAAGTGCAGATGATGAGACCCATGAAGGAAAATTTCCATTTAGATGGTGTCCAGAATATGAAGATACCTGACATGATGACAGTTTTAGGTGTGGTATCCTTTGTCATAACTCTGGATTAATAGCCACTGATCTTCTGCAGTTTTACAGTCTGAGAGGCATTTTTTTCTCTAATGTTAATAATGGCCAGATCAAGCACTGAATGAAAAAAAAATATATGTGTATATATGTATTTTAACTGAGATGTGCAAATTCTTTTTGATTATGTGGCTTCTTTTTTATGCTTTCCAAAGCTCAAAATCGTGCAAGTTTCAGTGTCAAAGCATGGGAGTGCTATTATTTCTTCAGTGAGCACTAGGTCTCAAGGATAAACTTTTTTATTGGAATTTAATTTATTATTTCTCATCAGCAATAAAAGGGATTCAAGTAGATATTGAAATATATCAAGTAAATATTTCAATATTAGTAGATATTGAAATATTTTGTGGTTTACCCAATGATTTTCAGGTTTGATTTGGCGGATTTGTATTTAAGTTTTCTCTGCTATCTTTTAGTGTTTTAGAGTTTTCATTGGAGCCTTGAAATACTCAGTGGGTGCAACCATGCACATTGTTTAATATAAATGTTTAAAAATAGTCCTGAAATTTTACTTTTAGAAGTCACAAAACCTGCTTGTCTGCCACAGGCCCTGAAGATTGATTAAGAAACAAAGGATATTTGACAAGTTTATAAAATATAATTATTGCCCTGGGCAAATGAGTAAGTAGTATTTTGATTTGCATGTAGGCACTTTTGTAAACCTAGTCTAAATGTGAGGTGTTTTAAGGCAAAATATAAACCCCCTCACAGCAGTGAATCTATCCAGCTAGAAATATGCAGCCAGAGATAATTCTTGAAATTTTTGAAAACCCTTGTATCTTAGGAGGAAAAGTTTCCACACAGTTAATTTCATCAGTGGCTCACATCCTGTTCCCTGTGTTTTAGCTAATTTGGTAGGTTCATGTATGATTTTGAGGCTGTGAAACATTCAAAGAACGTTGATAAACCTTGAAGTATTAGTAGTTAATTTGAAGGAAGAGATCTTTTGATGTAGCAGCCTGGTAGGAGATTGGAATCCAAATGGTTGTACTGTGGTGTCCTTCAGTAGGAAGCAGCTGGGTTCAGATAAAATCTCTGCAAATTCTGTCCTCTAGGTGGTCTTACCACATACCTAAGTATTGTACCTTCCACAGCTTTTGTTGGAGAAGTCAACTTAGTAATTTTTCCAGTGTGGTCAGAAAAATGTGGCTATGAATTTCTGTTGGGTTTTGGAAGAATTGGAATAAGGTAGTGGAGGTGTTTAGCTCAGATTCACTCTCTCATGGTTGAATAGATTATATTGGTAGATTACAAATGTTTGGTGGTGTGGGGCTTTTTGCATGTATTTGAGGACTTTGATGTGTATTTAAGGATTTGTGTTTGCATGAGGGTGAGTTATACTTAGCCTAGGAAAACAGACTCTGATGAGAAAAAACTTGATGTCTTCACAACACCACAGATAACCTTGGAACCTTATGATCTCTTCTAATTATGCAGATCATTCTAATTCTATCTAACTAAAGAAATGACATTAGCATTTTAGGGCACAAAAAGTTGGTATTCCTGACTGCAGCTCTCAAGAGTTTTGGGGAGAAAAATAAAGCAGTTCCTGTGTTCTGAGCTGGACCACAGCAGCAGCATCGTGCACTAAAGCAGAGAAGAGCAGCAGTAAAAACACCCTTCTCCTTCCTGTGTAGTCAACAATGAAGGAAGTTGTTAATTATCAGCTATAGATTTGCTTCTCATTTTTCAAAGCTTACACTAGCTGGTAACTTTGATAATAGAGTATTTGGGGCTTTACATACATTGCCTCATTAGGGAGACAATAAACCAATTTCAATATGTCTCAGTCTGCTATTTTCAGATGAAACTGTCATCATGGGCCTTTTTTGTTACACTTCACAGCCTGGAATATTTTTTCCTTTAGTTTAGCATGTTTTTGTCTCCCTATATATTGTAGTCTAGGTATTAGCATTTGTGGCATTTCACTTAATGACTCTGTACAATATGTCTTTGGGTAAAATACACAGCATATAATGCAGACTAAGCAGATATTCCACCTGAACTATATATAAAAGAGGTGTCTTAAGAGGAGTACCTGAAAGGGCTCTGAGTTACTCCATTCTGTAGGCACAGTGGGCCATAAATGGTGTAAACATGGAATAATGAGAATTTATCACACTGGAGTTGAGTTCAGAACCTATTTGGGTGAGCATTAATAAAATAGTATAAATAAAAGGGTAATATTTAAACATTAAAATATAGCTCGGTTTACAGCTCAGACCCAGAGCAGGGTATAGATACTTACATATTGCCTTTTCTACTGGGTTTTGGCTTCCAGGAAACATTAATTTGTTGGAGAACTAGGAGGCCATGAGCCCTGCTGATACCAAATGTCTGAACAGGTGACTTTCCCTGACACCCACTGCTCCCCATGGACCTGTGTGGAGCTCTGTCAGCTGAAGCTTGGATGTGGCTCACTAAAACAACTGAAATTTCAATTAGATTAATCCTGTCCTTCATATCTGGAGTATTATTTTTGGGTCTTGTGTCTAGATCAGGGAAGTCAGAGCGAGCTGTGGTGGTTCCTGCTGGTGATGAATGCATCCTCATGGCATCACCAAGGACTGGTTGTTTGCCATACCTGGCAGCTCCAGCTCATTGCTCTGTTAACAGAGCCCCACTGGATGCCCAAGGGCCCTGTTGGCATGGTCAGCAGTAGGGGAGGAGGGTGATTTTAGCATTGCATGACGTGGCTTTTTAATGATGACTGAAAACTCCCTTTTTGCTGCTGCTGGCCTGTCACTGCCACCAGGGGAGTTCAGCTGCTTTGTGGCTTGAATAGCCATGGGTAGTTGCATTACTGCTGAATTTTAGCTGCTCTTCACACTTAACATAAAACTCTTCAGAGAATTTTTGGGGTTTTTTTTTATTGCTTGAGTGCTTTGTGCTTTTTCCATTTGACAAGTTGTGAAGAGACAAGTAACGGTGAGATTAGAAAAAGAATTCTGTTGCTCAGGCACAAATGCACGTGGCATGAAATTCAGGAGCTGGAAACCTGGGAGTGGAGTGGGTGGTGAGGTCCTTCACCAGGATTTACCATGGAATTGCTGTGGTGAGCTGCTGCCTTCAGCTTTCCTGGCACAATGGGCTTAGAGAGAGAGGGCAGCCAGCAAGGGCCCAGCTGGACACTGCAATAATTTAAATACAAGCTTGCAACAATTTAAATACAAGCTTAAGTTCTTCTGAAGCTGTGATGTATAATTTGAGTGTATCTTAAACCTTTGAAGGTTTTACAGCTCTATTTTGATGTCTAATTATGGAGTTAGAAACTAATTTTAGGCACATGAGTCTAAAAATGTATGCCTTAGTAATGCCAGTAAAATTTTCCTGAACTTTGTTGAAATCCTCTTGCAAATAAACTTATAGGCCATGATTGAGTAAATTACCTAAATTTGGTGCTTTTGGGGAAACTTGCATTCCTAAAGGTAATGAATAGTGGGGGATTATTTGTGTGTGTGATCATCTGCTCAAACACTTTGAACCGGAGTTCAAGCTCTGAGATGTTTGCATTCTGTTTCTTCTGGTGACAGTCAGAAAGAAAATATGAAACCTGCAGCTGAAACCATAGCAGTGGTGCTAAATAGGGCTCCTTTTATGCATTTACATGTAAGAGATGAATTTTGTTATTAACAGACAATGATTTACACTGATTTAGATCAGAGATAAGGATCAGTTTATTCTTATTTAACAGGTTACAGTGTTAAAAAACTTACAAGAACTAAAGCTGTTGGGCAAAATGAATGGAAATAGGAGGAGATCTATCTTATATTTAAAATATAACAGCCATTTATCTAATTGAAAAGACATTATTAGTAGTAATGTGAGTTGTTGTGGAAGAAATACAGCTGTGTTATATGTCCATTAAAAGATGATGGTTAGGTGCTAGGGACCTATGTGCAAAAATATTAGTAAGTTTTGAATTTTCTGATGCTTTTGGGTAAAAAGGGTCATTTTCTTTTTGCATCAGTTTAAGGAGTCTGAGTAAATGTGAGCAGTTTATATTAGGATTTATAGCTGGAATAGAGAGTAAATTTTTCAGCATGCAAACTTGCACAGAAGTATACAGTAATACTCATTTCTAATATTACTTCTGGTTGCCAAAGGGAAGTAATTTATGCTAGTAAAGGTCCTCTGATACCAGTAAGGTGTTCCACTACCTAGCTGGTAAGGAGATAATGCCAAAAGATCTAAAAAAACCCAAATAAGCACCAAAAACTTTAAATCTTTCTGCATAAAAATAGAGAAATGTTTAATTTCTGACTCATCAATAGAAATCTGATATTTTGTATGACCTTTGAATATATATTTCTGACTTTTAATACTTATTTTTTGGTGGAAATGAAACTAAACACACCTGAACTTTTGTTACATTTGCCAGTAGGTACAATTTTGGATTGCTGTACCACAGTTATTCTTCTATATTTATACTATATATCCATCTCTAAAAAAAAAAAGTGGACTGTAAGTCATGGTTATTTAAGCAAGAGAATAAACATCAGAATCACTGAACCAAAGAATTGTATTTTCTATTATATTTGCCCCGAAAATGGTTTCAGGTTTAAACATATACATTAAAAGATTGTGTAAATAAGTGTATGCTGACCTGAAAGAGAACTTCTTTTGTGCAGTGAGCTCATCCATTTGGATGAGGTGAAATTTCATTAAATGTAGCATTCCTCATTTGATTGCTTGAATCTTAATTATTATTTCTGCTATTTCCATTATTATTCCTTCTCTTTCTCTCCAAAAGCAAATAGGATCAACACTGTTGGGTCCAGGGCATGCCAATAAATTTTGAGTAGAGCAGCAAGGCTGGCACTAGTCCCTTGTATTCTGAATGTGCAAATACTGCACAAAATGCTGTGTTACTACTTCTGGATATTTTTTAGCAGAGAAAAGGCTTCTCTGGTTTCAAATGCAGCATTTCCAGCTGCATTGGTGAGCCTGTAGCAATAGCAGACAGATTTGAGAACTCTTTGTGCACATACACGATGCAGAAAACCCTTCTTGTGCTGTCATTGTCACTGCCTGGGACACAATTTGCTTCCTAGGTTGTGTTCTCAGCTTAGAATGCTTGAGGTTGCTAAATAGTGAACACAAAATTGCTGAGAGGCTGGAAAAAGCTTGGTGAGAAAGATCTGCAACTCCTGTAACTTGGGACAGAAGCTCCATCACGAGCATTTATTTAAATGTGGCTTGGACTTGGTGGAGTGAAAAGAAATCCATTCAGAAAAACTTTACCTCAATGGGAAGAATATTTAACAGGATGGAAATAAGGTTGTCTGGTGGATCTTTTCTGATGTAGTCCTGGCAGCACAGACATTGAAAACCCCACAACCAAACAATCCAAACAAAACTTGAACTGAAAGTCTCATGGTGGTCTCTGCCACTGCCAGACCCTTTTACCCAGTGAAATTACTGAGAAGTTTTACATTCCTGAAGTGAGCAGCTTCAAGTATTGACAATTTAAATGAAAGATGGATTATGACTCTGTGCACGTGTGCAGTTTAAATTGTGAGTTATGTAGAGTACAAAAAGTGCTTTACATGGTTCTAAGGGCATATGAATTTGCCTTATTTCCCCTCTAGATTAGAATTTGTAGTGTTGAGTTCTATCCTTGGAAAAAACATTCAGTTCAAAGCAGGAAATGCATGGACCATGGTTTTAAGATCATGCTATTAATTTAAGAATATCCAGGTTTGTGCAAGTATTCCTACTCAACTTTTTTTTTAAAATTTAATTTATGTATTGTTTTTGTTAAGGTAAGTTTCTAAAGGCATGAGTGTTGGGGAATTTCTGCTCTTCTGGTCAAATCTATATCATTTGAGCCAGAATCTGCAATGATGAGAGTGTAGACCAGCAGACAAAAGTAAAATAGCAAAACAGAGATCACTTGCACATACATCAATAGTGGACTTAAAATAGGAATTTTTGAATCTTCAAACTGTTTTAATAGATTAATATCAGTGGGATAATAATATATTAATCTTCTCTACAGTACAAGGGGCTTCAATAGCAATTATTAATGTAATCCCATGGCTACACCTGTTTCCCCTTTGCCCTTTCCAAAAGGGTTTTAAGGAAATTCTTCTGTTTGAACATGCCATAAACATGAGCTGTGGTTTATTACTACAGTGTGGTACTTTGTGTAAAGCCCTTTTTGAAGGTTACCATGGCAGTGTAATACCAAACAGAGGTTGAGTTTTACATAGCTCCAGGTCTAAGGGGTCAGCTGAAACTAAAGAGACTCTTACTGCAAATTAGAAGGTGCCTTTGAGGTGGGCAAAGGGTTCTTAGGAAAAACGAGGTTGTTTAAAATTTCTTTCAGTCTGTTCTCTGATTATCTGTGGTTATAATCATTGTAGTGATAGAGAAAGTTGGAAAAAGTTGCTGAAAACCTGGTTTCTTTAATGAAACTATAGTAAAAAGGGCTAGAAATAATAACAACAATTACCCTGTTCCTAAAGAGGCCAGTGAAAAACTGCCAGAGTCACTGATGAAACATGGAATGATAAATGTCACTGACTTGGGCTGGTCTTTTCCTCCTGGTTGCTTTTCTTTCCATAGGTCCTGAAGTCAAACCTTAATTCTGTATCTCAGCCTGAGCATGCATTGGCTCACCCCCTTTTCACTCTGTCCTTATACAGCTTTTAGTAAATGTTTGACTGATTTTTGAGGAAAAAAATTACCCAGGGCTGAAGCAAAGTGTGTTTTTGTCAAGTAGTTGCCACATTTGAGCCCTGAAAGTTCATTTTATTCCAGATGAAACCATTAATTGGAAATAACCAGCAATATGTTTCACCTCAAAACAAGATTTTGATGTGTCTTTGACAGAATGAAGTGTGGGAAATAAATTAGGAAAGAGATGCCTAAATATGGAAAAATAATTGAAAAATAATATTCATGCTTTTTCCCAGTAAAATAAACTTTTTAAAATCTGAGTCATTATTTTAAAGTAAGGAAATGCTCTTGTGTGGGTTGGTTTGGTTGCTGTTTTTGTGACCCTTTGAGACTGTGTAAAGCATCTCCCCTTCCCCCAGTAACAACAGGGCCCTACACCAAGCACAGGGACTTTACATAACTCTGACCCAGGTGAATGCAAACTGAGTCAAGGTGAGTGGTGTTGGTGCCAAGCTGAGCTGCTCTGCTCAGATGAGAGTTAGGAAGGAAGTGAATGCTCCTGTCAGAAATGAATTTAGGTGCTCTAAGGATTTCCAGTCTGAGAAACCTGAAGAATGCAGTCACAAAAGGACAAATTCTGCCATTGCACCTTAGTTCAGAGGCAAACTAAAAACTTACTCCTGTCAGCACCAATCCAGGAGGATTTGCAAACCTGACATTTTAAAGAGATTTTGTCCATTGGGCTAAGTAATGTAGGAAATGATTATATCAAAAAGTTTATTTCTCTTACAGGGGGACTTTGACATGAATTTGTTTTTCCATGTGTAGGTTTTAAAGTGCCACATATGTTCATTGCTTCTAAGGTTCTCCCAGCAGTCAGAGTGAAGCAAGAGCTCATTTTAATTGTCTTATTCACCTTGTTCTTGTTGTTGAAGCAGAATGTTTCATGATTTTCACTGCTGGTCTGCAGGTTACTTGAAGATCTCTTGATTCTGGGAATGGCAGAATCTGTTTAAAGCTGTTGATTAATATACATATTTTTTTTTACTAAGTATGCCAAAGTAATTCTATTGTGTATTTCTATTATCTGTGTTATTTAAGTAATAAATACTTACATAATTATTTTGTGCCACAGTGCCTGAGGCAAGACCCAGTGTGTTAGGCAGATATCCAAATACCAAAAAATCCTTGCTTAAGGAGCTTGAGGAAGTGAGTTTTATTTGATCATTTTAATTGTCAGAGTGGGGCAAATGGATTTGGAGCAATGTATCTCTTATACCTGTGCTGTTTTCAGCCTTTTATTCTTGTGAAGAATGAGATGGGAGCAGCTGCTCTGGGCGCTGCTGTCTGTGCCCTGGGGTTGTCCCCACCCTGGTGTGAGCCAGGTTCCCTCGAGGTGTGGAAATTGGGGCCAGCCTGGGCCAGGTGCTCAGGGGAGGTGAAAGGGGAATGAAGGAGCTCGTGGAAGTTTGGAGATACTCATCTTAAATTTCAGTTGTGCAATGCACAGTGTCTGGAAGTATGCACCTAGACAGGATTGCTCTTTATTTAGAATCAATGTTTTGAATGTGAATAGTCAAAAGTAACTTGAAATATTTTTTCAAGCTGGGAGTCACAGCTTCCACCTATGACTGTCAGAGGTCACCATCTCCTGGACTTCTGGGGATTTCTGATTGTTTTTCATGATGGGCAAAGAGTGAAAAGGAAGATCTTGACAAAATGGTTCTTTTTATGGGAGAAATATAAGCTTATTCTTTGGGGTTTTTTTCCCCTCTCAGAACTCTTCCAGTATTTATACCTAGTCTCCATTAAAAAAAAAAATCTTTATTCATGTGAAGAATTTCTGTGAGAAAAATCAGCACTATCAGTGTTATCTGGCAGGTCTCTGCTCTGCAATTCTCCAGCAAGTCCTATTTTGAATTGGCAGTATCAGAAGAGATGACATTATCTTTATATGGTTTTGAAAAAAGAAAACAAAAAGTGTCATCAGTGTGAAGGTGAACTTTGGTTGTGATGCCTGTAGGAGGAGTTTTCATGCCATTTTATCTTTGTTCAGCAACTCAGATTGTGCAAGAACTGTCTGAAGACAGATCTGCCTGGCATGAGAGTGTAACAAATGGATATCTCATAATTCTGTTTTTTGGTTGGTTGTTTCTTTTTTCCAGCCAAAGAGTGGGGCTTCTTTCTGTTATGAAATACATTTTTTTTCTGTCCTGCTGAGATTCATAAATTTTACTAGTTTATTCAGAAAAAGCCTTGGTAGTGGTAGGAATAAACATCACTTTTCTGGTTGTTTACCCTGTTGTTCTTCATTAGAAATAACATCCCTTAAAGTCAATTTTTTGGAGTTTTTGCATATGACATCCTGTTGCTAAAATGTGTTTTTAATCCACAGTTATGCAGACAGCTTAAAAATTTATTTAGTTTATAAGTTTAACTTTGTTGGGTAAGACTTGTGGGACGGTGTGGTCCTGTTGGCCTTTGTTCCTCGTTCAGGAAACGCTGAGATGCCTTTGCAGTGGGCTGTGCTCTGTCTGTTGGGCAGGGTTGCAGAGCAGGGTCTCTGTGTGTGTGCAGATCTTGCTCTCAGCTCTTTGCTGCTTCCCTGGTTTGTGTTTCCCAGGGCTGAAGGGGAAGGGTAGGGCTGGAGGCACAGAAGAACCTTGCTGTGACTCTCATGTCCTTGTAGAGCTTTGCTTGTGACAGCATTGGTACCTTCCCACTGGAAAGGTCCTGTCTCCCCAAAAGGTTGGGATGGCTTTTTGGTTAGGAGCATGAAATATTGTCATAAATCACTTTGAGATTAAAAAAGGGACCCACTTTAAATCAGTTCTGATTATAAATATGTCTTTAATTCAGTTCTGATGATACGTTCTTTTCTGGGGGAAAATTGATGAAGTCACTCCTTCACCTGGGTTTTGTCTTTGATTGGATGGACTAGGCAGAATGATACAGGGGAAAAAAAATATACTTTATACCCTAAATGCTTATATGTATCAGATCTACTTTTATATCTGTGTTGTTGTATTTGTCTTTCATCTTTTATTCATGTGTCTTATACATGTGGATATAAATGTTTGTTGATTGCCATATCAAAAGGCAGAAGTAACATCATAACAGCCTGGATGATATGCACAGTAAGACTTTATGATACTCAGAAATTTGCAAGAATTATGCTCTTGATATTTCACTGCTTGAGCCTAGATCTGGTGTGTGAGATCACAACGACTTGCACAGCACAAAGGGGGTTGCTTTAGGAAGATGTTAGTTGAAGCCTTTCATGCTTTTCACTCTTGACAGTGATTCTAATGAAGATAATGAAGTGGCTGACAATAGAGTTTGGAAGAATGAAATGTGATAGGAAAGGAACTGCACAACAGATATAAAAATGGTAGCTCTATTTGGTAGGATGTGGATAACCAAAAGAGTGATTTGGAGAGACAGATGATGTCTCAGAACTCCAAAGTCCTCAGATATCTTTCCTCATAGTTCTGTGACAGAACTCTGTTCTGTATATTTAAACTAAAACTACAGCAGGTCAGCTCTTTTTATCCTTTTAGAATAGAGGGAAACAATTGCACTGCACCTTCCTGGGTGAGACAGTGCAGAATTAAGAGCTACAATCATTGAACTTCCTGACTTGTGTGATCTGGAAGCTGTCAAGGTTAACCTCAGGGTTTATTTCCATTGTTTATGGAGCAGGAAGTGTCATTTCTCTACTGGGGGTAGGAGCTGGCTGAGACAAGGTGAGCAACAGACACACCTTGAGGTTTGTTGGGGTTTTTTGGACTGTGAGAATTATTTTATTGTACTTAATTGAACAAATGTCTTTTTAGATAGTCCTTGATAAGTATCTGCTGTAACTAACAGGTTTTTTTTTTGAGATGGGAAAAAGCCTAAAAATGCAGGTAGAGAAAATGGCAAACAAAGTTTTTACTTTTAAGAGTGAATTAAGGAGAATTTTTCCTTCATTCAAAGAAGTGGTATGTGTTCCAGACCAAAAATGTGTCTCCTTTTGTCCTGGAAACCCCCTAATGCAGAGGCAGGTGAAGTGTACAGGACCTTGAGTGCAGCTCCAACAAATCAGGATTGGCCCAGTTCAGTGGCACAGCTGGGACTGCAGACAGGCCAGGGCACATTCTGGAGATGTTGGCATTGGGTAGGTGCTGTGGAGGCTGAAGTTGGACTGGAAAACCTCTAGGAGGGGACAATGGGCACAGGACAAGGAGCCCAGCCTATTTTCAGATTCCAGAGTCTTTGCAAAGCAAGTGGGGAACAAAGCACATCATCTTCTGTTCATAATGAGAGAGTGTCTTAGGACAGGAAGTCAGAAACCCAGACCCTCACTAGGTCGATTTTTTTACCAATATAGTCTTTTGATAATAGGATACAGTTTGTATATACAGACTAGAATACAATACAGTTTTTTGCTATCTCCCCACCCCACAGTATTGTACTTTTGTGTGCTTTGAGCTTTAAGGGAAGAGAATTTACTTATTTCTGCTTCTGATATAAAGATTTTGCCCAGCTTGTTACTCTTCAGAGGTTTTAAATCTGACTTTTGGTTTTGAGAGGAACCAAAGTCATATTTGGCACATATGGAAATCAAGCAGCTTGTATTTACCCATTTAGTTTTTATATCCAAAGATCTTGGTTTCTAATTCTAAAGTAAAGCTAAAAACCATGGCATGGTTTCTCTCTTCTTCCCCCTTCACAGGTACATGTGTCTATTATTTTAATCCTGATGTAGTTAAGTTGTAAATAATTCTGACTCCAGTAATGGTGAAATACTTTGATATTTGGGGATTTTGGTAGTAACTTATGTTGCTTCATATATTGGTGGTCAACGTTTTATCCAGTGAGTTGCCTGTTCAAGTTTCCCACTTTGCGAAGTCCTACAGGACAGACACTGCCTAACTTGTAAGTGAAAGCTCTCAGGGACACAAGCAAGAGAGGGTGACAATTTGTGACAGGACAGTGGCCTTGAGCAGGGACTTGGGGCTGGTGCACAGCTGGAAGGTACAGGAATGCCACAGAGTGCACAGCAATAATGCTGGCCCCAGCAACCAGCCCTTGATCCCTCCCCAAATCAGGGATTTGGATTAAACTCCTGTGCTCATCACCTGATGCAGGCCCAGCCAAAGCTGCACAAATTGAGAATAACTGGTCAAGGAACCCTCATGTTGTGTGATTGAGAGCTTTGTCTCCCTTTAACCTGCTATTTTACTAACAAGGATTCCTTTTATTGCCCATAAAATGCATGACTTCTGCTGAATCCAGAGGACAGGCTCTTCACTTCTGTGCACACAAATGAGGGCAGTGAGGGTGACCCTGGGCAGAGAGTACTGAGAGTTTATTTGCAAATGGAGCCTGCAGTGCAGAGCCTGGGCTCTGGAGGCTGCTGAGGAGTTTGCCATGCCACACCTGTTTGTCCCCAAGGCTTTTGGAGCCAGTTGCAGGCCTGTGGGCAATGCTCCTGCATCCAGCTCTTGTCTCAAAGGCCAGCACTGCCCTGCCAAGCAGCCTGGTTGTGCTAGGGCTCACTTCTGCATGGCTCTGCTCCAGCTCCTCTTTACTGAACCCAATAAAATCAACAGGTTCCCTGCAGGTCATCCCATCCTTTGCTATTGCCACTGCTACCAGGAAAACCTTTTTAAAATTCAGTTTTGGAACAAATAATTAAGGTACACAGAGCTGGCTCCTCATTGGTTGAGAAACAAATGCTGATTTCCCCTCCCTTCCCTGCTTTCCACATCCCCAGGTAATTGTCTTCATACCTGAGATGTGTTCTTACATGCAAAAACTGTCACTAAGCTCCTGTGTAGTTTCTGGAAAAACAAATGATGTGCAATTCTTGTTAATGGATTAATTCTTTCCTTTGGAATCTATGCTACATAGGGAAATAGCCCATCTTTTACGTATTTTATGTAAGATTTTATGTAACAGACTTAACCCTAAATGTGGAAATATACATTTTTACAAGACCTATGAGTACTGGGAAAGAATACTGATATATATTTTGCTAATTTTGAGGAATATTTCTGGTTATAGTTTAGATCAGTGATATTTTCAGTCAGTTTTTTATTTAAGTAATTTGTTGATGCATTTAAAAAAAAAATTGAAGACATTTTCAAAGTTATATTGACTCCAAAATAGAGAACAGAAGCATAGAGGAATTGTTTTCTTTCCCTTGGGGTAACAGGGTCGAGCTGAGTTTATGGAAGGCAAAATTGGCCTGTTTGGTCAAATACACTTTTTGATTATCCATCAGATATGAAAGAGTTTTGTGATATTCTCCTAAAGCTTGCAAAATGAGGCTTTATCAAATGGCAAAGTGAATTTCAAAAGCAATAATCTGCTTTCAGTGGCAACCTGGATTAGTTAGGCTGTGAAGTGATTTGAGACTCCTGGTGGTATAGAAGGAGGTGGATGCAGCTTCCAGCTTAAATTCTGTAGCAATTTTAAGGTACAGACTATTCTGCAGGAACAAATCACTAACTTCAGCTTGTGGAATTATGCCTTCTGTCATAGGTCAGGTCCTGATCATTCTAAACATGAAAAGCTTTGCTATGCAGAGCAAATCCTGTCTGGCTGTGAAGGAGCAGGTACGGCACGAGAGCAGCAAAGTGAAGGGTGGGAGTGGTTGACAATTCCATGGCACAGCACCCACATCATGGCTCAGTCATCACAGCTGGAAGTAACAAACAAGTGTGAGAGGAGCAAGGCTGGCATCAGAAGGGGTTTTGGTGATTAAGGAGCAGATACTGGGAGTTAATTACACTTAGGGAAGTTCCAGGCCAGTGGGAGCTGAGAGGCAGCAAGGTTAAGCTCAGAGTGCCCTGGAAGGATCTTGGGTTTAGTGCTGCCATTCCAAAGGCATCTCCTAGTCCAGGAATGAATTTGTTCTCTCTGTGCTTTCTGAGCTGATCCCCTGGGCCTCTGCTGTGCTGGTGTGTGCTTCAGGGAGCTGCTTTAGGAGCAGGCTGAGCACAGCAGGGCATTCTGAACCACCTGTGCTGCCCAAAGCTGCAGTCACAAGCTTGGTGTGGCTGCTCTCAGTGCAGCATTGGGAGTTGGAATCTGTGGCACAAACTGTGGTGGTTGTGGTACAGTTAAATTTTCAATATGGCAAAGCAGTTCAGAGTCTGCCTAAACTCCCTGCATGCTCTTTATCTGCTCTGGAGGAAAAGTTTGTGGAGGTCAGGACTGACCCATCAGAATGTGCACTCAAAGTAGCCAATCAGCAATCCTTTATTATTTATAGCACCATCATTCATAAATGTACTTAAGAAAATGGAAGATCTATTCTCTACCTGTTTCTAAAAGGGATTCCATTCTAGCTTCAATGGTAATTTTTACCTTTTCCAGTAGAATTTATTGACACAATGCCGAGCACAAGCCCTAGATTTTGCATCATCCTTTTGTCTGCAAGCATATTCACCAGCCGCTTAATTTGTCATAGCCCTGGAGGTATCAAAACTAATGAGCTTTGTTTGAATAGACTTTTTCCAGTTCATCTAGCACACTTTGGGGTAATCATTCAGTTTCTGTTTGCTTCTGATGTGAAGCATTGTGGGAAATATAAGAAAATAATGGTTTAAAAAAAGCAGTATAAATTGTTAACAGCCACATTCTCTGAAAAGCCCTAAAGATGTTATATTTTTAATTTCTCTATTTATTGAAGTATTGTGAGTACCTTAAGTACAATCATTACAAGATAATATCAAAGGAGAATCTGATAAAATGCTATTTTTCAATTAGCTCCGAGCTTAATACTTTGCTTTTTTAAGTATTTCACAGCTAACAAATCTTTAAACAATCTAACCTTTCAGGATTTGGAAGTGGACAAGATAATAACTATGAATACATAATACTGCAGCAGTGCTAAGGGTTTAAAAATCTATTACTGGGATTACATACAGGAATACCTTTTATTGGTCAGACAATTGCATTTTCATTTTTATAAAGCATTTCCCTATACCTGGTATTATACCACAGAGATACACAAAAATGGAATGCAGAGGTGTGCACTGCATCAGTAATTTCTGGAAGTGTCAGATGCTCTGTACAACATATGCTTTTCATCTCAAATTCCTGGGAAAATATTTCCTTCTTGCTGATGAGGACAACGTTTGCCTTATATGCTTTAGAATGATGTATCTTTAACTTGCAGCAAGTTTCAAATTATTGAATAAGGGATTTCAAATTATTCTTCAAGTTAGGGCAATGAGGAATGATTCCCTGGAACTTTTGATTAATTTCTTCTGAAGGAAAAAAAAAAGACAACCCTGGTAGGCCAAGCTCTAAATTAAGCAGCTCAGTGAGTCATTATTTTCAACAGGGTATAATAAGCAACTGAAACTTAACTGTGTGCTAAGTGCATCAGTTAAGCATAACACTTCTAAATAATCCATTTCAGTCCAAAAAGGGCTGTTTCATATGAACAGTCACAGGACCTTTCAGTATATTTTCACATTTCTCATTAAAAGATAATTTGATGAAAAGGTTTTTCTGTGTAAAGCAGAGTGAGGAAAAGAAGGAATGGCAGGAGTTATTTGCTTTTTAAATCAATCTGCTTTGGAGCTGTTTTGTAGTGCACTGTCATATTAAGATGACTTGGAAAAAGCCACCAGCAGGAGAGAGCACAAAGTTAGTTAGAAACTCAGCCTAAGTAGGTAGGTACTAAGTAAGTAGGAACTGTGGCAAGGCTTGTACCTTTCTTTAGAACAGGTAATTTTATATCAGTGCAGTGCACTATGGAGATGCCCATGCTGCTGTTGAATAAAACACCCTCAGCATCAGAAGCTGTTTTAGGTTCCTCACCAACTGCTGTTCCTGAGGTTTATTTTCCATCCCATTTGGTGCAGGTGGAGTTTCCCAAAGGCAGCTGCAGTGTTTCTGTGGCTGTGTTGGGTGGCTTGGAGCCCTCCCAAGCTGCCCTGTGCTGTGCAGGCATGCACTCAGTGACATAAATCAGTTTGCACTGCAGGGCTCCTGCAGGCTGCATGTGTGATATTGAGCTCTTAGGTGGCATTGACAAGCAGTGTTTGTCTTCTCAGAGATAGAGCTATAACTTCTGCTCGGTGCCTTCACCATCCTATTGAGGCTTTCATCACTGCTGAATTGGATTGCTGCTGTGAACTCTCCCCTCTTGGAGGTCACTGGGCAGGCAGCTCAGAATACAGAATGTGAAATTTCTTGTGGGGATGACCAAGTCAGGTTCAACAAGTACAGTGTTGCACATGGGTAAGGGAATAAGCTTTTGATTTGTACATTATTTTATGTTCTGGCTATGCAGCACTTCCATCCTCTTATCCTGGCACTGTCCCTTTGCTTTCCTTACTGGTGCTTAAATGTTCAGGCCCAAGATGGGATTTTAGGTCACCCTCTGTTTACTGCAGTTTATTTGAACCTTTTATTCTAAATAGTGACCTGCTCACAAATCTCAGTCATAGAAACAAGAGCTTAGAGGAGCTGCATTCAGAACGGGCAAAAATGTGTCCAAAACTTCTGGAAATGTTTTGTCTTGGAAAAGTGAGACACTAGATCAAACCAACCAAAAAACCCCAAAGCAAAACAAATTTAAAAAACCAACCTAAGAAAAAGTGGTTTTGAGGCAAAAAATGCACTTTGTGTTCTGTATTCTGTTTCAGATTATGATTTTTTTTCTGCTCTTTTTTCCCCCAAACTCTGCTCTTCATTTTATTTTTTTCATCTCTTCTTTATTTCTGATATTTTCTTCTTTTCACTTGCTTATTTATTTATAATCTCTCTACTATGTCTGGTATATTCTCAAGGATAAATTAATTTAGGTAATCCATGTGGTTTTTCATATTCCAAACTATATATGTAATTTCTTGGGATTAAACTGCTGATTTATAGGTTGGGATATAAAGTGGAACTCCAAGTACAGGGTTATGAAACATGTCTTGAAAATACATCCATGTTATAAATAATAAAATAGTAGTTTTACGAGAAAGGGTGCTAAAATATTAAATGAGGCTGTCTATTCTTTATCATGACATGTACTTAATGCACTTTTTATTGTCTCTACCACTTTAAAAAAATGCTTACTTCAAACTCTTAATTACAGCACACGACCAGTTTTCTTCTTGTAATTGTAAATTTGGACTCTTTCTTTAGCTCCCAGTGTTCTATTAATCCTTACACACTGGCTAAAATTTATGCAAAATTTTTGGGACCCCTAAGATATTGTTGAAGGTTTCAGACAGAGTTCTGTTACTTCCCCAGAAGTTTGGCATAGAAAGAATGTGAAAGGTTCTGTGGTTTACAATTTGCTTGATTTGTAGAGAGCAGTTGGGTTTCAGTGCTAGGCAGATTGTTCAGTTTACTGTAAAAAAACCCTGCTTGTTTCTTTCTAAAGCTCGTGGCTGAGGTAAGAGCAAAACTCATCCCAAGCAGGGGCACTTGTCCCCACTGTGACCTCGGAGGGACTCTGGGTGTGGCTGCTCTCTGTGAATGCGGAGGGATGGGGAGTGGCTGATTCCACAACCACAGGGACCAAAACACCAATGGATGGAGCAGAATCTGTCTCTGTGAAATGCTGAAAAAGCAAATCTGAGCTTTGCTGCAGTTAGACAGGAGATGGGAGCGAAGAATAAAGACTTCTGTGTTCCTTGTAGATAAACAGACCTGCAGCAGAGTAACTCTGTCATCAGAGCGTGCTTCTGAAAGAAAGAGCCTGCTGCAGCTGTAGCTAAGCACTCCAGGAAGGAAAAAATAAATCTCACACTTAGAGAAGAAGAGTGTGCTCTGTGTTCAGGGAGTGCCAGGCAGTGCTGGGTCACACAAAGCATTTATTCCTCAGGAGAGCAGGGTGGCTGTGTGAAATATTTACCTGTCCTTTAGGGCTTCAGGGGGTCACTGCTTTTGTCAAGCACTTCCCCTACTCTTCCTCCTCCTTTGGTGGATGATACTTGTGGCATTCAGTCTTTTGGGGTTTAATTTGGTAACTCTTGGTTTTCATAGCAGTGGGTTCAGCTGTTGTTTTTGATACACTTGTGTAAACCTAAAGATGGGTGTACCTGAGGGGTTTGGCAGTCTGAAGTAGCTCATGTTCCTAAGTGTTACTGTACTGATGAGTTTTGAACTGCTTTTTGAGTGCAGCAAACAAACTTGGTCAAATTGACTATCTGTCAGCTTATGTTAGAAATTTGGAATATCTGGTTTGGCATATCTGGGACAAAATTGCTGAGAAGTGCTGGTGAATGCACCAAACCCTTTCTGATTAGAAGCTTGGTTTTCAGGAGTAACACAAAAAGTCCCCAAAAGGAATAAATTAAAGGCTGCACTTGACCTTAGGACTTTGCTTTAGCTGGAATTAGTACCTGGAGTAACTGTTTTTGCAATGATAGAATGGGGCAGACAAGATTAAAAATTTTTGATGATGAATTGCTTGAAGCTCTATATGAGTCCCCTCTACTTGCAACATTTGTATTTTTTTGTTATAGAATAAGTTTTTGTATCAGTACCCTAGAATGTTTAGATCTTCTGTTACTGGACAGTTCTGCCTCAATGATGCTTTAATTTAATTTTTGTTCAGTGAATAAATTTCCACAGCTCTAAGTAGACAAAGTTTCTTTACTTTTAAAATATGTAAGGTCTTACAGACTTTTAATGAAGGTTTTTTAATTAGTAGAGTGAATTAATTCTAATTTTTAATATAAGAAATATATATATTTTTAATTATGCCATTGAAATCAGTGGAGGTAGTATGAGTGATCCAGGTTTGGGCTGTTTCCTGCTTTGTGTTTTAATGACTCAGGAGGGCCAAAGCTGATGCAGAGGTGGAGCCCTGGAGCTGGAGGTTGGATTGTTGCAAATTTGGACCTACAGAGGTATATAATACATGCTAGAGCAATTTTTACTTCACTTAAGGATGTAAAGCAGCATTGGATCATCCTTCAGAGCAGCCTGGAAAACTGGAATGTATTCATTGGAGAGAAGCAGCTGAAGAATGGCTGAAGGGAAATATTTATTTTTTTATTTCACTGTGAGATATGAATGTTAGTTTGACATGGCAGTGGAATTAAATCCTATAAAAAAGACAGTTTTTATAGCACTATTGTTTAGCTGACAAAAATGTATTGAGTACAGTGGACACTGACTCACATTGGCAGGAATCAGCTTTAGGGAATTGTGCTTCACCAAACAGATCTCTTCACTGCTGATGTTTGAGAGTATAGCCATTCAGAGGAACCAAAGATGAGAAATAGGAAGAGGGAGGGATGCTTTAAAATAACTACCTTCATCTGGAAATGAAATCAGATATTGATTCTTGGAGAAACATAAAATTCAAAACCTCTGAAAAAAGGAAAAAATACAAATGTATTTTTTATGAAGACTTGTGCAAAAACCTTGGAGGTCTTCCTTCATTCTAACATCTAAAGGTGAATATGAAATGTGTTGCTAGAAAATTATGTATCATTGTGGAACTCATATAAGATGCACTCAACAGTTAAATGGATTTTTTTATCTGTAATTGTACAGAAGATTTATATAAATTACCTTATAAAAACATGGCAATAGAGGGATGGAGTACCAAAAAGTAATAGCAGAATTGCCAGAAGACTTGAGAAAGCTTGAGCAGTCTGTCAGATGTATTCTGAGTTTTGATTATTCTACATGTGTTTTAAAAAATTCAAGCATGCATGGCAGCATGCATTGTGCAATTTCTGGTGCTAGAGGGAATGCTCAAGGAGGAGGGGATCCACTGGTCTGTATTTGATGCAATTGTAATAAAATTAGTTTAGAGTTCCTGAACGTTTTTCAGCCTTTGCTTTTCTTGTGAAACTTGAGACATTTTCTGAGTAAATAAGATATGAGAACAAAAGTGAGCTTCCTAACAGTAATTTGTGAGAATGAGGGGGAAGGTTTCTGATAAAATACAGGTGTGCCACAGCTGGGTTGTGGAGAGTTGTTTTCTGTTCTTCTGCTACAAGAACTCATTGTGTGCTGACATCGTGTTATGCTGACTTTGGGTTTGACACAGTTTTGTCATCCTCTCTTCAATTTGCCATTTCAGCAGTGGTTTCTGGCACTTAGTTTGGTTTTCTAGTAAGAGATAACAATGCTGCCCCAATGCAGCTTGGCAGAGGACATTAGCCAGAGCAGCAGAATCAAGTTCCTCTGGCTCTTGCAGTAGAACAATTGATTGCCCTTCTAGTGCCTGTGGTGCTTCATTAAACAGTTACAGACAGGTTTCCCTGACTGGTTTCACACCTGCTGAGGACACTGAGCCTCAGAAGTGCCACCATTCCACCTTTCTGTCCCTTTTTCTGGAGAGTAGGCTGGAATGGTTCTTTAGGGAAGAGGGTTTGGTCTCTTGCTGCTGAAGGTGCCTTCTTTTGTTCAGGCCAGGGGAACAGCACTGATTTGAAGAGGGGGAATATCAATGTTTGAATTAGATTTCCCTGCATCTTTATAGATTTATCTATGCAAGAGCCAGGGTTAGAATTGCCACCTGTGGGAGCTGGTTACCTCTGGAATTTGATATGGGTCTGTCCTCGTCAACAGCTGACTTTTCTTCTCAGTTTATTGGGAATCCTCCATGGATTTCCTTTCTAGGTATGGGTACTGGACCTGTTATCCACTGAAAAAAGAATGGAGCCAGCTGCCCTCCAGGCTGGAATGTCCAGCAGTGCTGGTGTTCATGGAGAATACATGTAGTGCCCAATCCTGTTTATGGTTTGGGTCAGATTGGGTTTGTTCTTGTGGTACAGGAGCTGTTTGGTGCTGTTTTGTTCACACTCCCTTGGAAGGAAAGGGAATCAATACCTCCTTGTTGGAACTAGTAGGTAAAGCCACACAGGTTGTTTTTTTGTTTAGTCGGTTGCATGTTTTTGTTTTTCTTTTATATATTTGAATTTAACCTGTAAGGAAGTAAGACCTTGTTTCTATTGAATTATGTTAAACTACACTGACATGTATATATTTTTTGACTATTGATATTCAAATTAAGTCAAAAGAAAAAAATGGCCTTTAGTCATATATGCATGTAAAAAGATATACATGTAAAATAAGGCAAGTTTTTTGGCAAAATGTGACTAGAAAGTTAAAATGTGTGTTTGAAATAGTCTCAGTCTATTGCATTAGACAGTTCTAGATGCAGATGAAAAGTGATTAGAAGTGTAAGGTTTTAGAGGCCTTGGCAGTTTGGCCTTGGTTATCCTGCTGCAATGGCAGTGCCCAGATGTCACACTGGAATTTGATTTCAGGTACTCAGCTGGAGCTGAGGGATGTCACCCAGCCAGGTGCTGCTTGTGCTCTGTAGTGTTTGTTTGGGGCTAGCTGCTCTCATCTAGGGGCATGCCATTAAATTGTCAATAAGGATATGAGCAGCAGTTCCATCCATCTCTGGAGCTGGGGAATGACAGGAGTGGAAGTTGTGGCTGCTGTGATGCCCAGCACTCAGGTGCTGCAGGGATGCTCTCTCCTGGATGCTTGGCTACAGCACACGCTGTTACCAGTGTCTTCCAACTTGTATTTAAATGTATACATACTCTTGATCCACATGGGTTTTTAGTTTGTTTGTTTTTTCCCCCAGTTTGTCCTGGGGTACTCAGGATAAGCATTGAATCTACTTTTTTCTCCACTTTTCTTTGTTGTGCTATGCTGTTCATTCTCAGGTGTGTTTTCATAGGGGAGTTTAAAATGAGCTTCCTGGCACATGTATTCTTTACCTAATTCTGAACATGACATAAAAAGGGATCTTTTTCTGTTACAGTAAATATTTTTGTAGTACAGCATGCTTACTTAATGTGAGTAGGTTTCTGTGACACTGTGCAAAATGGGACCCGATTTTATTAGAGTAGCCTAAAGAACAGAATAAATCCTTTAAGCCAATTGTATAAAAATGCAAATTTAAGTCAAGCAATTAAAAACAGATAGAAATTAGAGATTTGGATTTTGCAGAGCAAGCTTTCCACAGCCACTGCCAGATTACTGTGCAATTTATCTGGATTCTGTCAGCGATAGTCAGACTAGATTTTGATAAAGAGCAGCAAATCTGTCCCTCCGTAGCTCCTGTGACTTGCCGCAAATTTCATTCAAGTTGAAGCGTCTGTACAATCCCTTGAATAATTTGGAGTTAATCATTTGTACTTCACAGCCTCTGATAGGCCTTAGACTTGGGGGGTGGGAACAGATTTGGCTTTTTAATCGCCTTGTATATTGTACAGCGTGAGATAAATGATACAGACTGTCTGAAATCTACATTCTTGCTTCTGATGCAAAACTGTAATTAATTTTGTGCAGTGTTTCAGAATTGATCGTGGTCACTGGAATTTCTAATTTTTCATTCACTTCAAAGACCTTTTTTTAAAAAGAATGTGCTTAGAGTGTGTGAATGCTCTCTGACGCTAGTGTACTAAATGAGTATTTTACGCCTCTTTTTCAATAAGGTGAAACAGAGGTCAAGGCGTGTGGCTCGTGTTTATCTCTGTCCCAGCCTGCTTCAGGATGTATTTTCTGACTTATAGGAAATGCAATCAAACTTAGGAAATTACATCTAAATACTTAGGCTGCAGCGTGTTCACTTCTGTGCCTTGTAGAAATCCAAGAGGCTTCTTTCAGAAATCCTTTTCAGTATAAAACAATTAAGCACAATTTAGGCAATAATTACCCTAATTAACTACACTATAATGTTTGTATTCAAGATTATAGAAACATTGTATCTGTTCTCTGCTGCAATAACAACAAGTCTTCCTAATTTCTCTGTATTGATAGTACTTGTATGTGCTTCTTTGTTTGGTATATTTCACTGTAAAAATATTTGTCAGTGAAAGATTGAACAATATGAATGAATTTGATTATGCCATTGTCAAAAACCCCATGCATCACAATTTCTTGTTTTTAATCACTACTGTAAACCTCACAGCCTGAGGGCATAGTTTTAATTTGGGTGCCTTACTAATGAAAAGAAAAAAATAATTGTTTTGCCTGGATTTAATAATAAGCAATAAAATCAGCCAACCAGATTTTACCTCTGCATTCAATCTCTTTTTTATTATAAAACATTTTTGTCCTTTTTTTTAGATTACAGGCGTAGATACCGAACATTTTACTAATAAATATTTCAGTTTGCTTATGAAGGCTAATGCTGTCATCTGAATATGGAATTATATTTCTTTCATGCTTCATTATCATTTCATGGTAGTAATGACAGTGAGGCGATGGAATATTTACAGGCTTTTCAGAAGACATTTATCCAATACATTTCCCTGAAGGGCACCTAGGCTTAAAGATACATTATCCTTTTATAAAACACTGCCCAGAATCCCAATTTCTGAATCAACCAATAAGAACTTGTTTTGCAGCAGTTACTGCTAAAACCCTCAAGCCAGTCTCATATTAATCCTGTGAATCTGGGGTGGGGGGGTGTGGGTGGAGGGCTGGGGGAGAGGGGGAAGAGGGAGCACCTCACTCCTTAATCATCAGGCTTGGTACTTTAAGTAAAATATGTTATTTCTTCTGTACTGATGCAGTTTTTCAAACCAGTACTTGGAACATTTCATTGAGATTGGGTGGACTGCAGCAGTGAAGGCTGAGTGTTCAAATTTGGGTGAATTTTTTAAATTTCAAATTGGTCAGGCTCACATTGCATTAATTTATGATGTCTTTGTCTGTTGGAGCATTGCATGAGCAGATTCCTTGGATCTCTGTTCTGGAGCACAAACACATCACAGGAATCCACCTTGGGTTAAAGCACTCATGTATTCATTCCATCTGTTGCTCAGTAGTTTGGGCTTTCAAAGTGCCCCTGTGCTGTGTGGAAGAAGCAGCACTTATTTGTGTCTAGGTAAGAGATCTTATTTTTAAACAAGAGAAGAAAGCAGAAGTTTTACACTGCTCTGACAGCAGTGTGTCAGTGATTATTTTTTGGAAGAGGTGATGGAATCAGGATTTGCGGCTGCTCTCCCTCTATGCTTGCATGTGTCTGTGCTGCATTTGGCAGAGCAGTGGGGAGATTTCTGTTGGGATTGCAGAGGAACTCCAGCTGAGGTGCTGCAGAGCTCTGTAGGAGCTGATGGACTCTGTGCCCTTTGTTGAAGAGCCTGAGGATCTCTGCTGTATGGCAATGAGAGATTTAGACATAACATGCACTGCACTGAAATTCAGTGGGAAGATCCCTGCACTGGCAGTCCCTGGCACTCAACAAACTCCAAGGTAGCCAAAGGTGAAGTTTTTTTTTTTAGTGAAAGCTGTAGAACAGATCTTTATTAGAAAAAAGTGCTGTGTAATAACAATGAAGAATTATCTTACCTGAGAGATGCACATCCTGAGCTGCATGCAGCTTACATTATCCTCCTTAAAGTGTTTATAAGTGTTGATTTTAAATTTCTCTGTCCAGGAGTTCTAACTTAGAGCTTCAAAATCCTGAGGTATTTTGAAACGAATGCAATATTTGCCACTAAACCAATTGGCATCTACCATCTGTTACCACATGCATGTATCCAAGATACTGCATTTTATCCCCAGAAGGGGTGTAGAAAATGCATGTCTGCCAAGAAAGTTAAGTGGCTGTGGTGAAGGAGTCTGAAGTTACATTTATGCTCTTTGGCAGCCAATCTCAGTGCCTCTGGTAGTCCTGTGAGCAGGCACTTCTCCTCCTTTTCTGTCTTTCCTAAAATGCAAGTCTTAAAATTCACATGGGCAAGTCACTTTGGGGCATATTTTTACTGGGCTTGAGACTTGGTTCTGTTTCTGACAACTTGATCTTCATTTTTGCATACAAATTTTGGAGCAAGAGCAACATGAAATAAATACCTGTGTATTTTCTGCTCTAACTGCTTGTTTTGTGCCTGAGAACAGATAATTAGAGATAAATGTGCTCAGATGTGCACCTGCATATCAATTTGGCTGCAAAAATAATTTCTGTTGTTCAGTTCTCAGTGTCTATCAATGTAACAGCCACTACACAAAGAGGACTTCCAGGTCTTGAGCCCCAGTTGTTGTTTAAATAAAAGCAAAATTCTACATGCACAGAGTGAAGCTGTTAAGGTAGGACTAATACACTCCCTCTGACTGGATTAAAATATATGCATATGATAAACTGACCACTCATTTGCAAATTAAATGTGATTCTTGTGCTGGCTTGTGCTACAGTCAGCATAATCTAGAAGATTCTTTTGCTCCTGCAGTCACTGAGGATTTTTTTTTCTCTCCATCAATATGGGACTAGTCATGCCCAACACTGTTCTGGTAAAATGAGAGTTCCCCGAGTCCCTTTTGTTGGCACTGAGCACTTCCACTTATTTTCACAACATTAGGGAAGAAGATGCCTGACGTGTTTGAGCAGAAATCAGTCTTGGTGGCTGTTAATCTCAATGAAACCACAAAGCTGTTCCACAAAACAATTAAATTCCCAGTTAACAATCTCCTGTATATCTTCACTAATGCTGTTGTTTCCTCTGTAATCTCCACTGAAATGCTTTAATGATTTCTAATGACTTGTAGATCTAAAGCAAGATTGATCTTGTAGACTGTGCACACTTGTTGATGCTCTGTCTGAAGAGTGTAGATACAAACCCAATGGTGAGTCACCATTGTGCACAGGCTGCTTGTGTTGGTTTTGAGAATCTCAGTGCTGCTGACATCCCAATGATAGCCAAGTTGGTGTTTTGGTGTTTTGCATATCTGTCTTTGTCTGGAATGCCTGTGGCTGTAGTGTTTGAGCTATTCACCTTTTGCTGCTGAATAACAGGTCTAGAGAACAGCGGCTGTGCTGCTCTGCATCAGCGTTGGCAGGAAACTGCTGGAGGGCTTTGGAGCAGTGTCTGAGCAGGATGTGCCAATGTGATCCTGGAATATGGGTTCATAATGCTCATCCTGGCTGGAGAGAAATGTGTAGCTCAGTAGGAGTGGCAAATGGAAGGAACTGGGCTGATCTTGAAAACCCAACTTCTCCTTAAAGCCCCCGCCCCTCTCACAAACCCATAACTGAAATTATTTGGCTTAATCTCAGTGCTTCCGTTCAGGGTTTTGGGAGGTGCAGAAAAACCAGATTTCTGTGTACAATCATCTTCATAAATAGCCTCATATTTTATCCCTGTTGGTTATCCTCTCCCCTCCATCTGCAGAAATGTCTGTCCTTGAAGATTAGATGCTTGGAGATTAGGTACTCTGGCTGCATGCAGATCCTGAGCTGCTCTAGTGGCAAGGATAGGTCTGCATGACAATTGCTCAATATATTAGATACATATAGGGTTCACTTAGTGTCAATATTTCTGAGAATTAATATTTGGAAGCATCAGCATGAGCTATTTGTAAGATCTTTCAGAAAAAGCCTTTCCTGCTTATGATTTACTTTAAAGAATAACACTCTCCTTCCAGAACTTGTTTCAGTAGGTTGGCTTTAAGAGCATCAAAGGAATGAGGCCTCCCTAAAGTGAATGCTAAACTGAAGATATATTTGATTACAAAGGAGATTGTGCATAACAGTAATTTGTATCTCTAAATAACCTCTCATGCAGTAGATTTACAGTTGGGATGTGTGAGGGGGTGTGCCTCATCCTCAGGATCATAAAGCTTGTAGATAAAATGCAAGATATTACTGGAGCATGCCTTTCACCCCTGTAGTGCCAGGTATCTCATCCTACAATAAAACACTTAATTTTTTTATAATTTTTTTTTTAAATTTGTTTGGTTTTGCTTTGGGTTTTTTCTTAGTAAAAAAGAGCCCTCACCAAAATCATAACCAAATTAGTCAGCCAAAACATCCAGAGCAAACACATTTAAATTTAAGCAATCAGGTTGAAACAATATTTAAAGTTTTTCTTAAAACAAAATTTTGCGTTTGTTACTTAGTTCTTCCTGAAAAAGGTCAAGATAAATAAAATCCAGTAATCCAAACTACTTCCAGGTGTAGGTGAAAAAATGTTGCATTGCCATTAGCACAAAATTGTTCAAACATTGATTACTTGCCCAGATCATTAGAGTCATGCAAAGACAGGAAAAAAAATGAGTAACTTATGTTGTTTTCAGCAGAAATATCTGTTGTGGGCTATGAAGGATATCACCCCATGCCTGCTGGATGCTGTGGAGTGTCACTTGTTTTGGTGTCACTGCTCTGGCATAGCCTGTGTCCAGTTCTGGGATTGCTGCAACTTCTCCCTCCCTCTGGATGAGCCCATTAGCAGGCATTGACTGCCCACTGTAATCTTGATTTCCTTTCTAGTTGCTGATAATAAGAAAAATGTTATAATTACACTAGACAGGTCTCTGAAATTGTGATTATCTAAGTAATAATCTTGCAGCACAGGCTTTCTTTGTTTTTAAGAGCCAAAGACTGCTTTTCACCTTGTGATTAACCAGGAAAAGGGGTAACATCAAGCAAATGCACATCCTGTCCCCATCCCTTAAGCCTCTGCTAAATCCTAAGCAGCTGTGTATGACTGTTATTACTCAAGAGAATTTGAACTCATAACATTTGAGATGAAAAAAAGGACTCAAAGCTGCTCACCAATCAAGAATGAAACATTTCCACTCTGCAAGAGTTGCCCTGACAGAGAATAAATCAGTAAATCATTAACCACGTTGTGTCCCCCCCAAGTGTGCATCGCTGTGCAGTGGTTTAAGGCAAACACAAGCCCTTGTACACTCATTGTCCCTGGAATCTGATACAGCACTTGCTTTAAAATCCACTTTGATCAGTGAACATTAAGCCAAGTGTCGACAAAAGGTCATTTGGCCTCAGGGAGGAAATGGAAAATTTTATGTACAGAACACATTGCAGTGAGTACAGGGTCATTATAACTATGAGAGTAGCTGTTGTGGTTTTTGCTTTTTTATTTTTTTGGCTTGGCTACTCTGTGACTTTGAGCTTGGCACGGCAGCCCAGGCTGCAGAAGCGAGAGCTCCTCCCTCCAGTGATCACATGAGCCCTGTGAATTCCTGACAGGGCCGGTGCACAGCCCTGTCCCACAGCACATCTCATATTTTGACATAGGACTTCAATTGCAAAATGTTGATGACCAGTGCAAATGTATTGATTTGAGTTTTTTCTCCCCCCCTCAATAGACCCAAGTGTTGTTTGCAGTTAGAAGAGGAGGAGAAAGCTAGTGAAACAGAGTTGAATCTACTTCTTAGAAGCCTGGGTTATCAAACTCATTAATCTACATGTCAAGAGGCTAGGAATGAATAATTGTGTGTAGAATTTATCTGCCAACATGATAGCTACTTTTCAGCTCTCTCTTCAGAGCTCTTTCATTGTGCTTGGCTTTATTATATGCTTTGTCTTTTCTATTTCTAGTCTGTTGGGGAGATATAGAAATATGTACCTCAGCACTACAGAGGACAGTTGCTTTGAAACATGGCACTGGTTAGTTTTTTGCATGAACATTTTTTCTTACTTAGGTGTTTAAGCATCAGGGTAGCTTGCAAGATTTACTCTTTGTTCACATATTAATTCTTAGCATTATGAGCATTATTATACAAAAAGAAAAAAAAATCACCTTAAAGGTAACATCTTTGTACTGTTTTTAACAGCTTTGTGGTCAATATTGGCTGCTTTATTAGAATAGTGTTCTTGTTAGTAAAGATTATAAGTGATGTGAATTGAGGGGATTTTATAGAAATGGTGTTTCAGGAATCTCAGTAGTGTCAAGGTGTTCTCTCTATTATTTGCTGTGTGGGTTTTCATTGCCATAAAGAACAAAATCCAAAACCAAAGCTGGTGTGGAGAGGGTGGTGGAAGGCAGCTTTGGTAGGTTTGTGATGCTAATTTGAGTTCAGAATATAACTTTATTTCTGAAAGAACATCATCCCAGTTCTGATCTTGAGCTTATTTTATGCTATTTGGCAGTACACTAGATAAACCACTTTCTCCAGGACTTCCTATTTTATTTATACCAAATCTGCATGCCTGGGTCTTGCTTATTGTGGGTGTTTTCAAGACAAAGTGTTCATGTAATTCCTGTTGCCAAAATTTAATTTCAGACCTCTAATATCTGGGAGCCGCTGCACTTGATTCTTGGAAAATTCCTGGGGGTGTGTGGTGTGTGTTATTTTTGTTTGTTTCTTCTTTACTAGGGCAAATGATGTATCAGAATTTTGTCAGCAATCAAAACCATTAGGCCAGACTAGTTTGTATCTGCTGATACCCAGGAATTCACAGGGAGAAGTAATAATTATTGGTACTCACAGCAAAAATTGTATCTGCTGCTAATCTGAGCTCTCTCTGAGGCATCAGTCCTGTTTCCTGGCACAGCCAAAATGCTTCACAGAGATATTACCCAGGTGTGGCATTTCTTTCCCTTTTCCCAGCAATCTGTGTGGCACTGGTAGCAACATTCAGCGTTTGGCCCTTGTTACACTGGAATTACACCACGGTAAATGACTGGTGAGAGGTAAATAGTGTATTTTGAAAGGGTCATGAGCAATGCCTTCTCGTGTTTTCACTGTACCATTGGAGGAAATGGAGCTGTGCTATGGGCAAGGGAGGGAGCTTTCTGTTCAGTGTGTGTATGGCAAGGCAGAGCACTGTTTATTGGAACAGGATGAGGGTACTGCAAGTCTAAGTGGTTTCAACGATGTTTCCTTCATCCCAGGAGCATCTGAACCCAGCTTCTGCCTTGTCAGCCACATTTATGATGTGTTCATAATTAAATGTCCACGAAGCTCACAGCATGCTGACCACAGAGGGGCCATAAGCAGTAAAGATAAATGAGAGAGAGAGATGTAATATTGCTTCACTTGTGGGTTTAGTCTGATGTTAAAGATTGTCAGTGATAATTATTAATATGTGACCTGGTTGAGTCTTTATGTGAACAATCACAATTTTAATAAAGTGGTAAACTCTGCTCTCCCTATGTAATTTCACTCTATATTTGACTGTTTTACAATTAATTCTAGAATTTCAGAAAAATTTTCAGTAGTTAAAAAATAATATGGGAGTGTCTCAATGTGAACATGCTGCTACTGACATTTTTATTCAAAGCTGAAGTAGGACTAAAATTTGAAAGAAATTGAAAAGGAAAGCTATAGTCTAAGTTGTGGTATGGATCAAATCTAATCTGGTCAATTGTTTTTCACCTCAAATGAGTCATTGGCATCCTTCTTTGTTAATACCAGTAAAAAACACCTGGATGTGATGTTTGGTATTGTAATCCCATATCTGTTTTCAGCTAAATTTCCAGTTTACTGCAGTGGATCCACTCACCTGATTGTTACCAAAAATAGCTGTGTGGTGCAACTGCAAAAATGTTTTGTTGTTGAATTGGATGTTTAAGATTTGCCACTTATCTTCTTTTGCTTTTCTCTCTCAATTGTATTTATTAACAATTGAGCAGGAGATATATTCCAGTTTAGAAAATCAAAATAACATAGAAAGTCATAAATTTGTAAAGAAATGTTGTCCTGTGACTGGCACACTGCTAAAAACTGCCTAATGAATATTTAAAATGTATTATCTCTTAGGTTTTCAAAATGTGATTGCAGGAGGAGTGCTGTTGTTTAGTTATATCAGGAATTAATGCTCCAACACAAAATTATTTTTGAAAAAGCAGTGAACATACAAAGGCAACAAGTTACTGTAGGTAATGCTGTTTTGGTGTTTGAAATTTGGAGCTGTAAGAATGCCAGATATTTACAGTGGTGCATCTGACTTTCTTTTTCTACATCATTATAGAACTGGAATGAAAAAAATGTGAACTGCAGAAATCAGGTATTAAAATGTGTTTCAGAGCCAGTTAATTTTTGTTATTTGAAAACAAATAATTTATCAAATTTTCACACAAAGGGTTATTTAATTTCCTACCAAGAAATACATGCTATTTTGGAGTGTGTATGTGTTTATTTTTCAAGGCTGTTTTACAGCTGGAATTCCCATTTACTTGGCAGTATTTTCACATGCAGGGCAGCTGCAGTTCCTGGTTAGTGTTTACCTGGTTACCAATTACCCCCAGAGCTCTATAAATTCAGGATCTGATTCTGACACATTCACAAATATTTCTTCTTCACTTTGTATGTCTTTTCTGAAAGGTGGATGGAAATTGTTCACCTGAGGGATGGTTACTGTTAGTAGGTAGAACCAAATGAATTATTAGGTGTGTTCCAGCGTGCTCTTACTGAGGAATTTCATGGGTTTATTTGTGAAGTAAGATATTAGTTTAGCTCTAGTTAAAGTAGGATAAACTGTTTCAGATTTTTTTTTTATTTTAATATGGGAAGAAAGGTGAAAATTCTGTTTCTCTGAAATGACTGCAGGGTATAGTGTGAGCACAAAATCCTGCCAAACCATTTTCCTCTGCTAATACAGGTGCTTGGGCAGGAGCAACTCTGTGCTGTTCTGCTGTGTATTGAAATGTGGCTCGATTGTCTGTGCTCTAAAAGGTTCAGTTTATTCCTGAATCCAACCCTTTTTTTAACTCACCAGTGTATGCAAACTATTACTGATACTTAAGTGATGTGTACATCACAATGGATGGTACTTTTATGATGTTAATAAAAGTAATTATATGCACCAATATGGGAAAGGAAAAAGAGTAAAATTCAAGGAAATGTTTATTAAATGCAATCATTTATTGGAAACAAATGCTGTAGTGTTGTCTTTGTTTGGTTGATCAGCCCAAGCATTTTATCAAAGTTTGCCTGTCAGGTTTGCATGTCTTTGCAAGCCTAATTGACGCTAATAGACTTGAAAAGAGGAGGAGTAAACTTAGAACATAATGCACATATAAAGATCCAGAGAATTGGTAACTAGTTATAAATGCATCAAAGTGCTTTCAAATGAAAAGCTTAAACAAAGGAATAACATTTGGATAATAAAGAAGTCCATTACGCTTAAATGGCTATGAACAGGTAAAAAAAAAAGAGGTGTTCTGTCAAATCAATACTTGTAGTGCAAAATTAATCACACATTTGACAAGACATGATTCTGTGTTATTTCCACCTACTGTATCTGATTCCATCTGAACATCCATTATTAATAAAATAGTCTCTCTCAAGAAATTCATTATCCTAGAATAAATACTTTAATTTTTTTTTGGTAGAATGGAGATGTGAAGTATTGTTACCCAATTCATTTGGTACATATATTTCTTGTGAGTATTTCTTGTGAATATTTTCCTCCATCTAACTTCAGTAATTGTATCCTTCTCCCATTAGTTCTGCTCACATGGTACTCACCTTTTTCTTATTTTACACATGACTCTAACTGTGAAACTGTGGCCTACATACAAGATGTCACTCAAGATCAGAGAGGCTGAGCACTCTTGAGTGTTTAGGACTATAGAATATCAATCTATTTCCTACAGATTCATTTCTTCATTTATTTATTTTCTTTTTTGTAAACATGAGGATCCCAAAAATTGATTACTGCTTTTCAATTCTACAAATAGGGACTTTATGAAAAATGCTGTTAGTGCTGTAAGGGGTGAGAACTCTGGCTGGTGGGGGGACACAAATGAAAAGGTCCAGTCTGGCTCTTGCTGAAGTAAATGAGAAATATTGAGGGGAGACAACAGTCACAACTACTGGGATTAGGGTGTTCAAGGGTTTTGTGTGTGAGACCAGGATTGATGGATTTGAGGTGATCCCCCAAAGGTAGGGATGGTAAACTCTAAACTACATTGCAGTGTTACAGTTTAAACCTGTGTAGGCAAGTCTTTTTCTTTGGTAACTTTTTATTTTATATCTGTTTTCCATAACCTTTTGAATCATTATTATAATAGCAGATTGTGATAACCTGCATTTCTGTCTTGCAGCTGAAGATTTGAAAATAAATTGCAAAGCTCTAATGTTAGGTCAATATAACTATAGAATTTTTTGCTGTTCTCTTGTGTGTAACTTTTAAAATCTGAAAAAAACTTGAAAGAACACAAACATTTAGTGCTTACTTCTGAGAAATAAGTTATTTAAAATACAGTCATTCCATAGCTTTTGAAATCAGAATTATTGGAATCCATTATTCAAATATGAAAGTTAATTGGACCATAGCTACATCAGTGGATTGCTGCTCCTCCATTTTTTTGACTATTTGGGTAATAAAGTCTAATGACATTATGGAGCTACACTTTCCTTGAAACATATTAAGTTCTCATTGACAAACTTTAGAAGGAAAATGTGTTAAACTCCATTCCTTTGTAGTAGACATTTGCAGTTACTTTTACATTATTTTATAATGTTGACAATTTTATGCTAGATATTCAGAATTCATTGAAATAATAGAGCATTGTTCATAAACCACATTTGCCTATGTGTTAGATAATGAAATATGATAATATACTTTGCAAGGCTACAATATAATAAAAGAGTTCAAATTTGCCATATAAATGTAACGGAGTAAATAAAATCACTGCAGATGATGCACATTTTGTTCCCAGTGCACATTATAGACAATAAGCCAAGTGTTCATGGTCAAAGTTGTGAAAAGTGTCCAACTGACTTAGGAAGTTTTACTGGCATTTAAAACTGGGCTCAGGGGACTTGTGATGGGTTTAAAATTTAGACTGACATAGGTACCATGGACTATCAATATTTAACTATCAAAATTGTTGGCCAACCAGGTGCTACTAAAAAGAAAAGCTTCCTCTCTGCTGTTGTGGCTATCTGATAGTTCTCTGTATGAAATTCTGAGGGAAAAAGGCTGAAATTAGGGCCTTGTTGAAGTTCATGGCATCTTCCTGACTTAGGTCAGGATGTAAAATAGGGCCAACTTGAACTGCAATTTAAATTGGAACAGTTGGTGTCAAAATCAATATTTAAATGCACTTGGAAAAGAAAAAACTCCAAACTAGCAGGTATAAGCTGTCAGGAGGAGATGGCCACAGTGGCTGCAGTGAAGAACTGAGTGGAAATCAGTGTTTGGAGTGACTTAGAGCCCTTGATCCCCCATGGCACCAAAATGGTGTAAGGTGAACAGGCAGTTGTGTTTCCTAGCTCTGAGGAAGTGCAGGTCGAGTACTGGGTCCTTAAGAGAAAGAAAGAAAGAGAGGTTTTTGGGTTCAAACTGCTTTCAGCCTCTGAGTGTTAGCTTGAGGAAATTAGAGGAAGAAATGCCTTAAGTACTTTGATTATGCTAACTTTAGACAGACCCATTTTCCTGTGAATTGTTATCTAATGTTTTCCCCTCCTATTTTAATATTCATCAAGTAGCTTTCTTTTTTTTTTTTCTCTATGGCACTGAGTAGACTGCAACTTACTCAAATTCCAGAGATGGTTCAGCTGTAATACATGCCAATTCTATAGACCTGTGAGTGTAGATGAAAGACATTAAATGTTTATTTTTAAATAAATCTTTCTTGTTGTCCATGTGTAATTCTTGGACCAACTGCATGGAAATGCTTGTATGGCAAAGGATACCCTTTCATCAAATTTTGGACCCCATTCAGTAAAAGCAGAGGAGAGCTGTTCTGTGATGAGGTGAAGATGTTCACCCCCTTTTTTTCATGAGTGGTAAAAATGTCAGAATCGTTGAGAATCCTTGAGCTGCTGAGGAAACACAAGTTCTTTACAAAGAACCAGACATTTAAAGGTGGGGTGGCCTTAGTGGTTCTCTGAGTAATTGGGTGCTGCTTGCTTGAACCTCTCACTTAATCAGCCACGTGTTCTTTGGAAACCTGAGCAGCATTGACTAAATTTACCTGACTTTTGTGCATATTGGGCAGAGAAAAACACCACGGGCTGCTGTGATGGAAGTGGTAGAATCCTCATAAAAGGGAATAATGTGCTCTTGGTGGCTGCCACTGCCCTTGTGATCCGGTGCATTCTGAACAGATGGTTCATAACACTGGGTGTACACAAGTGTCACCTTCTTCCTAAAGTCCAAAATAAGACAGACCTGGAGTGAAGTGTGATGGGAGATTTGGGTGACTCATTTTACTCAGAGTGGCAGCCAGACAGGAATATTTTTCTTGCATTTTTGATACATTCATCAGAAGCCTTGATGTTGAATAATGGAATGAATTTGAAAAAAACCCTCATGCCCAGGGTTTCTTGAGCATTTTTTGAGCATTTTTTAAGCATTCACAATTTTTTTTTTTCATTTCTAAGAACTGCACACATTGTGTGACCTCATGCAGAACTGATCAGAAATGAAGATTAACTATATTTTTAACGTAAAAAGGGAACTAAAATTGAGACTAATGTAAGAAGTTTGGATTTATAAACTCTATCTCCTAGAAGTTGCGTGGTTGGAAAGAAGGATTAAGGAGCTTTTTGTTTAGGTTTTTGATGGCTTGTTGCTCTCATCAGAATTGTGTTATATTCATTGTCTTTGCCTCATCTTGAATGAGAGAACTCTACAAAACTTGTGGTTCTTATTGTCCTATTTTAGGCCTGTAAATTATGACGAAGAGTTTGATTTGGGTGCTCTAATTGTGTTCCTGTTTTGTTCTAGTGACAGAATAGATGTTGGGTTAAATGTAACTTTTCCTTTTTAGTACAAGGTTTTCTCTGTGCCTGTTCATCACGAGGGGTGTAGCAAATAACTGTTCTGTAGTTGGAGTTTGATTAATATGGTGGTCATGCCCACTTGTCCCCCTGCTTGAATGTGTGTGCTGTCATTACAAAAGGAGCTATAAATGGCATTGATCACAGCTGAAAACGTGGCTCCTCCTGGTGTTGCTCTGAATGGCAGTTGTAGAATGCTGTCTGTGGGGAAAGCTGCTGATTCTTGATTCATAAAGCTATTTTTCTTTGTTAGAGATAAGAAGAACTCAAAGTGGAAATGGAACTAGTGCTAGAAAATGCCAAGGGAGTTTCTTGGTTCAGCTATTGGGAAGCTGACAGTTAAATATACTCTTGTCCTTTTCACTAAGTGTTATTATTACCTCTCTGTGCTCTGATGATTTCTGGAGTTACCAATGTGCTGCTAGGGTTGAAGCTGAGAACTATTATGAATTCTTACTCCAAAATATGATTTAATTTATTCATCAGAACACATATTTCTTACTCGTTCTGCTGCAAATGTTGAGGATTTGTGCCAAGCTTTGTTGCTTTGATCTTAAAATGATAAATAAAGAAGATATTGGTGAACTTTGGGTTTAGATAAAAAGATTTGAAAGCTGATTTTCTTTCTTGAGTGATTACATTTACCTTTTTCATTAAAACTTTGTCTTTGATATTGCAAGAAGCAGTTTTATTCCTGTGGGATACCTCACTCTTTTTTCCATTGTCCTATTTAGGTTCTATCAACCTGGCTGTTTCCCTGGATCTAAGAATGCAGGTAAGAAATAAGAAAAGAAATATCACTGTTCTGTCAAGCATGACATAACTCAAACTTATTTGACTGAGACATGTGATGCATTGAATTCCTCTAGAAGAAGAGTTTCTCACTTTTAATGAACTTTAAACCCAATTTGGTTTTGTTCGTGGCCTGTGTGAGCAGACCACCTTTGTACCCTGATTTTTTCTGCTGTGAGTTTGCAGTTCTCCATTCTGAAACTGAAGGATTGAATGTGATTTATTTCATGGGGATGTTTTATGCTTGCAAGAGATGAACAGATGTTTAGAAAACAAAGCTACTAGTCACTAGTTTTGTTACAGCTACCCTAGTAATCAATTGTATGAATTTTACAGCAGAGCTGCATTGGAGTGAATGTTTCAGAGGCATTTCAATCAAAAGCAGTGCCATTCTGAGCTTGAAACATAGGCTTAGATTTATTTTTCTAGCAGTGCAATCCTTGAAGATTATACTTCATGCACCATTTTCATGCATGTCAACAACATCCCTTACAAAATACGAAGATGAGCGTTATTTCATGGAGGTGGCACAAAGTAATACAATAAAATGGATTTATTTTGTCTTAATTTATTTAAAATGTGCGTAGACTGAACGGAAGTAAAATCTGTGAGATGAAATATTTTGTTCACATGAATACATTGGGGGGGAAAAAAATCAGCATTGTTTTAACTTTGAAAAGAGAAGGGGAGCATGTGGCCTGTTTTGAACAGGCATGGTTGGATATTGTTCTGGTGATAGGTTTCACAGTGTTTGCATAGGGATTTAATTTTCCAGTGTCCAAAAGTACACACCCACTGTAGTGTGAGCTGTCCTGTAGGCCCTGCTTGGCAATCCTCTGCAGTTATAAACCAGGACTTCTGCTGCTTTCCCTGCCTGTGCTGCTGGTTAGAGGCAGCACAGGGACATGAACACACAACCTCTGATAATTAAGATTAAAGCCAAAGCTTTCTTTTGAATATCACTAGCATTAAGCACAGTTCTGAGTATAGAGCTGGACTGACCCAGCAGAACCAAGTATATCTGAGATATGATTAATCTCTGCTTAAAAACTGAGCAGTCTGACAGCACAGTAAGGCTTAAGTAGATAAAAAGTATGGGTGTAGTATAACTTTTTGGTTCTGGGCAGTAACTTCCTACATGGTGGGCTGTGTTCCCTAGAATGTACCTGGCCAGACCTTGGCTGAAATTTCTCTAGAGCTGGGTCTCTGCATTCACTTTGAGATGTGCTTAGTTTGTACTTCAGCAAACGCATCATCTCTCCATCTCCCCACTTACAGCTTTTCCATCTTCTGTTGCCTATTTCAGCATATAGGTGAATTAAAAGCTAGGCTGTTCAAATGATTGCTTTGTAGATGGCTTTTCAAATGCCATCACTTTTTTAATTGGAGGTTTATACTACTATTCTGATAAAGTTATCACTGATATTTTTAACTGTCATGATACTAAATATAAAAAAAGAAAAACAAAAAAACTCAGAAAAACTTCTCTAAATTATTGCATTGCAAGACTTTGGTTACAAGGAAGTAACCGTGGTGATATCCCAAGGTTGGGAGAAAGCACTGATGCTTTATATTTTGTATTAAAAATAGTATTTAAACACTGCTTTTCATAGATGATAGCAGCACTGATGTATTTCAGATAATGGCTTTGGGTTTGTGTTTGTCAGAGTTAGGCTGAAAAGCTTCAGTGCCCACAGAAGCAAATATAAACTGTTTATTTCTACCAGAGGTAAGTATAGACTTTGGCTCTGCCTCTGTCAGCCAGATCTTCCTGAGGAATGTCATCAGTCTCCAGAGGCTTTTATGGATCTGAAATTACTTGAATTGTGCTTGAGTGCATTAAAGGGGCTTTAAAAGACAAGAGCTTTGGGTGGGTGGTTTATCTGCTTGCAGTGATACAGCAGCGAGCTGCTCTTGGTTACTTGCAGACTACAAGGGGACACTCTGTGTCAGCTGATGTGGAAGTGGAATGGCACTGAAATAAGCATTAACAGGGGGGGAAAAGGCAGAATTATAGAATCAGAGTGTTAAAGGTTGAAAGGGTCCCAGCCCCCTGCAACAAACAGGGAGACCTCTCCCCTGGACCAGGCTTATCAGAGCCCTGTCCAGCCTGGCCTTGGACTCTTCCAGGGGTGGGGAGCCACAGCTTCATTGAGGGGTGAGCAGAGGGTGGAAACTGCATCAGTGCAGCTCACCAATGTCCAAGAACCACAAACAAAAAGGATGTGAAAGTTGAGGACACAATTTGAGAGTAAAATCAGCCTCAGGATGACTGCCAGAAAAGATGTGCATTTAGTAATACATAGTCACTCCCAAATTTGAAAAGCAACTTTTAAAATTTCCCCTGCAAACTCTGTGTTTAGTGTCCTAAATAATAATGGGTGACACCAGGATGAGATTACCTCTCCATTTGAGGTAAACACACAGAGTTCAGCAAGGTTTTTAGTGCTTGGATTGAAAGCTAGGATTGAATGTCTGTACATAAGGACAAATATTCAATAATTTGTTCTGAACTTAGTTTCGTGGCTTCTGAATGTAATTTTGTTTTGATGGTTCTGTAGCCTTGTGCATCTGGTAAGGTATTGATGGGGAAATATGAAGCACAGGGGAAAATGATCAAGTAGGTAGGAAAATGTTACCTCTTGAGCCCTGTGTTCTTTGGAGTGGGCTGATCCAGAAGGCCAGGTAGAGGTGAGGTTACTCCTGAGATGCCTTGGATCAGTGATGTGTGTAAAAATCAGTTCTGACATGAAAGGAGAGTGGTAAAATAATGACATTGTGCCAGAGTGAGAAAACAGGAGCTGGGCATGGCCTTGTTTGTGAGAAGCTACAAAATTCCAGTTGGAATACAACACATGGATGGGCTATTACTGGAGCAGCAAGGAATTCTGTGATTATCCTGGATCTATGGGGGGTTCAGCTGGGAGGACTGAGCCCTGGGAGGATGCTTGCAATGCTTTGTAAGGATTGTGAAGCCTGGGCATGGACAGAGCCTTCAATGCCCAGTTCCGTGTTCATCAATCCACAAAGATGGATTGATATTGGTAAAATGGCTTTAGGTGGTTTAAAATGTTTAAAACCCTTCTCTGCCCTGGGCTCAGGGAATTCTCTGGGGTTGGGTGGTCACCTTGTGGAGGAGGAATGGGAAATGGTCAGGGAGTTCAAAGCCAGTGATTTGCACATTGTGAGCTTCCCTTGCTCCTGGGGAGGGCTCTGAGGTTACAGGAGCTTAACTGGAGACAAAAGCAGAAAAGAGGTGTTCTGTTATGGGCTTGCTGACCTGGAAGCAGGGAGACAGCAGAAAATAGCAGGGAATAGTGTAAGGCCACACAGGATTTCTCATCAGGTGCTTTTGATCTGGGTGATTTCTCAAGAGGAATAGATACTTTTGGCCAAATAGCCTGCTAGTTCTGGAAAGATGCAAATGCCTCTTGCTGCTTGGTCTATTAATTTGCTGCATGAGAGCAAATGAGTAGATTATTCTGTCCTCTATGCATGAATTAACCTGTGAGAGGATAGTATAGATGATTGGTTTTAACCTGTTAGTGTCTCAAAGACATTCAGAACAACTCCTGGGTTTTCTTCAAACAAGAAATCTGTAAATTACTTTTTATTCTGAGTCTTTCATTTGGAATTTTAATATATACATGGCTAATATAGTAATGTAGCAACATAATTTAAAAAGCAGTTCAATTTGTATTTGATGAAAATCCAAAAAATGCACCATTTTGCAACTTCTGGAGATATCAACTTGGTGTTCTGCCAAAATAAATATCTCATGTATATATTATTTAACATTTAAAATAGGAAAAGTTGAAAGAGACATGAGTTCTTATTTTGAGTGTGCTAAAAATCATATGCCTCAATAACAAAAACCATACACCTTCCAAACAGATGAATAGCTTTGTTAGTGTGTCTTTGAGTAGATATTTCTGTATTGGCTTCAATCTTTGGTTCAGTTCAGTTGACCTAAAAAAAAAGAAGCCTGAATAATCAAACATGTCACATTGCTTTGAGAAAGCTCTTGAACTTTTTGTTTTCCCCCTCTTAACATCAGAAAGAGATAATGTTAGTGTACTGTTTCAAAAATATAATGCAGAAGCAAGGCAAATTCTTAGGCTTGCTTCTGGAGTGGAATACAAAAATCATAACTGGGTATGAACAGTCATTGGCAAAAACTTGTATTAGTTTTAGGGATTGTGTTTTGTGCTGTCACTGAACTACAGGGACACTGGTTTAATGTGATGTATAGTGCAAAAAAAACTGTAGAGCTGCAGAGGGATGTTGGTTGCATAAATTCTTCTCTGATGTGTCTTGTGCACCCCATTTGGTGGTAGCAGCTATGGAAAAACCAGTTAATTTCCCAAGAGAAGGCAAACTATACATGGCCAGTGACTAAAATATTTAATAGGAAAGGAGAATAACGTGGAATCCACAGGCTATTGTGCTGCCCATTTTGTCACAGTCCTGACTCAACTTGGCTTTATATTTTGTATAACACAATAACCAGAGGAATGTAATTAGAAATACTCTTACCTAGTAAACTGAAATATCTTTTGGAGGAAAATATGACAGAGGTAGTTCAAATAAATATATTATTTTAATGGTGTCTATCAAATAGTTTATTTTGATATTGTGCTTTGTCTTACCTTTAGGATAGCCTCATTCATTTTCAGACCTGTTCAAGTATCAATTACATTGAAAGTGGACAGAATTTCAATGTTTGCCATCTCATACCTCCTGTTTACCATGCTCATGTATGGAAGCAAAAGCTGTGTTTGTGTTTGCATGAGGATACAGATAGAGATGTATGTGAGAACAGCAGATGCTCATTGATGTTGCTGCCATCCTAAAAGTCATACTGAGACTCCTGGAAATCTGGACAAAAATACTTTTCTGCAGTTCTTTTAAGTTCAAGGCTCATAGGTGTAATGGTAAGGTGCTGTGAAGTTGATTGGGTTAATTTTAAGGTTACTTTCTCATTTGTGGTTTAAGGTACTGCTGACATCTGTGGGTTGCCTTCCCCTCTTACAGAGGGACTTTGTTTCAGCATGTCTTTAACAAATGATTAAATGTTTTCAGGTGTTGTGAGGGAGAGAGGTGGGGCTGGTTTGCACTCACCATTTTGTCCCTAAACTGTGATTCTTGCCAACTTTGACACGCAAGCTCTGAGGCTGCTCCACTCGCTGTCAGCTCGTCACCCTGCAGGTTCTGTGCAGCAGGGCTGGTCCTTCATTACAGCTCACAAAGCATTGATCATGCAGAGAGTGCTGCTGTAATTACACCAAAACAGCCAAACACAAAGTACAAGTTTTGATCAAGGGTACATTTTGCCTATTAATAAGACTGTTCAATCTCCTAATAAAGCCTTGTCTCCAACTGGCTTCCCTGTGTTTCTCCAGCTGCTTCTAAGACCTTATCCAGTATTCCCTGTCAGTTTGTTCCCTGCTCCTAAGGATTGAGAGAGCACCTGATGTTCTTTTACTTCCACTCTCTCGTCACCTTTGAGCATGACATGATTCAGTGTCTGTGTACTGTGGCCTGGGATGTCAGGAAAAGTGAGGAAATACTAACAAGAAACCTCTTTTAAAGAGCTGGGATCTGTGCAAGCACTGCAGATATAATGCCAGTAGTTCAGCAGTTCTGCTTTTGCTCTAGTGGATGTTGTGTCTTGGGTATTTGTTTCTTTTCAACATTTGCATCAAAGTTTTTTTCTTCATTCTGTTTTCATACTCTCATTTTTTCTTCCTGTTGTACAGACCACAAATTTTTGTCGTACTTAAAATCATAATCTTGATTTAGCATATTCAGTTTCACCAAGCATTCATATGTCATGAATAGGCCTCAAAACTAATTTTTTTTCTGCTTTGGTATACATAGAGGTGCATTTGGAACCTTGATTTCTCTGCAGCTGATTTTAAATTGAGACTATGAAAATATACAAGTTATGTTTTTGCTATGTTTTTCTCCATAGGATTGTATCATCCAGAAAGTAGGGCTTTTCATGAGGAGGAAAAAAAAGGCATGAAATACTGTGAAATGAATAATAGATTTATAATATTTGTCAATACTGGCTGCTTCATTTATATGATTGGGCTAACACTTTACCATAGAATTACAATCTTGCTTTGCTCGTTTTGCTTTTCCCATTTGATCCTGCGTTTTACAGGGCATTTCTTTCTCGAAATCCCTGCTAAGGGTAGTCAGATGGCTCCTAGCACTGTTCTGTTGGTCTTTGTTTGGAATATTTAGTTTCCCTTTGAGAGCAGGGACAATGTCCAACCTGCAGTGCATTTTCCTTAGCCCATCTGGATGTGTACCTGTTAAATGCAGCATGAACAAAAGCACCAAGGTTTGGCTGTTCTTGAGTTGTGGCTTCTCTGCCAGTTTCTCCTCTGCTTGCATGGCCATTGACACATGGGATAGACTGTGTCTTTCTTCAGCTGAGGTTCAGTCTTGGCCCCCTAAAAATCATGTAAGAAATTGGGCTGCCTTTGAATGAACGTGCTGATTTCTGGAGAAAGGCATTCTTGGTTCCAATAAATGATTATTGGACCATTTTCCTCAGTGAGTTGCTCCACACTCCACTGGCAGAAATCCCAACTTGACATGAATCATCTTTGCATTGTATCAATTTTGCTGTTTCTGCAGTGTACAAATTATCAAACAGTATCTTACCTAAACTCTTTATCAGAACAAATATACATAAGCAAATCTTACCTGGTTTAAAGTTTAGCTTCTTTCTTTACCTTTTACATTACCCCAGGTTATTTATAGATTACCAGCTCAGACTCCACACTTACCTAGTTTTTGTAGGATTCCTTCCAAGACTTCATAACAATGGAACAACTTTTAGTGGTGGGTGACCTTCTTTAGCAGTAATTTCTTCCTGTGGGCATTGAAATCGATTTTCCTCATCCTGGTGTGCGAGGAGTCCAAGTCTGTCCCTTGCCCTGCCTGTCCCATGAGCTTTTGGTGCCACTGCAGACAAATCATCTGCAGGCTGCAGCTCCTGGGGAATTCACTGTGGCAGCACCAGGGACAGGAGAAGGATTTTAGGCAGCTTCCCTCTGTTGTGACACAGTTTTGTTCAGAAACAGCATTCATGGTGAGTTAGGCTCTCAGAGGTGGTTTGCTTGGAGATGGGAGTAGTAAAAGCAGAATGACTGTGTCACTGCCAGAGTTCACCAGGCAGGGTCTGTGCCCACAGCCTGGGAGGGTGAGCCCTGGGCTATTGTCTGCTCACAGCTAGGAAACCCTAGCCTCTGTGTCTATATATAATATATATCTATATATATATATCTAAAGAGAGGCTGCACACACCTTCTTTGCCTGCATGCATGCAGTCCTTTTTGGATAATATTCCAATCAGTGAATTGAAGTTCTGCAGTGAGTGCCTGCTGTAAGCAAGGCTGCCATGATACCAGCACACAGCCTGACAATGGCAGAGCTCCTTGAGTGAAGATGGTGCCATCTGTTCAAAGCAGCAGTTCAGTGTGTGGTGGTCTAGTGCACGGATGGGTGAGAAGAGGAAGTTGTTATGCCCAGAAATTTGTTCCTGGCTACAGCTGAGGAGTGTTCAGTATCTTTGATATACAATGTGAAGAAAATTGGCATAATTTACCAATAAACTAGACAATCACATGTGCTTGTAGTTGCAAAAAGCTTCTGGGGATTTAGTGAACCAGATAAAATATTGCAAGGGAACAGGCCAGTGTGTTTGACTGGGGAGACTTTGATTTTGTTTCAGTTTTGCATGTACAAAAGGTAAAGGGAAGGAATAGTAAACAAAATTTGGAAGATACCAAGGGAGAGTATTCTTGATTTAGTGGATTGTTTGTCTGAGGTGTGGCACTGTGAAACCTCAATTCTCCAGAGACCTTTCACCTGGCCATGGGCACAGTGAGCATCAGTGAAATTGTATGTACATGGAAGTGTTAGCCCTGAATTCTGCACTCCCCTCTGCTTCACTCAGTAAAACCAGCTTGAGTGTGAGAAATCACTTCTTGGGGAGCAGAGTGACTATGGATAGGCCAACTTGTAAGTAATAGTCACAGCTCTCTTTAAATTATGTGCATAATAGTTAGAAAAATGAATATAAAATAAGCTGTGCACAGTCCCCTTAACTCTAAGCAGCAAAACTGAAAATATTTCAAAGGGAATAGCTGTCCTATTCAGCACAAATAAACATATATTGGTGAAATGTGTGTTTCCATTTAATCTCTGTATTGATCAGAACACAATTGATCAGCCAATATCCTGAAAACATTGAGAAGAAAAACAACAGGGAGAACACAAACTGTACTCCTCTGGAATAAATTAGCAAAAAAAGTGTGATATAGATGTGATCTACATATATATTTCAGTAATAAGGATATGCCAGTGTAAGAAATGAATTATTTGTGCAGGCAAAACTCCTGTTAACAGGCAGTTAATGGAGAAGAAGGATAGCAGAAGGGAGTTGGCAAGCTAAATGGGTGAATAACCTGTGTCTAAGGTTTCATGATAAACGAGTCTAAACAGCAGTCATTAAGTATAATTTTAACAAGATCTCAAGAACAACAGTATAAGCAATTGAAGAGGCAACAACCCATGGTGGGACTGTAGCATGGTTTTTCCTTCAGTGCCCCTGATAGCACAGTAATTGTAATTGTCAGTAACAAGGTCCTGGGTGAGCAGGAGAGCTCCACCTTCAGCTTGACAAGAATGTGTTGTGAAGGGGCAGCTATAGACAACTCCACCAAGGACAGGGGAAGGAGGGAGGCAGGAAAAACTGCTGCAGGAGATGGCAAAAGAACTTCAGATGACTTCACATAACTGAAATAATAGTATTAACATTGAGAGCCTTCTAGTCAGAAGGCACAGCTATAATATCAAAACCAATCTATCTGTTTCCTTTTGACAATGCAAAATTTAAACCCAAATCTTCCCCATGGCAGAGGGTGGAGTGTGATGATCTTCTAAACCCCTTCCAACCCAAGTTTTTTATTATTATTAATATTCTTCAATCCCATGCTTGACTTTTGAAGCTGATTTTTACTGGACAATATTAAAACAGCCTTTCTGCACAGACATGCTGAGTTACTTGGTTTATTTTATGAAGCTGCTAACCCAGGCTGTTTGCTAAAGGTGAAGTAACTAAAATGTTGTCTTTTGAAGGACAAGGCTTCATGGTACTATGAAAATGTGACAAAATCTGTCATCCATAGGAGAGAGGATATTTAAGGATAAGAGGATAGCAGGCAAATTTAGTCAGTTGGACAGTGTATTTTAGAAGTGATAGATTGTATTGAAGACTTGGAAAAACCATGTGGTACATATATTTTAGGGGATCAAAGCCCTGGGAAAGGGGATTTCATACAAAGTTGTATGAATTTGGGAAAAAAACGCAGTAAAACAACATTGAAAAGGCACTTAGCTCATTCCTGGTACTATGAGACACTGGTTGTGTGAGTTCTGCAACAAAGGATAGGCAATGCATTTGGGAAAGAGCATAAACCAAGAGAGGAGTATGGGATGAAAACTCTTCTGCTGGTTAGAATGACAGGAACCGATGCCAGAATTCATGTGGGACTATGGTTTTAGTAGATATTTAGACATCTAAGTGGGTAACAAGAAGATCTAGAGCTGTTACTGTAAATTTCCAAGAAATATTTTGATTTCATTCTTCATTGGAAGATAATGAAATATTAGGAAAAGGTTTTTTCTATTGAATTACATTATGACATATTGAGAACTTTTATAAACATGAAATGATTTGTAAAGGCAAGTACCAGGGAAAGAATATTAGGCTAAATTGACCACTGAGGTCAATTATCACCTCTATATTGCTTCTATTATCACCTTGATGTTTACTGCCTGTGGAAGCTTTTTCATGCTCCCCCTTCTTTTGATTTTTCTGTAACAACTCAGGACAAGCCAATCTTTTTGTGAATGCTTGAAAGGGAATTGTAATGGAGAGAGCCCTGCACAAAAGATATGAAGCTAAAGCAAAATGTTGAGTTTTGCTTAGTTGCTCTTTTTTGGTTTCCTTTTTTCTTCTAATGAATATTCTTAGTGAGAAGAAATAGTATCCCCTAGAACTACACATGAGACTTCATCCTTTTAGCTGAAGAAGGAATTAAATAAAGGAAGCCTTTCTGAAGGACCCTATGCTACTTATTTAGGTCATTTTAAACGTCAATATGAGTAAATGGGAGGTTATATATCATCCTTTCACTTTAAATTTACAGGCTGCAATGTGTAAATTTTGCCTTATGAGTTTCTTATAGCAGAGATTTAGGTTTTTCTGTCTTATAAAAAAAATTGAGTATGCCAATGTCTCTGTGAAATAACAAAAAACAAATGAGTGTTTGTTTTGAAACCTAGAAAATAGGTTTCAAAAGGAAGAAAAAATTGGATTATGATCCAAACATATTTTTCCTATTATGATGGAAAAAGCCACTGGATCTCTGAGTCTCATTTGGCTTGTGCCTGATTTCCTCAAATCTCACCTTTGTACATCAAATTTGAAATTAAATGTGGGGAGTACAAATCCAAGGCAAACCATTTCAGCTTAACAGTACTTCAAACCGTTTTCTGTTTATTACAAGGAAATGATTTGAAGACTTTTTTTTTTAATTGAAATTATTTGGATCTGTAAAGAGCTGTAAAGTTCTCCAGACCTACACCAGTTTCAGTAAGTCTCTGTAGCTCTTCACAGTACTGGGGGTGTACTCTTCTAATGGAGGTAACTGAATGAAGCTTTTTAATCCCTGTTGCATCCCTTAGGTTAGATTATGGAATTGTTCCTGTGGTCTCATGTCTCTAGAATTGCACACAAGTTACAGCCATACAAGAAAGTTCTGATTTCTTGCAACCTCCATGGGTTTCTCCCTCCACCTCCAACCCCCTGCCCTATTTCTCTTTCTTTGCATCAGAATTTGAGATAGAACAATATAGGTTAGCTGTAGGTTAGAAGTTGTGTCTGCATGCTGGAAAATCCATGACCAAGTGAAAAGTAAGGGTGATGAATAAATTCATTTTAGCTGAAAAGGCAGCCTGTGAGGCTGCCAGCCTGGAGGGCACTGTGCTTTGGTGTGCTGTGCTCTCGGAAATTCTGACCTCAGCCCTTATGATGGCAGCAGTTTGGCTCTTGCCACTATATGGGAAAAATAAACAGGGTAAAAATAATTGGTTTTCTTTTTTGTTGTTTAAAACTTGCCTGAAATTTCACAAGACTAGTTAACTAGCTTTTTTTGGAACATTTCACATGGAAAAGGTATGATGCAGATCATGAGGTGGGAATTTGCTTCTAAAAGGATTTCCTGCATGAAACAGAGGGGAAAACAATAGATACAAAACCCCCTTGGAACCTCTTAGTGTAGAAAATGCATACATTTAGCTTTTGTTCAGCTTTCTAGATGTTCAATTACTTCCCCTGCAACAAACATTTTCAAAATATTGTAACCTATAAAGAAATGATCTTGCAAGCGACTTGCTTGTTTTATGCAAAAACATGCTGTTTGTGTTTAAGTGACAGTAACCAATAATTGAATATCTGTAAACACTCACTAAACAGAGAAGTTAAATAGTATCTTTGGAGTAGGCTAAAATTAGTTTTCATTACAACCTATTTGTAAATCATTTGAACCAACTATCTCAAGCTGAAAATGTAAATGTGTTTTTGTTTTTGCTGGAGAGATGAGGTCAGCACAAGTCTGCAACAAATCTGATTACTTGGGTGGAGGTGACATGATTTACTTAAATCAGGCCATTTCCCCATTAAAGCATTGAAGCCTCAACTTATAAAGAGACTGCTTAGCAGATGCACTGTAATATCTTCTAGGATTTGTTATATTAGGTGATTGGAAAGAAAAGAACAATTTTAAGAATGGATGTATTTCTATGTTGAGTAGGGGGGAAAATCCAGTTTTTACAGCAGGGGGTGGCTAATTTTCAGCAGGTAAAGTAATCCTGCGTCATAAAAGCTTCTTTGTAAATATTGTACAATTAAAGATGTATGTATATTTAGATTTATATTCCCAGGTTAGGACAATGCAAGGATGAATCATGTGAGTGGTCAGTTTCTTACATTTCCCCACTTTCAATGCAGAAACAATTTTCTCTCTCCCTTTCTTCCCCAACCAATGGGAACAGCACAGAGGCTTTAAACCCCTCAGTACAGGTGGAGTTGGGGGTTATTGTTGAGTTCTTTTCCTTTTTTACCCTTCCCCCTGTGCCACTTAAGATTAGGAAGGAGTATTAAATTGGCAAAATTTTATACTGCTGCTCCTGCTTCTCTCCAGTGTTACGAGCTGAGCCAGAGGCCAGACCATAAAATGTGATTGATTAGCAAGGACTGTAGTTACTGGAGGAGATGCCATATTTTCTGTGCATTCCATGGACTGAGAGGCTGAAACAGGAGATTCAGACCTGCATCTCCAGGGCTGAGCCCACTGGGGCATGTGCCTGCCCTGGAGGAGGTTGCACAGAGATGTTCTTTGTTGTGGTTGAAGCATCTTTGTGCTCCTGAGCATTTGTGTCTGCAGGTGGAGTCTCAGGTGCTGCAGGTTCCAGGCCTTTGGCCTCACCTAGGGAATCATTGTTTATCTTGCTCTGCTGAGGCAAAGGAGATTTGGTGGAGAGGTGAATTTTCTCATTAGGCCAACTAATGGTTTATTTTATAGTGTGCTTTTTGATCGTTCCTCTTTCCCACACTCACAGTAAATCTGCTCCTCCCTTTGCCGTGGTTTGTAGGTGCATTTGGTCCAACTAAAAACTGGGACAGTGGATCATGACTTCACTAAAAGCTTGTAGGATATTTAGATGGTAAATGCTTTTGGTCTGTGTCATTACATTAGAAATTGCTATTCATTTTTTTCAGGTGAAGAAAAAACCCACCCCCATAAGCTTAAGTTTTGGGTACTGTGGTACTGAAAGAAGACTGAAGTTGAAAATTCTCTCTGAGATTAGTAGTTCTGATCTCCTGAGCCAGCTGTAAGAGCTGACTATTATGCTCTAGGCTAAAAAATACTCAGTAAAACCTGATTTTAATGTAATTAAGAGCTCATTTTAGGGCCTTCTTTGGGTATTATTTTGCAATAGAGAGTGGTAAAAAGATGAAAATCACAAATTGATAAAATTTCACTTTGGTTTTCATGTCACTGAGGTATTCCCTTCAAAGGGACCATGAAAATATGCATTAGTTGCACATAAGTGGGTCTTGATCTCAGCCCATGCTGCTTTGATTAGAGCTGCTGTAATTCCATCGTGCTTTTTGCAGTGGGACTGAGAGGTGCTGCAGAGGAAGGGGAGGTGGAGTTGCAGCAGACACTTCTGAGAAAAGGATGAAGGGTTTGAAGGGTTTGATTGCCTGCAAGGAGGCATCAGTGCATGGCTTAAACATTCAGCTTTTACCCCACCTCAGAGAGCCTCTCCCAACACTGGTGGCTGGGAGCAGCCCTCAAAAACCAGCAGTGTTCATCTCAGTCTGACCTCTTCTCTCTGACACCTCATCCTACTGCAGCTAGAGCCTATCTGAAAAGCTATTACACCTTTGCTTTCTCAAAATAGTGCAAGGAATCTGCCAGATTGACTAATCTCTAGTTAAAGCAGTTTTTTTTTATTTGGGTGTAAGGGAAAATAACTGGTTAATTCTGACAGTGAATGCCTGCATGTAAGACCTCAGAACTGAAAATAATTCAAAGCAACCTTTTAAATTAAGTGAGACCTAATTAAAATTTTTAAGTATTTGACTACCTCTGGAAGGGACACTCTATAAAAACAGTGCAAAGCAACTTTTTTTTATGTCAGTTATAAAACTATAAAGGCAGAGAAGGAATAAATACACTGAAAGCACTGATTAATCCCCCTGTGTTGCAGTGCCACTTCATACTGTTGTAATGTGGACCCTTTCCTCTGATATTACTCAAGAAATACAAACAAGAAGCATTTATTATCTCCCAAGTAGTGTGTGCTATAGAGTGCTGAATAAGGAAGTGAGGTATTGCAGCTGTTATCTTCTGAACTAACTGCTACTGCGTGTTCCATGACCAGCCCTGGCAGGGTTTTTGTTCCCATGAATGAATAGGCCATAAATCTGTCGGGGCTGACACCAGCAGCACTGCTGGAGAGTGTAAAGGGAAAATTTGCAGAGGAATCTCGTGGTCTTTGCTTGCCTGGAAAATGAGTTCAATAAAATGGAGGTGATCAGTGCTTATTTATAGGCCAAGCTGATACATCCAGCATTGGCTGTCAGGGTTTAACTTAGTGTTTCCTCATTTATGCTCACTCTGTAAAGCAAAACATGGCACTGTAAAAAGCTTATATAATGCTGTTATACTGGGCTAGTCACTATTGTCGAAAATAGATAAAGCAAAATAAAGGGAGGAAAAGATAAAGGCACAGATAAAATGCACAGGAAGGCAATGGAAGAGTGCTGACATCCTGAGAAGGGATGTGGAGCTGCTCAGAAGCATTTTGCTTGAACCCTAGATTGGAGGTGCTTGGCAATTACTGCTGTGTTAGAGCAGCAGATAGATCCTGAGGACTCTGCTCTGGAAAGACAGCATGGGGATTTTATTCTAGTGGAGGAAAGGACTGAGGAGCTGTCTTTATTTTATGTAGAGTTCCTTCTAACACCAAATTGTAAGGTATGCTGGAACTGTACCTTAATGTGTATTCTGTTTTGTGTGGGGGATTGTATATGGATTAGTGTGACATGCAAAAGTGTTTAAGTACGACAAATCTTTATTTGTAATTCACTGAAGAAAATTTTTAACCATCTTTTAAAGCAAGTGTTAACAAAAATCAGGTTCAAACCACACCCAGAGCACAGCATAACCTGCACTTAACTGTACCTGAACTGGGACTGGCTGGGTAAGTTTGACCTGTAAATAATGAAGATCTTCTATGACCAGCTGACCTGATGGGAAGTAGGAATGGCTCCTGGTGGCCAGTCTGTAAAATTTGCTTTGCTGAGTTAGGGTAGCCATGGGCTTGGAGCCAGACTGGACACTGTGTGACCAGAAGTGCAAAGAATCTGAAAATTAGGGTCACTGGGAAACTGCTGTGAAAGACAGATTTTTGTCTCTCTCCTAATAATTTATCAATTGCTTTAAGCCTACTGCCTTATAGCTATACTTGCTGTGTTCAAAGGAGTTAAAGTAAATCTACATGCTCATATTCTTTTCTTTGTGTCTTAATGCACAAAGATTTGTAAACTGAACTCTCTTGGCTTCTTTGATAGGAGTGACCTCTGCCTGAGAGCAGGGAAGAGGTGGAAAAACTCCTCTGAGTCAATGAAGTTAATGCATGACATAATGATGCACTGGGGACATGTGTTGTTGTTTTGAATAAGGACTTTAAAATGAAATTAACAATATTGCAAGACTCTGAGAAGCTATTCTGTTAGTCTTTGGTCAGCTCTATTTCTGCAGCCCCAGCTCAGTTCTAAATATGGTTGAAGGCCAGGTATGTCAGAACAGTAAATATTGTTTTCCTTCTAGCAGTGGAATTTTGCCAGATAATGAGAAGCAGAAGTCCAGTGAAAATTTTAATCTTTAATTGCTTTTAAATAGTTTTCTCAGTGTATTCAATTAAATGAGCACTGCAAAAAGCCAGAATTGCAGTATGTTTCTTTAAACTTGCAAATCCTGTTAGGTGTAGGTCCAGGTTATAAAATTGAACTGCCTTGCCTTGCATCTCTCTGTGGAAGCTAAAATATTTACTGATTTTTCTCTTTTCTGGTGCTCCAAAATTTCTTTCAGTATCTCAATTAGTGCAAACTTATCAGAAAGAAAAGTACGATTTTCTTCTGTTATGAAATTGCTTATTATAGTAGTAATAGAATGTTTCAAAGACATTTTGGGCTATTTCAACATACAGAAGAGAGGCTTTGAAGGGAATTTCAAATAAGAATGCCAAATTAAGTGATAACACTCATTACTGGACTGTTTCACATATCATTCAGACCTACTCCAGGGACAACACTTGAGTTATGTATAAAAATAATACTTGACCCTTGGTGACCTATTCCATTTCCAGTGTCTTGTATCCTGTGATTTAATGAATGAGCCTGTACATTTTCTTGGTAAACATAAAAAAATCCCAACAACCCAAAACACAATTGAGTGTGTTGTTACATCTTTGTAATTCCAAGAATATCTGGAATGTATGAATGGTTTCTGGAAAGGTCTTTCACTTATATGTTACTGAATTAATAGCAGTGCTTTTTTTTTTTGTACCAATAGCTAATGAAACATATAAACACTTTTCTAGTGTACAATTGAATGGATTTTGTTGGCAATGACCCTTCTGTTTCAGCTTTCAAAACAGATATGAAATGTTTTTACAATATGGTTATTGGTTCATTTGAACAAGTGTTTTGCTTTCCCTGAAGTTAATAGCTCTTAGGTCTAAATTTTGGGGTTTTTTTCTGAAATGGGTGTCTGGATTATCTTTCATTTTCCCATGCAGTTCCTGTTCACTGGGGTGGGGATACTTTCTCCATAAAGAAAACAGGATTCTGCAGAGGGAAGTTCGAGTAGGTTGGAGCACTCCCTCATTGGATTGAAAACCCACAGAGACAAATGCTAAATGTGGGATTCTTTCCCATTTGTGCTTTTTTCAGTCAGGTTTTGGAAGAAGTTACTGCAGTGAATGTCCACGTACAGGAGATGAGTTTGTATTTCCTATGGTGTAAAGATGCCAAAGTTTAGAATGCACTTCTGGGCATTTGTATTAGTAAAAATGGCAGATCAATACTTTCAGAAACAAAAATAAGTTGTCTCGAAGTTGAGAATTATTTTTACTTGTGAATAAGTATGTGTACATTTTGTATTATTTTCTTAGAATGTAGCTGCACTGTCTACAGGTGCTACATTAAAAATGACTTTGGATCCAGAGTGTTGCAAGTGTAGAATATGGAATTAAAAGAAGCAGCAAGTCAGCTGCTTGTGTTGAGTAAATCTTAAGAAGTGAGGAGGAAAGAAGTGAGGAGACTCTTTTCCTAGTGTAACAGGAGTTGTGTAGTGATTATTAGTCACATCAGAGCATCAGAGTGGTACTCCTTAATTACCTACAGCTACAACTGCTTAATACAATAAATCACAGTGGAAAGCTGGTAGGTGATAATGACAGGCACCTGCTGATGGAGCCTGCAGTAATAAGGGTGCAGCAAGTGCAGCTGCCTTTCTTCCAATGTCTGAGTGAATAAAGCAGGAGCAAGGGGAGGCAGAGGAAAGACCTCTGACAACAGACAGGTATTAAGGCTCAGGATGAATCTCCCTGGAAAATGCCAGAGATTGTGGGGTTGGTTTCTTTATGTTTGTTTTTGGCTGAGAGAAATAAAGGGAAGGAGGCCAATGAAGCAAAAATGTTAATATTTAAAATATGTATTTTAGTTTTGGCACAACTGCAATGGTTGAAAGTAATTTTGTAGCTACTGTGAGCAGGACTAAATGTAGGAGCATATAGTCAACAGTGTACTTCTGAAAATACATGTGTGCAAGCAGAGCCTGTGGGTGGTGAACCTAAATGGAAATGTTTGTGGGGCAAGGCAGGGTGGTACATTCAAGTGGTGCAGTCAAAGAGCCTGGTTGAAAATCCTGGCAATCCATGAATGCAGCACTCTGTGACTACATTAACACTTCACAATAAAGGATGGCAAGTGGGCAGATTTGCATGCAAATTAAATTTTCAACAATATTTCTGCATGCAACTTCCATTACAGTTGGGCAACTTTACACAATTGAAACTGATGACTAAGAAAAAGCATTTACAATTTAGAAAATTACAACAGCAATGCCTGTAATCACCCAGGTTAGCTGCTGAAGTGCCTCTAGGGGTTTGATTAGAAGGAGGAGAACCTTTAAGAGGCTGATGAGGCAGTATCAAGCACTGTGAATTGAAACAGAGTGAGAGAAGCTGGTATAGCCTGGGCTTGGTGAAACAGATCTAGGATGAACCTGTGTAGTACAGACAACTTCTAATCAGTGGAACAGGGTTTGTTCAATCAAACTGTAAGGAGCTGTAAATAGTGTGATACTTAGAACAGAGGCCACATTTAACAAAATTGTATATGCAAGACAATATCAACTGCCCAATGGAAATAAATAAAGGGTGGCGGGTGCAAGGAAAGGGATTGAATTTGTGATTGTACCAGGTCCTGAGAAGTAAAGAGTCCACGACTCCCCCAGACTTTTCCAACACGTGTCCATGTATTTTTTACATTTGTAAACTGTTTGTTCTGTATTTCCATCACACACATTTGGCTTTGTATGAGATCTGTGTAAAGGGGAGATGAATAATGCTGAGTAAAAACTCAGAATATACTGCCCTCTCCTGACAGCTGGGTCAACCCCAGAGCCTGCAAGTAAAATACTTGGTGAATTTTTCTTACAAGAAAATTTGGTGCTTGATCCTTCAGCCTTTGGTTATATAACTTAAAAATGTTCTTCCACTGCAAAAGTGTGGTTTTTGTCTTCCATTGTGAGAAAATTAATGAGACTATTATATGCATTCTTAGATCATCAACTCTTCCAAAATGTATCTTTATAACATTTAAAATGTATTTCCCATATTGTCTGTTGTCAATTTACTTAGTTTCAGAATTGGCTCACTACCAGATTGTTGAAGATACGTAAAATAATGACTGAAACTGCTGCCAAAGTGATAATGAAATTAGCCCTGGTCTTGTCCACAAACAGGTTAATTTTAGGGAGGGACACAATGATCAGTGATAGCTGAAAGTACAGAGAAGTGCACAGGAAGTTTGTAAGCTGGGGATGGGATTGTGAATGTTGCATGGTAGAGGTTTGGTTGGAAGTGAGTTGGCAGCCAAATAGACCTCGTGGTTTATTGAAATATTAAGTCTTTCCACGTATTTTTAAGCCAGGTTGCATTTTGTGAAATCCAGTTACAGAAAGTAGTACTGGTTTTGTCTGATTTTATCTCCCAACCTGTTCTTGGGCCATAGCTGAAAAAGACTGAGTATAAACCCTGCTATCTTTTCCATCCAGTCTGAGAAGTTAGGTGATGAGGAAATGAAAATGTTCTTGTCAATTATTTGGAAAACCTCAGTGAAGCTTTCTTTGCCTTCAGCAGGATATGTCTGATATCCATTTGAGAGTCACTGGCCCTATTATTGGCCCTATTATTAATTTAGTCTTTTTCCCCCCTTTCTCTGCCCCTTGCCCTGTATGGGGCTGTCTCTTCCATTTCTGCAGATTAAGAAGTTGTCAAGGAGTAGAAATTTCCATTAGGAGGTGACTGCATTCTTTTTGTCCTGTATAGAAGACTACAGTGCACTACCTAAAACACCAGTAAAGGAATAATTCTGCTTCATGCATTTCACGTGTGCCTTTGTTTCTTAAAACTGCACAAGTAGAGGGTGTGGTGTCTCCCAAGCCTTTCTTTATTCAGGGCTCATGATCTGATTTCCAGCAGAAAGCCACAGAAAACAGAGGAGCTCCAGAAAACAGAGCAGGTCAGTGTATCAGAACACTGAGGATTACTGTGGCTGGGAGGGGATTATGAGGAAAACTGAGTTTTCCCAAGAAGGGCAGAGTATAATGGAAAGAGGTGCAGCAGCTCTGGTGTTTTCCAGCAGCTTGGACAAGACAATTGCTAGTGGAGCTCTCAGTGGACCAGATAAACTTGCACATGAGCTTCATCCAATGTACTTGCTGAATTCAGAGCTTCTCTAAGAGTTTTTTGCTTTGCCTCTTTTGCTGAATAGTAAACCATAAAATCCTGTCTTAGATTTTTTTTTTTCATTTTTTGGTCACTGTTCTGTACTTTTTAAAATAAAAATTACCTACTCCACTATGCCTGATCCCATGCTGCTGCTGTTGGTACAATAGAAGCACGTGGATAAGTAATCTGAGCTAGGAGTGTGTGCTTTTCCCAGCTAAGGGCTGTCGAGAGCACCTGCTCCCTCTTTCAGCTGTACTTCAGGATTGATGTTTGAATTCTGTTCCTAAGGACTGAATGTGTGATGTTTTCTACAACAAACTGCCAAGCCTGCTTTAGTAGGCACTTAGCCACACCATCCCTGTCCTTACCCCATGCTGTCAAATTAATATTGTGCCTAAAGATGTATATATTTATAGTGCTGCTAGGTACAAATGAAAGTTGTGCTTCAGGTGTTGTCATAAATCTTATTAATCTAAAAATATATATATATGCTAAGTTTTAAACTTATGTCCTGTGATACTGGTACTATTTTTGAGGTGATGGTGTTTGCCCACAAAGGTGCTCTGTATGGACACTGAGGGAATGTGTGCTATAATTTTCATGCATTGCTTTTGGGCATATTTATGTTAAGGGTAAATAAATAATGCTCTCTTAATCTGGTACAGATTCTGCTCAATCTCATTCTGAGTTTTGCAGCTCAGAGGTCTGTGAGAGTGTCTCTGTTATTACTGAGCTGGTGGAGAAGATGTTGATTCAGAATATACAGCTGAGATAGCTGGGAGTGACTGGTGGGAGGTGGCACAAAACCCATTCAGTCCCAAATGAAAAGGTGTTTTTATTCAATTGGGCTCTGACATTGCAGAAATGTGCAGCAAGCTGCTGCCCATTGGGATGAAGATAATGTTGAAAGTAAGGAAAAGGACTTCTAAGAAATTCTAAAAAATATTGCATGAATTAATGAAAAAACCCCATATTTCTCATTGTTAGATAATTCTGTTTTTTCAAGAGACCATAATTAATGGTTCTGGTAACCAATTAACCACTTCTAGCAAACAGTGAGATGCTGGACTGCTGATTATGACTGCTGGTCAGCATTAATAGAGTTAATTGTGAACTGCATGTGATAATGTGATTTGCTATGGCACACTTTTCACATTGAATTATTTGTGCAAATTGCACTAAGAAAAATACTGTAATAATGCTTATGTAGATTCAGTGCAAGCAGCATATTGGTGCAAATACTGTTTAGGTGAAATTAAAAGCAAGATTTTTATTACTCATTCAGAGGAGAATTGATTGTCAGGTTTTATGAATCCTAAAGTGTAGCCAAGAGGAGAACAAAAAACATTTACTGAAAAGCTGGAACACTGATCAATGCAAGTGCCATATTTTAATCCACCACTAATAATTTTATTTAATTGTCTCAAGGCTTTTTTTATATAAAGAGCTAGGCAACAGAAAGGTGTCTCTGTGCTTCTCACTTTTATTACACATGTAAACAAACCATCATGAAATGAATAATACTTTAAATTAAATGGATATGAAATAGCTTTAACTCCTGGTTAGTCCTTCTGAGCTCTTTCTAATAGATTAGCCAGTAACTGGCAGGGTAGCACCATGGGATATTTCAGCTGTGGAACCACTGTATTGATACTATTAATGAAACCTCAGACTAAAGACTTACTAGGCATGGACAATACAACAAGGACATAAAGGAGTTATTCCTGATTTTCACACAAAAATCATAAAGTGTTTGTCTCTGACTTGCTACTGTGATCAATTTGTACAGCAATGATTAAAAAAGTGTGGGTTTGCACCCTTTGTATGTAGAGAGGGGAATACTTTACAAAGCTTTGAGTGTCTTAGGTGCTCTACAGTCTTGTATTTTCCTTCTGCAGTGCACCCTTGTCCTCACTGGGCACAAAATTGAAGTGCTGAGAGCAGGTGAGATGGGGCTTCAAGATAAAAATAGAGGTTAAGCTGTAATTTGCCATCACAGAAGACAAAAATCTCTTGCCAAGGATGGATACAAGCTTCCTGAACTCAACAGCTCAGCTTAAAACCCACCTGAGGTCCTGTGTCAGTGCATGGTGTTAACTTCAATGGCCTTGGAGTAACCTTCCTTCTCTGGTCATGGTTCCAAATGTGTCCCCTTTGTTAGCTGAGATCATTTCCTCCTCCCTCACATGTAAGCAAGGTTTGCAGTAATAGATGGCTCCTGCTGAGAGTTTGCCAGGCAACACAACTCTCCAGGGAGGCTTAAAATGTCCTCCTCTTAAAAAATGTCCAATTTAACGGCTGTATTTAGGTGTTTGAGGCCATACAGTGTTTGCAACAACTGTGATGGCTCTATTATGATAATGGAAGAAAGCTGCATTATGAAATAAATACATTCTAGGTTTTCCTTGGCAACATAATGTAAGGATTGTTCTGCGTGTTGGTACTAAAGAATCAAAAACAGTTTAGTAAGTCGATGTGAACACTATTTCTTGTCGTGTGGTTAATGGATCTACTGTTGTATTTGTGTTCTTTCCAGCTCTGCAATGAAAAATTATGTTTTTTCTTCAATGCCACAGCACTAGTCATCTTTATATTCAATGCATTCCCCTTCAAATCTTTCAGTGTGAGATGTCTGCCATTTTACTGGGTTAGAGTCATTTTCCTGGTCATTTTCTTGGCAGTAGAAAAGGATCATCTTTCTTGGTTATTGATGTTGCATTTAATAAGCTCAGTTGAGTATAGTCATGTTGAGGTCTAAACAAATGCACTGCTACTTTTTTCTCTTTTTCTTTTTTGTGTGTAGAGCTGGCTGTAAACATGGCAGTCTGTAATTACCCTGGTTATGCTTCTGGTTAAAGCAACAATAATTTTTTTGCCCTTAAAGTATTTAAACACTTTCTGATCCTTCTTCCCTTTTCCCAAAAGCTGTTGTTTATGATTGACTGGGCAGATTTAGGAAATGGTGAAAATTTTTATGATTAGCAGCTACAGTACATGAATAGTAGGCATTCTTCAGATTTAAAGAGGTCAAATTGATTTTTGTGTGTGTGTGACAGAATTTGTTCCTGGGGTGAGACTTTGAAGTGAAATTTCAAAGCATTGACTAGGGGTGCAGCTCTGCAGCTTCTTACTGACTTTGTTCAGAGATCAGGAGCTAAGACTGCATGCTGCACTTTGAAAATTTACCCCTAAGTATTGAGTTCTACCTCAGAATAATTTTTTTCCAATAATTTAATAAACCCCTGAGAATGTGGTTTATAATGGAAATGCTGACATACTTAAACTTAATGCTAATCACTGGAAATTAGTAAGATCTTAAACAGAACTTGGGCAAAACCTGCAACTCATAAGTATCCTGTAGTTAATTAACAGGAAGTATTTCAGAAATGCATGATCCTCAGAAAACTGTGTTAGCAGTGGCCCTGTCAATAGTAACATCATATTTTTACTCCTCAGACTTGCCATTATCCTCCAGTTCATAGGAGGGTACTTCAGGTACCTGGCTATTTCCCAAACATGTATGTGCTTTGTGGGATTGAGCCTGTCAAACGTGGAAGATCATGGTGAGGAACATTCATACATAATAACAGCATTATGGATTCTTTTTTAAAAGTGTCAACAAGATTAGTGCTGTTACAGTCTTGTTTGTTTGAGTAGGACCTCAGGAAAGAACATCTTGCAGTCAACAAACTGTACTGGCAATGTCCAGAACCTGTGATTTTGAGTTCCAGGCATGTTTGCTGTGTGACTTCCTCTTGCTGCTTCATATTTCTGCCCCACATTTCTCCATGGTAAAATCACTGCCATGACCATCTAATAAATACATAGGGGTATTTATTTTTTATTATAATTGGGGGGGGGGGGGGATGTAAGAATCAGGAGATGGAAGATGAGTTTTGATTACATGGGGCAGAGGTTGGGAAAACAGACCTGAATTTCTGAGCCCTGCAAAAAAACCTGGAATTCTTGCACGTTATGGTTGCTTTGTGCTGTGTAGGTGGTGGCTGTGTTTTGCTGTACTGGTTTGGAAGGAGATTCACTGAGTGTAATTGTTGGCTGCAGGTCTGGTCACAGCTTTTTTGCTCTCTATCCCATCTCTCCTATTGTGCTCCTCATACAGCAGCCAGTGAATAGAAAACAGCAGTAATGTCAGTATCCAAAACTTTGTATTGTGGCTTGATAATCTCAAATCTTAGCAATCTAAATCAAAACATAGTATATGAAATAGCATCTCCTTAGCAGAGCATTTCAAGGAAGAATCTGAAGGAGAATTATGTGCTTGACCTGTGGGTTTTTGCAGAGCTTATGAAGGCAGTGTGGGAGCAAGCATTTAGGTAAATTTGAAAAAGGAGTGTTTTCCTTGTGTTCTCCTTTTAAAAAAAGCTGTTCCCCAAATACTAATGTTTAATATTTTTCGTCACAATTGAGCTCATGGATGCCACAACCAATTTATACAATTTTCCATAAGAAAAACAAACAAAAATTGTGCATCTGGACTGACAAGCTGTATGCCAAGATTCAGCCAGATGCAATTTGAAATGTCCAGGACATTAAACATGCCCTGAAATGGAGCTTTTAATGAAAGTGCCATCTCAGTCTCAGCTCTAGTGAATGCCAGTGTAATGCTGCAAGGAATTTATCATGCTAGATCTTAACTCTAAGTAGGCTACACTAATCTAGGAGTAAATATACTGGGAGTGTGCAGAAGTTAATGCTTGGGAGGTGATATTTCCATCACATATCCTCTCCTGCCTGCACACTTGTTTATAGTAATGTATTTCTGATAGCTACATAAATTTTACCAAACTTAAAGCAAAAAACCAAAAAAAGTAGAAAAAGGAGTTGTGTGCTTGGTATGCATTGTTTTGCTCCTTTCATTAATTCTTGCTGGCATTGTGGATGCTCAGATGAACAATAGAGTAGCCTGTAAAGATCAATACCAGATTGCTGATAGTGCCTATCTATTCAGAGTAGATTATTTGATAAATGGTTTGGTCCATATGTTTTGACATTTGTTAGCTGTATAGCCCAGACCAACTGGTAGAACTGTAGTTTCATCATAAAAAGGAGGAGCAACAAATACAATATTTCCCTTTTTTTTTTTGCAAAACCGATAGACTGTAGTTTTAAAGCTGTAAGTAGAAGATTTCAAGAGAAAAAAAATAAACAAGCTCAAGCTGTTAGGAATTCACCTGTATTTTTCTTAAGTTTTGTAATTAAGGTCTATGAATACAGTATATATTACTTGTACTTTATGTCTTTGGGGTGGATGGGATTCAGAGCTCATAAAGCTGTAGTCTAGCTGTTTTATATCAGTGCTCTGTACAGTGGATCCCACAGGTTCCTAGGAGAGCAATCCCTTCTGTGCTCCCCCCAAACTTGCCCTCATTTAAAAATCTGGGGACTTTAATGAAGGATATGTAGAGACAAGAACATCAAGAGCAGGCTCAAAAGTCAATGAACCTTCAGGCAAACATCTAGAACTTCACAAGAGCTCAGATTTCAATTCCTGGTATTTAGGTCAAAATTCTGTGTTAGTTTTTGCAAAATCTTTTTTCTTTTCCCTTCAAATTCTGTATAACATTTGCTCAAGTGCTAAGTCCTGCACTTGGTATCCATTTAAATGAAGCATATTTTCCATTTAAGTCGTTGTAGTCATCCAACTCTTCTCTTTTGTCCAGGCTCAGAGGAATAAGCAAGACTAAATGCAAAAATCATAAAGCACTGAATTAAAAGAGTTTTTTATAGTTACTGTCTTTATTTCAAGCTGTTTATGTGAGAAATTTATTAATAAATATGTAAGTAAAGCAATCATTTAAAAATTGTAGGTAAACTTTTATGTGAAAAACCCAGTCAAATTTAAGGACTAGAAAATGGTTTTTTTACAAATGATTTTCAGTCCTTGTATAGAGAGACCTTGTACAGGTGAAAGGTAGTACTGAAATAGTTATAGCAGGAAAAATACAGTGAAAAATTATACCTGGCATGCTTCAACTTTGAAAAATATTTTGGAGCCTTAGAACAGGGGAAAAAAAAATGTTTCTCTCCCTCTTCCCCCATTTTGTGACTCTGTTGAATTCATGCCATGAGGACAAGGGTGGTGCTGGCCCAAAGGCCCCTGGTCTGTGGAGGTTCCTTGAGGGTGTAGTGCAGGCACGTGGTGAAGGGCATCTAAACCTTGGTCCTCTCCCCCTGCCACGTGTGACAGGTCCTCCTGTGCCAGGCGTTCCTGGGGCTGCTGTGAGTGCTGCTGTCCCTGCTGGGACTGGGGAGAGTCCCCCTGTCCACACCAGGACTGGTCCCTGCAGGGGAGTGGAGGGGAAATCGCCCGGGGTGGTTCAGCACCTTGGGGATACTCTGGAGTGGGACCTGGGTCTGCATCTCTGGGAGAGTAAAATGAGCTGGTTTAAACCAAAATAAACTTCAAGGAAGAGAGGGAGTGGGATTAGAATTTCTGGGATGTTGGCCTGAGATCAATAAAGGAAGAGTTAGGGGCTGACATTTTTCCTGCATAAAATGCAGAAGAACACAAAGGGACAGACAGTCTAAGCTGGAGGAGGTATTTCTGGGTGATCCAGGGATGGATTTAACATATTTAAATACTATCCTGTGAATATTACTGTCTTCCCACTTATTTTGGACAACCAGGGGTAGCTTTCTATAGAATGGTAGCAAGTGGGTGTCTCAGCAGGGGCTGGACTGCTCACTAGAAGGTGCACATGTATTATTTGTTGTTTAAAGAATAGTGACATGGTTTTTTGCAATCTGCTATCAGAGGATAATATTTGTGCTGGTTTTTTTAAGAGTTGCAGGAAGAAAATGTTAAATGTCAGTTTCTCCTGTAAGTAATTGGCAGTAAGTAGATGTAAAATTCCTGAACCACTGCTCTCAGAATAATCTTAAAATAGCCACTTTCTTGTTTTCCTGGTCTATATATGAAACAGGTGTATTAACATATTAATGATCAGATGTTATATTTAGCTCTGCATTTTAAGAATCTTTAGCAACGTGGAAAAGGATGATTTGACAGGCTTAATTCAACACTGGGCAACAAATAAAGCTTATAATGAAATTAACATAAATCATTAGCATTAATCATTCAGCATTATTGATAGCCATATAAAGAAATGTATCACAGCCCTGGAAGTAAAGAAGAGAAGAGCAATGTTTCTTGCCAGCTGTCCTGATGAGCTATGAGCCCATATGGTAGTGGTACTGGCTTTCCTTTCTAATTTTCCTCCTCTGCTTGAGCTGTCAGGAGCCCCTTTCTCCCCTTTTCTTTTTCCACAGACTGCAGAGATAGCTTCTATCTAATTTTTTTGAAAATGCCAGCTTTTTAGAACAGGTCAGACTCCATCAACATCTGACTGTCACTGGCCATGTGACCAACATGAGAAAACTAGCTGGGTGACAATTAACATGCAGTCTACATTCATCGTTTTCAATTTGGTAACCTTCACTTCTGCTTATACTTTCATCAGCTCCAAGACCTAGGAAGAGTTTTCCTCATTGGGAAACAAAATATTCTTCAAGTAGCATTTTGAAACCCTTTATTGGGAAATGTGTGCATTTAAAATTTGATAAGGAAAAAATGAATAAATGCAGTTGTTCAGTCACTCTTCCCTGGATAGCTTTTTCCTGCTTGTGTGCTGCCTTCCCTCCACACCCACCAGTCCTGTGGGTGTCCCCCTGCCTTGTCCCCCAAAAAAGGTGAAAGAATTGAGGTTAAAATAATAAACACTGCTACTACTGCTTGTGCTTTGAAGCATTTAAGAATCTGTAGTTACTCAGTCATCCTCATTTACCTGAAGCTCAGTGAAATATTAGCTGAATGTGGCTTCTGGGATTAAGGAGCAGGACTGACAACATATCCCTAGAGCTTTAATCTCATAGGCACTGCATACTTTTTTTCATAGTTTTGGCATTTTTTCAAGTGTTAGACAAATCTTCATGATCAGCAGGGCTCAGGCTCAGTGCTGTGAGAACATGAGCAGAGTAGGTGCACTGGGGAGGTATCACAGAGGTACAATCTTTGCATGGCAGTGATGAAAATTTCCGCCTTTTCTATTGTTTCATATTTTTACCTGGTCCCTTTCATTTCTTTGTGTTGTGTGAGCAATTGAAATAATTCTGGTTTTCATTACCATCTCCATTTTCCTAGTTAGAAGGATGAATAAAATGGCTTCAAATTAGAGAACCATGCATATGCAAGCCATGTTTACATTTCTCTGTATTTTTTTTTTTATGGTTGGTTCTATTTACCTTTGAAACATCCAAGCACATGGGTAATAAGCCTTTTTGTTCTTAATTCAAGATCACAAAATATATAAGGGATGTGGTTAAGCACTGTCAGAGCACTGCAAGATAGTACAGTACTGTCAGCTCTCCTTAAAATGCCTTTCTTTTTAAGTGTCTTGGTAAAAGGATCTGGTGTACCTAAATGTGTACTAAATTTAACTTACTGGACTTTCTGTTGAATAATTAAATATCATTTTTCAAAGAAGAAGTTTCTGCCTTCTATTGCCATAAAATAGTCTTCATTTTCAAGTTTGTTACCTGCAGAAGAGCATAAAGAAAACAGGTGTTGAGGGAAACACGTATGAACGCAGAGCAGAACCCCATACTTGGTCACTCTTGGGCAATCATGTGTTCACCTCTTAAATTTGCATGGGGCCCTTATCTCCAGTGTAGAAATACATACCATTCCCTTATGCTCAAAGTCAGTGTTGCAAGGGAGCATAACAGCCAGGACTGGTATCCTATAGCACAGTGAATAGATCCTTTAATTTCATGGTTTAAAAAATACTTGAGTTGACCTCAGTATAATTCCTATATTTTAGTCATTTAGGTGTCATGGCTCAGTAATCATTCATTAACTATAGTGCTTTTCAAATGAAGAACTGAGATGAAAATTTTTCTTAATGATGACAAGTGATGTAATTTAGTTTTATTCTTACATTATAGTGGTGCCCGCTAGCGCCGCTGTAGTTAAGGGTCTGTCAGTGGCTCCATTATAAACCCCTATTTTCAGAGGGTTTATAATTCAAAAATTGATTTTAGACTTAAAACTGCCACCCAAGGTCTAAGTCCTGGAGCTTGTTTTTATATACAAATTGGTATTTTGGGGAGAAGAGGAGGAAAGGTTAATGGTTACTCAACTATATGAGTAAGATTGAGGGTTTTCTCTTTTAGATTTGTATTTGTGCTTCTATCATACTAAAAAACATTTCATCCATCTCAGCACCAAGAAAAAAGGCCACTATCAAGTGCTTTATGACCAAAGAAGGGCTGCAGATCTTATTAAGCACAGTGTAAGAATTGAATTGGGCTGAGGCTTGTAAAAGCAGGTCCATGGCTTTGAAAATCCCATGACATTTGATCAGAGGTCGAAATTTCTTTGAGAGTAGTTATTTAGGAGATTGGGGTAGCCATGAATCAAAGCTCCCCCTTGTCCACAGATGTGCTGCTTTGCCTTGCTGCCATCAAGAAGCTGCAACAAAACTGGTACTAATATTATAAAGGCAATTTTCAAAGGAGTCTAAGGTACTTACCAGGCCCTAAATAGCATCTCTGGAATTGAGAATAGAAAAGTAAATATAGCAGTGGCTTGCTAAAAGCTCATGGGAGGGAAGGGAAATGAATTGGCTCCTAGCTGGAACAAAATGAGGAGTGTCCTGGTGGAAATGGGAGCTCCAGCAAGGAAAGCTCTGTGACTTGGCACGTGGGGTTGGCTGCTGAGAGCAGGCAAGGATGGGTCTGGAATGGCTCAGGACTCCTTGGAAAAGGGGGAATCTACACATTGAGAGGATTCCAGGCCAAGTGCCCCTCAGCTCCTCTGGAACCACACTTCTGAGCTGAGAAGAAACAGAGTTGATTGGCTTTAAAGCTGTCTGCTGGAAATGGCAGTGATGCCTCATTGGAATTACCTTATTAAAGCTACTAATAAATTTAAAATAATGCCAAAGAAGTGGTGGAGTTATCATGCATTTCCTTTGGCTTACCTGATAGTCAAATATCATTCTGAGTCTTTAAATATTACCTCATAAACATGAGAATTTAACAGGTGGAAGCAGAGCTTGGAAATATGAAGGTCTTGTATTTTCATGCAAGATTTGCATTGGATTCTGGAGTGTAGTGGAATTTATGGTGTAGGCTCACTACAGTTGCATGTGTTTTTTCTTACCATGTAAGAAACAAGACAACCAAGTTAAAAAAAACCAGTTGATTTCAGTTCTTCTCCAATAGAACTACTTATCCTGTATATATTGGAATTATTTATGATCAATGGTCCTTGATTTTGTTTCTGGTCCACGTTAGCTGTCAGAGATGTTGCTCTCAATTATAGATGGAAATATGAGAATTGGCAGTGGTTAGATATGCATTTCTCTCCAAAGAGAAAAAGCAGCATGAGAGATTTTGAAGATGTAAAGTTTCAGATCAGTTTTGTGTTTTAGAGAGACAATGTAGTGGGTTGTCTAAAACAATGTCCTTCAAGCAGACTCATCTATTTCAATACCCACAATTATCCTTGGGGACAGTTGATCATTTTAATCTTTAGTAGCAATATTTTTTACTCTTTTCTCATAATCATAAAAGGAGAAATCTTAAAGGTAGTTACATAAATTTTAAAAATAGTTTTTTTTGATATTGAAAACTAAAAAACCCTCCCACTAGATCCAAAGGTATAAATACACAAGAAAACCTATTTAAATCACATTCTCATCTCTGACTTTAGAGAAATTCTTTGTTTCTCCTGACAGCTTCTGGCTTCTCATCACCCATTTCAATGTAGTGTGCTGCAGAGAGGATGCATTTCTGTGCAGGTGTGTAGAAACTGGACATTTCAGGAGATCTGCTTGGTGCTGTATCATGGATAAATGCAGACCTGTGTATGAGCCTTGCATTAGGGAAAGGAGAAGAATAAAGCATTCTCCTGTTCCTGATCCATGGCCAACTCTGCCTCCTTGGCTGCTCATGCTGGGCTGCCTCAGATTTGAGGGATGCACAAGAGGGGTAATAAGTGAGAGAACAGTTCAGGACTGGTGGTTACAAGCAGGTGTAGTTGTGTAATGATAGATACTAATGTAAATTTAGGTTTACCTTTATTTTCTTTAAATTTCAGCTATTTATAAACCATGAAATTTAATGGAACACTTTCTGCTGGTTTTTGTTACGGCTTTGTGAGCAGGTGTGTGGTGAAGCAGTGTATTAGACATTTGCACTGTGAGTTTTACTGTGCATTTAAAAATATATATATTTAAAATTACAGTATTTCTTGCACTGAAAAATTCCATTGGAAGTGTTTTGTGTTTCCCAGAATGGGATTAACACTCCAAGGAAGGTAATCTCATGTCAGACCTAGTAGAAATAAATTTAAGCTGCAGAATGGCATCTCCTCCTCTCAGATGGAATTATGAAGGTTAAAATGAAACGCAGCTCTTAATTCACCACGGAGTGCCAACTTGTATTACTAGCATGGACTTTTGATGGAGAAATAAATTATAAACTTCCAATTATTGACAAGAAAATATTTTATCATAAAAAACTTTATAATGAAGAACATTATTTTACTTTTACTATTTGTCACTGTGTTTTCAGCTAGCCACGTTATTTTATAAAAAGATATTAGTGACACATCCATTCCAAAGGCTGAAATCCTTTTATCTTACCTTTCTTTAAGGGTAGTCGTGGTCCAATCTGAAAAACTTATGTAGTTATGGAAATAGTACAACAAAAGTAATTTTTTGATAAGTTTTGCTAACTTTTGGATAAGTTCTGCATTGTGGAATCAAACTAGTTTTGCCAAAGAGTTTAGTATTAGTTTGTAACTAACCAGACAGCCAAAAAAATACCACCTGATGATTGTTTTTATAACAAAGGTAAGGGAAAAACGTAATTTTTCTTTTCTGGAAAAAGAGATAAGGAGATGTTTCATTTATTTATTATTTTTAATCCAGCCCTAGTGTGCAGGCAATACAAGTGGCTAAGAGATGGATGTGTGTAGATATTTGTCACCTTGAGTCCTCTGTGAGTGCAAGCAAAGATCTGCCCACTGATCTCTTTAGCAGATATTTACTTCTTTGGACGTGTGTGGGTCTCTGAACACCTGCTGGGTTAGAAGGGGGTCAGTGCTGATGGCAGCAAAGCTTCTGACTGCTGCCCACTGTCTAAGCTCTCCCTTCATTGTTATATTTAGGGATTTCACAAAGATTCTATTTGTTGATGAAACACCTGGTAGGTTGTGGAAATACCCCCAAACAGGGATAATACTGTGACACTGAGGCACATACCAGTTTGTGAGAATGATACTTTTAAATATTTGGCATATTTGAATGAATCTTTGTCACTGATTTATGTCTTGCTATCTGGTTAAAACTAGAGTGGAAGATCAGGACAGGATGTTACCATAGAAGTTGCACATTTTTTTAGGTTTTGGTTTCCTTTAAGGACATGTGTATTTCCTTAGGACCTGTTTTTTGTTGTAGGCAATGTAATTAATTACATCACATAATCAGATACATTTTCCATTTAGAGACTGTGGAGAAGGCTGTATTGAGGCAACAAGGAGTCTTAATTTGTGTGCTCTTATTCCCAGCCATTTGCATATGTGCCAGCAGCATGGACTGTGCTGGCTGGGCAGGTCACCTGCAGTACTGGGGCTGGTTATAGGTGATGCTTCCTTCTCTTCTGCTATATTTAGGTTTGATCAATTCTCTTCTGTGCTCCTTTACTGAAAAAGGGTATTGACTTCATCATGATCTCACTTTAGTGCCCACCAAACCTATTTGCTGAGGACAGGTACCTGCCAAGGAGCACGTTGCACTGGTTTTCTGCAAGCAGCATCAGTGGCTTCCCAGTCCTCATCCACTCTTCAGTGCTGCTCCTGTGTGGTGTTGGTGTGATTTGAGAACAGTCCATCTGAGACAGCATCACTGCTTTGGAATCAGCAAAAACACTGTTTAAAAATGCTGCCATCCACCTGTTTGATTTAGTGAGGTATTGACATAACACTTTCCATATTAAGATCTTAATTTGCTTCTTGCCAGAACTAAAAAAAAAAATCTCGTTGATGAAACAAAAGCATCTTAGGGTGTAGTATGAAGTCACTGTTTTCCTTGGGCATTTAGGAAGTTCAGAGTAGCACTAGTGATTGGAGGAAGGTGCTATCCTCAGTTGGTAGGTTTTCCAGTTTGGAATACATGAAATTCATGTTGACAAAACGTGCTTTGAAAAACTTCTTAAGGTTCTTTGGGTTACAGACCAGTTCTGCTTTTGTCTTGCTTATCTAAAAGCCGCATAAAGGATAGGCAAGGCACACCTGCTGTGTGGTGTTTAAGCAGACCCAAAATGTGCCATTACAGTCATGGGAGCATGTATACCCATTAAAGATTCTGGGAATAAATCATGGAGTTGTGAGTCCTGGAAATTGAGTGCTTAGACTTATCTTAAATACAAAAGTTTTATCACTGCATGTGTAGTCTGGTGGGGATAAACAACAGCAGCTACTCAGTGAATGCATTTGTGCTCTGGACCTTTCCTAATTATCAAACTGAATCAGCAATTTAAGATTCAACAATAAAGATGTCCAAATATTCAGATACCTGCTACCTGCTTCTACACACGGGTAACACCAAAAAACATGTGCTTTTCAGTGGCAAAATCACTGGAGAAGAAAAACCTTTTTTTATTTTTCTTAAGGTTTAAAACCTCCAGGGCAGTTAGAAAACCATGTTTTTCATTGAACTGTGTCTCTTTGAAATTCACAAGGCTGACATGTCATTGGCATGACGTGTCTCAGTCCGTTACACAGAAATGCCACATTACACCGTGTGACGTGACAGCCTGACAAAAAGGGACACGACGCACCAGCCCAATGGGATGTCAAGCCTGAGAAATTTAAGCCATGCTGTTGCTTAAAAAAACCACAGGGCATCGAGGGGGGCACACTCCATGCTGATATCCAGTACTCTGCTGGATTTTACACTTTCTAAAAGGTTTTCTTGGTTCGGTCAGGCTTCCCTTGTGTTGGATAATAAACCATGCAAATTTAACTTTCTGCTTTTGTATATTTTATCCTGTGGCACCACACAGTCTTGGGTTCCTTCAGAATCCCTGGAAATCCTTTGCAGAAATTCTGTAGGCTTGGAGTGTTGTGACACGGGGGTTTGAGTTCCAGAAGTGCTTTGCTCTGCATTTGGGATTGCTGCATGCATAAACAAGGATTGTTCAAAGATCACAGTGATAACATGACACGCTGTAAGTCACAGTTCAAAATCTGTGAAGGGTTTTAAAATTATTTTACTCATGTTAGCCTGCAGAAAAAAGTCTACTTAGAAGGAAGCGTATCCAGGGTAGGGCACATGGAAGGCTGGGAGAACTTAAATGAATTAAAAGATCATTAATAGACAATTGTTTTTTCCTGGAAAATGCTTTCCCTTGATACTTGTTTTCTTTAAGTAGCAGCAAAGTATTCCAACAATCTCTAAAGAGTTTATGAACAATATACTTAATTACTATGAGTAATTTCAGAGCTAATTAATGTGATAAATCTCTATAGTGAAATATTCTTAGCTACTGATCAATGTGAAATAGATTGAAGTCAGTGCAGATGTATCTTCCAGTTTATTTTACATTTGGTGTGGAGTGGTGAAAATGAGCATTCAGGCATATATACACATCTTAGTTTAGAATTTGAATATTTGGGGTTGCATCATGTATATATAATTTTAATGCAGTCATTTATGTGCAGACTTTGGCATGCATTTTTCTAATAGGTTGCAATAATGGGTTGACATCAAATAGACAAATTAAATTTAATATTCTTAAAAACCTGACATGATTGTTCATCTATTAAAAATAAGAATTAACTTATGGGCAAGGAGTGCAAGAAATAAATTGCTGCACACATTTTTGTTAATTTCTTTGTATCTTATGCATTGTAAAAATTTTATGTGAGGTAATCCACAGTTAAATTTGTTTCTTCTCAGTTTCCAAACTTATGGAATAAACTCGGGATACAGAAGCATAAATCAGCTAAAGTACTTTTGTAATGTTAGTGGGATGTGACCTTAAATGTGAGTGCTTCTGTAATTCCTGGTGGTGAACGCTATCTTCTCATCAATATGCTTGAAACTGATAAAAGAAGGTGGTCTGTAAGTGTAAATTTTGCTTTGCAGAAATATTTTCCATCTTTTTGCAAATAGACTTTCCTGAAATATGATTGGTTTCTGTTTGTGTGAACCTTTTCCATTGACTTAGGTGTGCTTTGGATTGTGACCAAGAATATATTGTGTTTTCAATGAGATGTCTGGTTCTAGTTTAAGCCAGCAGTACTGTGAAGAATATTTTTTCTTCCTAAAATGTTCATACCCATCTCCTAAGAGTGGGTACAGTGTGTGAAAATTGTCCATGGTAGGTTCCACATCTTTATTCCCCAGTGTGAGGGCAGACAAAGCATCTGAGGTTGTGTCCTGTGGGTGTCTGATTGGGTCTGGTACTGAGGTCTCCAACTCCCACCTCTGGGCTCCTACCAATGGCCACAGTGAGAATAATGCAGTCTAAGATCAAAGAGAGGGGCTTGAGCAGCAAACATGTCCCCTTTTCCCCCAGGGAATGGGGGAGGAACTCAAGGAGGAAAGAGAGGCCAGGAGTGGGACCAAGAGCTTGCCAAGCAGAGCAATGGATGTTTGGTACCTGCTCTGCCTTCTTAGCACTGCATCAAAAGTTGCAGACAGGAATTACCTGTTCTGTGAAGCTGAGAGCCAGGACTTTGGTGAGGGAGCAATCTTTGCCCAAATGCATGTGTGAATAGATTTTGTGGTGTGGAACTGTAATGCAGAAACCAGTGTGTGATTTCTGCACAGAGAGCTGTAGAAAGGTGGTTGTACAAGTGTGAGTCTGGCCAACCAGCACAAAGTTGTTTAGATTGTCTCTTTGCTAGAAATGTATCTGGGTTCTGTGGCTCAATTTGATACCACAAAGTGAGGTGAGGAGCTCAGACTTTCTGCAATTATTTCTGCTTAATGTGGCTACTGAGACTGTGCAGCTGCTACTGTGGGACCTCTGGGCAGAAGGCTTCAAAACTAAGTTCAAAGTTACTAAAATGATTCTTTTCAAGACTTTATGCATGCTGGCTCACATGGTAGTGCACCTATGTTCCATCTTCATTGAGAAATGAGAGAACTACACAGGTATCTATATTTTTCAAATGGAGGTGATGACTCTGATGTCACAGTGTTTTTGAAGCTGGACTTTCAAACATGTGACTGTTTTTAGTCAGATCCAGTTCTCCCATTCTAAACTCCTCAGTGTAGCTCAGCCTCTGAGCATAATGAACCTATTAGTATTTTATGAATTGAACTCTTTTTCTCTTGGGGGAGGGAGGGCCTCCTGAGTATGTTAAGCAAAGCAGAATTCATATGAATCATATGGCTGAATTACAGAACATCTACTCATGCCCTTGAACTTTATGATCTGCTGCAAAAGGCATGAACATTGTAAAGGTATGGAAAAGGCAGGATCTGGGATCAGCACTCAATATGTCAAACATTAGTTAAAGCTGAAGAAATGCAAGTTTGTTGTGGAAACAAAGAGCAACACACAACAAAGTCTGCTGGAACTGAAGTTGCTGAGATAATCAGGAACCCTGCTTTGAGAATCTTATAATCACCTTCCAAAATACATTGGCTGAAAGTTCTCTGGCATTCTTTCTTTATTTTAAATTCTATCTGTTTGGAAAATCCAGACTCAATTTACCTTTAAATTTAATGTTGACAAATACTCCTGAAGCACAAGAAGGATCTGAAACTATGAAGCCCAATGATACTACTTTGGATTTTAATGAATAAGACTTCTTTTATGACTGAAGATATGGTTTGATACTGCTTGTTCTGTTTTGGTTTTTCTTTGAAAGGTGAGGGTATTAGTTATTAGTTGTTTCCCCCCTGTGCCCCCATTTTGTTTGTTTGTTTTTATGTTTTGTGGTGGTTTGTTTTTTTTAGTTGGTTTCTGGTTTTGGTTTTTTGTTGTGTGTGGGGGTTTTTTTGTTTGCTTTTTTTTATTATTTTTGTTTTGTTTTGTTCTGGTTTTTTGGTTGGGTGTTTTTGGTTTTTTATTTTTTAACTTCTGTTCTTGTTACTGCCAAATAAAATCCACTACAGCTGCTTTGGCAGAAGCTGTGTTATTTAGAGGACTTCGATTTTAGCCGCATCCTTTTTGTTATCATATTTTGAGGCATAAGATATACTTGGGGCTTTTTTGTCTGTGACTTTGGGAATTTTAACATTTTAAACAATATGTGTTCTTGATTTTTTATTTTTTTTTTATTCTGAGCCTTTAGCCTCCTTAGCTTTTATTTACACAACATTATGCATGAAAATTTTTGCTGGACAAAGAAGCTTCAAATTTGCACCCTCATTCATATAGCACAGTGTGGCACATGAAATGAGTGGCTGCAAATTCTGCTTGAGTAGAAAAAAAAAGCCCAGGAACTTTAAAAGTGCACGTATGTTTTCCTAAATCCGCACAACACGACACGCTGTGAAGACAGCATTCAGCTGCATTTGCTCTGAGAGCACACTGATAGACAGATGGGCTTTGAGAACAGAAGTGACAAATGTCATAAATTTCTCTTAAAGAAAAGTGCTATCATTTCTGCTACTTGCTTACATATGTTTTCAAGCATGACTGTCTTAAGTGTTGCTAAGTTATGTTGCACTGATAATTCAGCTGCACCTTGGGGCTTTTAAGCAAGGGTTAAATTCTACAAGAATTCTGTTACTCTTGAGTTTTTCTACTGATTTGCACTCAGTGGATGCAGACAAAGCAGGATTGCTCAAGTGGCCCTACAGTGGACAGATAATTACACTCTGGAAGAATACAGGTTGTCATGGTTTGTTTGGTCTGTTTGGCTTTTTTTAGCTTTCATTTGGAGCAGATTGCTGTGAGTGTTGTCTATTTTGAAAAGGTTTTTTCTGAGCACAAGTATAAACAGGCCCTGTTCTCACTTGCTATGAACTTCTCCTAGCTCAGGAAGTTAATCACTTCTCTTCTGACTGTTCCCAGAGAGCATCCTAAAATATGCTACAAGAATCTTGCCTACTCAATTGTACTTGCTCTGGGTTTCCTTTGTTAGGATGCCCTCCTTTATTAGAGGAGACCTTGTTCAAAAGAACAAAACACCAGGAAACACTTCCCTTGTGTTATCTTCTCCCATTTCATAACCTCAAATGTTAACAACTGAATTTCTCTTGAACTCCTAAACCCACCTGACCAAGTGCTGCCTCCTGCAGTGTGGGAGGGGAGCAAACATTGGAGCTGTCCTAAGGTGAATTTTCCTTCAGGAAAGATCAGGTGGAAAGTTACTCAGGCTGGCTGAACTTGCCCAAGGCTTCTGCTGTCTGCCACTCCTGCATGAAGGCTTGGGATTATGCAGCTGCATGTGTGCATGCTCACTCTGGTTATGTTTAAAGAAGGGTTCCCATCTGGAACTGTCTGGGTATTTGTTCACCCCTAAGCCTGATGATTTGTGGCAATGTGATGGATCTTCCTATTCAGACTGAGGAGTGTGTTAACTTTTCAAAATGAAAATTATTTTCTTCATCTGACTAGGAACATTCACTGTGCTTCTAGAATTGGTTTGATGGGAATGTAGATTAGCCCACCTAAACCAAGTAACACCCAGGGAATGTTATGAATCCAGGCAACTGAGCTGCCACAGGTGAAAATGGGAATTATTTCACTTTCCTTTACCTGCAGCACACACAGGTTAAACAGCCAGGTTAGATGCTTCCTGTGATCATTCCCCCTTTGTTTCCTCAGTGAACAGTGCCTAAAGAGACTGTTCTCCCTTGAATGTGTGCAACTTCCAAAGGAGATAAAATGGAATACTTGGATTTGACTAGGCTCTCATTTATGATTGAATTCTAATGTTAGATATGAGGAAGAAATGCTATGTAGCCTGTGCTCCTTTAAAGTAATTTTCAAATGTAAAATGCACAATTATGACAGCGGTTTGTCACAGAGTAGAGATTTGGAAAAAGAAAGAGCATTTGTTAATGGGCTTTGGAATTATTTTTTAAGGTAATTTTGAAACTGAAGTGTGGTCAGATAATTACTACTAACCTTTGAAACATTTCCAAGCAAAATGTTATATTATGTAGGGCAGGAATAGTTTTAAGAAGGAATCCAGGGGCTTTCCATAGCTATTTACTGATGACAAAAGATAACTGAGAGATGGTAAACTGTAAATGTGTAGAAAATGTGTTCAAATAAAATCCTCATGGACATCTTATTTCTCTTATATTTGGTCTTATAGTATCATAGACAATATATGATATCCTGTGGGATAATTAACAGTGCTGATGTGCAGGGAATAACCAAATTACCCAGTCCAGCATGGCTGTGATGTAGGCTGTGCAAGATGTTTATAGTCCTTGAAAGGGAAATGTGTTAAATGCAGGCTGTTTCTCGTTTTAGGCATGGTGTTCACTGGGTTTTTTTCTCAGTAAAAGGCAGTATTGGGCAGGAGGTAACTGCAGTGCACCTGGCCTTGGTGTAAGTTAATTGTAGCTTCTGCTAAGGTGCTATCTGCATGGGTAGCTTGCTCTTTTTTTTTTTGGTTGGGTTTTTTTTTGTTGTTGTGCAAGTGTGGAAGGCAAAAAGCTCAGGCGATGACATTACTGTCACCTGCTTAAAACAGTATGAAGTTTTTCAAGAATCGGCATAATCTCCAGGGCTCACTGTTTTCCATGAAAGCATTTATTTCAGTCAAAATACTTCACGTTCTTCTCTACACAGACATTTCAAGAGAAGTTAAAAACATGCCATTTGAAAGGGAAGCCTTACCTTTCTTTGCAGATATACCTGCTTTTCGGTAGATAGTGCCATTGTGGAATGAAATCACAGACCTTATTAGGCAAAGAGCATTCACATGGAGGGTAAACAGACTGAGATGCTTCTAATAAAAGTTGTAATTGAAACAGTTTTAGATTGGTGAACAAGACTTTCTGTTCACCTTCTTGATTTTTATTTCACTGTTTTATCTAGCATCATCCTCAGTAACCTACCCTTTAATTCTGTTTAAATTAAAACCAAGATAACATCTCCCTTTTTTTTCCCCCTCCTGCTTTATTTTATTTTATTTTACGTGTGATTTGCCCTCTCAGAGCAAGGGGAAACAATCTTGCCCATCTTCTTGTAAAAGCATGATGAATCTTTTGAATATGCGAATGTAAGATCTGTTGTTCAAGATGTCATGTTTCTCCCTCTGTTGTTAGCTGGGAGACAACACGGAATACCCTGATTTACCTGTGTAATCCCAGTGTGTCTCAGGTGCCAGGACTTGCTGTAGAGATCAGCATGTCTCCTGTCAGAAATGGTTGGAGTGAGACAGGGACGGCACGACCACTGGGCGCAAAAAGCTGCAGAGGTCAGGTTTCAAGGACAGCCAGTGTGGCAGTGATGTGGCAGTGACAAGTTGTCAAGCGAGCAAATATGAAAGCGGGGCTGGGAGGGAGGGAGAAGGAACAAAATCTTGTCATTCCTGATGAAATATTCAGCATAGCAGGTAGCACCGGGCTGAACGGGTTGTGCTCGCGAGTTTGGGGGTTGCTTGCAGTGGAGAGGGGTCCCGGGGTTGTGAGGGCTCCGTGCTGCCCTGAGGGCTCTTCACAAGAGATGCCCAGCACAAATCGCCTGCTTTAAATTATTGATTAAATATTGCACTCCTCTTTATAGGAGTAGCTACATCAGGCTTGGGTCAGACACCTTTTAGAGCCCTAAACTGCTGGTAAGTCATCCATGTAGATCCTTGAGTGATTATGGATTGATGTGTCATAGAGAAATTTGGAAAGGCAACTGTAACAGTGATGCCAGTTCTGAATGATCATAAATAATCATCGTTAACAACTCTGCTGTGTAGTTTTGTTGGTTTGTTTTCAGACACTTTTATTTTGAATTTTTCATACTGTGTTGAGTTGAAACACTTCTGTTTGTGCTTCTGTGTATTCCACAGTACATGAGGTAATAGCATCGTTCATTTGTCCCTGAAACAGACTGCAGTAATATGGTGACTTTTATCTCCTGGAATATTTGCAGAATTCTTGATACCAGTTTTCTTAATGGTAATAGCTTGTCACTACATGCACATTATTCCTTGGACCAGGAAGACTTTCCCCAGCCTACATATGTGTACATGCACACTAATCCTGCATGTATATGAAGAATAAATGTTAATTTAAGCTTGATTAGTGTAATCTCATTAAGAATAAATACTACAAGAATGTCATGATTCCCAGTGAAGTCCTTGAAGAGCTTGCTGTAATATGAGGAAAAATGGTGTATTTCTCTGCTGCAAGTATGCTTGCATGTTCTGCTATGTGGGATTTAGCAATCTAGCAATCATAGTTCTTTTTGTCAATGTGCACAATTGTTCTTAAATTAGTAAACACAATCCAGTGCTTTATTGTGGATATACATGGAAAAATGCTTTAAATATGTCTTGTGTATTAAATTTCTTCAGGGTGTATTTTAACTGCCATCAGTTACTTTTTAAGTTTTACTTTTCATTTCTTTACATGAGGGATCTGCTGCATATTGACAACTAGTGATGCTGGAGGGAGGAATAGAAAGTTCTCTTTGCTATCCTACTGTCTTCTTCCTATAAAAAACAATTATTTTTTAATTCATCTGCAGCTGCTTAGGTTATAGTGGTGGTAGTGGAGGGGTAGAAGGAATGAAAACATCCTAAATCCATAGTCAATAAGTCAGTATTTAAAAATGGATAAATATTACTTTTTAGCCTTACAGAAATAGGCTTAGTTGCTTGAGAACATAGCTGGAAGGAAAAATTCCTGTGGCAAAATGGTCTTGGAATAAAAAAGGAGAAAACAAATTTAGCTGAAAACAAAGCTATGAAAATGTTTAATGATTCAATGTGGGTTTGTCTCCTGCATGAGCAATACAGCTGCAGAATAACCATAGGAGTTTAAATAACAAACCAGACACCAGAAAAGTGACAGGAGTCAGTGCAGAGTGAAGGAGGGGAGGGTTTTTCAGCTGGGAGCTCCTGCACCCGAGGGCTGGGGAGCACCAGCATCTTTGCCCCAGCAGAGCTCCACCAGCGGCGCTGGCAGCCAAAGCGCGCACGGGGGCCGTGGCAGGGGATGCTCGGAGCTGCAGCCTGGCTCTCAAACTGCCATGTGCCCTCACTCCCTGCTGCTGCTTTCTGCAGGTGATAGCACAAGGATATCAAAGACTTCTCAGTCAGCCTCCCTCTCCAGAGCGCTGTGGCTTTCAAGTAAAACAACAACAACCAAAAAAAGAAAAGCGAAAGAGGTTTTTGAGGTGGACTAAAGCAAAAGACCCCAAATGATAAATGCTGAAATCCAGCAGAGAAGTTGTTCAATATTGATAACCTGGGTATGTGAGGTGTTCTTTTCTCAGCATCAAGTTGGCATCTGAAGTGCTTGTAAAAGAGAATTTGGACTCTGATTTTTAAAATGCAGATTTCTAGGGTTTTTTTTCACTTGTAAAGTTTCCTTGGAAATGTGAAGTCTTGCTTCCTATTAATGGAAGACCTTTTTGGTTACAACATTATGAAATATAAAATTTTTCATTCCTTTCATTTCTAGAAAAGGAGGAATTGGGAAGGACCCACACCTCTTCCTACAGAGGACTGCTCCTACCCCTTTGTACCCCCTCTATTTCATTGATTGTTTGGGCACCCTGTAGGAAGGTGTACATTTGTGTATATTCCTTAAAAATTGTGAGAACTAAATCTTAATTAAGACTTACACATATACTAACTGACCACTGAATTTTTGCTGTAATAAGGGCTGAAATTGATTTTAAAATATTTTTTATTTATTTGACGTTCAGTGCCTTTACACACTCCCATTATCTACTAGGGGGTGTGGTATAGTCTCTGGTCTTGTCTGAGAGTTAATGGGCTTCCAGTTTTGTTAGTTTGGCTCTTGCAGAGGAATAATTGAGCACCTGCAGTTCCAGACACTCGTTCCTGGTGGGTCTTGCTGTCGCCCATCCTCACCTTGTGAAGAGTCTCTCACAAGCCTCTTTTTCTATGAATAAGTGATAAAGTGCCAGTCAGTGCTGTCTTTGGGGCCACTTTGGAATTCAGCTTTCTGAAAGGTGGCTGGTAAGGGATATTTTCATTCATATGGGAATGAAAAATTGCTGCACCAATCTCATGTGTATTTCTCCTGTGCCTGATGCAAGCAAAAATACTGGGAGAGACAGAAAACTCTGCTTGTCTGTAGCCTATTTACTTTTCTGTTTTTAGAAATCATGGATGTTTTGCAACCTTGTGAGTTTTACCTGAGAGAACTTACAAATCCTACCAGGTGTCTGTGTACATTGCACAGTAGTCTGACATTTCTGTGGAGAGGCACAGCAGTGATTGTTTTGTGCAATATCCTGAATTTCCTTATTTTAAGGCTCTGACTTGGTCAAGTATTTAAGCACATGCTCACTTACTTATGGCTCTTTTGCTTCACATCAATGAGTTTGTTTTGGGTTGGTTTTTTTTGTTTGTTTGTTTGGGTTTTTTGGTGGCTTTTTTTTTTTTTACATGGCTAAGAAATCAGATGCCTCTAAAAATCTAAATATAGGTCTGTAGGGAATTTGGCAAAACTGACATTTCACCAAATCCTGTTATTGCTCAGCTCTTGTTTGAGTCATGTCTCACAGCAAAAAGACACCTTGTAGGTAATGTGTGTCCTGGCTTGCCAAGCTGCTTAAAAAATCTCTCATTGTCTGCACTGTAACATTCAGTAGTGTGTATTACTAATAGAATAAAATGAAAAATGTATTTCTTTAACACTGTCATCTCTCTCTCTGACATGCATCTTGAGATGACTTGCAAATGCTCAGTTGTGTAAGTGGCTTACAGAGGAAAATCAGTTAGCCTCTAATGTTATGCTGATGCATGGCCAGTTCCTTGAACCCATTAATGAACTAATCTCTGATACTCTAGTAAATGGTGTTCTTGCATTTGGATACTGCACATTTTGTTTCAGGTAAAATCAACGTTTAAAAAAAATAAAATAAATGGATCATGGGCCTTATCCTACCTTTTTATCATATGTCCTTTGAGAGAAATTGGGAAGTTTTCTAGCCAAAGCTAAAATGTTGTTGTATCTTTTTTATTTTATTCTGTGCAAGATTAGTAAAATCTTCACTTTGCTTTTGGCTAACCACTGAGCTAAATAGCAACCTCTACACACAGAACAATCTTCTAAAACAATATACCAGGACACTTGTATTAAGCACAAAGTAATTTTTCTTTATTTCCCTTTCTATCATCACTGATTATGAAAATAGTTTTGTGTAAGTACAGATTCTCTCTCCCTTATAATCAGCTACCTCCTGCCCGATTCCTTAATTAATGACATAATTCAGTGTTCTGGACATCACAATCACTTCCAGGGTTGTGAAATATGATCAGAGCTGCCTGGAATGTGTGTAGTGAGCCCCCCAAGCAAGGGTCGTGCCTCTGTTGTGTTTTCCTATCCACAGAAAAAAATATGCTCTCAATCTGGATGATTTTCATCTTTAGATTAAAGAATGAACAATTGAAAACCTCCAGAGAGAGAGAGAGAATAAGTATAAAACTTCCTAGAAACAGCAAAAGCTCTGGTAATCTTCCTTCTTAAGCTGTCTCAGAAGTCTGAGTGCCTGGCAGTGCTGCCCACCATGGGACAGAGGTGGGGAATCAAATCTTGAAGTGTCACTTGTCTCAATTTTGGGGTTTTTTGTCTTTTTTTTTTTTTTAATTTTGGTATCTGACAGGTCAGGACTGAGAAGTTCCAGTGTATTTCACTTTGTAGTGTAAACCATTTATCAGCAGTTGTGTCTGTCAGTGTTCAACCCCAGGTCAGCACCACCAACTGCTCACTCCCTGCAGAGCTGTGGCACAGGGAGAGGAGCAGGACAGGAAAATTGAGAACTCCTGGGCTGAGGTAAAGACAGTGTAAAGGCTAAAATAAAAGCCATACACACAAGCAAAGCAAGGATTTCATGCTCTAGGTGCCATGGGCAGCAGGCAGGTGTTGAGCCTTCTCCAGGAAATCTGGGCTCCATCCCATACAGCAGGGGCTTGGGAAGGCAAACACAAACCCTTCCGTGCTGTCCCCTCTCTCTGTCACCTCCTCACCCTGCATTTCCAGCATGGAGGTGGGGCTCAATCATCTTAGAGGTCTTTTCCAACCTAGATGGTTTGATATGATGTGAAATACACCTTGGGGCAGCTGTCCCAGCTGTGTCCCCTCCCAATTCCTGCTCCACCCCAGCCCACTCACTGCTTTGGACATGGCCTTGCCACGGTGTGAGCCCTGCCCAGGGCTGGCATCGTGAAATCATCTCTGTATTTTCAACACTGTTTTCAGCACAAATCCAAACCACAGCCCCACAGGAGCTATGAAGAGAATTAACTCTGTCCCAGCCAAAGCCAGCACACTTGTGGCTTGTTTGTTCAAACATCAGGGACAGGAAAGAGAGAGTACTTTGTGCTTCACTCCACAGGTATTGACAACCAGCTGGAAGATCTGGGGGGTGTGTGGGGGGAAATCCACATCCTAAAGTCATTCAGTATTTCAGTGGAGTTTATCTAAACCACATCTATTTTCTAGAGTGTGTTTTTCCTGCTAGTCTGTAGAGATGTTTCCAGTAGAGTTCCTGAATAATTTCCAGTGCTCCCCTAAAATTTCCCCAATCTGTTCTGTAGGTCTGCACCTTTCAGTCTCTGTCATATGGTGCTGTTGTTTCATTGCTGGTTGAGTGTGTAAATTCATGTATTTCCTCAGTGAAAAACCACCACAGACCTCCTGAGATTTTGCTCTGTGAGTGCCAAGGTGCTCTGCATACTATCTGAGTTTCTTTTCCTTGGGACATGCAAAATGTACAGCTCAGGTTTAAACTGCCTCTGGTCTAGGTAAATCTTTTCACTAGCTTCCTGTATTGATGAATTTGCTGTAGTGTCTGTTCACAAATCTAGCTGAAAATGCACAAATTTTATTACAATCTGCCATAATTCCCCTGATTTTAATGCTTATTTTGATGAAGATGTAAAGGTGAATGACACTAAACACCTCTCAGGTAAAATCCAGTCAGTTTGGAGATAATGGCATTGACTAACTTAAAAAATTGTTAGTAAGCCTGGGGAATTCCTTAGAAATTAGCTGGTTAGTACTTTGCCAAATGTTTAGGTTCTCTTTCTTTCTTTTTTTTTTCTTTTTTAAAATTTTCTCAGAGTTACTGTATTGGCTTTTCAACCTGGATGTCCCTAATTTAACATAACTGGTGAGAACAGAGAGTGAGCAAGATTTCATACAAGTCAATGGGAAGCTTGCAAACTTCCTTTTTTCCTTTCTTGAAATAGAAATGCACACCCCACTGGGGTGGGGTTTTTATTTCTGAGAGGGGAAAAGAAGACTTATGGTGAATGGGTTCTCTCCATGCTGGAAAAAACATTGGCAATATTTCACACACTTCTTAAATATATAAGAAGTATGTGAAGTACTATATCTATGAATACTTTAATAATAAATATATATATGAATATCCTCTGTCTATATAAATTGGGGATTTTCCCTTTCTATCTACTCCTTTATTTTTTTGTCTACCTCAAGTCCCTGAACAGGTTTAGTTAATCACTGCTTATATCAATATGTAATTCAGATACGGTGGTTGCAAATTTTGATTCCCATTTCTTTTGAGTTGCTTGATGAGAACCAAGCAGCTGGGGAATGGTTCTGATAAAATTATACATCCAAAGTAGTGCAGGCAATGGAAATATTAATGAACATGATTGTTTTGACACATAAGAATTAGAGCATGTTTAAATATTATACATAGTGTATGAACTGCTGGCACAAAATTAGAAACGTGAGATTTTTTTTGTCTAGCAAATATAGTTCAGCTTTAAGATCTTCTCAGACTTAAAGAAGTCAGTTTACTTAAGTCAGCTTTTGGGCCTTTTTAAGTCTCTGTATTTCAGATTAAATGCAGTCAAAGAGACTGCACATAAGGGTGGTTTGGTGAACTCCAAAACTTGGTGTTTCAATTCTAAAAACCAGGTTAATCCACTCTAATTTACTCTATGTTCCATCTTTATGTTTATAAAATGGAATTTACTGTTGCTTTTTAGCAATGTTAAAACTTACATTTGATAAATTCTATACTTCTGGCATAATTTATACTTTTTGTTCTTTTGACCAATTTTTTTTTAAATGAAAATAACAGTAGAAATACAATGCATTTGTCTGGTGTCCTAAAATAAAATTCAAAATTTACAGGGTTATAAAACCATGGGTTAGAAAAGATTTAGAGGATCTTGAGCCAGGGCTATTTTCAGATGTTTGCATTGGGGTGCGTGGGATTTGCAGGATGTTTTATGCTAAGAGCTTTTCAAAGTGTTTGTTTAGTAATACTGTCTGTTGTGGTTTTTTCATGTTTTACAAACTGTCCTTGTTTAAATGGCAAGATACGATCCCAAAATTTTAATGGCCAAATGTGTCCTAGAAAGTATTAAAATATTCAGCTGTGATGGGAACAGTCAGTAGGCTGATCTTTTTACATTTGGGCTTCATTTTGGAATTCTGTTTCTTAGCTTTATTAATGGAGGCTTTTGGGATTTTTGAAAAGGATAATAGAGTTTGAGATATGGAAATGTGTGCTGGAAGGTTTGTTTTTTTAGTAGGAAACTAAATATGTCTTAAAGGATAACTTTGTTTAAATTACTGAAATTATGAGTAGTATATACTTGACCTGCTTTTAAAATTACTCATATTTCTTTAGAATATAATGTAATTCATGCAGCTAATGTGTCCTCGTTTTGAAAATTGAAAAATCAAGTGTGTTCATCAGCCAGTTCACACTTCCTTCCTTAGGCATCTCTATGGAGAAGTGCCATCCTGGTATACTGATCATTCTGGGATCAGACTGAGTGAATTCACTGATTAGAGCTCTGTGAATTCCTGGTTCACTCAGATCTCTGAATGACAATGCAGTCTAGTTAGTAGAGATAAAAGTTTCAAGTAGAAAGGGGTCAAATAAACAAGAATGAAAGTGCAGTATAGGAATTTAAATTTCTTAAAGAACATTATGATTTTTTCCACTTTTATTAAAGTAAATAGAAATGGTTAATCAAGTATCTATTCCAAAACCCATTGACTTTAAGCAACAGAGTTTCCCCATGTTCTGTGTCAAAGTACAGGCAACCTTTATTCTAGTGGTTATCCTGCATGCAAGCTCTAGTTTCAAATGCTGCACAGCCTAGGGCAGCTCTGTCAGGGTTACACAGAGCTTTTGTGTGGTCTCTGGATTTGCCTCTTGGGCTGCTGCCTCTCAAGCCAGGTATCTGACATTCTGCTCAATAATTTGGAGAATTTGCACAGCCAGTAGTTCAGATGCTTTCTACTGGTTTGTTTGATTGCCTAGATGATTATTCAACCTTTAATAACTTGATCAGCAAGGAATTGTCTTTGGAACCTTTTAAGGAGTCTGAAATTCAGCTTTCTTTGGCAGAATTTCTCAAATGTTGTGGGGAAAAAAACATTTTTCTTACAAGACATGACCACTGAAAGTTCCTTATTGAGTGCTGGACAGTGACAAGTGGATGTGCCCAGGCCCAAAATATCTCTGTAAAATACTTTGGAATATCTTTTAGAATTAATCTTTTAATCTTCTCTTTTCCTTCATAAATGCATGCTTTGTCAGGTGAAGTTTACCAGTTAATTCCACTAGAGGATGACTTATGTGCTTAATTAGGTCTCTGGATTATATCTCAGACTACACTCAATCTGTGTAGCAGATGCATGTCCTGAATTCTGGTCCTCATCAGGAGTTCCGAGGAGAACTTGGTTGTTCAACTCCATAGCTTCAGCTTGCAGGAGGAAAGGCTGAGGAAGGTGAGATGATCTCTGTTTTCATTGTAGGACAGATACTTACAGAGTATCTGGGTGCAGGTATTAACACTTGTACTTATTGTGCAGGGATAAATAGTTTTGCAGCTCTCTCAGGTTCCTGCTGTTTACTTGAGCTGGATCCTTGCCTGGTTCCGTTTTCTGTTTTAACCAACTGCACTGGGCAGGGGAGCAGTGAGGAGACCTGCAGAGATCAGCTGAACCTGACAGGATCTGGGAGTAAAACTGGCTTCCTGCAGAGGGTGCAGGCTGCAGGTGTGCCTGTGACCCTGCAGAGGGTGCAGGCTGCAGGTGTGCCTGTGACCCTGCAGAGGGTGCAGTTTTAGGTGTGCCTGTGACCCTGCAGAAGGTGCAGCCTGCAGGTGTGACTGTGCAGAAGATGCAGTTTTCAGGTGTGCCTGTGACCCTGCAGAGGGTGCAGGCTGCAGGTGTGCCTGTGACCCTGCAGAGGGTGCAGTTTTAGGTGTGCCTGTGACCCTGCAGAAGGTGCAGCCTGCAGGTGTGACCGTGGCTGTGCAGAAGGTGCAGCCTGCAGGTGAGACTGTGCAGAAGATGCAATTTTCAGGTATGACTGTGACCCTGCAGAAGGTGCAGTTTTCAGGTGTGACTGTGACCCTGCAGAAGGTGCATCCAAGGTGTGACTGTGACCCTGCAGAAGGTGCAGCCTGCAGGTGTGACTGTGACCCTGCAGAAGGTGCAGCCTGCAGGTGTGACCGTGGCTGTGCAGAAGGTGCAGCCTGCAGGTGAGGCTGTGCAGAAGATGCAATTTTCGGGTGTGACTGTGACCCTGCAGAAGGTGCAGCTTCCAGGTGTGACTGTGACCCTGCAGAAGGTGCAGTTTTCAGGTGTGACTGTGACCCTGCAGAAGGTGCAGGCTGCAGGTGTGACTGTGACCCTGCAGAAGGTGCAGATTTCAGGTGTGACTGTGCAGAAGATGCAATTTTCAGGTATGACTGTGACCCTGCAGAGGGTGCAGTTTTCAGGTGTGACTGTGACCCTGCAGAAGGTGCAGGCTGCAGGTGTGACTCACCTCTAGCCTGGCTTGGGAGAACTGGTTCTTTTCCTCTTGTGAGTTCAGAGCTAGGTGAGGACAGAGGAGGTTTCATGGTGTTTAATGCACTGAACACACACACAGGTAAGGGCTGTGCCTCAGCAAGAAATCCTGGTAAATCTCTGGATCTGCTCCCTGGTGCCACCCATGGCATGGAGGGAGCTGTTTGGTGCAGGGCCATGAGGCCAGGTCTGTGTGCAGAAAAGAACTTTGCTCTTGAATTTTTGAAAGCTCTTGTTCTGGTATGTTATTCCCATTTCTGAGATAGCTCTAATCTGTTTAGTATCTTGCATTTCTTTGTTTAATGTCATCATGGTGTTCCTGAAATGGTATGAGTTACCCCTTGGAAAAATAAGAAATTCTTATTTCTTGTCTGTAATTAAAAACCCCAAGCCAACAAGACCAATCAAACAAAACCAAAATCCAACAAAAAATCTAAACAGTTACCCAAACACAGAAATACAGTGACTCATTTATATAGAAGTAATATTTTTTTCTTTCTTCTTGATATATTTCTCCCTGTGGCGTGTGTATGTGATACACTGAGGTTTGGGGTGGTTTGTTTTGTTGCTTACATTCAGGATAACTGCAGGCACTGATGCTAAGAGTGAAGCTTGTTTGTTTTTGTTTACATTCTTCTTATTAAATCTATTGGCTGTTTGTTTTCAGATTGGTTATTTACTGTTTTTCCTAAAATGTTATTTTGATGCTCTTTTTCTCTCTGCTGTTGCTCTTGATGGTTTGGTATTTATTGGAATGCAGGAATCATGGTGAGGATATTGATCTGTGCTGGTCTTTTTTTTCTTTCTTTCACATGGTCATTTAGATTGAGCCATCTGCTTGCCTAATGGTGGGAATGCTGAAGAAAGACATTTTCTTTTCAGCTTACATATGAATTGTACTTTTATGTAGAGGTTATTCATTTGCAAATAAGAAGATTGAACTATGATTTGGTGGCATTATGTATAAAATCATGAAAACTAATGTTCCTCCAAAATATTTTCTTTGATGTTGATTCTTTGTCACTGCCCCACTATGGATTCAAACTGTGGCATATGAAGTGCATCTTTTCTGTAATTGCTGCTGCAAGTGGGCAAGGGAAAGGGCCATCTTTATTCTGCTAATTTTCTCACAGTTAATATGAGAAAAAAACTTTGATAAATGCCAAGGGTCTGAAATACTTTGCAAGATGGCTTTGTGTGGCATTGTTTGTTAGGAGAGGGAGGAGGGGATATTTCCTGGAAATCTGCTCCATGCTGAGGGCTCCAGTGAGCCTGCACAGGAATGCACAGAGCCCACACACAACCTCTGGGCTCCACCCACTTTAGAAAACTGAAATTTATTTTAAGCAAAATTTATGTAAAATAAATCCTCAACACTTGACAGTCTGAAGCCAATCAAGTATTTTGTGTCCCCTCTGAGTGATGAAGTGGGGAAAACAACACAGGTAGGAGATGTCATGGTGGATGTGGTTTAGTCTGATCTCCATTTAATTTCTGGTAGCCTGAACAGGTTCCTCTGTGCATTGGTCACAGAAGTGGCCATGGATTGTCACAATGGGGGCTCCAGCAGTTTCTCCAGGGAGGTGCCTGGCAAGTTTAACATTTATGAAATTGCAGGGGGGAGTAGACAGGGCAGAGGTGGTCCTGCAGGATATTCCTGATTTCTCTAGGCTAAAACATGGGAGTTTGCAGGGTTTCTTGGAGAGTCTGGGGATGGGAAGGCTCTGCTGACATCTGTCTGGAGTAACCCCATTGCCAAGCTCTAGACTCATAATTGTGCTCTCAAGAGGAAAATTTTCCCCTTTGACTGCAGAGGAAACCTGTGCAATCTGCCACATGAGATGTGTGAGTTTGGATTGTCAGGAATATCAGTAATGCTGTTAAATGAAATCATTCAGTAGTTTGAACATTATGGGTAAATCTGGTTCACATTTAGTTTCCACTAAGCTGTGTTTTTCTTACCTGTTTGCTGTCTCATTATTCCCTGGTAAACTCTGTAATTTCTAGCCCAGCACTTGGAACACTCCTTTGCCTGCAGCATGGTTGTCTTAAAATTCATGTCCTTAAAATTCATGTTCTCTGTCACATCTTAGCTCTCTTGCACGATGTTTCTCAAACTCTAGATTCCTTTCTGATGTCTCCAGTGGAAAAGGGTGGGAAAGCATGTCTGGGATTCCACTTCTGCAAATCCTTCTGCTTGTAGTTACTTCTGCAAGTAATCCCTTTGAAATCAATAGGGAACATTCCCAGTAGTAAAAGTTAAAGAGTCTGAAATGTCTTACACAATAAAGCCTAAGGCTGGGAAACACTGCAGAATGTTGTATGACTTCATTACAAAGTGCATCACCACAAAAAGGAAAAAAAAGAAACCCCATCTTAAGTAACCACTAATGAACTTATGTGAGACAGTAAATAATTTTGGAAACTATTTGATTTTCTAGTTGTCTTTATTTGAAGTATCAACAGAGGCTTTGTTAAAATCTCAGCTTAAATATTTCAACTTTGAATTAGTTCTTGCTTCAAGAGCACATGAGAAAATCAAGTTTGATCTGTGACATATTCTATGCAATGTTCTCTGCCCTCACTTCCAATCTTCCATGGCCACTTCCCATCCTTTGGTTTTACTTCATTCCCTCCCAACCCTGTTGACAACCAGCTGTTCTGGTGAGTGTGTAGCTGTGATATCTACTAGAATTCTTCTTGGTTTTCTAAAAAAAAAATGAAATATGTAGAAAAGTATTTGACAAGTACACTGTTTTAACCAAATATTGAAGTAAATAAGAGTATTTTGAAAAGCAACTCTGAGTCAGGACTTCAGTAGATTACAGCCTAATCAGCAAGGCCAAATTATGTCTGGAAGCACATTTGTAAATTTTGGTAGAAACTGCTCCCATATATCTGGAGTTAAGAGTTTGACCTGCTTTTTCACAGCAACAGTACACAGGTCATGTACCTGTTTCTTCTAATGACAAATTTTCAGAGGCCACAAATTTTGGTTTAAATTTTTCTCTTGAGCGTAGAGGAGGCTCTTCATGCTGCCGGAGAAGAAACCATTTCATTATTCATGATGCAAAAATACATAAGTGAAAATACAAAAATCTCTTTGCAAATCCTCAGAAGCTGAATAATGACTCAGTGTAAATGTCCACATGCAGTGAATGGAACCTAAAGTGTGTTGCTGGGAACATCTTTTTGATGAAAAAATACAGGGGGAAATGCTGATTTCTAGCATTTTCTGTGCAACGACCCCAGTTCATGTTTGAGCCTGCATATTTTCATTTTACAGCTCTGAAGAAAACCAGAGAATTTGTAAAGTATAAAGGAAGAAAGTTCTATTCTGTTTTTAAATAGTCTATAGTTTCTATAATGCCCAGTTGACAGCCCATAGAAATATAATACTATAAAACTGAGGTGACAGGTATGTATGAATGCCACTAAATACAATTTTATAATGAAAATTTTCTCTTATGAAGGTGAAACTTTTAGATCATATTAGAATTCTAAATTTTTATGCATAGCAATCAAATGACCTCTCCATATTGCCACATAAAGTATAGATTTAAAGTTAAATGATCCAGTCAGTCATTTAGCATCTTCCTAGGCCATCTTTTTCTAGTAACTAGAGTTGTTTACAGATGATTCTGTTGTTTCTGTATTTGTATTACTTACATTTTAAGAATTGAAGAAAGAATGACACTTTTAAACACTGTTTTTAATAGCCTTTGTTTATTTTTAATACGTAGTGTTCCAGGCTCTTGCTCTAATGATTTTTTTCACACTGCATTGATAATTAAATTCATTCATTTTCCTGGCTGCACAATTCTTTTAAAATAAAAAGTTATGGGCAATAATACCTATTATGTTAAAAGTACAGAGGAGAAAAGGGCAGATCCATAGCTTTTAGTACAAGGGGAGCCAATGGAGTTTGCAAGTTACAGGTTTAAATAAAATCAGAAATCTCAAGTCCTTTCTCTCCACTGCAGGATTGGTGAATCCCAAGGATCTGTATTGTTTTTCCCATGCAATAATGTGTGCTGTGTTTTCCCAGTAAAAAGGAGCTGTGGGTATGTGGTGTGTGATCCATTGCAGGATATTTATTTATTTATAGTAATTTTAGAAATGGTGCTAAGTGTTGGTCCTCTTGGATGACTGGAAACTGTTTGTGTGTTGCTACCCCCTCACATACACATGGTAGCAATAATCTTCACACCTCTTCCACTCCCCCTGCCAGAGTGATTTCATGTCAATACATTGGGGAAAATATTGTGAACATGTGAAATGCTGGGAACAGAAGATGCATATAATAAAAAAATCACCCCATTCTGATCTTATTTATTGGCTTATAAAGCCACTGCAATTTTTATCTGTTTAATGAGATTTTAGATTTTGCAATTTTTAATTTATGCAAAAGGAGTTTACTACTTAATTACTAATAGAGAAGACATTCTTAGCCTCATATTTATTTTTTTTTGTCATGTTTACAGAACTCAAGAAGAAAAAACATTATGTCCATTTGGTCAAACACTTACTTTAATTGTATTTTGAAAAAAATCAGTGCAAATGAGTTAAGAATTAAAAAAAAATAAAATACATAATCATCTTATTTTGTAAAATTTACTTTGTGAGCTGGAATATCACCAGTTTTCAAAAGCAATTCACAAAAAGTAATTTTGAACCAGTGATAAATAAAATGCTTGAATGAAAAGTGAGAGAAATCTCAATCAATTTGTAGCTATTGCTTTATTGCTTTTCAGTGCCTGAACTCAGGCCCATGAATTCTTTTGGACTCAGTTTGGAATTTTTTTTATTCATGCCTACCCCTGGGTACTTGGTCCTTGATAGGTTAGGCATCTCTTCCTCTGAAATAGATGTTCTCTTTTCTAAGCCCTCCTCTTCTCCTTTGTCTCTTTACCTTTTGCATTTTATTTGTATTTCTTTGCTTGGTTAATCCTCAGTGTAAGTCAGTCAATTCTAAGGTTAATAGGGCTGCTGCAGCATTGGAGTGGACTCTTGGCAGGGCCCTTGGTGGAGTTTCACCATTAAAAGCTCCTTTAGGGGTTTTCCTTTCCACCTGCTCTCCTGCAGGTGTATGAAAGGAGTGAATGAATGCACAGCCACAGGTGCTCATCCCACTTCCCTCTCCTGTTGGAGAGCTGCTGGTGCAGTTTTGTCCCAGTGCTGTGTTCCATGAGATTTAGGTGTTGACCATTGAGGATGAAAATCTGCTTTGGCTGGAGACTGCTACCCAGCCTCATCCAATTTTATTAAATAAGAGCACAATGTCCCTGTTAGAGAGTAAAGATTTAAATCTTCTATTATTTCAGGAGTTGAAAATGTTTTGTTCCTGTCATTTTTTTTCTTAAAATGTATCTGCTGCCTGTATTACCTGTAGTAATTCTCACCAGGCATCTCAGAGCTTTTCATACCTGCCTGTAATTAGTGTGGATGGTTCTGCCTTGGGTATCCTCAATTCACAAACTTGTTAAGAACAAATGAGTGACTTACAGGAGATCTGAGCAATAATCACTGGTCCCCAAGTTGAATGCCACACGACCTGTACCAGTGTCAAGTGCCAACACTGATGTATTTGAAAAGGCAAAGACTGAGATGCCATCTGAGACACTTGTCCTGTACTAAGGAACAGGATGTTCTCCCCACTGTCTAAGGTCCATCAGAGAGGGAGTCATGAGGGAGTCCTGATGATCTTTTTAACTCACCTGCTTATGTGTGCTGGTATTATGATCTCCTGTCTCAATTATTTCTGCTAGACATGCCTGAGTGTTCTTTCAGAGCTAAAGACAAGGGTGTTACACTGAGCTCCTGCTCGTGTGTTGGTGGAGATAATGAACTCCCAGATGCTGAATCTTTGAGTTTGTCAGAAGTTGTTAGTCAAATCCTGTAGGAGTACTGAAAGCATTCCTCATGGAAGTCTGGAATCAAAGTAGGTTTGAATCAGCATCATCAAGTTGGATGTGTGGCTCCTGTTTGGGCCGACTTCTAATGAAAAGTTCATGAATTAAAAAGAGTCAGACAGAAAGGGAAAGGGCAGGTAAGAGGAACCAGACTCAGGAACACTGAAAGTATCAAATCCAGTAAATTTTAGGCTAACTTTTAATAAATGTGTTGCAAGGGACCTCAGATTATTCAGTAGTGTGATACTGAACAATTGTATTAAGAGTGGCAAAACAGGCTTTTCTGAATGACACTTTGTAAATGAGTGAACTGAAGTGAATATCTGCTTGAAATCCTATGGGAATGTGACTTCTTGGGTAATTCTAACAGGGAATTTGAACTCTTGATTACAAAAGACTGACCACCTTGTAACAATTCCAAGCAGGCTTGAGGTTTGGCAGAAATCTCTGTTTGAACTGTTTTATTTTGTAACTACATATTATCCTTCAAAGGGTGAGAAAGCTGAAAATTGCAAGTAATTTAATCTCTGATTTGTTTTTATAATGGCTGAAATTGGTCCATACTCTTAGAGGGTCACTGTCCTGTGAATTTCTTTAATGATACTATATAAAGGGGTTTTGGTGCACAAATTAGGTAACAATTGAGGAAAAGTGAGCATATACTTTGCACTGAGAGGTGTCTGCTGGCTGCCTGAGGAGGATCCCTGCTCCTTCAATAAGCTGCTAAGGTCAGTCTAATGTGCAGGGAGAATTTGTGGCATCTAGACCATGTGGAACATATGTGCTTGTTTCAAACTGTAGTTTGAAACAGTCTCCAAATACCCACTGCCAAATTCTCTTGATTCTAGTGAAGCTGTGGGGAGATGTGTATTTCCTTCTGCACCCTTTCCTGTAAGTCTGTAAAGCTTGTTTGATCTAAAATTGTGACATCCTATTGTGGAATATGTTGAAGTTTTAGGTAGATGGGACAGGACTATGGCATTTAAAAGTGAAGTGTTGCTGCTTTCTCTACCAAGTGAGAACCAAGGATCTGCCTCCTGCAGAGAGGTCATATCCCAGTACTGGAAGGTCTCTTCTGTTCTCTGGAGTTTTCCTGACAGAAAAAGCTTGGGGCATACTCATTTTCTTCCTCCTTTACACAGTTAAAGACGTTTTTGGAACGTGACTTCTATTGAGGGAAAGGCTCAGGGGCCTCTCACCTCCTGCAGGTCCTGCCTGAGCCTTTAGGATCCTTTCAGGTGCAACCCTGAGCTTTCCTCCTGCAGGAGATGTCCTGCCTTACAGGGGTTTCTCACTTAAATACACTAAGTTCCTTTCACAAAAAGAAGTCTCTTCCCATTTTGAAGAGTCTGTAAAATCTGAAGTACCAGGACCTTATATCACACTATGCAAATATTCTTAAAAACCCTTCTTTAAGTTTGCTTTGCAGAAATGTATCAAGGCTTAAAGAACAAGGGAACATACTGAGGAGTCCTTTGTGGATTTAACAAACCTCACTATATTTCTCAGGCAGAAATGTGATTTTATGTTACAATACATTTGTGAAAACCCAATTTTGCTATTCAGCGTTGTGTTTATCCTAATAACTAGTTATTTCACTGGCTTCCTCAACAAAGAGAAATAAAAACCAGGAAGAAATTATCCAGTTGGTGGTAAAATCACAGTGTAGGCATACTTACAAGAGTAGAATTACTACAAGTCTTGTTTCTTTGATGAGGGAGTTTTGTAAATTAGCTCATTTTTGTATTCTTGCAACAGACGCATGCAGAGAGCTCTACCCTGCATCCTTCCTGCATTAATAAATAATCATTCTGCATGTTTTTGGCTCTGATCACTTATGCAGACAAAGGCAACTTTAGCAGGAGTGTTCCTGTGGAAGGTGTTTGGGCAGCTGTGGCTGCAGGTAGAGATCTGTGTTCTGTGCCAAGGGCTCTCCTGTCCTGACACTGCTGGGCTGATCTGAGCTCCCATGAGTTGGTGTTTCAGTGCATCTCTCATTGCACTGTTGCTCAACTTTTCTTTGTGAGCAATAAATGTCAGTAAAAAGGGCAAAACCATCCCCCAGCAAATTACCCTACTTAAATCCAGCCTATGGCAGCATTATGATTCCTTATGTCTGGAGTATTTTTGCAAAAGTTAAAAGAAATAATATGTTAATTTGCTTTATATTAGTGTAATGCAGTGTACAAGAACAAGAGTGTATCAAATTTCTCACATTTCAAGTATCTGGCTAATAGGCTGTTAAAATGATTATTCCATCAAAATGTATGCCCAGTTAACAGTTCATGATTAGCATCCCATATTTTATACTCAAATTTTATGCCCATATATATTTTTCAGTGCTGTGTTATTCCTTATTTCAGCCTCGGAAATCTTGCAGATATGATTAGCAGACAGACAAATATTTTTTTTCTAAGAAGCAACTGATTTTGGCAATATGAAAAAGTCTTATCCTATTTCTTCATAATTCTAATGAAGGTGTACAATTGATAGCTGAATTTCTCCTATGAATATATTTCACTTCCATGCAGGCTGTTCCAAAAATACAGCTTCAGCTGTTTCAGAATACTTTAGAAATAAATTCCCTTCCCCAGTTTTGCATGATTTTTATAAAATTAGGTCAAAGGAATTTTCAATTGAAAACAGTACTTTGTCATATTATCTACAACACATGTCTACCAAATTTATAAATCCAGTGCTCATTTGAGTAAAGTTCCAAATCATAATGAATGGTTTAGACAGCATTATCATCAATTTCCTACAGGTGCAGCTGTGGAAATCAGTGACTTCAATCAAAAGCCTCTGTCAAGTTTCACTGCACTGTCATTTTTTACATTCAGGTTTTGCTGAAATTAAAAAAAAAGGACAATTCTGTAAATGTCTTTACATCCCTTCTACCTTTGGGTGGTGCTTTTGAGCAGTGCTGTGCAGTTGTTTCTGCTCAAAGATTTTAACAGCACTCATATTTTTACACTTTATACTAACACTGTATTTCTTTCGTGATATTATGGAGTTAAAATTGCACTGTGTGTTTTAACACACATTACAACAACCTCTTAAGGCAAAAAAGTAAATTCATGCAAATGAGTTATGGGAAGGGAAAACAATTGTGCTGCTTCATTCATTGCAGGGATAGTTATTGGGACCAGGCATTTTCCTTCTGTGGACTCTGTGCTTCCTGTGTCTCATGCAAGTGTCTATTGATAAGTTACCTTTTGAATACCAATCTTTAGGGGGTTTATAAAAGGACATGCAGAAAAAAAAATGCGTGGTATATGTAGCTTGCTTTAAGTAATTTCATTTTTTTCATTTATGTCTGAGAGCTTGTTCCTGTTGCTTTGCTGGTATCTGAAAATAAGAATAAAGGAGAAACTTCATATTGGCAGGAGTTAGTGGGACACTTGCTAGTTTATAGTACTTCATATCCCATTGGCTTTCTGCACCTTGCTATATAAAACACTGCAATTAAAATCCAGTCACATTCAATAAAAATATAATGCTGATCCTTTTGAATAATTCCCAGTAAAGAACAGTGAATTTATACTGAGCTGACCCACTGGACCTTGTGGAGCCAGGAGCCCAGGGCCTCTCCTGCCTTCAGGCATAAAGGGAACAACCTGCCCCAGACCAGCCTGCAGGCTGACAGCTCTGGCTCCTGGGAAAACACTTGTTGCCAGCAAAATCTTTTGTGTAAAGCTGTAGAAACTTAAATCCTGAGGGGTTCCTGCTTTTTCCTTGTGGGTAGGTAGTTTGAGCTCTGTTAAATCTGAGGGATTGTCATTAGGCTGTGAAAATAAATCATTCTTTTGTTAATGCTTTCTGACTTATTTGTTATTTTGTTTTTTCCAAGTGCTTGTGTAGTTTCTGTCTTCATGCAGTGCTTGTGTGACTTTTGGACAGGAATTTAAAAAGTTTTAGACTGTCAACATTTAAATTTTGTTGCAGATGAAAGAGTTGCTAAACTTTTTTCTGTTTTAAGCTTCACTGTAAAGGCTAGAAATTGTAAATTAGTGATTTTTTTAAACAAACCTTTTATATATAAAATTATTTTTTTTATTAATTGGTGATGTCACCTTTCCAGTATTGCAGTAGGGTTCCTTTCTGTGCAAAGTTGAGGGCTGCCTGTCTGTGTCTCTACTTTTCACACCCTTCTGGAGAGAGCAGCCAGGCTCCTGTGATTTCACCTCAACTCCTTTAACTGGGCCACAGTAAAATTCCTCTTAATTAAAGGAGAGCCTTTGAAAGGTAAAAACCATTGAGTTTAGAGATGATAAAATTTTAGACTATTCAATTTCTGCTGTGTTTTCCTGCAGTTAGGCAGTGATGGCAGCTTTACCCTAGACTGCATGGAGAGCTGAGGCAGAAGCACCCAGAGCTGGGCACTGGTTAATCCATGCAAGGTTTGCAGGATGGGGCTCCCCTTTGCATCTCCAGTTCTGTAACAACAGGCCTCTTCTGCAACACAACAGGTCTTTGTTTTGTGGCCTTGCTGAATTCAGTTTCATGTTAAATGATCTTGCCTGTTTGTCTTGTGTCATTTAGTAACAACCCTTTGAAATCTCTCTTAACTGCTTTGGTTCATTTTGTTACTGTGTTCAAGTTTAATCTGAAAATAATGTCCGAGTCCTTCATCCTCCCTAATGAGTTATGAGTCTTCTCTGCCTTTTTTTTTTTTTATGGTCAAAATATAAAGCATCTGTGTGCTGTAATTCTCTTAATACTTAAATAAATGATGTTTAAGAATATTAAGAAGTACATGGAAGAAAAATTTAGTGTCCATAAATCAATTAAACTAATGCATACAAAATAATCAGGAGTACATGGGGCCAGGCATTTCAAGCATTTTTTTTTCTGAATATATGTTTATAATTCAGTATATCTCTCTTTTCCTGTGCTGCATAGAGGTCTCTGTGCTAAACTGGTGCAGTCTCAGTTAATAGGTGAGGAAGAGAGATACTTTAAACCATTTTAAAGAAAAGAGATTAATGTAATTTCTGAAAAATAGAAAGCCAAAATAATGAATTTCTCAAAGTACACGTTCAGAGCAGTTTATTTGATAGGTTCTTTTTTGGGTGGGAAAAAGCCCCACTCCCTCTTTAACAGTGCAGCAGCACCCAGGTATGCTGGGATATTAGCAAAAGTGTTGACCATGCAGAATGTGAGGAGACAAATGTCTCCTCATTGTGTGAAGCATGAAGGCCATGATAGATGATTTCAAACAACAAAGCGCAGCCACTGAGACAAAATTAGTGTTGTTTTAATTACCAGTGTCTGTAATGTTATCTATCCATAACTGTCTTGAAATAGACTGTCAACAGGAAGAACAGAAAGAGAATTGAGTTACTACTTCTGTGTAGTGTTTCTTAAGTTGCAACTGTGTGCCTTTATAAAAAGCATTTAAAGCTTTCTTTGAAACATTCTCTTATAGCTTAAAAAAAGAAAAAAGTTCTGTACTTTAAGAAAAGTGTGATTTTTATCTTTCTAAGAAAAGAAGTAAGCAGTTCCTATTAAATCCTATTTGGAAGTCAAGGTAAGGGGCAGAAAATGGAACTTGGCCTGACATTTTTCAAGCAAAGTTTACACTCAGTGAGCTGTGTTTTTTGTCAGTCACAAATAGCATTATGACACTAATAGTAAAGAAGATTCCTTATTTCTGAAATATCCTTGAGTTGAGATAGGGTGTTCTTCATATATTAGCAAGTGTATATATTGTGAAGATGAAGCATTTCTTACTTTCTGAGCTTGCAGGAGATGAAAGATAGGCCAGCTTTTGAAAATGGTCTACATGGCACCTGCTACAAATGAGCAGGGAAAGCAATCGAGCTAATAGATTACAGTAATTATCCAATCTTTGGCTAGTTTGTATTGGCAAACTATAAATACAGTACACATTAGAACAAGGTGCTTACAGAATGTACATGAAAGGTCAATGTAATTTGCAAGTCGCTAGTCATTAGAATATGCTAAAAACCATTGCTTCAGGGCTCAGATTTTAATGATGAATACATTGATTATTAAGTAGCGGAGGAAAAATGTAGCAGAGCTACTGTAGTGTAATGATAGGTCGCTTTATTTTGGGAAGGAAATCAACTAAGCTTCAGAATGCATGCATTGAGAAATATAATTGCAGTGAGGAAAATTCCTCAGAGGAGCTTGGCACATATTAAAAGCAAAAACTTGAGACATGTTTGTGATAAGATTACTAATAAATCTCTGGTAAGTCTTAGACTCCTGACAATAACACAGCAACAGAACACTTCATCTTCTCCATGCTTTAGAATTTAAGATCAGTCACAAACAATCTAAATTACGACTGATACTAGGCAGATGCAGTGCTGCGCTGTGTTGCTCATCATAAATCTCCTGTTCCTTATATGCAAATTAAACTCCATTTTAAAAGATAATTTTTCACATGGTGATCTCCTTTATTTGTGAAATACCAGCGATTCTTAATGTTAGGAGAGCCATCTCAGGAGTACAGGGTAACCATTGCTTAGGGAGAAGAGAAAAAGGAGGGAAGTTTGTTTGGAATAGTTTGGACATCAGTGCATGGGATATTTCAAATAACTTATTAAGTTAGACACAGCACTAACACTGTTTGTAGTTTAGCTGTGGCCTTGTTTTCTTCAACAGCTGCCTGAGTAACTTATCTTTGACTTTAAAATTCTGTCTTGTTTATATCAAATCTTCAAGGTTCTTTAACTCTTACAACAGTAGAACAGAACATAACCAAGCCGTATAGACAAAAATGTTTGTCTTCATCAGCAAACAGTAACTCCCTTCAGCTCTTCATTTAAACAAGCAAGATCATCTCCCTTCAGTGTTTTGAAAATACTTGGGTGTGTTTTGCTGGTTTTTTCTGTCCTATGCAGATGCAGAATTATGGGAATGGGATATAGAGAATGTAGATGTAATTAATTGCTATACAGGTGTTATGTATTGGGGTAGTGAGCTCAGAAATGAAAGAAATTTTGCATATGGGGGAAAGGATGTTAAAAACTTTAAGAATTCTCTTAGAAAAATAATTTATAAGCTGTTTTCGTGAAAAGACTTGAAATGCTTCTGTGAATCATACCTTGTGTACTGTAAAGGGAAAGAAAGGTATAACAGCAAAGTACAAAACTATTCTTTCACTTGGCATATTTGATAAGTCTTTAAAATAACTCATGCTAAATTGAATCAAGCTATATGTTTTACCATCTGAGACACGAAGAGAGAATGGATAGGATTGAGGAGCACTTAGCAGAACATTAATCAGATAGGCCACATTTCTTTTAGTATAACTAATTCTTGGTCCTTTGACATCACCAGTCTGCATCATTTAAAATTCTGATCTGGCTAAGATGGTTTGGTCTGTGAATAATAGTTGATGTTGGTGTCAATATGCTGAGTGTTCTGTATTTTTTAGGAATTGGAGTAAATCCTGTCTCTTAGTCATGTTTTTAGAACTTGACAAGCGATAGCTGCAGGTTATGAAACTTTTTAAAGAGAAAAAAAAGTGAAAGTATCTGTTGGAAAACAAATAAACAAACCCCTACTGTTGAAATTAATTAGAATTATTCTTAAGTAACCACTGTTAGGTCAGTAACCCAGTATAAATCTTTGTTTTCAGATTCTCATATATCCATAGATATTTCTCACAGTGTGATGTCCCTGATCATGCTTCCAGTTTTTTCTTTTGAAACTTGTTGGCAAATCCCTACTTCTGAAACAGCAAACAGTGCTGTAAAAAGATTAGATTATGCATACTTAAGAGTGTTTTTGGAAGCAAATACAGGCTGTTGGTCTCCCTGAGTGATTTTGTTGTTGACTGTCTGGCTGAGGTGGGTATGTGATTACAGTCACAGTAAATTTCACATTCAAAAGCAAATGAGCACTGGTTTTAGTTCCCTTGTTCCTTATTTGCCCTATTGAAACAGATACTCCTGTACCTAGTGCTGTGTAGTACAATGATGTGAATTCATCAAAACATGCATTAAGGGGCAACACTACACAAGGGTAAGGATATAAATATATTTTACAATTCTTAGCTTCCTAGCACAAGAATAGTTCACGAGTGAATGTAAATTTACAGTAGGTGCTTATCAAATGTGAAAATGCTTGCAAATCAGAAACAAACTTTGGGACTATAAACATATTTCAATGATAGTTCATGCAAAGAATATGTTTGATAGTAAGAAATAATGTTCTCTTTTAGTTTCTACATGAAGCAGGTTGACACGTTATTGTATGTGGCGAATTATAACACTTCTGAGTCAGAGCACTGCACACAAGCTTTAATCCTTTAATCAGAATGCTTATTATTAAGGAACATGTAATGGCATAAAATATTATTATTTATTTATAAAGCAAGAAAAGAGCATTATCAAGCATAAAGGGATAATAAAGAGAAGGTGTAGTTAAATCAGTAAAATCTTCCATACAGAAGTGACATATGTACTATCAGTCTTCTATGTTTTTTTAAAATACTTAATAGAAATATGGAAACATGCTAATTTCTTGCATAAAAAAAGTTATCTGACTTTTGAAAGTAAGTTTTGAATAGCACTGTGACTTGTACATGTGTCCCATGTACGTGTGAGTTGGAATATTTCAGTCCACTAGAGTAGAACCCTATAAAATCTTTTGGGTTTGACTGTAGGATGCACTTGTACAGACAGTAATTGGCCTGTTACAGAGATATTAATTAACATGTTAAAAATGTTTTCTTTATTAATGAGAAATTCACACATACTATTTAAATTAATTTGTATAGTTTAAAATTAATTTATTGTGGCCTTCGATGACCTCAAATCTACTAAGACAAAGCTGGAGTATTGTACTAACTGTTAAACCATTCATTAAACATTTTATGCAAATAGTGTTTGTTTATAAACAAATTAACTGCAAGGATTTTCAAAACAGGTGCTGTGTTGTGAATGCGTACTAAATGATGTGGTACTGAAAGAATTAATTAGACCTTCAGATGTAATTAGTTGCAATAATTTGCGTGATTAGCGGCTTGGTTAAGAAGTAAGACACACACATTGTAATGCATGGAAGAGTCACTGCAGTAGCTTTGTCTTTCATACGGTGAAGATGAGATTTCCTCATGTTTAGGAAATTTTTCAAAAAATTGCTGACATAGCTGGAGTTAATTGCCAAGTATCCTGTAGGGGGTAACGTGGTTTTTTTTCCCTTGGCTTGGTGCAATGCATATGCATTGGAAGCAATACCATTTGTTTGTACCTCAATGAATTTTTAAAGCAGAAGGCTGTTAACCCTAGATCTTCAAGTCTCCAGAGGAAGAACTGATACTTAACATGTTCAGGGTTAAAAGATAGGCTGTGTAAGCTGTATGAAACAGGTCCAGTGTTTCAAGATCAGGTCTAAATATTCATGTTATTTTTCCCCCCTTGTAACCATAGTTCTGATTTTTCTTCTTGTGTATCCAACAATGCAGTCAACCATTGGAAGTGCGTGGAGAATGCCTTGGAAACTGGCATTAGTCAAAAGCAATTAAAAAGAAAGTCATGATTACTGATAGTTAATTTATGATGATCACATTCCTAGTTATAATAAATGTACAGTACCTTTGTGACTTGCAGGAAAGCTTTTCCCTCTTGATAATGCTTCCATGCCCAGTGACAGTGTTAGAGTGTGGGTTTGAAATGAATTAATATGGGGACTTGGTTTTTGTTTTACCTGCTTGAAAAAGGTGGATTGACAGTAAACCACAATAGATTCACTTTAGTGGTCTCTGGTGGAAGTTACAGCTGCTTTGCTATTTGAAAAAAAAGGCTGAAGACTTTGCACCTTGAGGCATCAGGAGAGGACAAATATTAAAGTAATGCACACTTGGTCAGAATTTATTCTTTGTCAGAACCCTCTTACTAGTTAGAAACACAGCTGGGGGGCCTGCATTCTGGAAGAACAGGTATGTTCTCTGGGAATTACATTGTCAGAAAAAGAAAATCTTTCTAGAAAAATTAAAGAATACAGAAGAAAAAGAAACAAAGGAAGTTTATTAAATCAGTTATAAAGTAAATAAGTGAAATTAGCAGTGTAGAAAATATGAGGTGATGAGAGGCTTCTCAGAATAACAGACCTGCCTGTGGTGAGTGTTAGAAGCATTCCATAGAGGTGATGTTGAATGATCCAAGGAATTTGAATTTAAGTTTTTTTAATAGAGGATTTTATTTGATCAGATTAAGTGATGGCAGCTTGTGAGATGAGATGTGGGGGAACTTTGTTTCGTCTCAGATGGAAGTGGTCTCATTGCACCTTGTTTGCTTTATGAATTAATGTAATGATCCTGAGGCCTGAGGTAGAGCAGACCTTGTTTGGGAGCTAAGCCTTGCTGCAGTTACCAAATTGTTTATGTTCTTTTAAGTTCTTGCCATATGATTTCCAGGAGTTTTTATGTAGCTGCAAATCTGACATAAGCAGCAAGACCCAGCAGGAGATCTCTGGTTAAATGATGACCACAATGATGCTGTATTTGGATTAGTGACTGCAAAGTATTGGTGGTCACATATCTAAGAGAAAGTAAAACCTGAGCTTTTTATTGCAAACTCAGTGAGGAACACAGTTTATCTTAGCACTGATGCAGACCATAAGTGCAGTACTTCTTGCTACTTCTTTTCTCCCTCAAAATAGCTGTTTACACTTTTAATTTACGCTCCTAACTTTTTTTTCTCTTAAAAGCATGGAAGGGAAATTGAATAAAATAAATATTAAAAATGACAAAAGAAGAACAAAAAGCATCATTAACTGCTGCACAGCTGCTGTGTGTCTGCTGTCACGGGGATTACCCTTAATTACTATGGATGAAGTTTGCTATCATTGGTTCTTTGGATGCCTCACAATTGGTTTATTTTTTTAAAGGAGTTCTTTCTATGTATGTTTTAATAGAATATGCAGCTGTTAAAGTTTCAAGGAAAGAAATCACTGTCTTAGACTTGAAGAGCCTGAAAATCATTTGACAGAGCTAACATAGGGATCCAGTCGAATGAATTTATTTTTTTCCTTTCTGTAGTCTGTTTAATTCAGTTCTTTTAAGTGTGATGTTTGCAAAGTAGTCTCTAAAATGGGCTCTTCTCTATTGTGTTTGAATTTGAACAAAATTAACATTTGTATGTCATCAGTAGCTGCAATGCATAGCTCAAGGCAACGAGGGATAGAAAGTCAAAGAATATGGGAAATTTGATTAAAATGAATGAGCAGTAGAAGGTCTTAAGGGTGGACATAGCTTAGTCGTTGATTTATTTGTATTGTTTCTTGAGGCAAAATAAGCTAATTCCATGGGATGTTTAGAAAATAGCTTTTAAGTATGAAAATAAAAAGGTGTTTAGGTCAATAAAATCAGGTTTTAGACAATGTAATCTGGAGACTTCCCTACCTCTGCCTCTAAATCCGAGTCCTACTTTGTAAAGGGGGCACGATGCTGAGCAGATGAATGTTCTCTGTGAGAACCTTTCTCCATAGAGTTTTCCCTGTACCTGTTATGATTTGGGCTCAGTTGGATATTTAAAATGTTTTGCATCATTTTACTCACTAGGGCATGGATTGCTTGGTGGATAATTGCACAGTTTGCAAGACCTCCCTCATTTTGCATTTTGAGGCTTGGCTTTCCCTTTTGTCTCAGTGTTGTGAACAGTCCCCATAGCAACTTTTATACTTTTGAGTCTCCTTGTTGGATTGATATAGGTGCCTTTTCCATGTTTCAGAAACTTTCTTGTCAGTGTTTTCTTCCCTTGGTATATCAGAGCTGGAAATCTGAAATTCTTCGCCTGCTATTTTAATGCAGAAGTGCAGTTTTTGCAAGAGAATTTTAAATGAAAATTCATTTCAAGGGAAAATCTGGGGCAGAGGACCCGTATTGCTGGTACTAGTGAAAATCCAGTCCATAGGAATCTTTCATTTGACTAAGCTAAGTCATTTACCTCCCATAATAATTTTTGAATTCAAAAAGAGCAGTTAGCTGGTTTGTAATACCTGTATGAAATGACTATTTTTTTTCCTAAAGGAACAGAATAAGGAAACAATTGGAAGCATTTGAATGTTAATCAGTGGATATTTATTTCTGATATGGATATTATTTCTTCCTAGTCTCTTGTTGCATTCTAAAAATAAAGGACATGGAGAATGCAGGTGCTTAATGGACCTGGAAAATGTTTTTTATAGATTCAGCTCTCCCAGACCCCCTCCCCAGCCCCATGAAATAAGCAGCCCTAAGAACCCTAATGGATGTGGTTGTTTGCCAAAGTTATTTGGGGAAATTTGAGAATTCTACTGTTTGCGAAGGAGCCAAAATTATAACTCTGCCCAGATGAGCCCTTCCCGTTTCCATTTAATATTTAATGCCAAATAAAGATAGCTTAAAATGAAGAAAAGTTGATGCTAAACAAATAAAATTATTTTAAAATATCCCCTCAAAACCATACGTGATATCTAATGCCAAAACTCTACAAATGAGCTGTTGAAGTTCTTACAGGAAGGATGATGATGAGTCTAGGATTTTACACTTCAAAGACAAGTTCAGCCTTGGAGCTGGGAAATGACTTCCTGATGTTGGTCTTCTAGTTTTGTATTTTTGTAGCAGAAAGAGCTTCTTCCACTGAAGGCTGCTCTCCCATCATGGTGAATATTGTGATTATGAATATTGTGCTATTCCCTGATTGGCCCCACTGAGTTTGGGAAAGGCAAAGAAATGTTATTCCAAGGAGATGTGTGAAATGCCTGTTTACAAAGGGAGGAAAGCTGAACTGACTGGAGTAATTTCTGGCATTCAGGCTGAGAAGATTGTACCACTGTCCTACATAGAGCAGGTAGAACTTTCATGGAGCCCAAACTGCTTTACATTCATGTACTGGTTCAAAATGGTGCAATTTCATAATCTGAAATGTATGTCTGTGATTCTATGTGGATGTTTCTTTTGCAATTTTTAAATTTATTTCTGAAGATCTAGGAGGACCCTACATACCCAAATTCTCATATTATAGGCTGTCTAGATATTTTTTCATTTATCTTTTTCTGATTCTGTCATGAAACCTGGAATTCAGATTTCAGAAACTTAATTCCTAAGTCCAGACTTCTTTTCCTGCTGGTTGCTAAAATAGACAGTTAACATGTGTAACAGTTCTCCATTACCAAGGAAATAAATTTTTGAAACTTAAGGCTTTTTCCCTTAAATTGAGTTGGTGATGTTGAAGCTCTTTGAAAATCCACAGTTTTCCAGATACACTTTTGTTTGGCTGAAATCCTTTATAACTTATCACTCTAAGAACAGCCCTCACAACCTGGGCTTCTTTTTACATCCCCAAATTATTGCCATGAAAAGAGAAAATTACTAAAACCTAAACCATGTTTCTTCAACAGGACATCAGTATCTCCAGTATAGTTTATATTCTGTGTTTGTTAATTTTTGGTTGTGTCAGAAATACCAGTAACACACACAGAGGGAACTTCAATATTTCACTGGCAGACATGAATGTAAAACTATCAGACCAAAGCAGCCTTTACCTCTCCTATTCAGTTATTAATGTATAGAAAGTGATGGCCTTTGTGTGTTAGGCAGTTTGTAAGGGAAGTGAGATGATTCACAATCTAATTTTATGAGTTACAGTCCTCGAATTTGTAATTCTGGTTACAGCTAAATTATTTTGCAGTGAATTTTTCCATTTAAAATGCTTAGCCCTGAGATGAAACTACTGTACAAATCACTTAGTGATACTGCTGCTCTTCATGTGCCTGTACATGTGACAATTGTTGAAATCCCTGTTCTGTTCCTATGAATTGTCATTTTATTGCACATTTCTCGCTTTATTGGAATTTTCCATAAATGTAGGGTTTTATGCTCAGAAGCCATCTGTAAACAACCCTGTAATTTTTAAGCATACAAGGAAAGCTGTAGTCATATTTTTTTCAGTGCTCCTAAATGCCTGTCTCTACATGGAGAACCTCAGCCTATCCTTCCTTTCCTTTTCTAAATGCCCTGGACTGCTGAAAGCAGCAACTGCACCAAGAGTAAGTACCAGACAACTGTTGGCAGCAAACTACCAGCAAGTCATTGGGATTTTAAATTTTATTTTGCTTATAGTGAGATTCAGAATTGAAAATCTTGAAGTGTAGTGTCTGCTCAGTGTGTATTGTCTCTATTTGCTGTATGGCTGAAATATCAAGAAGTTTTAGGGAAACATGGTTGGATTAGTTGAGGTGTAATCACCAGCTGAACAAGCTTCTTGTTTGTAGGAATGGCAGGTTTTAGTTGGCCTAAATAAGGTTAAGTTTTAGATGGATTCTCTGAAATTAAAGTCTTGACATCTCTATGAAGGCAAAGCTTCCCTGCCAGCTGGAGCCTGGGCAGGGAAGCCAAGGACCACTTTGTGCCTTTGTCCATTTTATCTTTTCCTCAAGCACCTGCAACAAATTGAAATAGTGCAGCTTTTTGCAGTAGCTGGGGTTTTGTAGCCACTGAAGAGTTCATTTCACACAAGGCACACTTCTATTTTTCAGTTTAGAAATACAGAAGATGGGAAAAACTGAGGTCAGCTCATCTTTATTTATATGGGTGGAACTCCCAGCTAACCAGGAATGATGGAAAAATTGAGGTATTATCAACTTTTTACTCAAGAATAGTGCTAGGTACTTATGAATAGAGCAGTACATGTAATTGACTTCCCCTTCTTGGCTGAACAAAGACTCAAACATATTTTGAGTGTTTTACAACAATTTTTAACCACAAATATGAAATTGCTTAGTTTACTTTCATTTTTTTGCTTAAACATCCCAAATGGAAGCAATTTTCAATTTCAGTTTAAATTGAACTGCATTTCTTTTTTGATCAAAAACCAGCCCCCTTCACCCCTAGGCAAAGCAAAACAATTTGTAAAGTACCTGTCCATTATTCTTAATGCTTTCCATTAAATGTGGCAAAGAATGTGGCTTGTAAATATTAAGTGGAGATGTCTTTTTTAGTGTCTGAGCTGAACCCAGGGGTGCCTGTAAGCTGCTGGTTCATGTTTCATGTGCATTGTGACTCTGCAGAAGTTTTCCAGAGTTCAGAGCTTTTGTGTTTTAAATTAATCTGTGACAAATAAGACCATGTAAATGCAAACCTGTCTGTAGTACACCATAAACCCAGTATGAAACAGTGGATAAAATGACTCACAAGCAAAGGAAAAAACAGAGAGAAGTATTATATTCTTCAGGGGAAATTTGGGAGGCAAAATATAAGCACTCTAATTGGAATTCATCCAATCTGCAGCTAAATAGTGTTTATTGTGAAAAATACATTGTCAAAATCTGAATATTTATGATAGCAATACTAATGATTAAAAGAACCATGGAAATATTTAATGAGCCCAAGTCAGTGCAAGCACAGTTTGTCTCACTGCAAGGTTGGCACTGTCAGCTGCAGCAACAAAATTGTCTGTTCACATTCTGAGCTGTTGGTTCAATGCAAACAAGGTAAAAACAATCTCTGGATATTGAAAAAATAGTGCTGGTGCAAAAAGATGATGTTTTGCATTGTCTCCGTGCAAAGAGGTCCTGACCAGTTCTGACAGAGTAACAAAACCAAGACTGAAGTATTAGAGCTAAAGAGATTTTTCTTAATTGACATGGATGTTTCTGATTTGAATTTTGAGCTAATTTGCTACATCAAAGTCTATTTGTAAAAACTATTGCTAGACAGAATAATTCCAGGTTTTTCCTACATGTGCCACATCAGACTTCAATTTCATCCTTGCTTTTAAACTTCTTTATTGTCATAAATGAAATACTTTATTTTAAAAAATGAACATAAATTCAGGTTTGACATGAGCCATGGTTAGTCCCATTGACTTTGGTGAGATTACATGAGATTCCCATGGAGAGAGCTGTGCCTGATATATTCATCACATCCTATTTCTCTGTTTAGGTTCTTTACAGTGAAGCCACTCTCAAAGTATTGGGTCCCTCTGTTCTAATAGCATTGTGCTCAAAATTAAAGTGCGTGTTCCCCTGACAGACATTTTACATGCAAACAGTTCTGTGTTGCTGTAAATACTTTGTATCTTAGAAATGCAGTGTTTGCTATGATGGAGATCACAATTTTTGTGAGCTGAATTTGCTCCAGCTGATAGAGAAATTATAGGCTACGATATGTGATCAAACAGCAATATGGAAAGCTTAAATAGAATGCACCCTAAGGACAAAGGCTGGGTAAGACTATGGGGGATAGAATAAATGGGAGTTTTAGCAAAGCTATCCCTGATTCCAACAGATAAATTATGCTCTGCCTTTTTTGTATCTCTTTGGGACTGTACTACATAAATTATGACCAAGTATAATTTAGGCTTTCAGCCTATATTTCTGAACATCCATCTTGTACATTTTAAGTACAAAATTACCATTTTGCAGAAATATGAAATTGAGACAAATTTTTTTCATCTGTGCATTTAACTTCTGCATATTTGATAGCAGCCAAAGGGTTGGAGAGGACCTTGTTACTATCCAGAGGCTGATGTGGGCCAGCTGATTGCATAACTGTGTTAAGCTCTGCATAAACATGAAGTTTGGGTGACAGAAAAGTGTAGAATTCGTTGCTATTTCAGAATAGATTTCTACTGAAGCTTTAAGTAATAAGTAACTTGCTTTTCTGAATAAAAAGTAATTCTTTGTTAATCCAAATTCTTTACTTGTTATCAATTACATTTAAAAAGCAGTCTATAAAATTTCCTTTTGAAGTAGATTTGCAGTTGTGTGCCCTGAGCTTTGGCACACCTGGAGACCAGGGAGTGCAGCCCTTCAGGGCACTTCTGAGGTTGCAGTTTGCATTGGAAGGTCAATGTGTGTGTAGGAAAAAAGCAATGGATCCTAAGAGCCCTATTTTCTATCCCTCATTCCAGCACTGCATTCTGTAGCTTGAACTTCTGTATGAAATCAGCTGGGATTGTAGACTTCATTTGCAGTATGCAATGTTGTAACGCTAACTGGAACTCTGAAACTGGGAATAACTCCATGGTGCATCTGGGTGAGGGTGTGTGTGTGTCTTGCACAGGGATAGGATAGAGAAAAAAGAAGAAACTCCTCTTTTAAAGCAGGTCAACTTGCAAGAAATGTATATTTTTGACAATGAAGCACAATTGAAAACTAACCGAAGCTAACTTTAAGCAACATCCTAATAGTTTGCAATGAAGTCTTTTAATCCACGGAAACAGAGGACTTGACATCTGGTGTAGCTTTTTCTGTATTTATTACAAGAAATATCCATCAAGTTTGCACAGTTGTGCATGCAGGACTGCATTTGTACTTTGCAAAGGTTTTAAACCCTAAGACTTTGTAGGTATGTGTAGCAAGGTGATTTTATTTGGCTGGGTTTTGCATATATCTGACAATCATAGCTTTGGGAATTCAACATTAGCTTTCATGAGGTGGGAAAAATGAATAGAGAAAATGTCTGCTGTAGAAGTGAAATGAGTAATAGTTCTGTAGAAGAAAAATCCCCCCCTAAAACACAACAGGCCAGTTTTTCCTCAGTTACAGATTTCCTATCCATTTCCTTGCTGCTGCTCATATGTACAGTGTTGGGCCATTGCAATGTTTACCTTTTTCTTTAATTGATATTCCATTTAAATCCACTGGCATTCACTGGACTGCTGCCTTTCCCTCCTTTCTTCAGTAAGTAGAGGCAAAACTGAAACTCAAGCAGTAATGCTAATTGCTAATAAAGATTTTAATGGCAATCACTTTAACTGATGGTAGAGATTAGTTTACTATCACAGACACCATCAGAGGCAGCACCAATAGCTCCTCACCTTACCTTCTGTGAGGAAAAAAAGGTGTGTCTGTTATCTGTGTGAAATGGTGGAATGTTGAAGCTTGAATAGTGTGAGAATGTTGTAGACTCAATCACAATTTTCACCTGTTTTTCATTAGAAAAAAGTAAATTGAATAGGGGAATAACAGAAAGTAAAATTTCAATAGTGCTGTTCTCCATTGTTTAACCTTTTTCACCACCTTCTAAAGTAAAAATGGAGCATAAAAATGGAGTTGTTTCCCCGGTTCCTTCATTGAAATTTTAAAAAATACAGTCTTTGTTATTTTTTTCACTGAAAAGTGAATGAAATTGGAAAAGGAAATTGTTTCACTCTAGGACCACTGTCACCTTGCTGTTGCATGATTGTATTTTATGGGACAGGAGTAAACATTTTTCTCTGAACTGTGCATTGCATCTTTAATAGTTACGATTCCTTTGGTTACTCTGTCTCCTGAAGTTCTTTGATCAAAGACCCGATTGCTTAAGGATATTATTGTTGACATTACACTATAATCTTAGTTTCTCAGGAGGTAATCTCATCTCTTCCTCCACTAGTCAAGATTCTTCCCAAAATAATGTAACATCTACAGACCTTGTCATTGATTTTTGCAAATTATGGCTGGGAAGATGATCTTGTGTCAGAGGTCAGACTGTTCCAGTGTGTGATAGAAGAGGATGAAATGAATTCTGTGAAATATTACAAGCTCCTTTTGTTATTAATTATACTGTGTATTTTTATTTTTTGATCATGAGCTTTTGAAACCAACATCTGAATACAGAAGGAGGTCTGAGTTAGCTACAATAGGGTTAAATTCTATTTGAGTTTTTAGAGAGTGATTTCATGTCCAGAGAGCCTTCAAATCAGGATGTGTAACATTTATCTGCCTAAAATTAAAAGGAAATGAAAGAGATTTATTAGGGCTTGTTTCTTGAAGATGGTTCTCCATTTTTGGATTGGTTGAATGATTGAGGATAAAAGGCTTTCATAACGATGCTGCAGTGTACAAATGAGCTCTCACCACAAGTGCTGTCCTAAATGCTGCTGACTTAAGGATAAAAGTACTAAGAAGGCAGGATGGCCTCTCTGCAGTTAAAGTTGTAACCAGAATCCTCTTCTGACATTCAAATTTAACGGATATATTTAAGGCTGGGGTATTTGTCTGTATGTGAAATATGATGTGTTTGGACTGAAGTTTAAGGAAGGAAATTTTAAAAATGGTCAAATGAAATTTGAGGTACCAAAATAAAACTGGTGATGTGGGCAGAAATGCTGCAGTTTTTGGACTGAAGGCATCCAGAAAGGACAGAGTTGTTTTTAGAGAATGTGGGGAAAAAAACAAACAGTATAAGTGAAGCTAGGGAGAAGTATGTGCATCTTTACTTTGAAAACCTTGTGTTTTTCTGACATTTTTAGACATTCTGATGGGTTATAAATCCTTTCTTAAGATGTGAAGGAGAAATTCAGCATTCAAAAAATCAGTAATACAAAAGAATATTGGGAACCTGAGCATCATAAATTTCACTCCCCTCACATAAATATGGATTATTTTTTTTGCAAGTAATAAGAAAAGCATGTGCTTCATAATATCGCTATTCCAGCCTAAAAAGAACTTCAATTTTGTCATTGGCTGGTGTTCTTTAAGGGATTCTTGATAAAAAAGACACACTGTAAAATATATTAATATCAGTTTCCTAGGCAAGAGCTCAAATTTTCATGTAATTTTATCAGAATTATCACATAATGATACTAGGGGTAGTTCTGTAATTTCTCCTGAACCATAGATAAGTGTTATAATTTATGTTTCCTGAGATAGAACCCCTTTCCCCAAATTCTACTTTTCTGGGCCAAATCAGCTGTATAACTGCCATCTGAAATTTTCAAGCACTAAGATGAAGGTACCAAAAGTGATGACAAAATGAAATAGATGTGTCTGTGTACCGTGTGCCTTTCACTTTTTGAAAGAACACCCCCATTAGAGTTTGCTGCTCCAGCCCTGGGTGGGTCTGGTGAGGGTTGGAAGTGGAGCTGCTGTGGGACCCTGGTGCAGATCAGGACTGGGGCAGGCAGAGCTCTGGGCAGCACCTGCTGGTGCATGACCTGGAAAGGGCTGCTGGGAACAATGTAAAAGGGGCTTAAGGGTTCTGTGTTACATGGAATTAGGGCCAGTGTATGATGATTGTCATAAATTCCTTGGTTTACTGACTTAAATTTTTTTTTTCCAATAATTTTATAATGTGGCTAATATTGAGCATATATTCTGAGATACATACATAGAGAGATGTTAAAGAAATCTTTTTTTTTTCTTTTTGAATTTTCAGTGAATTCCTGTATGTGTGGGCTATTTGCATTAATTAGCATTGTTCTAGGTTCTCTGGCTAGTATTTATGTGTGGCTTTTATGTGGATTTTTTTTTTGCTATTCACAATTCAGTAATTAATTTGTGTGATTTGTCACTTTAGCATTGTTCTAGGTTCTGTGGCTAGTATTTATGTGTGGCTTTTTAGTGGATTTCTTTTGGTATTCACAATTCAGTAATTAATTTGTGTGATTTGTTACTCTTCCCAGTTTGCTTTCTGACTGAATGTTACAGCATTTATTAATATGTGTACCCTTGAATGTCTTCCTGAGGGTTGGTCCCTTCTCAGTGTGGGCATTATTAGGAAGATGTATATGGAAGAAAAAAATTATGTCTAAAGAATATTATGAATTCTTGAAACATTCAGGTCTAATTTTCTTCCAAAACATTCTAATTTTCTCCTAGTGACTAATTTAAATATATGATTATGATTCTAGCAGTTACCTCCATGTAAGTGCAGATGCAAAGATTCAAAGTCAAAGCATGAAAAAGAATAGTTAAGTTGTATCCTGAATGCCGATGTGACCTTTACTTGATGGCTAAAATGGTGACATCTTTATGGCTGAACACGATTTTTAAAAACAGAATTATAAACTTAAGCTGTAGTAGTGTTTAAGTTCTTAAATTACTTTAAAAAGGTAAACTGGACTTATTATTTCTTGATTTTTATTAATAAAAAAGTATAATGTCAGTCTGCTAATGTAGGTCATGGTACCTCTGATAATTTCTGTGCAGCTGGGCCTGATCTATAGATGCAGTCTACACCTCTGAGTTTGTATTTGGGGATGAAACTCGTGTATAACAGCACTGCTTTGTTTCAATAGATAGTAATCAAAAGGATTGTATTCCTGTAAATATCATGCAGAATAATTCTCAAATCCTTTTTTGTTTTTGCAACACTGTCTTCAGTTATGTCTTTTCCTCCCATTGTTCAATTATTATTGTTACTGTCATAAGGATGTCACGTAATGATCTGTGCTGTGTGATATGGCATGGCAATAACACATACTGTGTTCAGCAGGGTTTTCCTGTGGGATTTACAGTGTGTTTGGCAAAAAGTAGGCATATTACACAATGAAAGATCAAAACTTCTACTGTTAAAAAGGTGGATTACTTATTGAGAAAGATTTAATGTGAAAATGCTGAAAAAGCCCCAATCCAGTGTGTTGTGAGTGGCACCCACCTGGGATTTCTGAGGGAGAAGGGCTTTGTGAGGAGCACAAATGAGGAGCCCCTGCTCATGAGCAGTGCTAACACCTGAGTGCTGCTCCCCTGAGGAACAGGAGCTTTAGGGGTACGGGGTCCAAACCTTGATTTGTGTGATGCTCTGCAGGTTTCTGGGGCTGCTTTTATACCCCTGGAAGAGATCAGAGAGCCCCCGTGTGTTACATTGCTTATTCATTGGGCTAGTAATTTATTGATCTCAAAATGATGAGCTTGATCTGGTCATCAGATTGATGATTTGCATGTGTATAGATAGATGTGTAGAGAACTTCCTGCCTTTACTTGGGATGAACAAAGAATTTTGAATAGTCTGTCTAGCTCTGCAGAGAAATTGCTGTTGCCAGTGAAGCAACTTCACAAATATGTTCATGCTGCTTACTGAAGTTTGCTTTTGCCTGGTTTCTGCTAGTGGAACAGGGGAAAGTTGGCCCAGAAAACACTGATAGCAAGCACCAAATCAGAATTTAAAAACTACTTAAATACGTGACTGTTCTGGAAATGCTCAGGAGCACAGTTTGTTCTGATGAAAATCTCAACAGTTTCCTCATCTGTGTATGCCTGAAGTAAAGCTGAAAACTTAAGAAGCTCTAATAGTGTATTGTGTGCCATAAAATTGCTCTAGGCCTATTAAGCAGCAGCACTAAAAAATGCAAGAACTAAAATGGGGGAACTCAAATTGGAGCCTAATAAAATATCACCCCGTGTTTGTTCCTTGTATAGAACAATGACCTCTCATAAGCCATTGCTTTCTTACTTTTCTAAGGGTTACTCTGTTGCCTTGATTCCTTCCCTGATTATCTTGAAGCCTGTCAAGTTGGAAAGCTCTCCCCTCCCTTGCTCTTTCTTCCTAATAGACATGAAACAGTCCAGTCAATAATATTTTACTTGTCTTCCCACTGCGTGTCTCTTCCTCTGATCAGTTTAGGCGGGTTTGACTGCAAAGAGTCAGAAGGGAGGTTAAGATCTGAAAGTTCAGCCAAATGTTATCAGCCACAGAGATGTTGCTAAGGGAAAGGCCTTACAGCCCCTAAGACCGGAGCCAATAATAGCTGCACATAACTGATAACATCAACAGCTGTCAAAGATCCAGGCATTTGTGGTTCGTCTGTAAACTCAAACACCTGTATTCAGTCAAGCTTTGATTGTTATCCCCTCTTTTCCTGTCATTTTGATTCGTTCCTTGAAGGTGCTGCCAGGATATTCTAAGCTGCTAGTTGATTTATAAAGTGAAAGAGCCCTTCGAAAGTTTGGCACAGTTTGAAAAATCGACTGAGGCTCTCATTCATAGGGTGACAAGTTACTTTGACATTGATATTGACAGCATTCTTTTAATTAAGTTTTAGACGACGTAAGGCCGGGTTCAGATCCTTGAAAGCACGGGTTAAAAGTAGGATAACAGCTTCAGCATGTGTCACTTAGGAGAACATTATGTACTTTAAGACGGTTTCTTTTGTGATGAATTAGATCAAAGTGACTAATAAACATTCTCCATGAAAGCTCTTCAGAACACAGTATATACATGTTTGAGATATTTAAAAGATAGAGTTTCAAGGACCAGGCTGTAAACGAACCTAAAATAACTTAAATGGACAGCTGAACTGTTGTCTCACTAATACAAATTAATATGCAGCACAGAAAAAAAGGAGGATTTTTATGTTTAAAGGGAAGGTGATGGTAAATGATGCAAGGGTGTTTCTCCTTTACTGATCCTGTAGGGAACTGTGCAGAAATGTGTATACTGCAAACTGACAGAATGTGCAGTTTTGAATAGCTGGACTAAAATGGTGGGATCAGATATACAAATTATAATATTTTTTAATTAGCTCAAACTCCTGCAGTTCTATTGGCTTCCTCTGGCCTGTGCCTTGTAGTAAACTAAGGAGTGTGGCTACAATCAAGTGCAATGGAGTTTGATTTTTTGGTTGTGTTCCCAAACTCTTTTTTGTTTGGTTTTTTGTTTTGGTCAATTCTTAAATAGTACAAGTTTCTTTCTTACTCATCTTCATTATTTGTGACTTTATCACAAAGAAGTGATGGAGACTGAGAAAAACATAATTTAAAAATAACAATTGTACTTCTGTACTTCAATACTTGTATTGAATTTTCCAGGAAAAACGTTTCCAGTTAGCGCTGGGTGCCTTCAGAACTGAAATGTTTCCTTTTTAAAGAGATTGTGGTGATGAAAATGATATAAATGTTACCAAAACCAAAGTCATGGGAGAGGTTTCATGGGCTGTTTTTGTGTCATTAACATGACTGGTTTTTGTCTGCAGTTTTAGAGGACCGGTCTTTCGCAAACTGAGTTCAGAACATTGAATGAACTTGTGTGTGGGGCTCAGCACAGAGCTGAGAAACTTCTCTGAGTTAACAATCATAACTAAAATCATGCAACTGCAAATTGCAAACTAATTTTTGTCAATTATTTCTAAAGAGAACAACAAAGAAACTATAAGACAGCAAGCTAACTCTTAGTCAAAAAGCTCTTTTTCTGAGATTCATTACTATTCCTTAATTGGTGCCTGTTCTACCTCTGGAGTTGCAGGAATGCAGATGAAAATGTGGGCTGGAATGTTGGGAACCTCAAAGTCAGTGAGACTATGACAGGCTTAGAATTGAAGCTCTGCCTTTTGTTCTGGGTAGAGAACATCAATTAGCAGCTAAAAACTTCTTACATTCTGAAATTTAACAGTGTGCAAGACCAGCCTTATGGTGACTGCATCCCTGATGCTCCTGAAGGATTCTACAGTTGGGTGAATGGAAAATCTTAATTTTTTTGTGTGTGAAATCATGAAAAAGTGTGAACTGGGGAATGGAAAGAAAAGGATAAAAAATCTAGAACTTTTAGTAAATAAAATCTTGATACTTAGCACCACTGGGAAGCCAAACTCAGTGAGAATGATTTAATGGTGGAGGCAGACTCAGACTCACCTTTCTATGGTGTTGGGCAGTCCTGCTCACCTGGAATTGCTGCACAGCTCTTCCCTTCTGCTGTTTCCTTTCCTTTCCAACTGGTTCCCCTTGGTTCCAGAGAGACAGTTTAGAGGCAAGCCCAGCTTGCTGATGCAATTTCTGACTGCAGCAAGAAGTTGCAGGACTGGAGGGTCCTGTGATTTATTTTTTGTTGTTGTTATTTTCTTTCATTTTTTCCCCTCTAAATTTCCCTTATCATGAAAATCAAGTACATTATGCTTCCTGCAAGAAAGAGACTGGGGCAGAAGTGGAAAACATTTCTGCAACTCATACTTTAAAAAATACATTTCAGGAGAATGTGTCAGGAAGTTTTAAGATACAAGTGCAAAACTGTACTATTTTGTAACGTGGATGCAATAAAAAGAAAGTCAAGGATAATTCCAGTGTAGTTTAGCAGATGTATCCCACCTGTTTACTTTTATCTTTATGGAAAGATAAGGCCAGAGCTGGGAGCTTGCACACTGTCACTGGCTCCTGTTGTAGAGCTGCTGCCTGTCAGCTTACCATCCATATGGAAAGTACCCATCCAGGTAAATTTAGAAATATTACCTCAACTCCTTATTTGCACTGGTTTTGGTGTTGTAGTTGTTTGGTTTTTTAATCCATAGTTAAAGATGTTGAGTGGGATCTCAAGCATATTCCCTGGTTTTCTTGCAGTAACTGCCTTTATTTCTATTTGTCAGCAAAAAAGAATCTAGAAAAAAGATCTAAAACTGTGGATCAAAGCGGTCTATAACTATTTTATATTACAATTACTATGATTTTATTGGCTTGGGGTGCAGCAACAGCTCAGGCAGTGCTTTAAGAGTGTGAACTCTGACTTTAGGGAAGATTTTGATTTTTGGAGTTGGTCACATTCCCTAGGAGTTGGGGTCTTTGATATAGAAAAGGCAACAGAACTACTACTGCAGTAGTGTATAGCCATCCTTCAATTTTTGCAGCATGGGAACGTGTTCATGATACTTTTGTCATCCTTTCCATAGAGGAATTAGTGTGACATCCCCGTAGCATAGAATAGTGTCCTCAATTCAAGACTGTATTTCCTGGGGAATGTGCAGATTATTTCCAAACATACTGAAACCATCAACTGTGTGTCCTAAATGCTTCTGTTGCAAAAAATAAGAGTTTTTCAGGGTGCCTTTCCCCCTTATTTTCCTTAAAAGTTTACTTGCATCTTAATTTTGATATGTACTAGGACACTTTTGAAGTGACTAAGTAACTGTATGAAGGACCAGGCAAGCTTGATATGCAGTTTAAATACTGAAAAAAATAGAATTGAGATGAATCAAACTGGATCATATGAACTAGGGTAGAGCAATACCCTGGGTTTTTCATATTGTTGATAATACATTAGCTTTGTCTATCTGTACTCTGTTGTGAGGATTAGGTTATATGGCTTTTTTAATGTTTATTTTCACTTTTAAGTACTTTGTAAAATATGGATGTACTGAAATGATGCAAAAATAATTCCAAATGATTATATTTTCCTGTTTTATTTCACATAAGTATTCTAATTATTTTTGCCCACTGCAGAAATGGTCAAAATCCAGTTTGAATCTTTCTTTGAAGCCATTTGATTGCGAATTTACATTTTAAGCTTGGAAAGCTCAATCCTCAAACTTTCTGTTGACCCAGCATGTCTGTATTTTGCTCTTGAAAAAGAGAGTTTGTGAGATGGTGATGGAACTTGCAGCAAAACCCAGGAGCCAGGGTGGGTGCCAGGATGCTGCCCCTGACACCACGTCCCTGAGTGAAGCAGCTTGTTTGGACACCCATTTATTGAACTGTTTAATTGGTTTGCTCACTAGTTATTTATTTATAATTGGAACTTTATTTATATTTGAACTTTTCAAAGTAAAGCATTTTGGGAGAACGGCAGGTCTGTGGCATGAGGATGAGTTTCCAGCATTAATCTTACACACTATGAATATGTGCTCTATGCACCTGAGACCTGAAATATTCCTGGGTCTCTTCAATGGAACACGTTAACTCTTCCCTGGGATTCCACTGAGGTGGGTGCTCAAATCCACACATCTCACATGTGTGAAGATATTCTTACATTTGTACATTGCAGCAGCTGGGGTGGTGCATTGATGCACATATTGGGTATTCATTTTCAATACGTGGAATTTTTCATGTCCCGTTTCCCATATATGATAAGTGACAGAGGGAACTAAAGCATTTCAGTGGCCATAAGATGGATTTTTGGTAGGGCAAAGGTTAAATTTCATGGCTTCCTGCCTACCAGTATCTATTCCTTTAAAATGATGATTTATTTGTAAGATGTTTTCCATCTTTCTAGCAATACACCACTTGAAGTGAAGTATGTGTGCATACTATTAATTTCTTATAGGGCACATATAAAATTCCAGGTAAGTGGGAATCATGTGACTGGCAAGGGGATGAAAGTCCTCTGCACCATTCTGCTTCAAAATAGAATTATTGTGCCACCTAATTTGTTGTTTTTCCTATTTCTTACAGAGAAAAAGAAAATTGCGTGACAAAGGTTAATATAACAATCTTCTCTTATTACAATGATTTATGTATGCTGAGCATTAACAGCAGAATGTCATCCGGCTCTCCTTTAATTTGCAGACATCTGGATTTTTCTTTGTTGGGATCACAGTGGTAGATGACAAAGCTGTACTCTTGAGAAATAGGAGAGAACACTGTCATTCAGAGCTTGTTATTCCACAAACACTGAACTCCTAACAGTTATCTCTGCCAAGTCAGTGGACTTCAAAAATAGAGCTCTGTTTTTATCCAAATGATCCTCACTAATGAAATACATGGGGAAGAATATTATATTCGTCTTAAAATTATTCTGATCCTATAATATGTCAAATGACTGTAGATAGTGGTTCAAACAACCTAGATGTGAATTCTCCTGCAATTTTAATTCAGAGGTGTCAATGCTGCAATTTGCAATGATTATGGTTTAAAGCAGCCAGTTTTGTTTCTTTCTGCAATGTGAGATATAATTTATGTTTTAGAAATGTTTGAAAAGTGAAGGGCAGGGTAGTTTGATTAAGGTAAAATGCATTTTGACATGTTTGAATCAATTGTAATGAGAATTTTCCATTTTACTGATGTTTTAACCCAGAATGATCATGATGCTGTGCAAAAGTATGACTTGTAAAAACCAGTATTTCATTACACTGGGTTTCACTGCTCCGTCTGTAGATCAGCCACCTCTGACATGAAATGCAGATTTCAAACATTGCGCTTCAATGGAAAATCATCATTTGGCAAAAGGAATATTCTTATCTCAGAAGCAAGATGAGAATTTTGGTTTGCATTCAATAAATATATAAGCTAAAATTTGAGTACAGTACAAATGCTTACAGTAGTCTCAAAATGTTTCTTAGCATTTTTAGCACCTTCACTCATCAGTTATCATTCTTGTATCAGCCATAGGGTTTGCTTTCTTCTCCTCAAGCTCATTTATGATATTTGATAAGGTGATAGTTTTTAAGTTGAAGAAGATCCTCTTCTTGAGGGACTGTCCACATCAATAATCCTGGTAACAGGCAAAGTATGGATGGAAGAAATCATGATTCATATGTACATGAATCAGAAATTTAATTCTCCCATTTGCTCTCAGATGAGAGAGTCTTATTTTGCAAGTTGTTTGCTGTTGGGCTTTTTTTGTTATTTATTTTAAATATTTTGTGGCTATGTGTAAAATTTCTCTGCTTTGCAATGTGAAATGAAGATTTGATGCAGGAGAAAGCTGAGCAACTCCAAAGGCATCCTTTTCAGATGTGACTCAAAGCTGAATCCCTTTCTGTGGGAGTAAGTTTGGCTTTCAGAATGTTTTAGCCAGTGCTTAGCACCCAGGGAGTTTTGAATTCGTGGTTCAATTCCTGTAGAACACAGTGGTAATGACTGCACCAAAATCTTTTCAGCAAAACTCTTCCTGATGCCATCACAGTGACTTTTATCAGAAGTGGGGAAAACTAATTTCTAAATTCCCCAAATTATTTTCTCTTTACCTTCTGATTAGTTCTAGAAAGTTCCTGCCTTTCTGGGATCTGCTTCAGCTTTGCACTACAGGTAGTGAGGCATTGGTCTTACTGAACAATGTTTCTTGGAGTAATATTTCTATTCTTTGATGGAATTAGTTCTCCAGTTTAATATGATTGCACAAAACTGCTCAAATTAAAATCTATCTGAGAAACTCTTGAAGTCAAGACTGACATTAAGTTAATAGTGATGAAGACCATGAGAAGCAGAGATTTTTTCTTCTAATTATTTTGCTGTGATGTCTCTCTATACCTTTGAGAAAAAAAAATCTCAACTTTTTTTCATAACAAAGGTAGTAATCAGGAATGTGTTTTATAGCATAACTGAAAAGGTAAATTGGGGTGTAAGAAAAGAGCCCAGACTGTTCTTCTCTTTGAAATAGAATCATTGTTCCAGGACATATGCTTCATATGTAGCTGATCTGTGCACTTGGCTACTGTTTGTTATTTAGTTCAGTGTGTGCTTTGTAAGCATACAGCTTTATTAATCAAATCAATGTTATTTTGTCCCCATACAAAACTTACTCCTTTCATCTATAGACTACTTAGCAAGAGGAAAAGAAAACAAACTCACCTGGTGTTGCAATTGAAGACAGATAATTTAACACCAAAATTAGCTTAAGAAAATGCAGCACGATGAAGTTCTGTATGAAATAAATACTTTTGGGGAAAAAAAAGCCAAAACCAAACAACTAAAGAGAGACATACATTCCCTCTGTGAAATACTTGATGTGATGGATTTTTAAATGATCAGGGACAGCTGATAGAGCAAAACCCTATGCATTTATCCTGGTTTTTTTAAGCTTTTCCTAGGGAAAAGTTACCTGAAAATCTTACCTGAGCTTCTCTGCTAAATGTTTCATGAGCATTTGAACCCAGCATGTGCCCTGGCTGATGCCTAGATAATATTGTTGAAAATCTTTTAGTTAAGTTAGTGTCAAACAGTACTTGTTTTAATTTACTTTTTCTGTTTACTTGTAGCCCATTGCTGTCATGTGTGGGAAATTTGGGAAACTTTTTTTTCTTATTAGACAGTGAAGAAGGAATTTCTTCTGACTGTCTTTAAGAAAACCATTATACAAACCTTAGGACTAAATAGGAATAAAGGATTAGAGAAGTTGCATCTGGTTTCATTTAAGAGAAGACTTTTTGTTGCATAAATAAATCTGGATGATGTTGCAACTTTTTTCTTCATCATCAAGTATGAAGTTAACTTGCTGTGCCTGTCAATTCACTAAAGGGAAATTTTGCTGGCTGACAATAGCCCCATTTCAGGAAAAAAGTAAACAAGTCTGAACTCTTTGTTTGGGAAATGTGAAATAAAAAATATTTTTGTGAAACAACTCCTGTCCCCCCCCATTCTCCCTATGACCCTTCTTCCCTGTTGTCATAGTAAAATAAAGCCCTTTCCAGCCTAACGTCATGTTACAGCATTAGCGCGATTCCTTTAGTAATTAATAGAATTTAGGCTCCAGCGTGGTCAGTTTTGATTAAGCAAACATTAAATTAATTCAATCTGCACACACTTAACTCTGTTAGGGCTATTGAGGGGAGAGAGCATTTGGATGGACGGCAGGACGCATCTTCATCGGATTGCTCGGCACCTCCGAGTAGTTAACGGGGGGATCAATACAGCTCCTCCAGCTATAATAAAATGGCTTCGACAAGCTCATCTGGGGCTGAGAACACAGTATACACATTGATTTCCTGGCCTGATATAACCCATTTACCTATTCAGCTAGTCCGTTAAGGAAGGTGTAAGGCTACAAAGGCCCAAGGGAGCAATGATGCCTGTAAGTAGGTTAGCAAATACTTGGAAATGTCTTAATTTGTTTTACAGTTACTACTTCAGGGAGATGCAATTTTTTTGTTTTTCTTTTAAAGGAAAATTTTATCTGTAATTTTTTTGTGATTTTGTAATGGTTTTTAAGTTGGGAGGTGTAGAGTGCTCTTTGCCTAATTGCTGTCTTCATTGAGGTCCTCACTGTTCTCAGGAGCTTGAATGGTTGTGGTCCCCAAAACTGTGAATTCTCTCCCTTCCAGCTCTGAAACCTACGCATTGTAAAGACCATGCCAAGCCCAAACTTATCCTCTGTCATCCTCCACTTTTTCCTTCCCTTGGCTTTCCTTCTTGAGTCTGACAGAGAAAAAGGGATAGAAAGGGATTTTCTCTATGGGGGGTTCATGAATCAACATTACATTGTTCCAAGCTGCAGAACTGGAAACTGGAAGGGTGATTCTATTCCAGCTGTGCTACCAGACTGATGAATTCTGCTTTGCTCTGCCTGTGAGCCTCTGGCGACAGGAGAGGAGAAGCAACCTGGACTTGATGCTGGCTGCTGGTAAATAATGAATTTGAGTGTTCCAACCAAGGGGAGTGTCCTGTGAAAGCAGCCTGTTAAGTGGCTTAGAGAACTGTCCAGTTCTTGCCACTCTCCACTTTTTTACCATTAATGAAGAAACCAGTATAATTTCCAATAGCATTTCTCATACCATTTCAAGTGTTGTACCATCTAGAAATGAATAGCCAAGACTGATATTTGTGATACCATGTCCTAAAATACATGTCTAGGTATGTGAAAAGGCTGGGTTCTTTTCCACTTTTATTAATTTCTTTGCTCCCAAACTAATTTTTTTGTTTCTGTTTTGTTACTGGCTTGTTTTATTCCCTCTGTGCTTCTGCACCGAGCGGGTGGATACTCAAACCATTCATGAGGAAAGATATATTGAAAAAGACAGAATGGTAAAGCAGCTGATAGGCAGTTATTAGATTCAGATAAACTGTAATCTTAAGTCATCTTATGAGCATGCTAATTACACAATGACATTACCTACATAGAGTGCCATTGCTTTGTTAACATGTTATGCAAGGTCCTTTATTAACACTGCAAGAAAGGACTTCCTCTCATTAGATGGTTATGCAAAACTGTAATTATACTTGCCTGTGAAAAATGGTGAAGTTATGAAAGGCTTGCTTCTGGAGGGCTTTACTGCCCCCCCCTTGCAGATTATAATCACTCTTTCTGTGGAGTGAGGGTGACACAATTTAAAGTAAGAAATTTGTTTCCATCTCAGGTTTAGAATTCAGTAATCTCTTTATCTTTCTGCTAAGAAAACTATCATCTGTGTTATTGTAACATTAAAATAATAAGGATTCCGTGGTAACTTGGCATCTGTAATTTTGAAGAGAAATTTGGGTGCTGTCACTGTGAAAAAGTTAGCAGTGAATGACTCAATTTTAAAATTTCTTTATAATAGAAATAAAATATTTTGGATGTGATTATGACTAGTGGTTTCAAATAATGCTTTTTTAGGATTGCAATGCACTTTTTTTTTGCTACTGAATGAGCCATTGCTTTTTTAAGTTTGTAAAACTGTGATGGCCCTCTGAAAAGCCTGCATTGTGCAAGAAATACCCCCAAGCTCTTCAGCAGTAAGACCATAGTCACCTCTCAAAAGCCATGTAACTGTAGGTAGCCTTAAATAGACAAGAAGAGGGATTTCAGATCAGTTTTCACCTTGTGTCACTATGGCCGCAAAGCTTTAGCTGTGTCCTTTGAAAGGCTTTTTTGGACAGTTCTTTATAAGTTGACCATTTGCCCACACCTGGTTTTCCTGGGATCCATTCTAGAGACCAGGTGGTCAAAATGGCTTTTACATTTGTGCAAGAGTGTGCTTAAATTTTATTTATATATATACTTACTTTTTATTTTTCCTGTTTTCTTTTTCAGGAAAAGCCTGTGAAGCCTCTCTTCAAAGCTTTCTTTTTTGGAATTGTCATGCTAAAGGAGAATTTAATTAATGCTCTGTATGTGCATTTCCAATGGAAATGGTCACATTTGGGTAAGGAACACTTTGTGTCTATTCCAGTAGTATCTCAGTATTTTAATAGATTTTTTTGTCCGCATAAATTTTACACCTGTTATGAAAATATTCCCTGTCCTTAAAATCAAGCTATCTTAACTTTAATTATAGATTAAGGGTCTTAGGTTTATGCTATCAAGTTTCAAAATTTGGTTGCAGCATTTTGTTTGAACCGTGCATAGGTTTTATGCTAATTATGTAAATCAGAAGCACTACTGCTTCTGCTTTTACTTTATTAATTATTAGATTAAATTATGGTAATTGGAGTTTGAAGGTAGCACATTTAGAAATTTTCAATATACTTGCAAGGCCAGTGAGGTGCACAATAAAGATATTTTGAGAAAAGCAGAGGAATCCTTTGGTGCTGTAATTGAACAAGTTTTGTCCATATCTTATACATCACCACTGACTTCAGGTGGGCAGGTGACCATGTCAGGCTGTAGGTCACTGTCAGGGCTGGAGGCCTCTGCCAGGATTATGGACAGTGTAGAGATAATTTTAGGGTACAAGACAGGCTTACTGGACAGTGAGCAGCTGATGCTCCCTTCTGATTATCCTAAAATGTAGAAGAAGTAAAATGAAATGTAGCAGAAGAATATCCATTATATGAGATGCTAGAGAGAAGGCAATCAAGTGTGAAATGACAGCAGGAGAAGCCAAAAGGGAAGAGGCAACTGATGAAGAGTTAGTGGTACTGAGGAAATAATCTGGATTGGGGCCTGGGAGCAGACTAGAAAATGCTACACCACTTGGTGGAGGTGGAAGTGAGCATTTCAGGAGAATTTAATTGTTGAGAGAGGAGAATATTGGTGCTGTGAACTTTGGAGGTGTAAGTTGGGAGACTTGCTTTATGGGAGATGTTTGGTGGTCATTAGCAAAGCATGAAAGGGAAATCAAGAGTGTGATAATACTGAACACTTCCATAATGAAGCAGAAGGGCTGTAGAAAAATGTCTAGGATGTTCTCCTGGCAGCCTGGTGAAAATAATCTGAAAATAACAGAGAAGGTCTTGGATTAACTCACCTTGATAAACTATACTGCTGTTTAATAATAGAGCTCATGAAACTCAGGCTCTCACTTCCTTTCATGCTTTCCCAATAAACATTTAGTTTACTGGCTTTAAACATCTAGGAGGATCATGTTTTTCACATAATAGGGACCAACATTCTCAATTGTCAGTGGCAAAAGGCCACACTTATTTCAAGTGAGTGCAAGGGCTGCCTGAGACAAAATGGAAACGACACAGAACACTGATACTGCTGTGGCCTCAAGCAAATACAGGAGTCATACACCCAAACAGTGCATTGCTGAAGGCAACCAGCACAGCACTAGCACAAAAACTAATAGGCTGGAAAAAACCAGCACTAAGAATATCCCTAATGGCTTACAGGAATGCACCTCACTTCGTGCCAAGGCCACGTGTAACTGAGCTACAGGACAGGACTGAAAGAGAAACACTAAAAGTGGGAAAAATTGGAGTGAGGAAGTTTTCCTAGAGATATGGCAAAGACAGAAAAGACATGTGAACATGTTTCTTCAGCCTTGTTTTTCACTACATGGCTCTAACCATAACTCCTCTGTCTTTGAAGTTGTTGGAGATGTGAATAGTTTATTAAAACAAATGCATTGAATATTAGCGAAAATTTTATGACAAGGTTAAAGGTTTGGACATATGAATTGCTTAAATGTTCTCTGTGTGTAGTGTTTTCCTGGGCCATCAGGTTAAAACATCAATGAAAATTTAAAAAATGGCTGAAGTCCTTTTCTTTTGTAACTTATCTTGTAATCTAATGTTATAATGCAAGATTCCAATGTTAGCCATCCTGAGTTTTAGAAAAGGACATCAGCACTGTTTGAGGTAACAGACAGTGAAATAGCTCTGCTTTTGCATCACAGAATCACCACATAATAGAAGATTTCAGGAGCTTGATATCTATTAAGAATGTTAGAAAATGCTGAAGAAACAGTGCTGTTTAAACTAGCAGGTCTTTGGAGCATTCTGAGAGGCAGAGGATGAGCTAAATTTTGTCTAGGTTTCGCTGCAAAAATTGGGTTATATTGCATGTGAGCTGCTGAAGCATGGCCAGGGTTTCTATCTGTCTATGCTGTGGTTTTTTGTGTGGAATGACTTTTGTGTACAAGTTGCTATGGCTTGGTTCATTTAAATGTTTTACAAATCTTCACAGACCTTTTTGAACAATCATTTTTTAGGGCTGAGCTTATGATTTTCGTGGTTTAGAGCATTTTTGTGCATAATTAGCATGGTATACTCAGCCTTTGTGAGTCAGTGACTTAGATTGCAAATATAAGTGATTTAACTTCTGCTTGAATAGTACCCATCATATAAGCCAAGACATTCTTTTAATAAGTGAGACTAATAAATAAAGCAAAAGGATTGGAGTCAGAGGGTCCAGAGCCCTGCCGTCAGTCTGACTCAACTCAAGCAATTACCTAAGTAATGCAGCAATAAACAAAAAGAAATCAAATGGATTTTTCACTTCAGAATTAAAAAAAAAAAAATGTTTTGTTTCTTTTATCCTTGACTTCTAAGGCCACAGCCACACACAGAGCTAGGGCAGCAATTGCACCTCGCACTTCATAGAACGAGGCATGCATACTGCCTGGGAAACAAAACATCTTACTTTAAATAAAAAAAGCAGTCTGAAAATTAATAGCAAGGAAAGTACATTTTCTTTCTTTCTTTCCCTCCTCCCTTCTTCCTCCTGAGCCCTACAATGTATAAAAGTGAAGCCATTATTATAAAGCAAAAAAAAAATATAAAATTCAAAGGCAAAGAAAGGATTCAAAAAACTGAAGCACAGAAGAGTGAACTTCCACATGCGTGGCAGTGATGCATGGACAGAGATGATATATTAATTTCTGTGATAAAAAATTTCATATGTAAAGATTAATTCATCAAGAATATAAAGTTTCAAGTCAAATGTTCTGGGGTTAATTGTAACTTTGTGCTATGTTTTCATATGATTTGCCAGGTAGCTCCAGATCATGAATTCTGACTCTGACTCCATGTTCTTCAACTTATTTTTTTTTTTACTATGGGGAAGGATATTTTGTATTAAATTTGACCTTATTTGCAAGTCTGTTGTTTTTCTTTCCAGAGAAGAGGAGATGAGGACCCTGTTGCTTTGCTCTCCACAGTCAATTTAGAGAAATCTTGGTTGGCTGTGGGCCCCTGGTATCTCCCATGGCCACAGTCTCAGCACTGGAAATATCTATGCAGCATTCTCATGGGTGGCAACTGGTCTTCTAAAGCACTTCAAGAAAAAACTTCAAGTAGGAAAGCTTTTTATCATATTTCTCAAATTCACGTGTGCTTTTCAAGTCTTAGTTTTCCAAAAATGTCCTTTTTAATGTGTTCTTTTAAAGTCATAGCTTCCAAAAAAAGGGCCTTTTTTGATGTTTTTTCCAGGTCACAGGTCTGTGTTTGGTATTTACAGTAAAACAAGCCTGTGGCTGACAGACCCTAGTGTGACATGCAAATGTACTTATACCATATATTCTTTACATTTTCCTGAGCATGCAGCCATATTTTTCCTCTAAATTTTGAATAAACCCCGAGTTGTTCCTTCTCCTTGTGTCTCACCCCTTTCTCTGTGTCTCACCCCTTTCTCTGTGTCTCACCCCTTTCTCTGTGTCTCAGAGATGGGACTGTTCTATTCAGGAAGATTTTTTATGATTAAATTCCTAAGCAGAGATATAGGTAGCTGATAGAGGTAGCAAGGATATAACTGGCTCATGGAAAACTGTTTCCCCAGTGTCTCTTTTCCAAACAGTGTCTATGGGAACAGGGAGCTTAATGAGCTGGTTGTGACACAGGATGCGTGGGCAGACCTTGCTGTTATCTGTTTGGTTCTGGAGAAACACTCAATCACAATTGAATGTAAGAATTGGCATTGGAAATTTGGCAGAAAGCAATACTGTCCTAATGGCAAGATTTAAAATGAATATTTCAATTTTGGTGCCAGAATATAGTAACTAGTGGATGAAATTGCTCATAAAGCATTCAGCAGTCTCATTAAGATGGGTCATATTGTCTGCAGGCAGGAGTAGTCTTGGAAGATGAATCTTTTTCTGTCCTTAGAACTGTTGTTTAAAGAACAAAATCCAGCATCTGGTACTAATTTAAAGCCTTGTCCATGCTGTAGAATTAGAGTCTTAGCCAATTATTTGAAAGTTTTCATTTTGGTTTCTAATGGGTAATGGTACAGCTCATAGATGTCTTAGTAATTTAGGTGTGTACCACAAAGCCTGAGGTAATTGAGCCAGTTCTGTAAACGTGTGCTTACCTTTAGGTGTGTGAGTAGCAAAATGAACTGGAATGGGATTACTTTACTTTTGTGGTAAACACTCTTTCTCCCTAATTTGTGCTGAAATAATAATCTTGTCAGTTACATAGTTAGTAAAAATACTTCTAGTAATTTTGCTTTATTGGCATGAACAAAAAGAAAATGCAATTTTTTTGGTGGTGAAAAAGCAAAACAGGGACTGTTAAACCATACTATCTCTTATATAGTCTATCCATGGAAGTTTTAAATACAGAGGTTATTTATCTGAAAACTTAATGTGCCCTGTCCTGAGGAATATAAGTTCATAGCCTTCTCTTTCTGCCAATGTCATGTTGTTCCATGGAGAAGTCTCTGGTAGCGAGTTTAAACAACTTCTTTTCTTTGCTAACTTTCCCACATAGTCATGGATCACTCTCCTAAAACTAATAATAGAAATTGAATATGTATGAAATGCCTGTTCATCCCTTTTGCAGTGAGTTGTATAAGCAGAAACCATTGATATCTGGAGAGTATCAAAATTAATAGGAGAAAAGCTCAGTTAAAATGTTTACTTAAAAATATTTCAGCAGCTTTTTACCGAGCTGCCTCGCGGTCCCGCTGCAGCGGGAGCAGGGCTCTCTCACACGCATAGAGATGTCATGCTGAGCTTTGCTGCAACGTTCTGGGGCTGCCTCAGAACCCTGTGCTGCTATTAGAGTAGAAAACATGTAATGTGTTATTTGGTTTGAAACCATAAAAATGATTTTTGTTTGTCATGCTCTGCTCTGCATGGTCTCAAGGTACTTTGCTGTTTAACTCGAATTTCAAATCCTTATGGCATGCGGTAGAAATGTTACAGTCGTGGGTTTTTTTTCCTCCTCTTCTTTTTCTTATCTACATAAACAACATAACTTTGTCAGAAAATTGAAAATGTGCACTTTGTCCCATCAGCTAAAATGGGCTGTCAGATAATGCTTTTTTTTCTCCATTGCATCAGATGAATGATGTAAATGGTTTTTGGCTTTGGAGTTTTTTGCAAGGCACTAGAGTAAATGATCAGAGTAGTAACATTTTTAACCTTATCTATCATACTGAAACATTTTTTCTGCCTCCAATAAAACATGTCAGAGTCGATTAAGGACATTCTTCAATGAGGTATAATTCACAGATTTTAGTAGCGAATCCAAGAGCACTGAAGTATTAAAGAGGCTGTGAATACTTAATTACGGATATGTTGCCATCCTACCTTTTACTGAATTCCCTTAACACTTTGGTGCTCTGTATCTGAAAATGCTCTTTTCCTCTGATGGTGAAGTAAAAGGAAAAGCCAGGTACAATGGCAGAGCATATGTCACATTGTATCTAGTGACAGAGCAGTGAGAGATACTGCTGTTCTAGTACATTCAGCTGTGCTTATCTGGTACATGAGTGCACATTACTTTCCATGGGCTTGGATCACTTTGGACAGTATCATTAAATGCCACGTCATTACCTGTTATGGAGTAGTGCTTTTGCTTGAAGTGCCTCCTGGGATACATGCAACAGTAGGAAGAATGATGGGTAAAGATGGAAGCAGCATTAAATTTTCAATGGAAACACTATTGACTTTGACTTTTCAGAAGCCTTATCTTTTAGATGGTGTTTGTCACAGGACCTGTAAAGCCGTGGATGTTCGTCAGTTGGAAGTTGCAGGCAGTTGAACGATATGGACAGGTGAAGGCTCCAGAGGGATCAGCTGGGCTAGCATCGAGCTGGAGGGGGTAAATTGAAGGTTTATTTATCCAATTCACTGTCAAGGTCAGCTTGCTGGAGAGCTGTCCTATGTGCGCTTACAAAATGCCAAAATCCTGGCAAATTGTCTGAAAGAGCCTCCAAATCACTGACCTTTGTACAACTCACATCAGCATGCCACTGTCTTTTAACAGTATCCTTAGAGTGCATTAAATAGTTTGTAAAATCAAGCTTTTAATGTCAGCAGAACTAACTTTTTATTTTCAGCAATAAGGAAAAAATAAAAAATACCTAATGATGATAGAAAGAAACATGAAATAGAGAAGCTGTTTCACCCTAAATACATTTAGCATCTACTGCTTTTTCAGACCATTTTTCAGAGCATGTTTTAGAGAGGCTGTTTCTTTTCCTCACCAGATAAAACATCTAAAACATTTGGGTTTTTTTTCTCTTTCAATATGTGGTCTTTAGCATACTTCTATTAAATAATGTAGATTTGCCTTTAGCCTTCTTTAAATTTCTCAGGTGAGTTGCTCAGATTTTAAGCTAATTAGAGATTAATTTATTCTTTTAATTAGTTACAAGAGAGTTTTTAACTGTCTGGTTTCACGTATTTCTCATGTATCTGTGTTAGGTATCTGTTAGAAACAGGTCCATTTTTTTTTATTTTACTGATAAGTAGATATACCTTTAATTAGATTATATGTATCCCTTTGGTAACTATGTAGTCTTTTGAAAGTGACTTTAAAAAATTATTTATAGATATGTGAGTCCTTTTGCATATAAGGAGTATAAATCCCTGCATAACACCTACCCCTGGAATTTACACTGGGGAAAAAATGGGGTATACCTCAGTTGACTGTGAAGCATGTAACCCTCCCCATTCTAAAGCCATTTAAATTGTCCATGCTTAACTGAAGTAGCATGAAAATAAAAACACAGCAGGTTTAACCATAATTGGCTTAGTCTTATAAAGGGCTAATGGCACATTTGGCTGTTTTAGTGAATGGTTTTTCACTTGCTTTGTAGTAGGTCTTGTTTCCATTTAAATATACAGGGCTCATCATAGCCAAGTGAAAGAGAGATATATGTTGAGCTTTTGTTTTACATTTTTTTTTTACACATTGTAGTGTGCTTCTGGGTTTATCTCATTTTTGCTTTTCTTTTTTTTACCCCCGTTCATTAATGAGATATCCAAATAAGTGTTTTTGTCAATTCAATTTTGTAATTTTCTTTTTTCTTCACTTGTTGTTTGTTACCTCTCTGTGAAAACTCAATTTTCCAAGTGAAGCAGCTCAACTTGCATTTTTCCCAGAAAGGAATATTAGAACACACAATGTAGCTCTTGTGGCATGGGTGAAAATTATTGACTAGGAATGGATGAACTGGAAAATCAATTTTAGCCCTATTTTGAGAACCTTCATGTGGAACTCTCTTACTACCTTGAACTAATTTCTAATTATACTTGTCTGTTAATGCAGAGCGTATTTCCAAATTTTATCAAAATCTATTTCAATTTTTGATACCCTGTTATTTATTTGTATTTTATTAGCATATGTATGAATCTCTGAACATTTTAAGAGTTTGAAACAGAAATAGTTTTTGTAAGAACAAAGAAAAAATGAGCCCTTGAAGTTTCTTAACTACAGCACAAATAGAAGTTTTGGTGTATGTACAAGTTTGGAATCTATGTAATTCCTACTAATTTTATGACTTGTATGTAAATCATTGTTTAAGTACTTTTTAGACCATAGAGATTTTATATGATGGCTGCTGAGGGCTGCCTTTGAGCCTTAATACATGATCACGTGAACCTGCTGTAGTTCACAGATCACTGCCTTGACAGAACTTTATTATTATTTAATATTTATGTTACAATATTGCCCAGAGTCCCCAGCCTTAGACAATGCCCTGTTACAGTGGGTATTGTACAAACATCCATGTAGACATGATCAATGCCTCAAGGAGCTCAGAGCTGTTGTAGTTATAAGGTCACGCTGCAATGAAGTTCAAGTCTGCGTAAACTTTGCAAAAAAGTTTTGCAACATGCCAGCTTTGAAGTAGGAGAGATCAAATCAAAGAGAGTGGAGAGGCAAGGGTTCCACCTGTGTGACAAAGCAGAGCCTGCCTTTATTGTTGGTGAGTACACATTTAGCCAGAACGAAAGCAAGGCTGAATTATGATACAGTGCCGTAGGGCACATGCTGCATTTCAAATTCAGGCATTAGCCTATGTTTTATATGCTTTATATTCTACTTTAATTGAAAATGCTGCATTTTCAGATTGAGATTTAGCAGATAAAAGAAGGATAAGATATTTCCCAGATAATATATCTGAATTTCATAACCATGTCTCTGCACTCCTGGCAGTCATGGTTTGCATTAAAAGGGTTAACAAGTATCATTTACATTGGGCTACCCCAAAGAGAAAGTTTTTGTTTTGAATCTGTGCTCTGTGCTAGAAATGTTGATAATGGAAATGTTATTGAAGAGAGTTTGTGTCTCTATTTGCAGTTTAAACCTTGCCTTTTCACGAGACATTAATTGGTAGAAAACAGAGATACAGAGCTGCCATATTTTCTACTCTTCAAGTTTTGTCTTAATGCTTTCCTCTTGGTCCAGTCTTTAGATGCTGAGCAAGGAAGATTCCCTTTGGGGGTTTCATCTATTCTTTTTTTTTTTTTTTTTTTTTTTTGCTGTTGTTGAAACTGGCAGGATTTGGTAAAGCCTTCTTGTTGTCCTAATATTCCTCTAGCAGAGTGGGAAAGCTCCCCTTTCAGGGAGAGACATACTGTCTCTCATGAAGAAAGTTGAATGTTTATGATGAAATAGAGAGGATTTCTTCTATTGTTCAAAAACAATTTGTTTTCTATTTCTTTTCTTTATACTAAACTATAAATAATTGCTGTTCAGAACCTGAGATCTATGTCTAATTTATAACATAAAACTTTTTGCAGTAATTCTTACTATGTAATATTTTAGTGGCAACAAAGTATGTTTAAGGAATCTTGAACTAGCAATAATATTATCTTTTAGGGGAGTCTTGGTTAAACAGAGGGAGGAAATTGCCTTGTAGTGTTCTCTGGATGTTGAAGGTGAATTATAGCAGCTCTGAGGATAACTTAGTTGGCTGCTTTCTTTTTTAGCCAACCGACCCATTGACTTCTGCACAAAAAATTCATGTCTTTTTGAGCTCTTTCTCTTCTTGCAGACTCTCTAGATCATTCAGAGTTTGGTTCAGACTTCAGACACAAACATGGTTTCTCAAGGCTGCATTTTGCTGCAGGACATCTGATTGCTTTTGTTTGCAGGGTGTGGGATATGGGTTCTGGTAGGAAGAACTTAAGGGCAAGGAATGCTGGCAGAACATGCAGTCCTGCTCAGTTTGCTTGTGTCTGTTCATAGCTCTGAAATACTGGGTCAGCAGTCCATGTTATCACACAGCATGAGCCAAGTTTCCCCTTCACATGCATGATCCATGTGCTAATCTGTGGAAATGTATAGAAACTGCTGTGCCTGCCTGATGACCACTATGGATTCTGCAACCCAGGGGTCTCATAAAAACATGAAACATCTGAGCCATAGAGAATGATACATTTTTTTCTTTTTCTCCTTTCCTGTGAAATGTTAGGATACTTATTCTGTTTTCCCCTTAAATTTGGATGGAACAAGCTCCTTGGACATATCACACACTCTTCTTCTTGTGCTTGCTTCCTGTGATTTTCTCCAAGTGCTATTCTGCTTTCACTGAGCTTGAAGCCCTCTTGCAACCATGGTGTTTAAAGCAGAAAGGTACTGTTGCTTATGAACACTTCCCTTTTGCAATGACACCTTTTTTGGACTAGTGTTTGTAGAGAGAAAAGGCAGTGTACAACACCTAGACTAAGAAATTCATTCTATTCTGCAGCAGGTAGCAGTGCTCTGTGAGCTCTTGCATCGGTGATTTCATCTTTGCATGTTGATGGTGGTTTGAGCACCTTGGTGTGTGCTGTGATGATTGAGAGCACCCCTTGCTCCTTTGCTCAGAAGTCTGCAGAGGTTTGAATAACAGATTATAGAAGCACAATGGCTTTTAGAGAATGAGGACGTAGTAATAGGGCCATCATGAACGTGCTGAGGTATCTGTCCCAATAATGCACCATGAAATTAATATGTACCTGTGCAGTAGTTGCTGAGGGTGTCTGCTTCTTTGCAGATCAATTTGATATAGTGTTCTGTCTGTACAGAAATTGTGCAGTTCATTTTCTGTGGTTAAAAAGCAGACATTCTGGATTATATGACAGAATTTGATGATTTTGATAATCCATTAACATTTAAAATAAGAGGAAAGTACAAAGCTGAAAAGAGACCTTAGTATGAATTCGAGGACATTTGATGAAAGGTCTAAATTTAATATTATATCTTATTATTGTCTGAGCCATCTGGGGTTTTCTTTGTAGCTTCCACATCACTGAATGTATTCTCATCATACAAGCCCATTTTTAAATATGCAATTTTATTTCAAGACAAATCTGCCAAATGTAGATATTAGACCATTACTGTTCAAGAATGTAGGAAATGGGAGAGATTACCTGCGATGATTGTGGAATGTGAAGATCTTATTCTCTTGGGCTAAACAAGAAACAATGGATGCATTAGATCTTGAATGCACCAAAAATAGATCTATTTGCAGATGAAGCTTTGGAGCAGAACTTGATCCATTTCATGTACCCAAAATGTGCATGATCCACTTGATACCCATGTGATGGATGTATCAGTTTCTTTGTTATCAGAGAAATAACTCCCAGACCACTGGGTGAAATACAATCAGAGTTGTTAGGGCCAAAAGGAGAAGCTGCCCTGTGAGCAGTGAATTTAGGTTTCTTGAAATGAGTTCGCTGGGCTGATGCTTTTATTGAAAAAACCAAAAGCCCAGCAACAACACAACCCCCCAAAAAGTCCCAACCCCCCAGCTGTTGAGGAATCCGTTCCCAGCAGGTGGCTGGGGCAGCTGCAGGTGGGGTCTGGGTGTGAGCCCAGGCAAGGGCCTGTGACCTGCCAACCCTTTGGGTGACCAAGGACCCTGGCACAGCTGGGGAAGGACCCCAGAGCCAGCACAGGAGCTGAGCAGGGAGATCCCAGACCACAGAGCTTTAGACTGCAAGGCCATAAAAGCCCAGCAGTTCCTTTTTGGGGTCCCTCCTCAGGGGCACAGCCAGTTTGGGCTGTTTCTTGTTACTGCTCTGTCACTCCATTGTTTAAAGGATCCAGAGGTCTGAGGCTCTGCTGTGGGAAACTGGGGGTCAGGCTGGTGAGGAAGAAACTTTATCTGGCTGTGAGTGGGAGCCCAGTGGGACCTGCTGGGGCACTGGAGCCACCCCATGAGGGGCTCTCAGTCCCAGCAGTGACAGCCTGGGCTGGTGGGGCTGGCGTGACAGGGTGGCACCTGCATGAGCAGGCAGAGTTATTACTTGGGCCTGGCTCCTAATCAGAGAAGTTGTGCTGGGGAAAGTTTCCTGTTTGATCAGATAGACCTGTGTCTATTCATAGCATGGAGCTGGGGCTGAAGGAGAAATAAATTCAAATCTGTAGGTGAAGAATCAGGAAATGCATCCATCTATTTCTGATTTCAGGAAAAGTCAAATGACAGATACATACACACTTTGAAAGACTACATGTTTTATGACACAGGGAGTCTCAGAAGAGACTATTTGAACATTATAACTTTATGCCTAACTGTGGTGCTGTCAAGACAAAGCATAATGTTTTCACATCTAAAATTTAACTACACTGTATTTATTGTTTTGCTCAAGAACATTAAAGGAATCTTATCTGTCAGCATACAAGCGCAATGAATGAACAACTTAAATTACAAGAGTAAATTAAATGTCAACTTTATTTCACCAAAACAGGCTGTTCTTTTCTCTTAGCAGAGGTTATAACCACTGTCTTGAAATATTTGCTGTTGAAAAATGATTGACAAGTGTGGACAGAAGTGTGAAAATGCAACAGGTTTTTAATTTACTTGATTATCATATTTATTGCAAGCGTACGGGTAAGTTTGGAAAAATAACTTCATTGTTGTACTATGTTAGCTCAAATCCCCTGCATTCACTGTAGTTTCAAACTTTACTGCTCTCTCTGTTCTCATATTGGCTGTGTTTTTGTAACTAGAGTATAGCTCTGTGTTTTATTTTATACTAGTAAATCACTGAGACCCAGTAAAAATGTAAAAAACCCTAATAGATAAAAATGATATATACTTTTGGCTTAGAGTATATGATCTATTTCTCCAAAGTATTTTGAAGACCTCTTCAAATTCTGTGTGTGCTTGTAAATTGTCTGTTATTAAAATAACTCTTTTAGCTGTAACAAAAAAGAAAGAAAAAGAAGTTATAAAATAATGTACATATTGCTGTACAAACCTTCCTCACCTGTGTGTCTGCATTTGTTTTCTGGTCTTTGAGAACAGAAATTTCTTGGAGCAAGCCTATATGCAGCTGTATACTGGGATTAGAGAGTTATAGTTCTTAGGGAAGGTTCAGAAAGACATAACAGATAAGTGAAATGTTATTTCACAAGGTCTGCTTCGTTGTGTGGGATATTTCTCCTTGACGGGAACGTATAAAAGTGTTTATCTAATGTATCCACACTGTGTATAGTGAAAGAAAAGGGAGTAACAGGTCTTTATCAAAACTATTCACGTGGAAGGGTATGATGTAGCATAAACCAAAGGAGGAGTTTATTTGTGGCAAAATTATGGGCAACTCTCATGCCTTTCATCTCCAACAAATGCACGTTTGCCTGTGCTGTGCTCATAAATGAGTGCTCTGCCTGCCTGGAATATGGACTCCTAGAATCAAACAACTTGAACTGGATGAAAAATGAGAGGGCTAAAAATTATGTTGCTGAAGCAAGGCAGTATTTATCCTTGTGGTCAGAGCTATATGAGAAAAGCCCTCAATCTGCAATTTTCAATATATCTGTTCTGGGTGAAGATAAAAGAATTGCTAATTGAGTTTACAGTATGTAAGACTCTGGGCTCTGTAAGGGTAGGTTATCATTACCTCTGTGTTGTCAGTTGTAAATCTATCTGCTTCTGTGGTCTAAAAAGTCTCTTCCCATAAAATGATGGTCCAGTATTTTTTGAGCCAAGATGTTCTGTCTCCAGCATGTGTCAGAAATAGTGACATAAGACAGAAACTCTCATAATACTAGCCATGAACCAAAAGGAATGTGTCTTGTTAACAACTTTGGAAGGACCCAGTTCTCATTGTAACTGCCTTCTAGGAGCTACATGGAAGAGAGGATAAAAATTATAAAATATAATCATGATGTATTTTCCTGATGAAGCAATAGTTTATAATGATAGTCACTATAAAGTTAATTTTTACTTGAACAGAGCTAAACTTAATGGTTTTCAATTATACTAATTTGAGTCATGGGTTTAGTTCATGTGGATTTTGCAACCCCTGGGTTTTGCTTTTATGTCTTCTCCCTTAAATGCTTGGCTTCTTTTTTTGCATTATTCCCTTCCCATTCTCTTTTAGCAGGGAACATCAGGCAGTGATGGGATGGCTCCATCCTCTTCCATTTGCATCAGAATTTAATCTTCTGTGAGGAAGATGATTAAACATGTAATTTGAAAATAAGGTCTCATGTTCCAAATGATTTTGTCATCCGGCACATGCTCAAGGAAGAATGTCCAAGAGTATGTCACCTTTCTCTGACAGAGGTTGAAATCTCTATTTCACCTAAGTGTTCTAAGACACACTCAGTGTTGGCAAGGAATTAGGCTCCTTATAAATGCACCAATTTAAATTTATTTGTGCTGAGGCTTCATATCTACAGTAATATGTTTTGAGATTTTTTTACTTTAGACTATGGTTAGTGTGGCCACTGGAACCAAACGTCCCCATCCTGTCCACATTTGGAGATGACTGAGAAACAGTTGTTGATTTGTACCTTTTACTTACATTGACTAATAGAGCACATCTGGTACACATCTGGTAGAGCTTCTGGTTTGTTTTTTTTTTGGCCTACAAAAGGAATCTGGAATCAGGTCATCAAAACAGTTTTATTAACAAAGCCAACTACAATAAGAGGGAATAAATTCACCCAAAGCTGAACCACTGTTCTGGACCGAGATGCTGCTGTAGGTACAGCCTATGACCAGTGCCATGATCATGTGCCTGAACAGAGGGTGAGCAATTCTTTCTTACACCTTTTGCCTGTTACTCCTCTCTGACACTACAATCAAATATTCCTGCGTCATTTCTTTCTCATTGTTCATTTGTTTGTGTTATAAATCCCATGTCCTTTCTCCACCGTCTTGCTCCATTTTTTTTTCTTTCTGACTTCACCCCTGACCTCCCCCAGTGGAGGCTGCTGCAGGTTGTGTCTCTATATTTTAAGTAAGGAGTTGGCCAGTGTTGGCCACAAACCCAATGGTCACTGTTTTTCAGAGTGTAAATTGCATTAAAGACAACTGAGCCCCTCTGGGCCTCTACCCATTATGCAATTTGAGGAATTGTGGAATTCATCTACTGATTTACATGATCTCAGTCTCAGCTTTTCTTTTTAGAAAGAAAGTGTTCAGAGGTATGGAACTAAAAGAAAAAGAAAGCAAGTCAGTCCCCCCATACAGATGTTTGCAGAGACATGATCACTCACTTTGTGTGGGGAGGCTTTTTGTTGCTGTAAAAAGGAGGCCTGGTTAAGATCTCTGGTCGGGGTGTCTGCAAATCTTAACCTCAGCTTTTGTCCTTGGGTGTAACAAAAGCTTTCCAGTGGCATAACATCTACTACATAGTTTCAGAAATTCATTTGCTGTTTGGTCTTATTTTTATTTCATGTTTCCTTAGAAGTATGCTTTTTGCCTCATAAAAAATGTTAATAAATTCTATCATTATAATTTGCTTTGATGGCATATTTAAGGGTATGTCCTCATGGAATGTCTCTTGGAGAGATGATACCCTGGAAAGAATATGTCTAGAATGGACAGTACTGTCTGACCTCATTAGCCAGCAGTCCAGGGAGCAATTGCAAAAGACCTAGATTGCAGTAAAACCTTGTTTCTCTCCAAGACAGGCAGTAGATTGTATGACTGGGGTGTCACCTTGGTTGTGTCCTGCAGCTTTCAATCTGCAACACATGGACAAGCCTTGAACAGGCACTGTGTCAAGCAAATAGCATCAGAGTTTGTCATGGGTGCCATGGTTTATTACTTTCTTGATGAAATGGGCATTTGTCCAGTGAGAACTTGACTTGTACCTCTGAATTATTTTGCCTGAACTATTTAAGTTACCCTACCTGGTGCAAATTTGGGCTGCATTTGTGCTGCAGGAGAAAGGGTCCACGTCTACTTTTTATGTAAGTGTAATCTTCAATCCATGGTTGGCTAAAACATTAGATGTGTTCACTGACCTCTTTGACATCAATAAGACTATAGTATCTAAATCAGTTAAGATTCCATTTATTCATATACATTATATGCATTTTAATATCGACAAGAGAAGACAGGTCTTATCATTAGAATGATCTTGGATGTAATGTTTTCAAATTGTTACCATAATACTTCATGACATGCTGGATCTGTTTTGAGTGCCATAAATCATAGCAACTGATGGGAAAGGAAAGAGCAGCAGTTAGAGAACTATGAAAGAAATAAATAATTTAAAAAATAGGTTAAATATTGTTTACTGTCAAAAAGAGGACAGGAATATGATACTTTTAAATTACTTTTTACCTGTTTCATGAGTTTAACTGAGTTTTATATTGATTAAATATGGTGGAGGGTGGGGTATTCTTTTGGGCTGCAGATTCATCTAAAGTTGAGAACACATGGTAACTGTTGCTTTTATTTTGTGGAGAGATCTTTTTGTCCTAACCCAGCTCGTACTATGTTTCCCTCCAAGGTTTGGACTTTCTTTCTTTAAAATGTGTATCATCTTCCTGATGAGCCCTATCTTTCAAAAGCACATTTACTTTTTGCTTGTAGCATTTCTTTGAATGATGTGGGTATTGCAATCCAATGCCAGTCCTATTTTCTTAAATGTGATCTAACTTGTAATGCAGATCAATATGTATCAATATAACCTTATAAGACAAACTCTTTATGTTTGGCTTTGAACTTCGAGGTATCCTTTTTACTGGGTGAAAGAACAAGCTAAGCAACTGGAATCTTATTAATACATTTTTCAGTATTTTTTGGCTAAAACTTAACTTGAGCTACACAGATAAAATGCTCTGATCATTTTAAATATTTATCTTGGTGTGTGAAGAAACCAAAGTTAGAAAAGAGGTTTGGATTTTTGGTTGGTGCTTTGTTGTGGGGATTTTTGTTGTTTGTTTTGTGTTATTTTTTTTTAGTAGCTGAAGGCAATTATATCTTTATTGACCCTCTGTGTTCACCCCCTCCTTCAATGTCAGGTACTTGCTTATTATTATCAACATGACATCTCCTTTCTTTGAAAGGTTGTCCGTCACACTTTGAATCACCTCTCTCCATGGTTACATTTTCTAATCAGTTCACATGATTGAGCCTACATCAAGTGATGCTTTACTTAATTCCTTTCCGTTTGTATGGTGTGATTCTTGGAGGGACTCTCATCAAAATTTTGGAGGGCCCTGTCAGTTTGAAAAGAACATGACCTTTAAATTGTATCAGTATGTTTGCTGGTGCATAAGGGAAAGGAAAAGGTTTGTAGTGATGGAAAACCACTCTAAAAATGAAAAGTAATTTTCTCAGAAGCAACATGCATAGGAAGTTAATTTGTTTATATTTAACTGATTTAAAAAAAAAAGACAGAATGAGGGGGACATGTTCTTTGAGCAGTAAGGGGTCTGAACAGTGTGTCCTTAAATTTGGCTTTGAAAATGTTACCTATTGTTCTTGCTTTTCTGCATCTATAAGAATAGATAAAAGTAGAAATATTCAAATGTGACAGAATAAAGGTGTAATTCTTTGAAATTATCAAAGCTGTTACTTTGCTGCATTTTCATAACTGTATCTGTGGCCCTGCTATAATTAGTAATTGACAATGCTAATTATTGTACAGTCTGTCACAGACTAAAGTGGCAGAGTTAGATTTTATGTGGGTATAAATATGCATACATTTATGTGTGTGTGAGAGGATACTTCAAGCTAACACAGAATTTTGCATTGTGAGTGCAGACAGTCTGAAAACAAGGAAAATCTGTCTGGAATGCCTAACATGGATAGTTCAGGAATACAATACAGAGTCATGCTGGTGGAGCTGAGTAATGCTGGGAACATAATAAAGTTTTGCAACCTTTATTAAGTATATAAACTGTAGATGATCAAATGCCCTGCGTAACTGAATCAGGGATGTTGACTGTTCTCATCTCCTTTCCTCTATGCTTTGAGGTAAATTGCTCTTAAGTAGTTTTTACAATTGTCAAAATGTGTAGTTTCAGTGAAGCTGTTAAAGTCTGGTTTGCCATGCATTTATATATTATTATTATTATTACTTGATGTTGATGTCCAGAAGCTGTTTTTCCTCCAGCTTTTTTCTATATTTGGAGTGTTTTCAATCATACCACTACCGATTCTTTGATATCTGATAAGGTATGAGGTCATTCTCAAAGTGTTTCCAAGGTCAGTAAAAGAATTTTTCTTTTCTTTTTGGATATGGTGTGCTCAAAAAATGTGTAGGAGCTTGATTATCTTTGAACTTTTTACCCTTCTGTCAACTTGGTTGAAATGAGGCTGAGGATTCAGAAGTTATAGGGTGGAGATGCACAGGCAGGGTGTGATCACACAGAATTGCTGCAGTAAAGGTGTTTGTGCTGCTGCCTTGTCACCCTAAGTCCCTTGCCACTCTTCAAATTGATTAGTGTTCTTACTGAATCCTAAGGATCTAGGTTTTCCTGCCAAAGATCTTGTTTTCTGGTACTGGATCTCATTATTGCTTCAGGAAGTCAACCCTACTTGATCAAACTGACAAAATCCAAGTTGACAGAGCTCTTGTTTTGGGTGTGGCTGGAAAGAGGGGAACAGGTTAATCCTTATTGTGAATTTGTATTTAGATAGCACTGTGTGAGAGTCAAATCCTGGTCTTTTTTTCTTCTGATTTTCAGCTTAAGGAGTGGAAAAATGGACCCCAAAAGTTAATTACTTTGTACTTTTTCACTCTCCCCAAGAAATGCCCCAGTGTCACTCGAACTCTGGGCTCAAATGCTTGCAGACTCTGCCCCTTTAACACAGCAGCTGTGGGCTGGTCCTGGGCCTCCAGAGCAGAGAGCTCACCTCTGAAATCTGCCATGTCTCAGTTTAATTATTTGGCACATTTCACTTTCCTAATGGTAGTGGCAAAGCCGTGGTTGTTTGCATCTAAAATTAAGGCTGCTCACAGGGTTCAGATCTGTAGGTTTTTGCAGCAATAAGGTGTGCCAACTTTTGTGCTGGAGTTGTGTAGTTCATGATATGCAAATTGCAGGTGGATATGACACTTGACAATAGCACACATGCTATGCAGCATTAGATTTCCCCATGCAAAATTTGGAATGATATTGTTTGTGGATTTGAGGTACTGGAGGAGATCAAGGCAGCTGTGGCTGGGGTACAGGCATGCATGTTATCTGCATTTCATAGAGGCATTTTGCATAGGATTTTATTTTAACATTTTGTGCTAATTCATATTTCATGATTCATTCATACATTTAACCCATTAATGCAACACTAACCTTTCTCTGATTGCTCAGATAAAAGTGTTTTCTCTGTGTTTCAGAGAGTATGAACCAAGGTGGCAGAATGATAAATACCAATAGCAGGTCTCTGGGTTGGTAGCAATATTCAGTAGTGTATAACATGGCTTTCACTTACACAAAGAAAGGTCATACATTTTCATCTGTGACGTCTCAGCCTTGCCTGAGTCATGAACTTCACAAATGTGTGAAGCCACTGTATTCTACAGTTGTTTTCTT